>NC_067169.1:52828578-53549165 GCF_903995435.1 Acomys russatus | reverse complement strand
TGCATAAAATAAAAAGTCTCATCTGGGTAAGAACTGAGACAGGTTCTGACCTCCTAAGTACATTTCCACAATGGATCAACCTCCACATAACAGGAGAAACCTAAAACCCAGACATCCATGGGAGCAAGAGCTGACCAGGAAACTATTCAGAGGGTAGGTGGGAAAATTTTAAATCAGGACCTAATTAGAGGAAGATCAGACCCTGATATGGCCCCATAACTTTCTGTGCCTGAGATGCTCAGGCAAAAGAGAGAAAAACGAATTCAAATAAAGAGGAAGACTGTGACAGAACACACGATGGATAGCCCATCACAATGAGGCATCTTATGGCCAGTATCATCAAACCACAGGAAACCACATGATTCTCAGGTCTTGTAGAATCCAAAGAACCCTAGCTTCACTTGTGGTCACACAGCGTCACCACACCACGGCCGTGTGGTAGCCATTCAGTAAGATCATGTTGGTTGGCACTGTGTTGCAAATCTGTGGTCCAAATAAGCCCGCAGTGTAACCTGGCAGAGGTACCAGTGCCAAATCCCTGCCACACTGGCTGTCAGTGGGGAATGAGAGTGAAGCAGCAAGCCAGAGATGGACATGGGTGCTGCGAGCCCCTTGTATAATCGCTCTGGGGCAAGAGAAAGAAGTAGGGAAATTGATCAAGAGTGGGCTGATGTGAAGGGAGGCTTTGTGTCCTTTGCCTGTGCCCATTGTTGCTTGCAAGCTTAACTGTGGGGAAAGCAGCACCCGCATGCTACTAGAGGTCGCCACCTGAGCTCTGTCTATCCAGGGTCCTATACATAAGCCCAATTAAATGTCTGTAATTTACAAAGGAAGACTCAACTTCAAGTATTCTTTTTTGGTATCAGGAAACAGACAAGGGTAGAAACTGGCAGGGGACATTGTGCCTGCAATGGTATTTCAAAATGCAGAGGTGGCTCTGGAGGCCAGCAATGGTTAGAGGCTGCCATAGTTTTCCTTTCAACTTGAGCACTCTCTATCTTTGAGTACAGGGAAAATCATCCAGATTTCTGACAATGTTCACACTAAAAGAGAGTATGTTCTGACCATGTGTTCTATGAGAGACAGTATTAAATATGTATGTGTAACTCTGGCCAGACCCTAGCAAGAAAAACACCTAAATGGGAAACACACCAAACTCAGGAATAGTTTTCATTAACAAACTATTAAACAATCAAAAAAAAAAAAAAGAAAAGAAAAAACCCAGAAGTGACAAATGTTAATTCGAAAAAAAAGTTCAGCATTACAAAGTGTGTGATGCTGGGTTTTCTAGAGGAACAGAACTGAGTGGGTCTGTGTATGTGTGTGTGTGTGTGTGTGTGTGTGTGTGTGTTACAGAGAGAGAGAGAGGAGAGAGGAGAGAGAGAGAGAGAGAGAGAGGAGAGAGAGAGAGAGAGAGAGGGAACCCACAAACGACCAATGTGCATATGGAAAGGAAAAAAGTCCAATATTGCAACCTATATAAGTCGGAGTTGTCTGAAGGATCGGAACTGTCATTGTGTGTTTGTGGTGTGTGTTTGTGTGTTTGTGCACATGTGTGTGCCTTAATATGTGTGTGTGTGTATACGCTCATGAAGGCATCTAAAATGTACATTTCTGTTTCTTTCTCAGACTGTATCCACATTTGTCTTTAAGACTTGGTTTCCTCACTGGCCACCAACTGTCCAAGCATACTAGGCCAGCAAGTCTAAGAATGACAGAGAGTCACCACTCTCAATTTCTCCCACTCTGGAGTTATAAGCAGACAAAACCATTTATACCAGGCCTTTAGCATGGAGTGTGGGAATGGCCTCGCATCCTCATGTATGTAACACAAAAGACTTCCTTAGCCCTCCTCCCTCTCTCTCTGTCTCTCAGTCTCTGTCTCTGTCTCTCTGCCTCTCTCTCTCTCTCTCTCTCTCTCTCTCTCTCACACACACACACACAAACAAACACACACACACACAAACAAACACACACACACACATGCCCACGCTTCTCATAAGATTTGTAGACATATGTTTTGTATTTAAAGTTAGCCAAAAAAGGTATGAGATGTCACTATGGTATTTTTGAACAAATTATAGTGTAGTAGATGCCTTTCCTTCTTATTCCCATCCACAGGACTATGCATGACCTATACTTGTAACCTTACCACTTCCGTCTCTATTTTCTATTTACCCTTCATTCATTCATTCATTCACTTTACATCTGTGTGTCTGCACCCTCCTCCTCTCTTCCAGTCGCCCGCCCCAACCACAACCACCCCGTATTCTCCTCCTTTTCTCCAGATAAAGGGAAGGTCCCCCAGTGAGTACCTATCTGGCCAGCACACTAAGTGGCTGAAGGGCTAAGTGATCCCTCTCCCACTGAACCCAGACAAAGCAGCCAGTAGCAGAATGGGATCCAAAGGAGGTATCAGAGTCAGTGGCAAGCCCATCCCCAACACACTCCTGTTGTTGCAGACCAAAATGAAGATCCAATTGTTCATCTGCTACATATGTGCAGAGGGGCCATGATTAGGCCCTGCATGCTCTTTGGTTGCTGGTTCAGTCACTCTGAGCCCTGTGGGAACAGTTTAGTTGAATCTGTAGATCTTCTTGTGCTGTTCTTGACCCCTCTGACTCCCTCAGTCCTTCCACCAACTCTTCCATAGGACTCTAAAGTTTGGGTCTCTGTGTCTGCTTCCAAGTGGTGATGGGTGAAGCCCCCTCGAGGACAAGCTATGCTAGGTTTCTCTCTGTAATCACAGAGGAGCTAACACTCATAGTCTCAGGGATTGGTTCTCTACCATCGTGTGGTTCTCAAGTAGGGCCAGGCTTTGGTTGTTCAGCCCCTCAATCTTTGCTCCGTCTTTGTCCTCCCACAGCTGTAGGTGGGACAAATCTCTGGTCAAAGGTTCTGTGGGTCTTTGATGTCCTTATCCCGCCCCTGGAAATTCTACCAGGCTATAAGAGGAGGCCAATCAGGCTCCATATCCCTAGCAGGAAGGAATCTAGGAGGATGACCCCAATAGACTCCTGGAGCCCCCGTATCACAAGTCTTTGGCACACCAAAGGATGCCCCATACCTCTGACTTTTGTTCTCTTGAGGAGCCCTCTGTGCCCACCCCGGCTCTCCCCACTCCTAGTGTCCCCACTGGTCCCATTCCCATGCTCTCTTCTACTCAGTCCCTCCCTCCATTCTCATCCAATGCCTATTTTATTCCCCAACTGAGTAAGATTCAAGCGTCTTCCCTTGAGCCATCCTATTACTTAGTTTCTTTGGGTCGTAGATTGTAGCCAAGTTATCCTGTTGCTATGTCGGGGAATTTGCTGCAATGCAGTCTCCACTCAATAGTGTTTCTTCTCACAGCTGGCAGCTCTGACCCCACATACTGCCATATAGTGAGGAGGGGAGACTTGCAAGTTCTCTCCCCTTGTGGTCTAAGCAGGCTTCAAGCTGAAAATCTTGAGCCACGGTTATGAAGAGGTGGGAGAGAGCCACATTCACAAAGAATCTAAGGACACTCCTAAATGGCTTTCATCTTCACAGTACCCAGGCATCCACAGCTCCTCAAAAAGAGGACCCCAAGAAACAACCTTGTCTCCAACTACACAAGATTGTTTTCCCTGTGATAAGGGTTTTCTGTCTTCTTAGGGTGTCCTTGGAAGGTACTGTAACATTGTTTCCCGTGGTAAGGCTGCAAGGGTGGACTGGGCACAGCTGATTCTTTAACAGAAAGGACCGGGGGTAGTCTCCAGGCAGCTTTATTGAACAATGAAACGCATTTTCCCTCCAAGAAAATGAAAACAGGACATCAAAAAACACAAATATCCCTCTCGTTTATAGTAACACAGTCTCCTGTACAAGTCAAAATCACAGAATGAAGAAGAAAAAGAAAAAAGCTTGGCATCACCAGCTATGAGAAACCATTGTCCTTCCTCGTATGGCGGGGGGAGGGTCCTCTCAGAGGAGGCTGTGGTGTGCAGGCAGACAGCAGCATTTCATGTCCCAAGCCCCCTTTTCCTATTCCCCTAGGACAGCCAAGGTGGGACCCACAGGCAGAGAGGAGTGGAGCCTCTGTTGCTTATGTTTTTCATTGCTTTCAAAAATAGCTCACAAAGTATACATTTAGGTTCCCCGTATGAAAGGTACAACCTTCCTGGAGGGGAGTGTGTGGCAGAGGTTACTCTGCCTGGAGCAGGCAACGGAGAATCCCTCACTGGGGAAAATTGAACACATGGACAAGGGGACGGAGGCATTTCTTTTTCCTTTTTATTCAGCCCTGGAACCCAGTCCATGGAATGACACTGTCCACACTCATAGGGAGCCATCTCTCCTCAAGAAAATGGTTCTGGAACCCTCCTCATAGACAGACATATCCAGTCACAAGCCTCCTGGTTGACTAAAATGCAGTCAGAGCCACAGTGCAGATTAACCATCACCAAGTCACTAATCCCAGTGTGACTTAGATGGCTCCCTTCTGTGGCACATCTCTGGCCTGAGCACCATCTGTCCTCAGAAGTCCTCTGCTTCTGACTTGGACTTTGCGCTACTTGGTTTCTATTACTCTGAATAACACCAGTTACCTCAAGCAAGATGAAGAGGAAAGGTGCAGTTTCTCCCCTCAGCTTAGGGTCCTGAGATTGACTGGAGACAGGCAGGAACTCAAGGCTGGGACGGAAGCAGGGCCCATGGAGAACTGCTGCTTACTGCCTTGCTCCATGGCTTCCTTGCTTGGCCTAATTTTCTACATAACACTGGACCACCTGCCTAGAGATGGCACTGCCCCAGTGGGCTGAACTCTCCATCATCAATTGTTAATCAAGAAAATATGCATGCCAGTCTGCTGGAAAGAGTTCCTCAATTAGGGTTTCCTCTTCTCAGATGACCATACCTGTGTCAGCATGACAAAAAAAATTTACTAAGCCAAACTCAGTTTGAATCTGAGCTCTATGCAATAACTGTCCAATCCCAGTTGAACCTCACATCCAAGACTCAGCTCCATAAACCTAAGAGGATTAGACAATTCAAGTCCAAGTTGCTAAATAGTGTGCCCGGGGGTTATGGCTCCTACGTGTGTGCATGCGTGCATGCGTGCATGCACGTGTGTGTGATTAAGCAGTGAATGTCTACCGAAATATTTGGTGATAGTGGCTCCACCCCGTAGCTGTGTGAAGAACCTTGAAGCAGAGGAGGACTGACCCATGAGGAGCCTTCACAGCAGCTCCCCTTCTCAGACACAGACCCGTCCTTTCTGTACAACACTCTCCAGGCACAGACCCACCTGTTCCGCAAAACACTCTACAGGCTGACTCTAACCATGGCCATAGAAGAACTATCGGTACACCGCCCGCAAGATGCTCGCTGGTACCGGAGACACTGTGTCTAACAAATGATGTGCCTCTGTGCTGATCTTACCTCCTACTACAGTCACCTATCACGGTCTCTCTAGGCCAACGATTCCCAACCTGAGGGAGGACAGCCCCACCGGGGTTGCATGTCAGATATCCTGTGGATCAGATATTTACATTACAAATCAAAACAGTAGCAAATTGCAACTATGTGTTAATAGCGAAACAATGTTATGGTTGGGAGTCACCACAACATGAAGAATTGTAGTAAAGTGTCATGGTAGTAGTAAGGTAGAGGACCACTGCTCTAGGCTTTGATGGACCTTTCTCTTGCCTCCCACTCTGAATGGAGCTGCAGAGTGGCAGGCTTCCTAGGGGAAGAGACTAGCCTATGCCACCCTGCACTCACCCGTGATTCTCTGCACACTCACCAATAACACTGCTACTCTACTAGCCTGGGAACCAGGCATGGCCCAGTGCAAGTGTGGGCTCTCCTCATGGCTCAGAGCTTGTGGCATTTTATCCCTGGGTTCTCATAACTCTGTGGATGTGTCCCCCTCCCACCGAGCTTTCTCAAAGACAGCTTGAAATGAAACTTCTATGCTACTAGGATGAGAAACACAAGAATGTGAAACAAGGACCATAAGCTACACAGCACATCGATCGCGCCCAGCACCCTCTGGGACTCAATTTCCTGTAGATGACTAAGAGCTGCCTTGTGGGTCCTGGAAAAGAAGCCAGATCCTCCAGACCAGCAGACTGTGTCCTGATGTGCCTAACCAGCTCTCTGGCACATAAAAACGCTATTGAAATATGGCCTCACTATGTAGCCCTGGATGGGCTTCAACACACTGTGTGGCCCAGGCTGTCTTTAGCCCTCAGCTGCCTTCACGCCTTTGCCTTCTGAGTGCTGGGGTTTTAGGCAGGAGCCCCATGGTGAGCCCTTTCTGGTGTTCTTTCAGCCACAGGGTTGAGCTCCAGTACTTGTATTCTCAGAGTAGAAGACCAGGTGTGGGAAGCAGTATTTGATCCTGGAAACAACTCTCTGTTCTTTCTGCCGATGGCAGTGGGGTTTCAGGGAGGGGACAACCTTCATGAACTAGGAGAAAGGACAGCAATTGCCTATCTTCCACAGCCACCCCTCATTAAGAACTTAATGTCATCCCGCTTTCATGTATGTCCTCTGCTCTCTTTAGTGCCCAGATGACTTTCAAGCAATTTTCATTAAGTGCTGTCATACGCAACGCTACACTAAGAGGACACATCCATTGACATCATATTTCTTAGCCTTATAACCTACAGGTGAAGCCAAATGCAGTGAGCACTCTTTTGCCCAACCATATAGTGTTGATTTCAAACACAGAGAGCCCAACCTTTGGGATTTACCAATGAGGATTCAGAAGGCAGATGCTGTGGTGAAAGCTTACTAGCTCAGAGAGGCAGAGAAAGCACCCAGAGGACCTTCCTCCTCACCCAGTGTCGCAGAAAGAAAAAAAAAACCCCTTCTTCTCCATGCAGTCTTACAGCCCTTTCAAATTGAATGTCTCTGCTTTCTACCTCCTGCATCTCTCTTTATGTGCTCTGGACTACCTCTCACTCTCTGTGTGTTTTTTCATAGTCACTCCCTGTCTACTAGTGGCTTGCTCTTCCTCTTGACCTATGCTGGACTTTATTTAATCCTATTCACAGGAAGCTCTTAAATTATGGTGTATGCTAGGGCTGAGTCATACCACAACTAGAAACAGGTTTTTCCCATACAGAGTCTCAGGGCTCACAACGCAGTCAAATATACTGCTACATTTCCCCTTTTGTCTCAATGAGAGACTTTTCTCTAACATCAATAACCGTGTACTAGCTGGATCTTTACAATGTCCAGTCCATTATTATTTAGTAACCTTCAAAAGGTACTCTATCTCTCCTCTCTTGGTTAAGTCTAAACTTCTGTACCTATATCACTTTCTATCTTAACTTGCATTGCTCAACATAGAAACATCTTTAGGCCTTAAACATCCCCTTCAATCGTTAACAGCTAAGCTTGACTGTGAGACTATAGCTCATCTTCAACCTCATCAGAGACCTGAGAAAGATAAAAAAAAAATAATACTGAATAAACAGGGAGTGCAGAGCAAGCTGCTTCCAAAACTATAGAAATGGCAGTGCTTGCTGGCTACCTGCACAGTCACTCAACATTCCTCTGCATCATGGGAGCATCCATGCCTTCTGATTGCTGGTCCGGAATATCTGATAGATTTTTCTGTGAAGCAGGAATTATGAAGGACTTGTCTCCCTTTTCCTGGCAGAACTCAGCAGTTGACTTCCTTTGTGCCCTGCTTGTCCACAGCTTGGGCATCATGTTACCACCAGTTGAGGCAAGGGCAGTTTCCTTGCCCAGTGACTGCTTTGCCACAGTTGAAGCAAACTCCATATGGAGGTTGTTCAGTGGCCATCATCTTCTTTGACGTAGGCAGGGGTACTGCCAGAACAGACATGTCTCATTGGGCAAAGACTTTAATGAATAAAACATGTTCATATGCCACATTCGTTAGATCTCTCAGGTTTTCGAAGACCAGCTATCTCTCTCTAATACATCTGAGTTGCTAATTTCTAGGCACATTTCTATAATTGACTAAACTGGTACCTAACAAGACAACACATGTGATTGACTATAAATTTGAATTTCCTAATTATCCTAAACAGGTTGCAATAGTAGCTTTCAAAGGGACTAAAACTTCACATTGATTTTCTTTTCGAGACAAAGTTTCTCCATGAAGCTCCGGATGTCCTAGAACTCACTCTGTAGACCAGGCTGGCCTCAAGCTCAGAGATTCACCTGCCTCTGCCTCCTGGGAGCTGGCATTAAAAGTGTGCACCACCACTGCCTGGCTTCACATTGCATTTTTAACAATTATATTGGTACAATACCAAACTATCACCTTAGTTGGTATCAATATTCAAAGATTTATAACAATGTAACCAAATATAACCTTAATGTATCAATATACAAAGATCTAGAGCAATGTAAGTGTTTTGTCTCGTGTTTGCTCTACAGTTTGAGTAGAATCAATTATCAACCCTTTTCCCTCTGTTACTCCAAAACTGTTTCTATATCCCCCACTTTTGTCTTAATAAAAAGAAAAGAGTTTTTAACTCTAACACAGTAAAAAGTATTTGCAAAAGTGAAACAATTTCTGCCACGCTTTCCACAACGTCCAGCTTGGTTGTATTTGGAAGTCTTAGTATTAAGTACTTTTTAGTCCAAAGTCTGTAACATGTTCATGTCACTGTTCTGCGAGCTCAGCACTTTGAATGCCCTAAGCAGTTTGTAGTCCAAAGCTGATCTGTGGCTGGTGTTTGTCAGCTTAGTGGCAATCATGACCAGGCAGAACACGGCAGTCAACCCAAAGGTGCCCAGGGTTTTAGCAGAGCCTGGCACTAGAAGTGGCATGGGCCAGTTTTGCCCAGTAGTGGCATTGCCACAATCCAGGTGGGTTCATTGTTGCAGGGCCCCATCATCATCTTGGAGACTTAAAGAATACTGTTAGGACTGCTATGAAATTTAAACTTTTTAAGTGCCATATTCAGGAGATCTCCTAAGGGTTTGAGGACCACAATCCCTTACGTGCATCCAACCTGCACAAACAACTGACTTCCTAGTTTCTTGCTTCAGATTCAAGCCTGGAAACACGTACAGGAAGCTAGATGAATCTTATTTCTGGAACTAGTTAATGCTCTGTGACTACTAGCATCACGACAGAAAGCTTATATTTGCATAGTAATCTTGTAGGTTTTGAGACAATATTTAAACCTTAAGAAAAGTTTTAGAGAGTTGAATGAAAACGAAAACATTATGAGATCAGTGTCAACAGAAGAGTCCTTTGGCTTTTGTTTTCTTCCATCCCATACCAAGTGGCTCTTCTGATGAGACATATTTTGAATTTTCCTATAATAAGCATGCGTGGCTTTAGAGGAGAGGCACAAGTTTCCAACTCTAAAGTCAGCTTTAATTTTTAACTGAACTGGGACCACATAAAAAACCATTTGCCACATATATGTCTTCAAAGGGCAGCAATACTACTTGGCCAGTTTACACTTTATCTTGTTACATTGTCTCTTGATGATCCATTGTTTTTCTTCAGTTGCTTCATTTTTTCAGAGATCTCTGGATTCCTCAGTAGAATGCCTTTATTGTTCTGAAAGATAAAAGTAAAACCCTGCTACAACCCTAGCTCTAGGGGTATTATTTTTTTTTTTAACAGATTTTACCTTTCCTAGGGCAAAATACCTTTTGACAACAGAAAAAGTATCATCGTTTAATTAATTTTTTTTTAAAAGTTTGACATTTTGAAACTAAATATACCTTAGCAAGTATAAATAAAAATACCTATTTCCCACTTCTCTTTATATATACAAAATCAAGGTTTAAATTAATGTCTAAAATTAAATTTTGGATCATAAACGACAATAACTTTCTATTTGGACTGCATATGGTACTGCAGGAGGTTTCTGTCTAAATTCCTCTGTCAGTGTCTGATTATTTTTCTTATTTGAACTTGTAAGTCTTTCTAAAGCTTGTATCTTATCAGGACACTGTTTATATTTTACTTATTTTTTCTTTTATTTTATTTATTTATTTTTTTTGAGACAGGGATTCTTGTGTAGCTTCAGCTGCCCTGGACGCTCTTTGTAAACCAGGCTGGTCGCAAACTTACAGAGATCCAGCAGCTGCATCTACCTCCCAAGTGGTAGGCACGCACCACCATGTTTGGCTCATATTTTCCTTTTTCTTGTATCTCTAAAGCTTTTTTCTTTGAGCAGGTACAGAAAGCTACTATGGCTATTACGGATAAAATATGAAATACTAAAAGGAGAACAACCATAATAGGTATCGAGCCAATTTCAGTTAAGTCATTTGACACTTCATTTTCTGCCTACATTTTGAAGGCATCTAAAGTAGTACCATACAGGGTCCTCCTAGCACCTTGTATTATGGTGTTTCCATCCTGAACTCTCTCCTTGAGGACTTCACAGGTGATGTACCAAATCTGGTGGCTTCTCAGTTTGTTCACAGCTGGCATGATTTCTCTGACCATATTGTCTGTGCCATGCATTGGAGTGCCAACATGTTATTTTTAAACAAAACCACAAATGCTTGATTTTCCCAATAAAGACTCCAAAGCCAGATGCTGGGATAAAAGGCCTACTAGCTCAGAGAGGCAGAGAAAGTATCTAGCTGACTTTTGTTACACTGCCAGTGTCCCAGAAGGAAAAGGCGTCGTCTCCTTCTCCATACTGTCTTTCAAGTGTTTCAGCCTTAATGTCCCACATTTCTACTTCCTGTGTATTGCTCTATCTGTCCTCCAGACCTGCTATCACTCTCTGTTTTTTTCCCTATGTTTGCCCTCTGTCAACTGGTTACTTGCTCTGTCTCTTGACTTTTGTTTGACTTTATTTAATCCTGTTTACAGAAAGCTCTTGGATTAAAGGTGTGTGCGATGGCTGAGCCACACCACAACTAGAAATGGGTTTCTCCAATATACAGTCTCAGGGTTCACAGTGTGATCAAATATCCTGCAACAATATACTCACATTGCTTCATCTCTTCTGGTAAGTGCTGAAGTTTCACCTTGCCATTTAAGAGTTTCAAGAACTTCCATTCAATTACTTTGGGATACATCTTCTAAGGACTGTGTTGTATTCCCAAGGAAACACAATGACATGACCTCACCAAGAAAATGTGTTAAATACAACTATCATGTAGGTTGCCAGACAGTCCAAATTCTCCCACCTGCCCCATCACATTAATTTTTATATACCGCTCCTTCTTTATTTTTTAGGGTAATTTTTATATTATGTTGCAAAGGACCATGCTAGCTGTGGAATGTGACATTTGTTCTTTGTTTACTCTTTCATAATGCTATAATGAAGCATCAATTTAACTACAGATAATCGGTTAGGTGTGTTTTCATGTTCTCCAATCAAGTCAGTCTGTTAAAAAGGAATTCCAGAGCATGTATGTAAAGTGAACTGAGTACAAACCTAGCCTGACCTACACTTGCACACTGTTTCCTTGGATTTCATTACAATTTAGCCTCTGAAAGTTCTGCCCTCATATCCACAGGAGTAAATTTTTTGGTACACTAAAATACTGGGTGAAAGAAGGTCATTGCTTATAACAAATAAGAAACTGTTTGAAACAATGAACAAGATTACACCGAAGACGGCCTAATGGTAAAGGTCTATAAGCTCGTGTACTCAGGAGGCTGAAGCAGGAGATGGCAAATTCAAGGCCCACATGGGATCCATAGTGAGTTCCTGGCTTGCTTGTCCAATTTAACTATAGTATATGGCACCATGAAGTGTAAAGGTGTGCAGATCTTCCTCTGCGTTACAGTGCGTTGCATGAACCACGTCTAATTTTAGCCACCGGTACCAAAAAACAAAAGATGGCATACTGAAAAACAGCCCTAAGTACACTTTTAACACCATTAGGCCTGACATGGCCTACAAATAAATAGTAAAACACAGTGGATATTTGATCATAAGTATTAGTGGTGGGCCTTAACTGTACAGTACTCCAATAGAAATTCATGAGAAAAATAAAGCACACAGAGTTTCTGTTATGTGAAAGCGAATTTGAAGCTATCATCTTCTTTTCTACAAAATTATGATAGAATATGCTCTCTGAATCATGAACATTACCAGTAGGAATTATTTTAGTCTGTTGAGGAGGTAGGTTTGGTTCAAATCCTGACAAATCCACATACATCAACCTGAAGGAAATTATATTCACTTTGGCATATTCTTTCTTCTGTATATGACTTTTACTTCAGGTTTCAGGTAAGAGAAGGCCCTATAGGAGTTGTCTAATAGAAATATTAGTAGAAACTTGTTCAATATTAAGAATCAATAATTACGTCCTCCCATGATCTCATGATGTGTCTATCCATTGCACAGTCAGTGCCTTTGCAGCGTTAGCACATGCGAAAGTGCAAACTGTGGCAGCCGCTCTTAACATGATATGATAGTTAATTTTAATCACCAACTTGATTACATTAAGAAGTGCCTACGATATTGATAGGCACACCCATGTATGTCTCCAGAGAGGTTTCACTGAGGATGGATGGCTTGGGGTGACAGACTCTTTTAAAAAAATGGAACATGGGAGGAAGTCAGCTGGGAGGTCATCTCTTTTCTCCACCCACAGGTCGTGCCACAGACCAGGTTTTCCCACTGTCAGGCATCACAGGGTGTATTCCTTCAAACTCTGGGCCAAAATAAACTGTTATTTCCTTAGGTAGATTTTGTCAGGTATTTCATGACAATTAACAACAACATATACAACAAGAAAACCCCCTTGTCTCCGTAAGCCTCCTGGCTCTTCACGTCTGAGGCTGTACACTGAGAGACCATGACTTCCTAGCTCCCTTGCCCAGCCACTTGGATGCCTTGACCTTCTCTCATCAAAACTTCTGAAACCCAGCTCCAACTCCAGTTCACACTGAGGAAGAGGATGCTGCCATATGCAGGCTATCTAGTTATTCAGGAAAGACACACAAAGACTCCAGTGAACTCATACTTTTGGCCAGCATCAATAGGAGGCCAGGAGCTGGTGTGGGTGGGTTCTGTCCCCAGGCATTGGTTTTCTTCTGTCCAAGGGCTAGCATTTCTCTCACCTCTACAGCGAATTCTGTACCTTCCTCTCAGTTCTTGGAGGTTAACTATTGTGAGACCTAGCTCTGCCCTTGTGCAAGTGTCTACATGTGAACACCATTGAAAACACAGGAGCACGCAGCTCTGCTCAGAAGAACATCTCAACAACACCCCAGCTCATGAACAAGCAGAGTGTGATGTGCCTCATGTACCTCCAGCACCCCCAAGGTGTCATACCTAGTAAAATGTTGGAAAGATCATTTTAGGGGTCATCAAAATGATGAAGTAGCCTATATCACATTCACTCTGGCGTTTAAAATTATGTTGAGTTAAAGTTATTGTTTAATTGAGGAAAATTATCATGGCCAGGACTGTCCTTCAAGAATACCAAAAGGAGACTCTAAATGAGAGACGCATGGGAGAACAGCAAAATAAAAGGATACAGAGGGTCCTAGAAATCTACAAGTAGAACAATATGATAGGCAGATTTGGGCCCAGGGGTCCCGCTCAAACTAAGGCACCAGCCAAGGACAATACAGGAGGTAAACTTTAAACCCCTTCCCAGATCTAGCCAATGGTCAGAATATTCTCCACAGTTGAGTGGAGAGTGTGATACAAATTTCTCACGTACTCTGGTGCCTCACATTTGACCATGTCCCCTGGAGGGGGAGACCTGGTGGCACTCAGAGGAAGGACAGCAAGTTGCCAAGAAGAGACTTGATACCCTATGAGAATATACAGGGGGACGTAATCCCCCTCAGGAACAGTCATAGGGGAGGGGAATAATGGGAAAATGGGGGGGGAGGAATGGGAGGATACAAGGGATGAGATAAACATTGAGATGTAACAAGAATAAATTAATAAAAAAAGAAAAGAAATTATGGGATAAAAAAAAAGAGAATTCTCAACAGAGGAATATCAAATGGTTGCGAAGCACTTAAAGAAATGCTCGTCCTCGTTAGTCATCAGAGAAATGCAAATCAAAACAACACTGAGATTCCATCTTACACCCATCAGAATGGCTAAGATCAAAAACTCAAGTGACACCACATGTTGGCGAGGATGTGGAGAGAGAGGAACACTCCTTCATTGCTGGTGGGAATGCAAACTAGTACAACCACTTTGGAAAGCTATCTGGCGCTTTCTCAGAAAAATGGGAATAGGGCTTCCTCAAGACCCAGCTATTCCACTCCTTGGAATATACCCAGAAAATGCCCTCCCACACAACAGGGAAATATGCACAACCATGTTCATACCTGCTTTATTCATAATAGCCAGAACATGGAAACAGCCTTAGTGTCCCTCAGTAGAAGAATGGGCTAAGAAACTGTGGTACATTTACACTATGGAATACTACTCAGCTATTAAAAACAAGGAATTCCAGACATTTGTGGACAAATAGATTGAACTAGAAATTATCATAATGAGTGAGTTCACCCAGAAGCAAAAAGAGACAAACGGTATATACTCACTTATATCAAGACACTAGTCCAAGGATATGTCCCATGAAAAGCTTTCCTTACCAGGAAAGTGGGTCAGAGGAGAGGACATCCTATTGAGACTTTAGGTGAGAGTAGCATGGAAGATCAGGGAAATAGTAGGATCCACAGAGTCCTGGAAACCTATAAGAAGAACTTTATGACAGGCAGATCTGGGTCCTGGAGACCTCCTCAAACTAAGGCACCACCAAGGAGAATATAGGCAGTAAACTTCGAACTCCTACCCAAACCTAGCCATGAATAGGATGTTCTCCACCGTTGAGTGGAGAGTGAGATCTGACTCTGACATGAATTCTGGTGCACCTTTTCTTACCAAGTCCTCTGGATGGGGAGACCTGGCGGCACTCAGAGGAAGGATAGCAAGTTACCAAGAAGAGACTCGATACTCTAAGAGCATATATAGGGGGAGGAGGTCTCCCTCAATCACAGACATAGGGGAGGGGAGAAGGGGGAAGCGGGAGGGAGGGAGGAATAGGAGGATACAAGGGAAGGGCTAACAATTGAGATGTAATATGAATATATTAATAAAAAGTGAATTTTTAAAAAAGCCAGAGGCAACACTGCAAAGGCTCTATGATAATTGTATTAGGGAATGGCACAGCAAAAAAAGTAGATGCCTTCAAGGAAAATCTTTCAAACAAACAACTGTCAATGGGCTCCAATGTCTCCTAAAAAGAGGTAACTGAACATGAATCACAGATCTAAGTGTAGACTGCTAAACCTGAAACCTTATGTCTGATCCCTTGTGACTGTCCTGCACACTGAAGAAACTCCGAGGAAAGCTGGTGACCAGGCCTCCAGGCCTCAGGGTGCCATGCCCAGCATGTACTTGAGGAATCATGTGGAAGCTGAGCCTTCTGAGAGCCAGGAGGAAACACGGTAGACCTAACTAAATGGGGTGACCGCAGGCAGGACTCCTGAGCAGTTTTGTGTGTGGAAACCCTGCTGCACCGGCACTCACCGAGAGACCGAAGACCTCTGTATTTTTACTTCAGACAGCAGAACTTGCGTTCAGGCTGCTGCCCTGCACAGAGTGAAGATGAAAAGCCAAGTCAAGAAAGTAAGAGAGTTCCGAGTGGCAGAATTTGGGAAGCAGGTCACACTCCAGAAATGTATCCACTGGTTGAGCACAGTGTACTGGCCTGAAGCAGGGAGGAACCATAGGCACAGGCAACAGGTTAGAGCCATAAGGGACAGGGTTTAGGGCTACTGAGAGGTTGGGCCCCACACTCTGCACCCAGCATAGGAGACAGCTCAGCTGATTTGGGCAAAGGAGTCCTTGAGTAGGGTGCCACTGGAGACACCACACACGTTCTTGGAAATATGATCTTCATACCCTTCTTTCCTCCTCCTGGGTACATAAGTGTCATTCCCATGGAGTCTGGGACACCCTCCAGAGGGGCTGGGGTTAGCTCATGGCCAGTCTCCCCTCTTCTCCATCCTGTGCACATCTACCAGCAGTGCAGGTGGGCATCGCCGTAGACAAATCGGGTAGTGGACAGCAGCCATGATGGGACTGCGGCCTTAACTCTCTTTTTCAGACTGGGGGAAACCCATGGTACTCCGAGGAAGGTGGTGTCTTTGCTCACACTATGGAGAACGCATGCTATGGGCCAAGAGGGACCAGGAAGTCGGCTCCTCTTTTCAGAAGGTCCTGGAAGGGCCGCTTCCAGAGAGCGCTGGCAAGTGTGTCCAGCTTCTTCAGGTGAGGGCTCTGAGCCAGCCCCTCCCTCACTTATCTCTCACAGCAAGCCTAGCTCTCTCCCAGCAGCATCCAAGCCCTCCTCTCAGTTCCCACAGGCTTTTAGGGTCCACTTGTCTCTCTGTTTCCTCCTTAGGAGAGGACGCCGGTATCGCCGAGGCTGAGATCACGGGAGCCCTGGACATGGGGCCATGGACAGTGAGCAAGGCCTTCTGCTACCCAGGTCCCTGTTATCCCAAGAATCTTGTTCGATGAGATTGAAATCAATGCTGGCAAACTTTACAGTGTTTTGGCTTCCTGATATTTCCTTCACATTCCATACTGACATCAATTTAAGGAGAGCCTGGATAGTCTTTTGGTGAAAGGGACAGGGTATCTTGGAGAGGAGAGCAAGCATCTTTCTGAGTACCGCAAAGTGAATCTTGAGCCCTCCCTGAGGCAATGATGCTTGCTATGTCAGGGGCATTTGTTGCAATGCAGTCTCCACTCAATAGTGTTTCTTCTCACAGCTGGCAGCTCTGACCCCCCATTCTGCCATATAGTGAGGAGAGGAGACTTGCAAGTTCTCTCTCCTTGTAGTCTAAGCAGGCTTCACAGGTGAAATACTTGAGCCACGGTTATGAAGAGGTGGGAGTTGGCCACAAACTCAAAGAATCTAAGGACCCTCTAAAAGGGCTTTAGTCTTCACAGTACCCAGACATCCACAGCTCCTCAAAAAAGAAGATCCCCAAGAAACAACCTTGTATCCAACTACACAAGGTTGTTCTCCGTGTGCTAAGGGTTTTCTGTCTTCTTAGGGTGTCCTTGGAAGGTACTGTAACATTGTTTCCTCGTGGTAAGGCTGCAAGGGTGGACTGGGCACAGCTGATTCTTTAACAGAAAGGACCGGGGTAGTCTCCAGGCAGCTTTATTGAACAATGAAACGCATTTTCCCTCCAAGAAAATGTAAACAGGACATCAAAAAACACAAATATCCCTCTCGTTTATAGTAACACAGTCTCCTGTACAAGTCAAAATCACAGAATGAAGAAGAAAAAGAAAAAAGCTTGGCAGCACCAGCTATGAGAAACCATTGTCCTTTCTTGTTTAGCAGGGGAGGGTCCTCTCAGAGGAGGCTGTGGTGTGCAGGCAGACAGCAGCATTTCAAATCCCGAGCCCCTTTTTTCTATTCCCCTAGGACAGTCACGGTGGGACCCACAGGCAGAGAAGAGTGGAGCCTCTGTTGCTTATGTTTTTCATTGCTTTCAAAAATAGCTCACAAAGTATACGTTTAGGTTCCCAGTATAAAAGGTACAACCTTCCTGGAGGGGAGTGTGTGGCAGAGTTCACTCTGCCTGGAGCAGGCAACGGAGACTCCATCACTGGGGAAAATTGAACACATGGAGCAGGGGACAGTGGCGTTTCTTTTTTCCTTTTTATTCAACCCTGGAACCCAGTCCGTGCAATGACACAGTCCAAACACATAGGGAGCCATCTCTCCTCAAGAAAATGGTTCTGGAACCCTCCTCATAGATAGACCTATCTAGACAAATGCCTCCTGGTTGACTAAAATGCAGTCAGAGCCACAGTGCTGATTAACCATCACCAAGTCGCTAATCCCAGTGTGATTTAGATGGCTCCCTACTGTGGCACATCTCTGTCCTGAGCAGCATCGGTCCTCACCAGTCCTCTGTCTTCTGACTTGGGCATTGTGCTACTTGGTTTCTATTACTCTGAATAACACCAGTTGCCTCAAGCAAGCTGAAGAGGAAAGGTGCAATTTTTCCCCTCAGCTTAGGGTCCTGAGATTGTTTGGAGACAGGCAGGAACTCAAGGCTGGGACGGAAGCAGAGCCCATGGAGAATTGCTGCTTACTGCCTCGCTCCATGGCTTGCTTGGCCTAATTTCTTACATAACACAAGGCCACCTACCTAGAGATGGCACTGCCACAGTGGGCTGAGCCCTCCATCATCAATTGTTATTCAAGAAATTATGCATGCCAGTCAGGTGGAAAGAGTTCCTCAATTGGGGTTTACTCTTCTCAGATGACCATACCTGTGTCAGGCTGACAAAGAAAATTTACTAAGCCAAACTCGGTTGTGAATCTGAGCTCTATGCAATAACTTGTCCAATCCCAGTTGAACCTCACAGCCAAGACTCAGCTCCACCAACCTTAAGGGGATTGGACATTTCAAGTCAAAGAGGCTAAATAGTGTGCCCGGGGGTTATGGCTCCGGTGTATGTGTGTACCTGTGTGTGTGCATCTGTGTGTGCGTGTGTCTATGTGTGTGTGTGTTTGTGTGTGTGTGTGTGTGATTAAGCAGTGATTGTCTACTGAAATATTTGGTGAAAGTGGTTCCACTGTGTAGGTGCACGAAGAACCTTGAAGCAGAGGAGGACTGACCCACGAGGAGCCTTCACAGTAGCTCCCTTTCTCAGACACAGACCCGTCCTTTCTGTACAACACTCTCCAGGCACAGACCCACCTATTCCGCACAACACTCTACAGGCTGACTCTAACCATGGCCATAGAAGATGTCCTGTGGATCAGATATTTACATTACAAATCACAGCAGTAGCAAATTGCAACTATGGGGTGACAGCGAAACAATGTTATGGCTGGGAGTCACCACAACATGAAGAATTGTAGTAAAGTGTCACGGTAGTAGGAAGGTAGAGGACCACTGCTCTAAGCTTTGATGGACCTGTCTCTTGCCTCCCACTCTGTTTGGAGCTGCAGAGTGGCAGCTTCCTAGGGGAAGAGACTAGCCTATGCCACCCTGCACTCACCCGTGATTCTCTGCACACTCACCAATAACACTGCTACTCTCCTAGCCTGGGAACCAGGCGTGGCCCAGTGCACGTGTTGGCTCTCCTCATGGCTCTCCTAGCCTGGGAACCAGGCGTGGCCCACTGCAAATGTTGGCTCTCCTCATGGCTCAGAGCTTGTGGCATTTTATCCCTGGGTTCTCATAGCTCTGTGGATGTGTCCCCCTCCCACTGAGCTTTCTCAAAGACAGCTTGAAATGAAACTTGTATGCTACTAGGGTGAGAAACACAAGAATGTGAAACAAGGACCATAAGCTACACAGCACATCGATCGAGCCCACCCCAGCTTAAGTGGAGAAAGCACTGAAGATCTTCCACTTTGCCTGCTTCAAGAACACAGGGAGGTCCTAAACAAATAAACATTGAACTTGTGTGTTGGATATAGATTGAAATTTACAATTTTGTATCATATAGGAACCAAATAGTAGGCAGTATTGATTGTACAAGTAACTTACAAAGGACGAACACAGCCTCTTTATTATGAAGTTCATAGATCACACACAGCACATATACATATAGAATAAACCACAACCACTAATATGTCCACACCGGTTTCCATAGGTACTGCACAAGTTGGCACTCCCACTAGCCACAGGTGAGTACTCCCCTTGCTCCACAATCTCATCAGCATGAGCTGACACCACCCCCACCACCACCCCCAAAACCACCACATAACAGAAATTAACAAAAACTTTTCACTGATAAATCTCAGCATCAGTGGTCTAAATTACCCAAAACCAGACACAGAGTAACGGAATGCATGGAAAATCAGGATCCATCCTTCTACTGCATCCAAGAAACATACCTCAACATCAAGGATTGATAGCACTTCGGGTTACAGGATGAAAAAAGGAATTCCAACCAAATAGATCCAAGATGCAAGGTTGTGTAGACATTTTCATATCTGACAACATAAGACTTCAAACCAAACTAATCCGAAGATATGAGGAAAGACACGACAAAATCAACAAGGAAAAAAATTCCATCAAGGGAAAATTGTAATTAGCATATTGGGACCAACCACAAGGGCACCTAAGTATAATGGAAACACTTCAATAGCCTAAATCACACCACTTAAGTGAAGCTTTTGCTTTACCAGGATAATTGACGCTGGTCAGAAGGGGCTGTAAAAGCATCTGTGATGTAGAAGGGACATCTTCTGGGATTAAGTTCCTCACAGCCGGCACACCTAAGCTGTGGTCCAGAGGGCGCCTAGGCTGAATTTCATGTTGACAGCCCAGCTTGGTAAGGTAGAACAGTCTCTATTGGGGGACATAGTTTGAAGGCATGAAGGAGTCATGCCAAGTGCCTAAGGCTTGGAACATGTGGTGCAGTCAGAGTCTCAGAGGAGAGACCATTGTGCAAGGTGCAATCACTTACAGTGAAGAACTGAGCAGTGCCTCCCACCAAGGATTGATTGTTCACATGCACAAGGCTAGTCACGAATGGAAACTTCTCTTGTGTCCACATGCAAGTATTAAGTACTGTAGTGCCTGGGTACAAATGCAACCAAAACCAAATGCAAACACTGGCCTACCAACCCACTCAGAAGCCCTCTGACAGTGTGGCCCTATTAAATTAAGCAATGCTGTTCACAGAAGGTGCATCAAAAAGCAAGAGCTTGCAGGGGGACAAGGGAGGGGGTACAGGAACATACCATATGAGCCAAGGAACTGACCCCACAGTATGAAGAGCCTGAAAGCTTAGTAAACGCCCTAAGGCCTCTAAAGCACATTCAACTGGTTCAGGCCTGAACCGCACAGGCTATCAATGACTTGCTGTTTGAACAAGCCTGCACCCCCTCCTCTGGGCTCTTAAGCTCAAGAGGGAGGTGCAGGAAGTGAGGCGGAGACAGCTGGTGGATCCCAAGGAATCTCAAGCATGGGCTGGGAGGCTTCACTGCTCCAACTCACGCAAGACCTGAAGGCAGAAAGGATGGGATGAAGACCACCTAATGAATACAGGTCCCTTTCCCGACTCTCCTCGCTTCTCCTCTGTCTCCTACAACTGATGATCTGTCACCGACACCAGTGGACAGACTGGTTTTTGTCTGAATTCCCCACCTCCAAGCTCACCTTCCCTCATTTCTGCATCCAGGACACCAGCCTATGGTGCTGAAGTTCATGGTCTCTAAATATAGCCTTTCTGATGTGGGAACATTTCCTAGGTTTCCCACAGCACACCCCACCTGGCCTAGTGCCAATCTGTGGGAGGGTGGGGGTGGGAGTGTGTGTGTGTGTGTGGGTGTGTGCACGTGCTTTAGTGCAAGCACAGTGGCGTTTGTCAGTATGTGCAGGTATGTGACAGTCAGACGCAGCCATGGGTGTCAGGCTTTCCCTTCCTGTTTGAGAGTGGTGTGGAGCCCTTTCTCGGGGCTCTGACAGAAACATGATGGTTTAATTGAGGACGACGACACTTTTCGATATTTTCCTTCTGTCGTTTCTCACTGTGTTGTAAAATGTTTCACATTAACAATTGCTGTTTGAGCTGTTGGCCTGAGGCTTGTGCAGAATTGGCAGATGAATTCTGACTTAGGAGCAGGACAGGATTAGCAGTTTCTGAAATTCCCTTAAACATACATCTGCCGTTTGTACTATGTGTTTACGTGGAGCAGCACCCCTGGAGCTGGAGATTGTATCAAAAGTATCGCTCAACTCTGATAACTGTGGAAGATGCTTCATGTCGCACAGTGTCTAGCCTTTTTAGTCAAGATATAACTCTCTCCATAAAAATAAACACACCCATTTCCTAGGCATTCCCATTTATTTTACCTTTAATAGATGGTAAAATTACAAGTGTACCAAGGACTTATATCAAAGCAAATATCTTTAGAGTGCATTATCTGTCCGTGTGGTGTTTGTATACCTACCTATTCTATGTGCCTATGTACTGGCGTCCTGTAAACATTTCTCAGGTGAAAAGGAGTTGCTAGTCAGTAAACATTAAGAAGCTCTAGCCTAGGTTTCACCTCCCACCCTTGCCAGACCCCTGCGATCAGCCAACTCTCCAGCTTCATTCTGCACCTTCCCTTCCAGCAGTTCTATTCATGGTGGCTTCCTCCTACATTCCCTAGGCCCCATCTGCCTCTGGGCCCAACAGTGTCTGGCCGTGCTTTCCAGACATACAAGAGAGGTTGAGTTCCCTTATCAGATCCAAAGCCTTGGCCCCCTGGGTGGGACATTTTATCATTTGGTGGCAAAATACACTAGGAGAAGGAATCCAGGCTGCACATCTGAACTGAATTCCCCCTCACATCAGAGGCATGCAGTAAACCCACCACCAGAGTGTGCAGTAGACTGCAGATACTGGCATGGGAAGGGAATCCAGATGCCAGGTTTACTTCTTCCTGCCCTGGGGCAAGTTTCTGCAACCCCTAGGGGTGTCAGTCTCTTCCTCTCTCCTGACACCCGGACCCCAGCCTGTTAGTTACTGCTGAGCACAAAACTCGACAAGCCAAGTAGTATATGCTGGATGATCCCCAAGTGCCCTCCCCGAAGTCAGACTCAGAAGTCTGGGGTACTCAGCCCCAAAGTCAATCCAACCACCAACTAAGCCCGTGTGCCCAGCGACGACCAACTTAGCACAGAGCTTCCAATCTCCCAAGCATCTCCATCCCATGCTCCTTTGCAAGAGGCCAGCTACCTGGTTAGCTGTGGGTCAAGCGCCAGGTCCAAGAAGAGTTCTTCAGAGTCAACAAGGCCTCGGCAGCCTCCAGTATCTCCTGATGCTCTGAGGCAGCAGAAAATGAGGCACTGGGGCCCTGCAAAGGAACAGGTGTGAGGAGAATAGGAGCCGTCTGTCCGATACCTCTTCTCAGAAGCACATACACCCCCCGTGCAGTGCCCAGCTTACTCCAGTGCCCACCCCCAAGGCCTAGGCGGACTTGTCTACACAGCCACTTAGCTCCAGCCTCCCCAGTTTCCAGAAGCCTCACTTCTCCAGGGACCTGTAGCTCCAGTGGATGACGCTCTGTAGAGGGACATGGCAGGAGCTTCACCTTTGAGTATCTGGAAACAAGAGGTGAAGGGATTAAACACCGGGGTGTGTAGATAGTGCCTGTAGAGAGAGACTGGCGGGGTTTTTGCAATACCAGAAAGTGGGAATCCACAGGGCTGTGGAGAGCTCAGACCCCACGGCTTGGACACGCCCTCTGTCCTGCTCAGCCTGCTTTCCTTTCCATTAAATCTGTTCACACCCTGACACATTCTTCCAGAGACAGTCATCTCTATAGTGTTTGTTTTTGTTGTTGTTTGTTTGTTTGTTTGTTTCTTTTGAAGAGGACATCAGGGAACCACAGGTGTCTGCATTTGAAACTGCAAAGTCCCTGGAGAGATTCGGGTCTCAGGGACTGGGTCCTGCCAGCACTTTTCCCAGCCACGACACATCATGAAAGGAAGCCAGAAGCACTCCGAGAAGGCTTTCTCTGTGGTCCTCTGGACTTTCCCCTGGGCCTCTGTGGCCCTCTCTGCCGTGACACTAGGTTGCATTGGGACCTTCTGTCTCACCCATCTGTTGGGATGCAGAGAAACAGTGCGCGTGTGCGGAAGGCCCACTGTATGCTGGAAGGCCTTGCCCTGGTGCTCTTTACAGTGAGACAGGTGTACAATATGTTTTTGCCAGAATGTCCTCTAGGAAGTGGATGCTTGGAAACATAAAGTCACCTGTACCAAGTCTCCGAGGCAGGGACCACCAAAGCAGGAGAGAACCCTGTGTTTGCCCCTCGGTCTGAGAGTCAGCCTCCTCCCTGCCCTCTCCTTGTCTTCCTCCTTCTTCCCAGCACCATCCTCCTGCTGCTCCTATGGCACCGAGCACAGGGCTGGACGCACACGGACAAACGACACAGCCAGCTCCAAGTCCCTTTCTACTCACGTGTTGGGCAAGGCCAAAGCCCCATGTAGCCCCATGGAAGGAGGAACCATCATTTTCTGCTCTGAGGCCGCTGCCCTGTAGGGCAGAGTTGAACGTGTTGGGGGCCAGTAGAATACATGGGAGCTCTCCTGTAGGCACAGAGATCACAGGTGGGGATTGGGTTCCAGGCCAGCCGGGAAGGGAGGATGACGCACAGGCAAATCACAGACTGATGGCAGGAGCCCAGAATGTCAGTGCTCCCAAGAAAACCGCAGAAACCCCCCTCCATCTTAACATGCTCTTTCGCCACTGAGAAGCCTGAGGCCCAAGGAGAAGGGATATTTCCCACATCAGCACACAGCCACGTGATGAACTGTTAGAGGTGGCAGACCTGACCTTAACACTCGGCGGAAAGGAGTTTTGAACGCTGCCAAATACAAATAGCCAAAACTCAAGGAATCTAACATTTAAATAATTCCTCATTGTGTCATGATTCTTCTTGGTATAAGTAGTTGATTCTGTATATGTGTCGTAATTTAAATGTATAAGTAAAATGTTTTATTTTAATTTAATGGGAAAAAAAGGAAAGTGGTCTTGACAGTAACTGGTGGGGGACCCCCACACCCACTCAAGTAACAGATTCTCCTTACCCTCTGGGTTCTGGCAGGGTGCAGGTCTTCGGGCTGGCACCCAGTGTTCTTTTTCCAAGCTGTAAAAGACAAAGAATTGCTCCCCGCTGACTGCCCACCTGCCTCATCTGAAGCCATTCATCACCATTCTGAGTATTCACCGCCACAGAACTCTTCAAAGCCCCAACCCATTCCTCCCCCGGCCACCCCCCAACTGCAAGGCCTCTGCTTCCCGCACAAGGTGCTACCTACCATTGATATACGATGGCAACCTGGACCGGGCCCCACTGAGGTCCAGAGTGTACTCTTCCCAGGTCACACGGGGTACAATTCTGTGACAAGGCTGGTCACAGAGTTACTACTGCTGTGCTTCCCTCCACCTACACTGAGGCTCCCTCCAAGCCAAGAATACTCACGGCGAGCTCTTGCACAGGTAGAGGACATGTAGCCCTGTCTGGCAGATTTGCAGGGGACACTTGCACTTGGTAGTCCAGTCTGGCGTCTCTTTAGAGGTGCACCGTGCACCCTCTTCTCTGAACTCGGTGCAGGCAGGGCTTCACTGTGATCCCTACAGTAGGGGTTTGAGGGACTCCCGCTGGTCATGTGCAAGGGTGGGGCCTGGTCCCCCTCCCATGCTAACATGCCCCACCCACAAGGACACAGCACAACTGGGGTACCAGCAGACCCGAGAGGTGGAGGACTGGGCTTCTCACATGGCTTGGGTCATGCTGCCACAACTGTGGCTTCTGACAGAGAGATTTCCAATTCCTCTGAGGCTTGGTTTGATTCCTGGTGCTGCTCCAGTTGTGTTCCCCATGCTCGCTTCTGAGGAGGAGCGCAAGAAGTAGAAACTCGCCTTGTCTTTTGCCTCCATGGTTCTGGAATGGAGAGCAGAAACACCACTGTATCCCAATAGCCCAAAAGTAACTGGTCTTTCTGACAAGCAAGAAAGAAAGGAAGGAAGGAAGGAAGGAAGGAAGGAAGGAAGGAAGGAAGAACACAAAAACCCAGCACCAAAAATAATAACCACCCTAACCCTAACCGAAACACAAACCCAAAGAAACCCAAGCAAGCAAACAAACAAAGAAACACAGAAAAAGCTTACTCTGGCAACTAGAATCTTCTTCTCCAGCATGCCTACCACGAGTATCAGTTTGTCCTCTCACAGCTTTCTTCAGCCTTCATCGTCCTATCTTATTCACACAGTCTCCATCCTTCCCATGCTGTCTCTCTCACCCACTCCTTCCCCACATCCACCTCTTGGCATTGGCTCCATTCTGCCATCAGTCTGCTCAGACTCAGGACACACATCCCATTTCCAGGCCTCCTCCAGCAGCCCTGAGCCTCGAGCCACAATCATGTCAAAGCCCGGACACCTTGGCAGGTACATCGGGGGGTCCCGCAGTCATTCGCTCCCCACACACCAACTATTCAGTAGTGACATGGATGACCAATGTTCAATTTTCCCTTCACCCTACGTTCTAGTTTTCTTCATGCCTTAATCTTAACTATCCCCTCATTCCACTTTTAAATGGATTACTCTTTTGTCCCCACCCAAACCCTTGCACTCCACCCATGAGATCCTCTCTTTCTTCTGAAGACAGAGGACACAGGAGTCATTCCTAAAAACCCATCACCCAGGAACCTGGGCCAGGAGGATGGCAACTGAGAACGCCCTGGTCTGAGGAGTGAGATGCTGGGTTTCGAACAGACAGGATTTCCGCGAATTCCATCCACATCTCTCCCAGTTCCATTCTTTGACCCTTTCATTCCTTCCCATCATCCTATACGTGGCAGAAGTTTGCTGAAGCCCATGCCGAGTATCGAGTACCGGGCCCTGGCCTACCCAAAGACCATGTCCGGCCGACTCACCTGTCCGTTGGCTCAAAGCCAGCCCCCTCACCCGCCCTCTCCTCCCCTCAAACCCACACATTCCCTCCCGGTTCTCCGCTAATCTTCCACAGAGGGCTCCACACTTTGTCCGCTGGGACCGTGCCGAGTACGGCTTCTTCTCTTCCCTCACACCCTCTACCTACCTCAACTGCTGGCTCACAGGTCCCAGTCTGACAAGCAACCTGGGGATATGCATTCTCAGAAGGTTTTGGGGCGGGGCCCGCGGGGGCTGGGCCGGGCCTGGAGGGGCCGAAGGACTGCGGGGAGTCGAGGGGTGCTCCTCCTGGTTGCTTCCCATCTCGGGCAGGCGTCGCCTAAAGAGGCCTAAAAACGAAGGAAATGGGCACCTGAAGGCACAGAAGAATCGGAAGGACCTGTCCCACATCAGTGCCACCCGTGGTTACCCCAGATTCCAGGCCTTCAGGATCAGCGAGTTGAGGCGCCTGAGAGAAGCCTAGGTTCGCGGCTGTTCCTCAGGCCTTCTCAGTGCTTCCGGCTTGGTCCTAGGCTCTACTTCCTGCCTTGCCACAAAGGCCAATGAGCTTCCAGTGTTCCTCCGTCCGGCAGAATGGCGACCCCTAGTGGCCGCTCGGAGACCTGCTGCAGCCCTCATGCTGTGGTGGGGCTGGTTACTGCTGCTCACTTCAGGAGGGCCACCTTTACCGCCGGAGGGACGAATTGAGCTTTGCACCCTCTGGTCGTGGGCCCGGAAACTGCCTCCGTTTGGGTGCGAAACAACGTGGGGTGTGGGAGCGTACAGCTTCAGTAGATCTGGTCGCCGAGCTGCTCTAATTTGTCTCTTCGAACTCCAGCGCGAGATTTTGGCATGGGCCACCATCTGTCCTCACATCGTCTTTTCTCATTCTGAGGCCATCTTAAAACCCCAGAGAACACTTGCCAATGTCTGACAAGTTCTTCAACTTGTTGGAGGCTACATCTAACCTTTTTTTTTCTGTTCTAGGAATAAATCCCTCTATATTTCTGCTAGCCACATACTCCCTGCCGCCTCCTTCTTTATTGTGTAAGTAAAAAAATTTTTTTTTACTCCTTAGTGTCTGCAAGGAAACATTCCCTCAGGGAACATGTGACTTTATAGCCCCTTATCTTTTGTCCTTCCACCTATATGTGAGAATCTGCATGCTAACTCTTCTGAACTCACTTCTGTTTACCGTGCTGACGTCAAACTCAGAGATTCATGTCCCTCTGCTTTTCAAGTGAGCCCTGCCATTAGGGACACTTGACACCAGGACGCCTGCCTTCTCTAGTCCCCAGGTGCTGTAATTTAGAATGTTGAACAGAGCTCTCAGCAAGCAAGTGGGTTGAAAACACTTGCACCACCAAAACGGAGGCAACCCAGGTAACCACCACTAGTGAGCGCAAGTCTCAGTCTTCTCCCAGAAGACACTGGGTGCTGGGTCACCTAGAGGTCAGCAAGGGTCACAGAGCAGCCACAAGGTGGACAAGGAAGCATGTATGAGGGGAGTAAATTTGGAAGCTCATTGGTTCAGAAGTGGGTGCTGCAACGAAGGAGGGAGAAAGCAGCTCTGACAGCTCATTGGCAGGAGCCTCAGCTGGCAGAGGAAGGAACTGCATCTTCCCTCAGAAGCCCACTCTTGATCCTGATTGGCTGGACTCTGAGGTAACTAGAGGCTGGCCTCAAGAAAAAGAAGCTAGGTTGCAAGTCCTCTTATCCCTGCCCCCTTCATCTGGGATGTCCCAATCTTTCAGCATTCGGCCTCCTCTGGTAAGTCTAAAGGGGTGAGGGCAGAGAGGCAGATCCTGCCACGATGTAGCCTGCCCCCTCACTGAGCCCTTTCGCAAGGGCTCCCAGGTTCAGGACCCCAGGGGAAGCTTCTGCTACTTATGGCTCAGGTGGGGCAGGGAGGGATGACTGCGTTTCCTGAGGAGAATCTCTGCTCTTGAACTGCTAGAGCGTGACGTGAACAAGAAGGGCCAATCAAGGCCTGGAAGAAGCTGTGCTCAGGCGCCATTGGTGAGCTGAGGAGGAGCATCTTGGAGGTTGGCCAAAGGCTTTATATAGCAGAAGGCATGGGTTTTCATGACAGCAGAGAGTGTATTGTTTTTACTTTATTTTTATTTCTTGTTCAATGGTGTTTTCCCTACGTGTGTGTGTGTGTGTGTGTGTGTGTGTGTGTGTGTGTGTGTCAGAAACCCTGGAGCTGGAGTTACAGATGGTTGTGAGCTGCCATGTGGGTGCTGGAATTGAAAATGTGTCGACTGGGAGAGCACCCAATGCTCTTAAGCTCTGAGCAAAGTCTACAGCCCACAATGATTGTATTTTCTATTGAGAAAAACAATGTGCTGAGGAGCTATCGCCTGGGTACACAGGGCATAGTGTTCCATTCTGATTAAAAAATATTTTCTCATTGCAGCAGAAAATGTGGAAATGGAGGGTGCAGGAAGATAAATGAATGTTAGATGTCCAGGATCTTAGAAGTCCATAATCCTTTATTTTTAATGTCTTCAATGTGCTTATTGTTGGAGACAGGATTGCCCGTGTTAGGAGTTGTTGTCCAGCATGCTACTCTCCTACCTCAGCCTCCCATGTACTGATATTTCAGGCATGACTCCACCAGGCTGGAGTGGGCAAAACACCAGGATCTGAGGAGGAATAAGTGGTTTTATTTCAGAGGGGATCACAATAATTAGTAAGACTAAAGTGGGCTTGCAGATAAACCCCAATCCAGGGAGAAGGGCATGCATGGTCTTCCTTCAGATGAGTGACTTGGTTCATGCACGTCCACGTGGGCAACAGTGGATGCAGTGGTTTACATAGACAGATGAATGTTCGCCCATGAAGGAGGAATAGTGGTGGTCTTTGGCGGGGAACAACATGGAGCTACAGAACTGAGAGTAGTGAATGCTGAAGGGGATGCAGGGACACTACACATAGCCTCACTGTGTGCTTATTGTGAGTGAGTGGGTGAGTGAGTGAGTGAGTGAGTGAGTGCGTGAGGGACTGAACGAGGGAGCAAGTGAGTGCTGGAGAGCAAGGAAAGTCATGATCAGGGTGTCATCTATGGCGCTAAGAAGAGCAGGTTGTTAGGACAAGGTGAATGTTCAAGTGGGATTTCTGAAACAGAAGACTCTGAGTAACCAGGGGAGCTCAAGGTTAAAACAAACACCTTAGTAAATAGAAGGGAAGGAGAACTGACTCCAGCAGTCTGCAGGAAGGAGGACAGGATAATATTAGTCCCTAGAGGTAGAATTATCTGGTGGTAGAGAAACTCCACTGCCGTTGAGAGTTCCAGAAGCCCTTTTCATGGCCTCTCCAAGCTCTTGAGCTACAGAATAAGGAAGTTGAAGAGGAATGTGTTCTTCTTCCTACTGGACTTATGACTTCAACTGATATGGGAGACTCACCAGAGCAATAAAGAATGTCAGTCTAACTTGCTCCCTGAGAAACTGTAGTTTACTGTGACAGCATGACACCAATGGACTCAGAACCAATCAGTGATAAAATACATTTCTGACTCTTCCAGTCCTACAAGTGGCAGAGTTGTGCCATCTTCTCATGAGTGCCTTACCTATAGGAGAGAGGTTAGGCCTCCTGTAGGTGTGCCTAACACGAGACCTTCAATCCCCTACTTTAGGGAATCCAGTGGGACCTTGACTGCTGTGAGTTTGTGGAAGGAGTGTGGGCTACACAGAGACAGAGGCACCGTCCTTGAGGCCAGAGAGAGACGATGGCTGATGATCGTAACTGTCCTATGAATACCAGGCAGTGTTTCACCTCATTGGCCATCATGGGTGAGTGTGTCTGGCTGGGGTGGGGTCTCAGTTTGAGCACATTAATCCTTAGTGCTCTGTCACCAGTCATCCCACAGAATTTACAGGTGGCCTTCGGCAAACCTTCCCCGGTCCTGAATCTGTCCAGGTATAAGATGCCCCTTCAGTGTCAAGTATTCCATGCTTCCATAAAGGAGAGACTCTGTAGGTGACAGCGACAGGAGTCCTCAAAAGAGAGTGGGTGCTTTCAGGAGACTACGGTGGGAAGGGTGGCTCAGATAAGCTCTGCTTGGTCTTTTACAGATGAGCAACAGGATCTTCATTACCAGCTTGAAGTCTTGCCTCACACAGTTCCCCAACAGGTAAGGAAAATATGCAGGCTCAGGCAGAGTCCATGCCAGCAGTCACCATCCGTACTGTTTCAACTGTGTCCGAAAGTCTTTGTCTCTAGACCATTTCCTGTGTTGGGAAAGTCACTTCCCTTTGGGTTTTAGTATATTCTGACATAAAAGGAAAACCTAAAGCGTGGTATTGTTTGGTCATCGAGGTTTTGAAAGTTCTGTAATTCTTTATGCATTTCTCTGGTTTTTGAAACATTCCTATCCCTTCTCTCTGGAATGTCAGACCTCATATTGAACAAGGATGTGTGCTCTTGCAGGAAATCGTCCAAGTGCCACTGCTCCACTTACCCCCAGCCTTTTCACCTATGATCTTCAGTCATCGAATGCCCATTCCTTTCTCAAGTGATCCTTGCCATCCCATGGTTGTTCCCTGTCTGTGAGTACAACAAAGACCACAAGGCCAGCTCTGGCTTATTGTCCTGTGGGAGAAATCACGTTATTAGTACTATGGGGTTAGGAGAGAAAGAAGAAAGACCATGTGGGGGTGGAGGACACAGAACAAGAGGAGGAAGAAAGAAGGAAGGGAAGGAGGTAGGAAGGAAGGAAACAAGGAAGGAAGTAGAGAAGAAAGAAGGAAGGAAAAAAATCACAGGGGAATGGCAGAGCAACATTGCAGTCAGACTTGCAAAGACAAGGACCTCTGGGCTTTCCTATATTCTGTATGGCATACTTGGAAGAGTATCACTGTGAGCTTTTCTCTCAGTGCAGGCAGTTCTGGAGACTAGTCTGCATAGCAGCATTAAGGAAGACGGACACAATGCGCACACCACACAGCTGGCTCTAAGTGCGCTGAGACTATTCCTGCACACTGAGTGAATGGGCATGGAGGAGGCTCTGCAGAGATCTGGAGGCATAACTGGAATGTACAGAGAGACCCCGGGGAATGTTGCAGGCCAATAGAGAATGTGTCATGTCAGGGAGAACGTGGGCCAAATTGAGGCAAGAGCCAGTCTCTGAGAGGACCACAGTCCCATCTTCCCTGCTGCTTTCCAGATTAGAAGAGTTCTTGGTCAACTTTACTGTACCCGGGGAGGAAAGAATTCGGAAAAAATGGTTCCTAGAGAAGTGATATGAAAGGCGACTCTGAGAAGCAGTGATACAGAAATCAGAACAATTCCAGTCCTAAAACAGTGGTGTCATAGGTCCTGCTATCCTCAGATAGTCCCATCGCCCAGGCTGACCTTCCAGAGCGCCCAGCTCTCCCTGTGAGCTTGCAGGGGTTGTCAGCAGTGCCTTTAGCCTCCAGGTGTCCTCTCCTTATGTTGTCAGGTTGTCTCCTGTGGTCGTGCATCCCTGCGGCTGCATTGCCCAATCAGTTCTGCCAGCACAGCTCCTGGTAAGTGAGTGGGGGTGATGTCCTGGGAGAGGGGGGGCTTTGTGATGTGCTAGAGCTGGGTGTTTGGTGGGACTAAATGTAGGCTGAAGTTTCTACTGTCATCAAGGACATAAGTGTATTGTCAGAATTCATTGTCACACATCTCTTTTTTGCAGGTCACCCCCATCAGTTCCCACAACTCTGAAAGTAACAACGTGGGAAGAGACAGCACACCCCAGATCAATGACATCTGCAACCAGGACCCTGAGAACCCTGCAGTCCACTCCCAGGCCCCAGACATCTCGAAACAGGGCAGCTTTTCTGCGGAGGTGGACAGGCAGAGGGTCATGGATGCTGCCGAGGCTCTCCTGATTCTGCATAACTCCCCTCAGGCATGGCATGAGACTTGCTGGACACCAGGTAGGTGGCTGCTTGAATGAGGGACATGGAGTGGACCAATTGGGAAAACTGGAGGGCTTATGCTGAGAGAGAGGTAGCTAGAGTTGGTAGTTTCCTGCAACTGTCGTCCAGGGACTCCCACTATTCAGTGTGACTGAGAAAGTAGACCCCATTGTCTGCTTAGGTCTTCACCTATCAAGTGTTTTGCTCAATAGCGAGGGCCAGTGCCCAGAAGTCAAGAAAACTGTGAGGTGCTAAAGGTGGGAAAGTATTGCAGGAGGACAGACAGAGTATGCAGTGGAAGGAACAGAACTAGGAGAGATGTCTCCCTGTCAGCAGCTGTGTCTCAGTCCACAGCAGCCTGACAAAGTCTAGCAGCATATGCACAGGGCATAGGTGTCTGTGATGTGGGGAGATCGTCATGCGAACTCGGGATATTTTCCATGTGCACATGGAACATGGACACCTTCCCAGACTGAATTTTGTCAGCACACCTCAGAGTTCCCTCCAGGAAGGGCTCTGTGAGTTCAGAGGAGAATTTCACAGCCAAGGAAGCTTGAAAAGAAGGCTGCTGGGTAAAAACAGCCAATTAAGAGCCCAGTGTGAGTGGGAATCCACTCTTTGTGGGTATCCTTGAAGAAAGATGCTAAATGAGGTTGGGGTGCTTTAATCTCACAGGGATCTATCTGGGTGGGCAGTGTAAGCTTTCCCAGAAACTCTGTGGCCGGGGATAAAGGAATGCAAGGTTCCTCTCAGAGTACCTGGGGTTGACCAAATGGGAACTATGGCTGGGACTGATGGTGGAGCCAGTGCTAGAGAAAAGGCATTCACCTAGGAACAGGTCTGTTGGTTCAACACAGTGAACCTCTTACACTTCTGGCACAAAAGGTTATGTCTAGAGAGCCAGGCTGTCACATATTTGTGATCTGACTTTACCTTTGCCTTTCTGTCTGCAGTTCCTGATGGAGAGTGAAGGCTGCAGCTGTCCTACCTCTCTGTGTCACCTCAGCATACATACTCTGCTTTGGTGACTGGAAAAGGGCCATCTGCGCTGCACCCAACACTTGCCTTAAGAAAGCCAAAGTGGCAACCCCAACGTTTGATATATATTTTCCTGTCCACAATGGTTCTTTTTTCTGTAAACCTTTAGTAGTCGGGCTGCATGTGCCATTATGATTTCAACTTACACAGAGACTAACCTTTTACAATTCACTGGTCCACACTACCACACTCGAAGAGTTGCTCATTTGGTGTGAAAAGAATAACCCTTTTGACCATGTCATTGAAGTAATCTAGCACCATGGTTTTGCAACCATGTGCTCACACCCAGTGCAACTGCCCTGGCCCGCTGGGGTTCGACTAAAGCTTGGGAGGAGAATTTTCCTGTATAGAGACAGAACCCTAGATATGAAGAAGGGGGCGAGTCTGCATTCTGATCAAACCCCGTTTATTGAAAATTTTCACAGAGTTTATATAGGCACAGAGGCATGGGTATTTGTGTAAGCAAGGGTTGCTATGGATGCCTAACTCTGGAATGCTCCAGCAGGTGTCTACCTTTACAGCTGCTATAATTGCAGGAGAGAAATTCCAGGAAAGTCGTGAAGGATCTGGTCAGTCAGGAAAAAGCTCCCAGAACTACTGCTCACAGGCAGCTGGCCTTTAATCTGATCTTATCAGTAGTCTTTCAAAACAAGGAGTAGCTCAGGGGTCTAGAATGGCAGACTGCTGGAGAAATAGGAACCTAGGCTCTGACAAGATGGCTGAACATTGGCCAATGTAGCCCGTCCCCTACCGTGTACATATCTCCATCGATTATAATAGGAACTGTACAAGTGTAGTCACAACAAAAAGTTTAACCCACCAAAATACCGCTGTACAACATGTGTCCTTATAAATACATACCTGACACTAAAATCATTATGACTAGCTTTTTCTTGAGGCCATTATATGTAACCAGATTGCTTCCTACTGACAGCAAGAACCTGTTTCATGATCCTTGAAATGACTACCAAAAACAAAACCCTACTACTGCCCCATCGACCCCAAAAGAATAAAACAACAGAACAGAAAATGGTTAAGTCGTGATATGGTAATGCAGTGCCAACTCCACTCTGCACTCATGAACACAAATATCCCAAATTTGCAGAATTCTCTCTTGCTGGAAACATCAGGCATAAAGCAAAAAGACTCTCATCTGGATAAGAAGTGAGACAGGTTCTGACCTCCTAAGAACACTTCCATAGTGGGTCAACCTCCACATAACAGGAGAAACCTAAAACCCAGAAATCCATGGGAGCCAAGGCTGCCTAAGAAAATATTCAGAAGGTAGGTGGGAGAATATTAAATCAGGAGCCACCTAATTAGAGGAAGATCAGAACCTGATATGGTCCCATATGGTTCTGCACCTAAGATGCTCAGGCAAACTAGAGAAAACCGAATCCAAATAAAGAGGAAGGCTGTGACAGAACACACGATGGATAGCCCATCACAATGCGGCATCTGACGGCCAGCATCATCAAACCATAGCAAACCACATGATTCTCAGGTCTTGTAGAATCCAAAGAACCCTGGCTTCACTTGTGGTCACACAGCTTCACCACACCATGGCTTTGCTGTAGCCATGTAGTAATAACATGCTGGTAGGAACTGTGTTGCAAAGTTGTGGTCCAAAGAAGCCGGCAATGTAACCTGGTGGAGGTACCAGTCCCAAATCCCTATCACAGAGGCTGGCTGTGGGGAAGGAGATTGAACCAGCAAGCCAGAGATGTTTATGGGTGCTGTGTGGTGTGCCTCCAGTCGTTCTGCGTGGTGGCAGTCCCATTGAGATGCTCCTCTAAGACGGCCTGTCCTGGCCCTGCCAAGCCTTCGCAAGAGACCCTGGGAGAAGAGAAGATGACCACCAGCCACACGGTTCTCACCCAAATCTAATGTTCTCCCATCAGTCTTCTACTTGTGCTCTAAAGAAATGAGGAGCCAGTCATGCTTACTGTCCAGAAGTCAAGGTCACCTGGAGGTCACGGGGCTGAGTACTTTCCCGTGATGCTTAACTCCCCCTTAGTGCTTGACTCTCCTTGTTTGTTTGTTTGTTTTTCAAGACAGATTTTTCTGTGTGTAGCCCTAGCTGCTGTGGACTCTCTTTATAGCCCAGCCTGGCATCAAACTCACAGAGATCCACCTTTCTGTGTCTCCAAGTGCTTGGGTGTGTTTTTGACATGCGTGGGTTACAGCAATGGCATCTTCTCCTGCTTTTCTTTTCATCTCCAAAGCTGCGAGCCCCTTGTATAATTGCTCTGGGGCAGGAGAAAGAAGTAGGGAAATCGATCAAGAGTGGGCTGATGTGAAGGGAGGCTTTGTGTCCTTTGCCTGTGCCCATTGTTGCTTGCAAGCTTAACTGTGGGGAAAGCAGCACCCGCATACTACGAGAGGTCACCACCTGAGCTCTGTCTATCCAGGGTCCTATACATAAGCCCAATTAAATGTCTGTAATTTACAAAGGAAGACCCAACTTCAAGTATTCTTTTTTGGTATCAGAAAACAGACAAGGGTAGAAACTGGCAGGGGACATTGTGGCTGCAATGGTATTTCAAAATGCAGAGGTGGCTCTGGAGGCCAGCAATGGTTAGAGGCTGCCATAGTTTTCCTTTCAACTTGAGCGCTCTCAATCTTTGAGTACAGGGAAAATCATCCAGATTTCTGACAATGTTCACACTAAAAGAGAGTATGTTCTGACCATGTGTTCTATGAGAGACAGTATTAAATATGTATGTGTAACTATGGCCAGACCCTAGCAAGAAAAACACCTAAATGGGAAACACACCAAATTCACAAATAGTTTTCATTAACAAACTATTAAACAATCAAAAAAAAAAAAAAAAAGAGAAAAAACGCACAAGTGACAAATGTTCATTCGTAAAGAAAAGTTCAACATCGCCAAGTGTGAGATGCTGGTTTTTCTAGAGGAACAGAACTGTGTGTGTTTGTGTGTGTGTGTGTGTGTGTGTGTGTGTGTGTGTGTGTGTGTTGCAACAACATGGATACATTAGCCTTGTCTGAAACTTGGTATCTGCTCACCCATCAGCTCCAGTAAGGTTCTGAAGGCTTGGAAATATCTTTTGGGCACCTTGCATTCACTACCTACTGTTAGGCTGTCAGCCACAGAGCTGATTCCACAGCACCTTGGAGAAGGTGGGGGCACTGTGCCAAGAGCCTGGAGGTCACCTAGACAGGAGAAAACCTTGGCCAATGTATGGGGAAGGCTTGCTTTGAGCTGGATACAGAGAATGTGGCACAAACCAGTTCTATAGCATGAGTGCTCTTTGGCCTATGCAGCCTGTTGTCTGTCTATATTTCTGGTAAAAATTAATGTAATCCTGAAGGATTTGGAGCCAACAAGGAAGAGTGGTTTTGTAAGGTTTGTTTTGGGGTGTGGTCATGAACATATACCTGGGAGTTTAGGAACAGCTTCTCACTGTGTGTGTGTGTGTGTGTGTGTGTGTGTGTATCTGTGTGTGTGTTGATTTAATTCAGTGGTTTTTCCTACTATCCAGTGTCTCTCCATGGGTGTTGTTCTTTGCTCAATAACACTCAAAAAGTTAAAGCTAATAAAGCAATAGGTAATCTATCTCTGAGGGTCTGTATTACACCTGTCTGTTTATTAAGCATATCTTCTAAAGTGCACTTAGATCTTTCTTTTTTTTGCTAATCCATTTCTTTTTTTTTTTAAGAGGAAAGCACAATTTTATTGAAGAACCAACAAGAACACAATAGGACATCTTATCAAAAGAAAACAAGCAGCTAGTCTGTATTACCCTCACTGGGCACCAGTTGTTATTGTAATTATTATTATCTCTCCATTTACTTCTTTTTTTTATTAATTTGTTCTTGTTACATCTCAATGGTTATCCCATCCCTTGTATCCTCCCATTCTTCCCTTCCCCCCCCCCATTTCCCATTATTCCCCTCCCCTATGACTGTTCCTGAGGGGGATTACCTCCCCCTGTATATGCTCATAGGTTATCAAGTCTCTTCTTGGCTACCTGCTGTCCTTCCTCTGAGTGCCACCAGGTCTCCCCCTCCAGGGGACATGGTCAAATGTGAGGCACCATAGTACATGAGAAAGTCATATCCCACTCTCCACTCAACTGTGGAGAATGTTCTGACCATTGGCTAGATCTGGGTAAGGGTTTAAAGTTTACCACCTGTATTGTCCTTGGCTGGTGCCTTAGTTTGAGCAGGACCCCTGGGCCCAAATCTGCCTATCATAATGTTCTACTTGTAGGTTTCAAGGACCCTCTGGGTCCTTCTACTTTCCTATTCTCCCATGCTTCTCTCATCTAGAGTCCCAATAGGATGTCCTCCCCCCTGTCCCAGTTTCCTGGTAAGTGAAGATTTTCATGGGACATGCCCCTTGGGCTAGTATGCACATATAAGTGAGTATATACCATTTGAGTCTTTCTGTTTCTGGGTTAACTCACTCATTATGATAATTTCTAGCTCAATCCATTTATCCACAAATTTCGGGAATTCCTTGTTTTTAATAGCTGAATAGTATTCCATAGTGTATATGTACCACAGTTTCTTTATCCATTCTTCTACTGAGGGTCACATAGGCTGTTTCTATGTTCTGGCTATTATGAATAAGGCTGCTATGAACATGGTTGAGCAAATTTCCTTGTTGTGTGCTGGCGCATCATCTGGGTATATTCCAAGGAGTGGAGTAGCTGGGTCTTGAGGGAGCCCTATTCCCATTTTTCTGAGCTAGCACCAGATAGATTTCCAAAGTGGCTGTACTAGTTTGCATTCCCACCAGCAATGAAGGAGTGTTCCTCTCTCCCCACATCCTCGACAGCACATGGTGTCACTTGAAATTTTGATCTTAGCCATTCTGATGGGTGTAAGATGGAATCTCAGAGGTGTTTTGATTTGCATTTCCCTAATAACTAAGGAGGTTGAGCATTACTTTAAGTGTTTCTCAGCCATTTGATATTCCTCTGCTGTGAATTCTCTGTTTAGTTCCAAGCCCCATTTCTCAATTAGGTTATTTGTTTCGGTGGTGTTTAATTTCTTGAGTTCTTTATATATTTTGGATATTAGACCTTTGTCAGATGTAGGGTTGGTGAAGATCTTTTCCCAATCTGTAGGCTGTCACTTTGTTCTCTTGATAGTGTCTCCTGCCTTACAGAAGGTTCTCAGCCTCATGAGGTTCCATTTATTAATTGTGGACATTAAGGCCTGGGCTGTTGGTGTTCTGTTCAGGAAGTTGTCTCCTGTGCCAATATGTTCCAGGCTCTTCCCCACTTTTTCTTCTAAGTGACTTAGTGTCTCTGGTTTTATGTTGAGGTCTTTAATCCACTTGGATTTGAGTTTTGTGCGAGGTGACAAATATGGGTCCAGTTGCATTTTTTTACACATAGACATCCAGTTAGACCAGCACCATTTGTTGAAGATGCTATCATTTTTCCATTGAATGAATTTGGCTTCTTTGTCAAAAATCAAGTGACCATATGTGTGTGGATTCATATCTGGGTCTTCGATTCAATTCCACTGATCAACCAGCCTGTTGCTGTGCCAGTACCATGCTGTTTTAATTACTATTGCTTTATAGTACAGTTTGAGATCAGGTATGGAGATTCCTCTGGAGCACCTTTTATTGTACAAGATTGTTTTAGCTATTCTGGGTTTTTTGTTTTTCCATATGAAGTTCAGAATTGAACTTTCAATGTCTTTAAAAAAATGTGTAGGTATTTTGATAGGGATTGCATTGAATCTGTAGATTGCTTTTGGTAGGATGGCCATTTTTACTATGTTAATTCTCCTGATCCATGAGCAAGGAAGATCATTCCATCTTATCAGGTCATCTTCAATCTCTTTCTTCAGAGTTTTGAAATTTTTTTCAAACAAGTCCTTCACTTGCTTAGTTAGAGTAACTCCTAAATATTTTATATTGCTTGTGGCTAATGTGAAGGGTGTGGCTTTCCTAATTTCTTCCTCTGCAAGCTTGTCATTTGTGTATAGGAAGGCTACAGACTTTTTGGAGTTAATTTTATATCCAGCCAATTTGCTGAAGGTGTTTATCAGCTGTAGGAGTTCTCTGGTGGAATTTTGAGGGTCACTTATGTACACTATCATATCATCTGCAAATAGGGATAATTTGACTTCCTCCTTTCCCATTTGGATACCCTTGGTCTCCTTTTGTTGTCTTATTGCTCTGGCTAGAACTTCAAGTACTGTATTGAAGAGCTATAGGGAGAGTGGGCAGCTTTGCCTTGTTGCCGATTTTAGAGGAATTTCCTTGAGCATCTCACCATTTACTTTGATTTTGGCTATTGGCTTGCTGTATATTTCCTTTATTATGTTGAGGAAAGTGCCTTGTATCCCCGATCTCTCTAAAACTTTAAACATGAATGGGTGTTGGATTTTATCAAATGCTTTCTCTGCATCTAAAGAGATGATCATGTGGTTTTTTATTTTTAGTTTGTTTATATGGTGGATTACATTGATGGATTTCTGTATATTAAACCATCCCTGCATGCCTAGAATGAAGCCTACTTGGTCATGATGAATGATATCTTTGATGTGTTCTTACATTTGTTTGGCAAGTATTTTATTTAGTATTTTTGCATCGATGTTCATAAGAGAAATCGGTCTGAAATTCTCTTTCTTTGTTGAGTCTTTGTGAGGTTTAGGTATCAATGAGACTATGGCCTCATAGAATGAATTTGGTAATGTTCCATCCATTTCTATCTTTTGGAGTAGCTTGAAGAGTATCGGTATTAGCTCGCCCTTGAAGGTCTGGTAGAATTCTGCACTGAAACCATCTGGCCCTGGGCTTTTTTTGGTTGGGAGACTATCAATGATTGCTTCTATTTCTGTAGGGGAAATGGGACTATTTAGTTTGTTTATCTGCTCTTCACTCAATTTTGGCAAGTGAAATTGATCAAGAAAATCATCCATTTCCCTTAGATTTTCAAATTTTGTGGCATATATGCCTTCAAAGTAGGATCTTATGATTCTTTGTATTTCTTCAGTGTGTTGTTATGTCTCCCTTTTCGTTTCTGATTTTGTTGATTTCAATACTGTCTCTCTGCCTTTTAGTTAGTTTGGCTAATGGTCTGTCTATCTTGTTGAATTTCTCAAAGAACCAGCTCTTGGTTTGGTTGATTTTTGGACTGTTTTCTTAGTTTCTAATTTGTTAATTTCACCCCTGAGTTTGATTATTTCCAGACGTCTACTCCTGTTGGGTGTTTCTGCTTCTTTTTTTTCTAGGGCTTCCAGTTGTGTTGTTAAGATGCTTATGTGCGATGTTTCCAATTTCTTTTTAAAGGCACTTAGTGCTATGAATTTTCCTCTTAGCACTGCTTTCAATGTATCCCACAAATTTGGGTGTGTTGATTCTTCATTTTCATTGAATTTCAGAAACTCCTTGATTTCTTTCTTTATTTCTTCACTGACCCAGGTGTCATTTAGCAGAGAGTTGTTTAGTTTCCACATACGTGTAGGCTTTTTGTTATTTCTGTTGTTGAATTGCAGCCTAAGAGCATGGTGACCTAATAGGATACAAGGTATTATTTCAATCCTCTTGTATCTGTTGAGGCTTGCTTTGTGACCTACGATGTGATCAATTTTGAAGAAAGTTCCATGGGGTGCAGAGAAGAAGGTATATTCTTTCTTGTTTGGGTGAAAGGTTCTATAGATATCTGTTAGATCCATTTGACCCATGGCATTGGTTAATGATGTTATTTCTCAGCTTAGTTTCTGTTTCAATGACTTATCCATCAGTGAGAGTGGGGTGTTGAAGTCCCCCACTATTATTGTGTGTTGATCGATGTGTGGTTTAAGCTTTTTTAGGAGATCTTTTACAAATGTGGGTGCCCTTGTATTGGGAGCATAGATATTCAGAATTGTGATGTCATCTTGGTTGACTTTACCTTTCATGAGTATGAAGTGTCCTTCCTCATCCCTTTTGATTAATTTTGGTTGAAAGTCTATGTTATTCGATACTAAAATGGCTACGCCTGCTTGCTTCTTGTGACCATTTCCTTGGAATATTTTTTTCCAACCTTTTACCCTGAGGTAATGCCTATCATTATGGGTGAGATGTGTTTCTTTAATGCAGAAGAATGTTGGATCTTGTTTATGTACCCATTCAGTTAGTCTGTGTCTTTTTATTTGAGAATTGAGACCATTGATGTTGAGAGATATTAATGACCAGTGACTGTTAAGAGTCTTAATTTTGATCTTGTTTTCAGTCAAGTGTTCGTGTAGTTGTGTTTTTGCCATGGAATAGTTATCTATTTCCTGAGTAGTTTTGGTTCTAGCTTGACCCTTTGGGATGTAGTTTTCCTTCTAGTACCTTCTGTAAAGCTGGATTTGTGGATAGGTACTGTTTGAATTTGTTTTTGTCATGGAATATTTTGTTTTCTCCATCAATGGTTATTGGTAGTTTTGCTGGGTAAAGTAGTCTGGCCTGGCATCTGTGGTCTCCTAGAGTTTGCAGGATCTCTGTCCAGGCCCTTCTAGCTTTTATGGTCTCTGCTGAGAAGTCAGGTGTAATTCTGATAGGTTTGCCATTAAATGTTATTTGGCCCTTTTCCCTTGCAGCTTTTAATATTTTTTCTTTGTTCTGTATGTTTTGTGTTTTGATTATTATGTGACGGGCAGTTTTTCTTTTCTGGTCAATTCTATTTGGTGTTCTGTAGGCCTCTTGTATGTTTATAGGCATCTTTTTCTTGAAATTGGAGAAATTTTCTTCTATGATTTGTTGAGAATAGTTTCTGGGCCTTGGAGTCTGATATCTTCTCTTTCTTCAATGCCTATATCCTCAGATTTCTTCTTTTCATGGTGTCCTTAATTTCTTGGATGTTTTGTGTCAGGAATTTTACAGATTTCACATTTTCTTTAATGGTTGCTTCAAGATCTGCGATTGTATCTTGTAGACCTGAGATTTGTTCTTCCATCTCTTGGATTCTGTTAGAAAAGCTCACCTCTGTGTTGCTCGCCTTATTCGCTGAGGTCTCACTTTCTTGTTTTTCTTCTGTTTGTGTGTTAATCATTGAATCCATTTTCATCTTCAGATCTTGAACTGACTTTTTGATTTCTTTCATCTGACTTTTTGTATATTGCTGAGTTTCTTCCATTGCCACTTTATAGGTCTTCAGAGATTGAACCGTTTTATTTATTTCTTTCATCTGGTTGTTTGCATTTTCCTGAAATTTTTCCAGTTCCACTCTATGTGCTTCTTTAATGTCTCTCACATGTTTGGCTGTGTCTTCCTGCATTTGATTACAAATTTTGTTTCCTCCATTATCCTCATTACCAAGGATTTGAGGTCATTTTCTTGTATTTCCATTGCATTTGAGTTCTCTGGGTTGTTTTCATTGGGATAGCTGGCAACTGGAGATGCCATGTTGTTTTGTGGTTTTTTGTGTATGCTTTTACGCTGTCCTTTAGACATCTTGCCGTCTCTGTTTTTGTTGGGTAGCTTCCAGAGTTAGATGGAGGGAGTCTGATGATAGATTCACTTGTTTTCTCATGATTTCTGTAGGCTGTAAGCTCTGATACTATACTGGTGTGGATGGCAGGAGGTTAGCCCTGTTGTTTTGAACTCTCACAACCAGTGATCCTCAGCTCCCCTGTGCTGTGGGTCCTGCAATCGTTCTGGGTCTCTGAATGAGCGTTGGGTCAGGCCAAGGTATCCACAGCCTTCTGGGTCCCCTGCCAAGTCCAGCCAGGGACACTGGGCCCGAACCACGTGCCGAGCTCAGCTAGATTCTCAGGACCTGAACCATCTGCCAAGCTCAGCTAAGGATTCTAGGCCCAAAATGCGCACAGGATCCAGCCAGAATTTTTGGGCTGGGACTGCGCACCAAGGTCAGCTAGGGGCTTTTGGCCCAAAGTGCGTGCTGTGGTCAGTTATTGACTCAGTGCCCAAACTGTCCGCCAAGCTCAGCCAGGAATTCTGGATTCAAACTGCACACTGTGTCCAACCAGAGTCTTAGAGCTGGGACTGTGCCAAAAGCTCAGCTAGAGTCTCTGGACCAATCTGTCTGCCAAGCACAGTTAGTGACTCTGGCCCCAAACTGCACGGTGAGCTCCACCCGAGTTTCTGAGGCGGATTTGTGCACCGAGCTCAGCCAGGGACTCTGGACTCACACTGTGCACTGAGATCAGCCCGGGGCTCTGGGCCTAAACTTTGTGGATAGTCCAGCCAGAGGCTTAGGGCCACCAAGCTTGTGCACACAGCTCAGCTAGAGTCGCTGGGCCCAATCTGCCCGGCAAGTCCAGCTAGGGCCTCTGGGCTGAATCTACGTGCTGACCTCAGCCTGCGTCAGCACCCCAGAACTGCCCGCTGAGCTGAGCTAGCGTCTCGGGCAGAACTGCTTGCTGAGCCGAGCCAGCACCTCCGGTGGAACCGTGCGCTCCGCCCCGCCTGCATCACAGCAGGAGAACTGCGGCTACGCTGAGCTAGCACCGCTGGTGGAACTGAGCACTCCGCCCAGCCCACGTCACAGCAGGAAAACTGCGGCTGCACTGAGCCGGTGCTTAGGCTGGAACTGAGTGCTCTGTCCAGCCTGCATCACAACAGGGGAGCTGCCACTGAGCTGAGCCGGTGCCTAGGGTGGAACTGAGCGCTTGGCCCAGCCTGCGCCACAGCAGGGGAGCTGTGGCTGAGCTGAGTTAGTGCCTCGGGCAGATTTGCTCACCGAGCCAAGCCAGTGTCTCCACAGCACTGCGCACTGAGCTGTACCCGGGACTCTGGGGCTGAACTGTCTGCCGAGTCCAGTTTGGGTCTCAAGGCACCACACGACCCAAATCCTGTCCAGAGTCCCCTCTCCCACAGCAACTCCCACTGGCCACCACACCAATCACCTCCACCGGAAGGCTCTGAGCTGCAAACCTCAGCCGCCGCCGTTCCTGACGCTGGTGCCGCCACCGCTGCTGCTGCTGCCCCTGCTGCCACCACTCTGATCCAAGAAAATCCGCACTCCTCCCATGTGCAGGGGCACACAGGTCCTCCGCACCCTGGTCCCTCCGAACCGTGAAGCACTCCCGCTGCCGTGGTGTGGGGACCTCGGTGTTCCTGGCTCAGAAATCTGTGCAATTCCCTGATTTGTTCACTGGAGCCTCCAAACACGGTCCACACTGCTCGCTGCCTTCTTGGATCTCCACACTTAGATCTTTCTATGACTGTGTGTCTTGTAGGATTCTGTGGTATACCTGTAATATGCCTCATGTTGTAAGATGCATAAATATGTCTCATTTTACTAGAGATATATGCAGGAGTATTGTGAGTCTTAATTTGTACAGGCATCCCCATAATAGCCATAACTTCTAATAAATATATATAATAAATGTGTAATTGCAGAATCAGCCTTTTCAGACTTAGAGCAGTTGCCCATTGAAATCCTAAGAATGTTATCTAAGGTACGGTGCATATACTTTAATTTTACAAACTCTGCAAAAGGAAACACATCCATTTGCCAAATTTTATTTCTTTTAAAAAAATTCTCTTTATTAATTGATTCAGATTACATCTCAATTGCTTTCCCATCCCCTCTATCCTCCCGTTCCTCCCTCCCTCCTGCTTTCACCCTATTTTCCTCCCCTAGGTCTATGACCGAGGAGGCCCTCCTCCCCAGCTATATTTTCATAGGCTATCAAGTCTCATCTTGGTAGCCTGCTTATTCTTTCTCTGACTACTACCATGCCTCCCCACCAAGGGGAGGTGGTCAAATATGGGACACCAGAGTTCATATCAGAGTCAGTGCCCTCTCTCCACATAACTGGTGAGAATGTCCTGTCCATTGGCTAGATCAGTGTAGGGGTTCAGTGTTTATTACTTGTATTGTCCTTGGATGGTGGAGGAGTTTGAGCCAACTTTGGGTACCAGCTAGGTTACTTTCTGACTGTAATGATGTTTTGCTATAAAAAAGAACAACTAGGGCATTGCCTTATAATTGTTTTGGCTTGTTGCCAAGTAATAGAAAAAATCTTTCTTCAAGCTTTTGTTGTTAACATGATGCTTCTTATGAAATTCTAGAGCTTCTAATACATTTCCTATTAAAAGGTGATTAATTTCATCACTACCTTGTGCTAGAAGGCCTGGTAGACATGTATGGGATCTGGTATGTGTTATATACAATAGTTGATTTCTATTTATTACTTGCTCTAGTTGAATAAATAGCAAAGTTCATTCTGAATCACTCAGAATATGTTCAGTGGTTTCAAATGTAAAATAATTATTTCTGCATATTGCAACCCAGTAACTATATTAAGAGATTCAGGAACATCTAATAATACCCTAAGGATGGCATACAGCTCTCATATTTTCACTGGATCATAAGGGATCTGAGACACTTTACTTATTTGTCCTGATTGGTAACATGGCTTTCCTGATTTATTTGCATCAATTTAGGGTGTTTGGACTCAAGAAATTAGTGTCCCTTTTCTTGTATGAAGGATAATCCAATTAGTTCTTGTAATAAACAGAAGTCTCCCTCTTTTGAGATATTTGTTGTGAATCTCTTCCCAAAAAATTTACTGCAAGTTCTTTCCAATGTTGATTTCTGGTCCATAGATGCAATTTAAGCATTAGTAGAAGCTACCACAATTTCTGTTGGGTCTATTCCTGCTAATTGTCAAAGTCGCATTTTTCTTTCAAAATCAATTCACAAATCTTTAATACATAGGTCTTTAATTTTCACTCTGTTTACCTGCTAAGAATATCCATTATAAAATACTATCTTTTCTCTGCATAAGAATTCCTGTGGGAGACTGAGTAGAAGGTAAAATAACCAAATTATAATCCAGCTTTGGATCCCAGCAATCCACATGTGCATCCTTTAATCTCATTTCCACCAGAGCCAATTCTCTCCCAGATTCAGCTGATCATTTTCTCACACTATTTAATTCCTTAACCCCTTATAAGGTTGGAAATAAATACTTTGAAAATCATTAGGAGTTTGTAATTGTGCTCTCAAGATTTGGAATTTCTGTGGTCGGATATTCTGTAACCCTATCTTATATGCTAGATAATTGATAGACTCTCCACTTTGTATTTTTTTTTTCAAGGGCAATTTGTAGACCCAAGCAGGGAAACATTCTATTTACTTTATCAAACGTTTTTTAAGGTACCCGCCAGTAAGATATTAATATAGTGGTGCTTTTTAAATTGAGGAAGCTGTTTGCGAATTATTTTATAACAGCAGTTGTACAAAATTTTGGCATTAGGTAGGGCTGTTTAATGTTCCTTGTGGTGAGACTTTCCAATGTCACTTCTTTATTATATAACTATTATTATGAGTAGGTACTGAGAAAGCAAACCTTCCCCTATCATGTTCATGCAAAGGTATTGTAAAAATACAATCTTTTAAATCAACTACTATCAAAGGTCATTACTTAGGTAATAAAGAAGGCAATGGGATTACAAGCTGTAAAGAGCCCATTGGCTGAACCATCCTATTATTTAGGGCTATTACATGTGTTAACATTCTCTATTTTCCCGATTTCTTTTTTTTTTTAAAGATTTATTTATTATTATGTATACAGTGCTCTGCCTGCATGTACATCTCCAGGTCAGAGGAGGGCATCAGATCACATTTATAGGTGGTTGGTAAGACACCATGTGGTTGCTGGAAATTGAACTCATGACCTCTGGAAGAGCAGACTGCTGAGCCATCTCTCCAGCCCCCGATTTCTTTTTTACAACAAACACATGGGCTGGAAGATTCCATCAATGAGTTAAGCATTTAGTGGCTTCTGTGTCAGCTCTTTTGGTACCTGTAATTTTTCTTTTTTCATAGATCATTGATCCACCCATACAGGCTTGTCAGTCAGGCATTTTAAAGGTAGGGCAGTTGGAACCTTTGAAAGACCAACAGCTGTTTTGTCTCATTTAAGGAAAATCTGGATAGTTTGTGATGGGTTTTGATAATCCTTCTTAATGCTTTAATCAGAAACATTATTTACTTTATGATTTGTTTCTGAAATTGAAGGAATATTAATCTGTGCTTTCCACTGCAGCAACAAATCATGTCTCCATTAAATCACAACTATATTAATTTCCTATTTGCCCTTCTGGCCCTAAACACTAAACCCATCCTGCATTTTGTTTTACCTGAGAAAAAGCTCCAATCTGTAGAAGCTGAATGTTTACCTCCTAAAAAAGTCAATCTGGATGCCAGGATTTTGGGTGAAATAATTGTTGCATCTGTATCTGTGCTACTAAACATTCCATTTCAATGTCACATATTTGTATTTTAGCTTAGGTCTCTGATCATTTCTAGCAGTTTACAAAAATACTTGGTTTCTAGTCTCCCTCAATTTGTTAATTTTACCTACTGAAGCTGCTCTGCCCTTGATTACATCCAGAACAATGTTGTTTTTGACAAGCAGCATTAAACCTTTTAATTGTTCTGTGGATGAGTTTCCCTGATTCTGACAGGGGATGATTGAATAAAATTTGATATCAGGGTCTGTGGGAGGCACGATGGGCATTTCCTGATGGCAAACTATTATCCTGCCTCTCCTTTGTTGATCTGTAGTCATTAGTCCAGTGGCAGCCTTTGCCACACTTCTGGCATACTACAGAAGTCTGGGACCTTCTTTTTGCATTATCTTTACAAGAAATATTGTTTCTAAGAAAGCCTTGCCTACAATCCATTTTCAAATGACCTGGCTTACCAAAGTTAAATCATCTGGCGTTTTCACCTTCCTTAAAACTTTTAGGAATTACTTCTCCTATCAGAGTAACATCATTAACATGATATCCAATATCACCCATACTTTTTTTGATTTTTTTAATTAATTTATTCTTGTTACATCTCAATGTTTATCCCATCCCTTGTATCCTCCCATTCCTCCCCCCCCCCATTTTCCCATTATTCCCCTCCCCTATGACTGTTCCTGAGGGGGATTACGTCCCCCTATATATTCTCATAGGGTATTAAGTCTCTTCTTGGTAACCTGCTATCCTTCCTCTGAGTGCCACCAGGTCTCCCCCTCCAGGGGACATGGTCAAATGTGAGGCACCAGAGTATGTGAGAAAGTCATATCCCACTCTCCACTCAACTGTGGAGAATATTCTGACCATTGGCTAGACCTGGGTAGGGGTTTAAAGTTTACCTCCTGTGTTGTCCTTGGCTGGTGACTTAGTTTGAGCGGGACCCCTGGGCCCAAATCTGCCTATCATATTGTTCTACTTGTAGGTTTCTAGGACCCTCTGTATCCTTCTACTTTGCTATTCTCCCATGCTTCTCTAATATAGCCATATTTCTAGTCCATCAATCTATTGATGCTGATCTTGCCTATAAAAGTCTAATCACATTTTTGCATTCTGAATTAGCATTTTCAAAAGCTAAAAATTTGACTGATATTGTTCTGACTTCTAAACCTGATGCTATTCTATTTAGAGCTGAAGTCAAATTTCACTAAAAGAAAAAAAAATCAGCCAAGGCTTCTTTTGGACCTGGAATAATTTTAGTAAAGGACTCAGACCTACTTTCTGATTCTTCAACCTTGTCCCAAGCATTTAAAGCTGCTAAACGACACAGTGCCAAGGTGTGACGTTCAAGTTCAAGATGTCTTTGTATCTTAGCATATCGACCTTCACCTAACAACTGATCTTGGGACATATCACTACCTTGAGCTTTATGTTATTGTGCTATGGCCATAGCTTCCTCTTTCTATCCATGTGACTGAGCTTCCAATATTGTTGTTTCCGGTCTTTGGGGATAATTTTGTTCTGAGTTTCCCATGAAATTAATATCTGCTTCACATAGGGTTGACTGCATACCAGTTGGAATGATTGCTTCCTTAAATATCCTTAAATCTAGCATGCCCATAGGATTCCATTTAACTTCCTCATAACCTTGGGGATTCCTATTATCTCCTGGTAGGTCTTGTATACTAAGCAGATAAAATAAAGTTGGTTTCCAACCAGCCTTAAACCACTACCCTTCATTGATAGCATACGGTACTGCAGGAGGTTCCTGTCTAAATTCCTCTGTCAGTGTCTGATTATTTTTCTTATTTGAACTTGCAAGTCTTTCTAAGGCTTGTATCTTATCAGGACACTGTTTATATTTTACTTATTTTTTCTTTTTTGTTTTTGAGACAAGGTTTCTTGTGTAGCTTCAGCTGCCCTGGATGATCTTTGTAAACCAGGCTGGTCCCAAACCCACAGAGATCCGATAGCTGCATTTACCTCCCACGTGCTAGGATTAAAGGCATGCACCACCATGTTTGGCTCATATTTTCCTTTTTCTTGTCTCTCTAAAGCTTTTTTCTTTGAGCAGGTACAGAAAGCTACTATGGCTATGAAGGATAAAATATGAAATAGCAAATGGAGAACAATGATAATAGGCATTGAGCCAATTTCAGTTAAATCACTTGGCACTTCATTTTCTGCCTACATTTTGAAGGCATCTAAAGTAGTACCATACAGGGTCCTCCTAGCACCTTATATTATGGTGTTTCCATCCTGAACTCTCTCTTTGAGGACTTCAAAGGTGATGTACCAAATCTGGTGGATTCTCAGTTTGTCCACAGATGACATGATTTCTCTGACCATATTGTCTGTGCCATGCATTGGAGTGCCAACATGTTATTTTTAAACAAAACCACAAATGTTTGATTTTTCCAATAAAGACTCCAAAGCCAGATGCTGGGATAAAAAGCCTACTAGCTCAGAGAGGCAGAGAAAGTATCCAGCTGACTTTTGTTACACTGCCAGTGTCCCAGAAGGAAAAGGCCTCTTCTCCTTCTCCATACTGTCTTGCAAATGCTTCAGCCTTAATGTCCCACCTCTCTACTTCCTGTGCATTGCGCTGTCTGTCCTTCAGACCTGCTCTCACTCTCTGGTTTTTTTCCCCTATGTTTGCCCTCTGTCAACTGCTTTACTTGCTCTGCCTCTTGACTTTTGTTTGACTTTATTTAATCCTGTTTACAGAAAGCTCTTGGATTAAAGGTGTGTGCGATGGCTGAGCCACACCACAACTAGAAATGGGTTTCTCCAATATACAGTCTCAGGGTTCACAGTGTGATCAAATATCCTGCAACAATATACTCACATTGCTTCATCTCTTCTGGTAAGTGCTGAAGTTTCACCTTGCCATTTAAGAGTTTCAAGAACTTCCATTCAGTTACTTTGGGATACATCTTCTAAGGTCTGTGTTGTATTCCCAAGGAAACACAATGACATGACCTCACCAAGAAAATGTGTCAAATACAACTATCATGTAGGTTGCCAGACAGTCCAAATTCTCCCACCTGCCCCATCACATTTATTTTTATATACCACTCCTTCTTTATTTTTTAGGGTAATTTTTATATTATGTTGCAAAGGACCATGCTAGCTGTGGAATGTGACATTTGTTCTTTGTTTACTCTTTCATAATGCTATAATGAAGCATCAATTTAACTACAGATAATCGGTTAGGTGTGTTTTCATGTTCTCCAATCAAGTCAGTCTGTTAAAAAGGAATTCCAGAGCATGTATGTAAAGTGAACTGAGTACAACCTAGCCTGACCTACACTTGCACACTGTTTCCTTGGATTTCATTACAATTTAGCCTCTGAAAGTTCCGTCCTCAGGGGTAAAAATTTTTTCAGTACACTAAAATACTGGGTGAAAGAAGGTCATTGCTTATAACAAATAAGAAACTGTTTGAAAACAATGAACAAGATTACACCTAAGACGGCCTAATGGAAAAGGTCTATAAGCTCATGTACTCAGGAAGATGAAGCAGGAGATGGCAAATTCAAGGCCCACATGGGATCCATAGTGAGTTCCTGGCTTGCTTGTCCAATTTAACTAGAGTATATGTCACCATGAAGTGCAAAGGTGTACGGATCTTGCTCTGCGTTACAGTGCTTGTCTTGCATGAACCACGTCTAATTTTAGCCACCGGTACCAAAAAAGCAAAAGATGGCATACTGAAAAACAGCCCTAAGTACACTTTTAACACCATTGCGCATGACAAGGCCTACAAGTAAGTAGTAAAACACACTGGATATTTGATAATAAGTAGTAGTGGTGGGCCTTAACTGTACAGTACTCCCATAGAAATGGTGGAGACACTTGAGAAAAATAAAGCACAGAGTTTCTGGGCTGCGAAAGCGAATTTGAAGCTATCATCTTCTTTTCTACAAAATTATGATAGACGATGCTCTCTGAATCATGAACATTATCAATAGAAATTCTTTTAGTCTGTTGATGAGGTAGGTTTGGTTCAAATCCTGCCAAATCCACGCACATCTGCCTAAAGGAAATTATATTCACTTTGGCATATTCTTTCTTCTGTATATGACTTTTATTTCAGGTTTCCGGTAAGAGAAGGCCATATAGGAGTTGTCTAATAGCAATACTATTAGAAACATGTTCAATATTAGGAATCAATAATTACATCCTCCCGTGATCTCATGATTTGTCTATCAATTGCACAGTCAGTGCCTTTGCAGCGTTAGCACATGCCAAGTGCAAACTGTGGCAGCTGCTCTTAACATGATATGATAGTTAATTTTACTCACCAACTTGATTACATTAAGAAGCGCCTAAGATACCAATGGGCACACCCATGTATGTCTCCAGAGAGGTTTCACTGAGGTTGGATTGCCTGGGGTGACAGACTCTTTTTATAAAATGGGACATGGGAGAAAGTCAGCTGGGAGGTCGTCTCTTTTCTCCACCCACAGGTCGTGCCACAGACCAGGTTTTTCCCACTGTCAGGCATCACAGAGTGTATCCCTTCGAACTCTGAGCCAAAACAAACTGTTATTTTCTTAGGTAGTTTTTGTCAGGTATTTCATGACAATTAACAACAACATATACAACAAGAAACAGCCCTTGTCTCCGTAAGCCTCCTGGCTCTTCACGTCTGAGGCTGTACACTGAGAGACCATGACTTCCTAACTCCCTTGTCCAGCCACTTGGATGCCTTCACCTTCTCTCATCAGAACTTCTGAAACCCAGCTCCAACTCCAGTTCACACTGAGGAAGAGGATGCTGCCATATGCAGGCTATCTAGTTATTCAGGAAAGACACACAAAGACTCCAGTGAACTCATACTTTTGGCCAGCATCAATAGGAGGCCAGGAGCTGGTGTGGGTGGGTTCTGTCCCCAGGCATTGGTTTTCCTCTGTCCAAGGGCTAGCATTTCTCTCACCTCTACAGCGAATTCTGTACCTTCCTCTCAGTTCTTGGAGGTTAACTATTGTGAGACCTAGCTCTGCCCTTGTGCAAGTGTCTACATGTGAACATCATCGAAAACACAAGAGCACACAGCTCTGCTCAGAAGAACATCTCAACAACACCCCAGCTCATGAAAGAGCAGAGTATGATGTGCCTCATGTACCTCCAGCACCCCCAAGGTGTCATACCTAGTAAAATGTTGGAAAGATCATTTTAGGGGTCAGCAAAGTAATGAAGGAGCCAATATCACATTTACTCTGGCATTTAAAATTATGTTGAGTTAAAGTTATTGTTTAATAAAGGAAAAGTGAGGAAAATTATCATGGCCAGGACTTTCCTTCAAGAATACCAAAAGGAACTTTCAAAAGACAATAGAGGGGGGCTGGAGAGATGCCTGAGCAGTTAGGCACAGGAACTGTTTTTCTAGAGGATGCAGGTTCAGTTCCAGGTATTAAAGGCTGCCCTTAGCAGGCATATTTGTCCTTGTACCCACTCCCTTCCTACCTACCATAAATGGACCAGTTTGCTTCACTATGTGCTCCTCACCACGCTGTTCAAGTGTAGGTTAGAAAACCCATTGTAACAACTACCTGCAAGGCAGGAGAGATGGCTCAGAGTTTAAGAACACTGTCTGCTCTTCCAGAGGTCCTGAGTTCACTTCCTGACAACCACACGGTGGCTCAAAAACCATCTGCAATGAGATCTGGTGCCGTCTTCAGGCTTGCTGGCTCACATGCAGGCACCATACTGTATACATAATAAATCTTTTTTAAAAATTACTTGCAGATTAGTACCAGGGGCACAGAGCAAATCCCACAGCAGAGAATCATTCCTAGGCATCTCTACAGATAGTTTGCTGATTTAACAAAATGTAAGAGGCTCCACTTACCATAGCCAGCCTCAGCCATTATGATCTCAAACATAAGTAGCAAGGCTGAGAACAAAGAAATGTCCAGTTTGCTGCTGCCTATACTCTTTACACCATGGTCAGTGGCACAGAAAGAGGTGCTCATATTGCATTCCATAAACAAACCAGAAAAGGATCACATCAGGAACTGGCTAGATTGTTCAAAGTTTAAAAGCACTTTCTGCTTTTGGAGAGGGCCCAGTTAAGTTTCCAGAACCCATGTGGCAGCTCCCCATCGTATGGGACTCCAATTCCAGGGGCTCTGACTCCCTCTCTGCAGGGACCAGACCTGCATGCATTTTCTTCTCTCTCTCTCTCTCTCTCTCTCTCTCTCTCTCTCTCTCTCTCTCTCTCTCTCTCTCTCTCTCACACACACACACACACACACACACACACACACAGTTATGTAAAATCAATTTAATGTGGAAAGAAAATAGGAACACAGTAAACCTGTTGTAGTAACTCATGCCTGTAATCCTAGCTATTCTCAAGGTTCACAATTTTGGGGGCCATGTATGCCATGTCACAATTTTGTGAGATCTTTTCTTTCAAAAGTCACATCACAGAAGAAAAGAAAACTTTAGGGAACAATAAACTAGCTCAAGCAGAAAAATAATTAGTATTGTATTTTTTATAAAGTGGATGTGAAGGAACAGGTTTCCTTGTGTCCTTTTCATACATAGAGTTCTTTTTTTACTCCTTTCCATACCCCTGTTTCTCTTCCCCATGCCGTTGCCCCTCTCCCCACTGGTAAACATCTACCTCCAGTATTCCATTTTCCAGTTTTATATCACATGTGTTCTATTACCTCCTTTATCCACTTCCTTGAAGCTTCCACACACATACCAGCACGTCTCATGGGCACCTTTCTTGTTTCTTGATCTCTGCCTACACTTAACCCAAAATATACATATATAAATGTTAAAAACCAGTATCCAAATATGAGATTAACACCAAGTACTGTGTTTCTAAAACTGGGTTTCTTCCAAGTATATTTTCCAGTTCCATCAACTTTCCTGTCAATTTCATTTTTGTTTCTGGCTTAATAAAATCCAATTTGGCATATATGCTATGATCATTATCCATCCATTTGCTGATGGCCATCTACAATGATTCCATTTCCTCACTATCCTAGAATACAACAACAATGAGCAAAGATGTGCAAATATCTCAGTGAGTGGTGATAGTGGGTATATAGCCAGAAATGATACAGCTGTGGTATATGAACTTCTATTTTCAGCTTTTTGAGAAGTCGCCACACTGATTCTCACAGTGGCTGCACAAGTTTATACTCCCACTAACAGGAAGGGTTCCCCTTTGCCCACAGTTTTACCAGAATTGTTGTTAATTGTTTTCCTCATGATAACCATTCTCACTGAGATGAAATGGAAATTCAAAGTAGTTTTAATGTGCATTTCTCTGATGGCTATGTATGCTGAACACTTTTAAGATACATGTTGATCATATATTTCTTTTGAGAACTGTCTACTCACTTCATTGGGCCATTATATTGATCATCAATGTTGAAATGAGGTATTTTGAGGAACAGGAATGACACATTTGTACAATGCATGCCCTAACCTAGTGCTGTAGAGATGGCTCAGAGGACGGAGAGTAGTTTGCTGCACAAGCATGAAGATGTGAGTTCACATTCACATCACAGACACAAAACCCACAATCCATAGCAGATGTCTGTAACCCCGGGGCTGACGGTGCAGGTGGCCTAGATGACAAGCTCTAAGCTTAGTCGGAGTCTGTCTCAAAAAAATAAGAAACTGGAGAGATGGCTCTGCAGGTAGGAGTACTGCTGCTCTTGAAGAGGACACAGGTTCTGTTCTTAGCACCCACATGGCAGATCACAACATCCAAAACTCCAATTCCAGGGGATCCTAACATCTCTTCTGACTTCCAAGAGCCCCAAATGCACCTGTGGTGTACACACACATACAGGCAAAACACTCAGATGCATAAAATATTTCTAAGGTGGAAAGTGATAGGAGAAACTACTCAGCATTGCTCTCTGACATACACACACACACACACACACACACACACACACACACACACACACACAAACACACACACACAAACCAAAGTTGCATCTTCTTGGTGTACAGTTAGAAAGACTATGAAAAGAATTTGGAGATATCAGGTGTTTCAGGCTTTGGTGGAATTTCATTTTAAGGCATTAATATTAAGCATTTTGGATTTCTCTGTATCATAGATATACTCCACACAATCACCTACAGAATTACTGAAGCAGTGAGCAAAAAAAGAACAAGAGAACAGGCCCAACAATGTCATCCTCACCAAGGACAAAGGCTCACACTTACTGTATATACAGACCCTATGAGTATTGACCATGGGATTCCAATCCTCTGGTGCGGTAGAAGATTCTAACAAACAGGGCTTGAGACAACAGGGGAGACCAGTGAAACAAGAGATACATCATGATTTCAAACTATGACTGAACAATTACAAAGAGCCTAGAGATGACAGTAATGAAGAGGGAAAGGAAGCTGAGTAAATTCTTGGTTACCGTCTCTACCTTTGTGTAGTTAGGTAATTTACTTAGCCAAGAGTGTCAAATTTCAGTAATGAGAAATGCAGTACAGCACAGAGCTGGAGACCTGATGGGCTTGCCCTTTACCTACTTAGCAGGTATTTAGAACTATGTGCATCAACTCTTCTTCATTGGGCCTAAAGGTGTGTGTGTGTGTGTGTGTGTGTGTGTGTGTGTGTGTGTGTGTGTGTGATTGTGTGTGTGTGCGTGTGTGTGTATACGTGTGTGTGTACGTATCTTTTTGATAATAAAAATAGAACTGTTATTAACGCTGCTTTTTCTCAACACATCTTTATGGTTTTAAGATTGTTTCAGACATGGGCAAGTTAAAATGTTTACAAGTGTGTTTTTTAATTTTTAGTGAGAATTTATGTGACAGAGTTTTCAAAAGTGCTAACTGCAGAAGTGCTTGAATGAGTAGTAGCCAAAGAAAATAAGGCTCACTGGTAAATGCTATTAAAGTTTTCATTGGTTTTTTCAACCCTCCCAGAGGATCTCTTCAGCTACTACTTCTTGCAGATTTGGGGCAGTGGCCCTCTACAATCACCTTAATGTGACATTAGAAAGTACATTCTTAAGATCTACTGAAATTCACAGTGCTGCTCCAGAGAATAGGCTGTGTCCCTCCCTGGTCCCTGTTGTACAGTAGAGCACAGGCCATCACCCTCAGCGGGTTTGGAACTCTTTGTTTTGCTGGCCTCAAGAAAGTGCAAGAATCCTTACAAGACACTCAGCTAAGCTGTCTGTTTCCAACTTGGGAGACATCAAATACCCAATATGACTGACATCTGACTGTCCGTGCCTCTGCAAGATCTCAGCCTTGGCAGGAGGGGTGTCTCACCATCTGTCTGGCAATTCGGGAAATGTCAATGTCTTCATGTGTGGGTTATTTCACTGGGAATGATATAAATTACATGATCTACTAATTCCAGACGAAGAAGGCCAATTCAAAATGTTTCTGTTGCCTGTTTTCTTGGCTCTTATGGCTTGAGAATTGAATTGAAGCCAAGCCTTGGTTTGCTACAGTATCCTCGACATTTCTGTAAGGGATCTCCCTCTAGTTACTCATTGCTCCACACTTACTCACAACATCATTTTCCTCTCAGGGGTGTGCAAGTATCTCGGGGATTTCATGTCATGTTCATTTGAGCTATGCACTGTTGTGTGCAACATAGTTTTAACCCACATATTTTTGCTGCTACGCTTCTCATTGGGTTTTATGTTCCACACTTTCACTAGGTGAACCTTTTAAAAACTCCTCCTATTTAGAGATCATGTGGGATTGATTTTTGTCAGTTGGAAGACAGGTAGGAATTGCTAGCAGATTTGCTGAAACTACAAAATATATCAATATAACTTCTAAACTATGACACAAAAAACTTCTAAACTGTGACACAAAAACAGTAGCATCTCATCTGACAAGAATCATATGAAGTTTTGGTGAGTGACTGTGCTACTTATCATCAACTCTATGTAGTTCCAAACAAGTCTAAAATAAACATGCCTATTTCTATTGTAACTAATCACATAGCAACATTTGCCCCTTTACACTAATGTACATTTTAACATAAATAATTTAACTGTACATTCTGCTCAACTTTTCCCCCAAATCCTTTTGTTGTTAAAATACTACTTTCCCAAAGGCTTTAATCTGTTCTTTGCCTTTTTGGCAATACAGTGTTAAGTGGATCTACTCGAGTTGACTTCTTAGGCAAAGGTGGAAAGCAGTGGACTACTGGGACTGGCTCTTCCTGGACCACAACAGTTAACTGCTCAACATTCAGGCACCTGAGAGCCACTTCTAAATACAGGCAGTTACTATAATCACATTTTCATAAGCTCACCATCACATCTGCTATACTGGAAATAAAGAAATATGTGTATTCAAAATTCATCAAACCCTAACTATTTTTTAATATCTCACTATTATTTATGTTACTATAGTAACTTATAGTAGTGGTCTGAACTTAAAAACAACTCTCTAACTTGGGAGCTCGTTAACATTTTGTTATTGAAGATTCAGCATAGATAACTCCCTCCCCCCCCCCCCCTTAAACTCCCCTTCCCCTAGAAAGCCTGTATTTGGCCTGTATAACAACATGGATTCTTTTACCTTAATACTTATTGTTCAAATTTACCCACTCTAGAGATGCTCTGAAATGATGGATATGTTCGGGCCTAACCAATGATGCCATACAACATGTACAAGGCAAAATATAACAGAAGTGGTTTTAAAACTGTGAACTGTTACAGTACATGACAAAGGAAGACCTACCAAAAAGCTTAACACTGAATGCTTACACAGCTATTCAAAGAGAGTGAAAATATGCCAGATGGAGACTCTTTAATTCTAAAACACTGACAGAGAGTGAAAACATGCCAGATGGAGACTCTTTAATTCTAAAACGCTGACAGGGGAAAATGTCAGGTCTGAAACCCCATGATACAAACGCAATAGGCCTCACAAAAAATGAAAGGCCCAGGGAGCTTAGTCTGTTTTCTTCCTCAAATGTCTATTGTGTCATTTCTGGTGTCCTCCTTCTTGTGGCATGTTCTTAAGCCAAAATACACTTCCCCTTTTACCCAACTCAACTGTGAAGCAAAGGTGTGGCTTAAATGACATACTACTGCAGGAACATGGAGACATGTTTTTCTGTCACTGAAGGATGATGAACTTTAGGATCATGGGAAGAATGAAGGCATGAGATGGACTTCAGTCCACCTTAATTCTCCAAATCCTCAGTGATTTTATATGGTTTTCCTCTGCCATCAAAGGGAAGAAATAGAATCCTTACTTCGCAGAGCCTCAGAAATCACAAGAATTGTGGTGATTGGATATCATCACCATTAAACCCGTGTCACTGAAAATAAAAACAGGAAACCAGACATGGGGAAGCAGACCTATAATGTTAACACTTGATAGGCTGGGGCACAAAGAGGCCAGCCTGAGGTACACAGTGAATTCAAAGCCAGCCTGCACTACATAGTGAGACCTCTGATTTTTTTAATGAGGCAGTGAAGAAAGGAAGGAAGTAAAAGTACAATAAAAAGTCTAGATCAAGCTATATCCAGTTAGATAGCTGTCTGCCTGGTAGGGTCTGCAGTTCACGTGTTTGGAAATTCAGCAGAAGACTCAGAATATCCAAACTTTAAAAATGTTCTCATCAATTACTCTATGTGTTACCCTGGGTAGCAAATAAAGGGCACTTTTAAGAAAGCCTTTCAACTAATGTCTGCTGCATCAAGGTTTGGACTTTTCATCAAATTATTAATTTTTTAAAAAACAATTTGTTAGTTAACTTGGGGCTTGGTAAAGGTAAACAAGCCTCCTTGATATTTGTCTTATACTGTTGTAACAAAAAACTCATATTTTCAGTGCCTACAACACGTGTTTATTATTTGTTCACACATACACACATGCCTAGACACAGAGTGAAAAATCTTCAATGATCTCACATGAATGATTACATACAAGAGTGTGTCAGTGTGTGTAGAATCACAGGACAAATGAAAACAATGGTGTAGAAACCCACTCGGAATCCCATCAATTGATCACATTAGATCACACAGTATTGTTTTCCTAAGAAGCATAAAAAGCAATTATTCCAAAGGAATAACAGATAGAGGTACAACATTGAACCTCAGTCAAGTAAATGCCCTATATCATAAAAAGGGTCTGAAAGCTTATACAACTCCTGAAAACTGAAAACACTAATAATTGGGGGGAAAAGCCAGACATGGTGGCACATGCCTGTAATCCCAGCACTTCGGAGGTGGAGGCAAAAGGATCAGGAGTTTCAAAGTCATCGTCAACTATATACTGAGTCCAAGGCCAGGCTGGCTATGTAAGAACTTATCTCAAAAATAAGAAAATTGTAAAACACTAGTCACTTTAGACATGAAACAGGATACCAAGCAGGCAGTGCTTTAGTGAGGCATCCCTCTCTGGTCTCTTAACTCAAGAAGGACACACACTCCAGATGCCCAGTGAGTGAGACAGAGCTTTCAGGCTGTGGTGGAAGGTAGGAGCTATGAGGCTGCAGCACTCTCTCCAGCAGGACCTGAAAACAGAATAGCAAAGGCCAGAGCCCAATCACATGCTTGTCACCACACAGCAATACTCTCACACTTGGTTGCCTCACCCAATATAAGGTTTGCCACCGAAACTAGGACCCGACGCATCCCCTTATCTCTGGTCTTGGCGCTATCATTTGTCACTCACAGTCACCATCCCTTTTAGTCAAACCTGGGGTCCCTACATATGATCCTTAGTGTGAGATGGAAGTTCTGAACCTCCTCACACCCATCACCTGGATCTTCTGGCCCAGCCTACACCACCCACTCTTCCAGACCTCTGTTAGAAGCAAGGTCGCCAGCTTCATTCCTTGCCATTTGTTCCAGTATGTCCACCAACCCAGAATGGTTTCCTACTAACATACTTCCTCAGGTTCTTCTTTCTGTTGTGGTTCTGTTTAGTTCTACTCCATCAGCCTTCCCTTCCAGCCTCCCTAACTACGTAATTCTCCTCTCAGCTTGTGACTGCATGGGCCAGTGAACGTGACTCGGAAAAATCAGACTGGGAAGGCATCCAGGCTCTACATTGGTCCAGAAAATGCTCTGAAGTCATCTCATGATCATCATGATCCTGTTCCCTTTCAAACCCTTAGTCCCTATGCATGACCTCCCAGGCTTCCCCAGTTCACAGTGAACTGGAGACGTTGCCCTGGCCTGGGAATCTTTAGACACAGTTTTATTCCCACCACTTGATATGCTCCTGAACCACCTGGGCATCTTGGGAGCCTCGGTCTACCGGTTTTTGTTTGCTGTTGTCGTTGTGATGGTGGTAGTTCTGTTTTGGCTTGCTTTGTTTTTCCTTCAGGTACTGGCCATTTGCTGTTGAGCAAAACACTAACTGAAGATTCCCACTGAGCACCTTGGGTACCATCTCTTACATCAGACTGAGGAACTTAAGCGTCTGACCCAAGGAAGTTCAAATTCAAGGTTCCCAAGTACAACCAGTTTACTACAATGCCTCCAATTTCCCAACTCCCCCCCCCCCCCGCCCAGTTCCTGTTCGACATTCAAGAAGACAGCTACCTGGCATGTTGCCACACTTTTGCAGAGGGGCTGAATCAGGAGGAGCCTGACAAGAAGTTTTCAGAGCCAGCAGAGCCTCCGCAGCCTCCAGCTTCCTCTGCCACTCTAAGGCAGCAGCAACAGAGTCCTGCTTGGCGGCATTAGGGACCTGCAAAGGAAATGACATTAGAGAATGGCAGCTGGGAAGTCACACCTTGTTCCACTACCACAGGAGCCCCTTTAAGTGCCCAGTCCCCCCAGCACCCACCCCCACCCTGAGGCTTTTTGCTCTTCCCATCCACTAAGCTCATTCCCTCCCGGGGACCTGGACCCCACTACTTTGCCAGGACCTGTGGCTGCAGTAGAAGAGGGCCAGGGGTGGCACAGGGTTGCAGGATCACACTTGAGAATCTGGAAACAATGAGAGGAGAGGCCAGGGGATTAAACCCTCAGGTGGACACTTCCTACCAGAACACTTGGAAGACCAGGGGTTTGCAAATCATCCTGGGGAAATCTGAATGACTGGAAAACGTGTAGTCTTTTTGACCTAGGCACCTTCTTAGACTGTTTCCTTTTTAAACTTCTATATTTTTTCTTGAGACACTAATTTATACCAGATCTTTCCCCCTAGGGCTACAGTGAAGATGATGCCAAATCTATGGTGACTAATCTGCAAAGCATCTGGAAAGACGTGAGTGCCCTCATTTTTCAAGGACTGGCTTTACTTGCAGTTTGCCCAGTCCTTGCTAGTTATGAAGGACAAGCCAGGCCCTTCTCTAAGAGGTTTTCTCTTCTGGCCTTTAGCATTTCTCTAGGCCTCTATGGCCATCTCTACACCATGACCTGAGGTTCCAACAGGGTCTTCTCTCATGTCCATCTATTATAGCATAAAGTGATAGTCCAAGCATAGTTGAAGGCTTAGTATGTGGTAGGACTTCTTCTAGCCCTCTTGTCAATGTTATAAATGTAGATTGTTTTCCCTGAGTGATTACTGGAAAACATATAGTTGGAAAGATGGAATCACTTATCCAAACCCTGAACATTAGGAATTCTAAAGCCTGAGAGTGTCCTCTCATCACTTCTCCTTCTGACGTGCTCCCTTCTTCTTCACTTCACACTTTTCCTCTTCCTTCTCTTTCTTCTTCTTTATTCACCTACCTCCTGTGGCACCAACCACTGCATTGAGCAAGGAATGATATGAGACACATGTGGCTCTAAGTCTTTATTCAACTCACCTTTGGGGCCTGGCAGAGAGACCACTGGGCTCCAGGGGAAAAGAAATCATTGGTTGTTGCTCCAAGGTCACTGAGCTATAGGGCAGAATCGAATGTTCTCGTTGCTTGCTGTGCATCATAATACCTTGAGAACTTCCCTGCAGAAGTAGAGACAACAGTAGGAATTTGGATACCAGACCAACCAGAAAGGCAGGAGAGATGAGCATGTTGTAGGATGAGCACAGCAACCCAGAATGTCAGAACCTGAAGACCTTGAAGATCAGCAAGGCTTGCCTTCAATTTGCAGTTTATACTGAAATCCAGGAAGATGTAGTGAACCCCAAGGTCACATGGTAAGTCATGGTACATTTAGGATGGAACACATGCCATTAGGACACTGTGCAAGGAGTCTGGGAAGTAGGTTCTGGAAGCCCCTCCCATAAGCAACAGAGTCTCCTTACCTCCTGTGCAGCCTTGTGGGGCCTGGTCTCATGCTTGTGCACAGTGTTCTTCTTCTCACCTGTAAAACACCAGGCACAGCTTAGATGAGCCTTGCTGTCCCCATCATTCCAAATATTCTAGCCCCAGTCTAGAGGCTTTGTCACACTATGTACCTTTCTTGGCTCCAAGATAAATTTCTTTTTCTAGTGAATGGCCACTGGGAAGATTGATGCAGGAGGATCATGGGTATGAGAAGACTTTGGGCTAACTAGCAAGATCATGTCTCAAAACAACAAACTTACCATGCAACAACAAAAAAATCTACCAACATAAAGCATAAGTAGAGGACTTAAACAGGCATTTCTCCAAATCGTCTAATTCTTAACACCAACATGATGAGTGTTTGCCACCAGATGCAGTTCAATTTCAGGACAGGGATGCTGACAGAATTACACATGCTCCATCCACCTAAACGTGGGTCCCTTCCCCAGCCAAAGACACTCACTGTGGATTTCTGCTTCAACAGCCAACTTCTTGTGATGCTTCTCGGATTTAGGGGCAACAGCCATATTCTTTATCATTCCTTGACCCAGGTACTTCTTCAGCCTTGTACCCTGCTTCTTCTTTGAGGCACTCACAGTAGGCAAGAGCCCATGCTGTTCCCTGAAGTGAAGGATTTAAGGCCCAAGGTTAGTCATGTGTAAGAGACCTGGCCCCCTTACCTTGCCAGACATGACACTCACAAGAAGACAGAACCACTGTGACATCTGTAGGTCTGAAAGAGGTAGAAATGCTTTTCATCCCTGATTTGGGTAGAGATGCAATGGTTTATAGAAGTTGTCAGAGTGACATGGAGGTCTTCTGGAGCCAAATTCAAAACCCTAGGGAGCTCTAGACTCATGCCCACTATTATATGTGGGGTCACAATAGCAGCTGGGTACACGTGTACCATGGCTTTCAGGTCAGGAGTGGAGGCCAGAATAGCCCCTGGACCCCCTATCCCAGGGGGTCCTTACTTACTATGTCCCTAGAATATCACATCCTCCATGACTGGGATTTTCCTCTCTATTCTGCTCACTGTTGGAGTAAGTTTTCACAGCCTTCTTTCCTATAGTTGTCTCAACTTTCATCTAGCCTTTATAACATAGTCCCCCTTCCCAGAAGTTCCACATGGATGAAGCTCTTCACTGACGCTCAACCTGATAATGAGTTTGGCTCCTTATCTTCACTCCCCACAAACCGTTTTCAGGCACAGATAGTCCTGAGTCTTCAACCAGCACTACAATCCATTCTGGCACATCATTATTTGTCTTTCTCATGGCCCACATTTATTCGCTTAAGCATGGGGTTTTATGGCTCATGTGCTCAGCCAGTAGTCTCATGAATTCCATATTTTCTTTAACTTTTCATTAAGATTGCTCTCATGCTTAACCTTAACCTTGATCATCACCTTGATTTCCCCTTTATACTGACTACTCTTTTCCTTCTCATAAAAAAAAATTATATTCTTCTTCTGAATCAGGGGTGATAACCAAAGCCTTTGACCCCAGTACTCAAGAAGCTGAGGCAGGGGGATCAAGAGTTTCAGGCCACTCTGGGTTAACTAGAAAGGCAGTACCTCAAAACAAAACAAAAAAAAATAAACTGTACAGTTCAACAATACGAACATCTACGTGAAATCTAAGCAAAGGATAGAAATGGACCTTTCTCCTACACATACAAAGGGCAAAATGAAAAGGTACTCAGAAGCAATAATCAGTGGGGAAATCAAAGCCACAGTGAGGTACTGATTCGTTCCACTACAGTAGTACTCTATGTCTCAAAAAACCAATGGATTCTCCTCCCAATCTCCAGTCATGGCTGAATTATTACTGTCCCCACAACCCTTCTTTCATTCCCAGCATTCTTCAGCCCAACAGATTTTTGTCATTGTTGTTGTTGTTGTTGAAACTCTGAAATGCTGGGCCTTGGTAAAAAATAACAGACCTTCTTAGTGGACTAATTTTTCCCTCCCTGGCCAGCACACCCTCTTCATTTTCATTCAAAAATTTCCACACATTCTTTCCACAGTCCCCCATTAATCATTCAGACTGTCCTCCACAATGCAACAATGACACCTGAGCACAGCTGCTTCTGTTCCCTAACACCTCCTCCTTGCTCTCACTCCAAGCAAGTAGTGGATATGACTTCCTCCAGAAGTGAGTCCAGATACTGGGGATCTTCCAAAAGGGATCCCTGAGTGGCAGAGACAAAAAGGACCTCTGGAGTCAGTGGGGTCTTCCCACTTAAGTAGAAGAAAGAGAGAAGGATTTGGAAAGAACAGAGGGAAGGCAGAAAGCTGAATCCTCAAAGACCATCCAGTTCCTTTTCCCACCCAATTTCCTGTTTCTTTACTGGGCTATTAACAAACTGCTGAGACTATGCATTACCAATTTGTTTTGGGATCCATTTGCACCCCTCACACTGTCTTTTACCATTGCTCACTTAAGTAAGCTAGTAAAGTCGAGCTTTGTGATCCTTGGGGTGTTTCCCAGAATTGCCTCCTTTTGTATATGAAATGTAACACATCCACCTGCCATGCCATAAATTATCTTTTCAAGCTTCAGCACACAAGTTGTTTTTGTTTTGTATGGGACAGGGTCTCACTATGTAGACCATGTTGTCCTGAACTTGAAGTGAGTCTCTTGTTTCCCAAAAGCTGTAATTTCAGGAGTGCATCACCACAACCATCACAGTGTGCATGTGTAGCATGGATCTTGTTTTTTCATTCTCTCTTAAAACCCTAGAGATCATTTATAGTTCCATCCATTTGCCTGAATTTTTCAAGATTTCCTTGTTTTTAATAGCTGAGTAGTATTCCATTGTGTAAATGTACCACAGTTTGTTTATCCATTCTTTGGTTAAGGGACAAATAGGTCATTTCCATATTTTTGGTATTATGAATAAAGCTGCTATGAACATAGTTGAGCAAATGTTCTTGTTGTGTGTTGGGGCATCTTTCAGGTATATGGCCAGGAATGGTATAGCCAGGTCTTGAGGTGGAACAATTCCCAATTTTCTGAGAAAGTGCCAGATTCATTTCCAAAGTGGTTGTACAAGTTTGCACTCCCACCAGCAATGGAGGAGAGCTCCCCTTTCTCCACAACCTTGTCAGCATGTGCTGTCACTTGAGTTTTTTATCTTAGTCATTCTGATGGGTGTAATATGGAATCTCAGAGTCATTTTGATTTTCATTTTCCTGATTACTAGAGACATTGAGCATTTCTTTAAATGTTTGTTTCTTGGCCTGTCAATATTCCTTGGTTGAGAATTCTCTGTTTAGTTCTGTATCCCGTTTTTTAATTGGATTATTTGGTTTGGTGGTGTTTAATAAAAGATCATCCTGAGTGATGTAATCCAGACCAAGAAAGACGCACTCACTTATAAGCGGATATTAGCCACATAATACAGGATAACCACACTACACTACAAAGACCTAAAGAAGCTAAATAACAAGGAGGACCCTAGGTAGGATACTTAATTCTCATTGAGAAGGGCAAATAGGAACACACCAGAAGTAAGCAGTTGAAGAGAAGGAACAAGACAGGAGCCTACCCTCAGCAGGGGATCGAAGTAGATGCTGAGACTCACAGCCAAACTCTGGGGTGGAGCACAGAAAGTCTTATGGAAGAGCTGGGGAGTAGAAAGATTTGGAGGGGGCAGGAGCTCCACAAGGAGACCAATGGAGACAACAAATCTGGGCTGAGGAGGAGGGTGCTACTGCTGCACCAACCAAGGACCATGCATGGTGAGGACCTAGACCCTCTGCTCAGATGTAGTCGAAAGGCAGCACAGTCTCCTTGTGGATCCCATAATATGGGGGAATACACCTGTAGTGAGACGGGAAGCTGGCCTGGAACCTTCCTCTCTGCTAGCTAGCTCTCAAAGTGCTAAAAGGTACGAAATAGGTTGCTGAGAGGAAAATGGCATCAGTATTTGTACGCAGCTGTGAACCCTGTGAACTGCAATAATTACCACCATAGTAAGATAAGTCCCCCAGTACAAGGGTGAAAATAATGTTATGGGGATAACTGTTTTCCAGTTGGAGATTTAAGGCCTGCAAATCTGTCCAAGAAACCCAAGCTTGGGGAGCTCAAAGGTCCCAAAGGTGAATCTACTATGATTATTTTACTAAATCACTTGCCCTCTAAGTTTGTACATTTCTCCCCAGAGATTAGTCCAGCCCCCAGACCTCATCAGAGAAGTGCCATTGAACTGTGGTGGGTAGTTAACTCAAAACCCATAACTGGTCAAAGAGCAGAGAACAAGTGATTATGGAGTGCTAAGCCACAAATTCAACATCTATGTCACACACCCTCTCCAAGGCTGTGGTGCTGGCCTAGAAGAGGGGGAGGAAACACTTTATGAACCACTGGTGGACAAGAATAACATAATGTCATCACAACATGACAGGACTCATGAACTCATAGCAACTACACAAGACCTGTGCAAGATGAAGCCAACATTCTACTATGGAATCAGAATGGATTCATTCCTGTAACTGAGGAGCTATGGACAGGTGATGGCTTCTGGGAAAGGGAGACTCAGGATTTCTTTTAAGGGTAAGGTTACTTGTACGTTGACCATGCCGCACTCGATGGACCTATACCCTGTAATATGTGGAGAGCACAAATTGGAATCAATAGCTTATTAATTTTATAAAAAGCCATTACTAGGGAAATGGCTCATCAGTTAAGAGCATGGGCTGCTTTTGCAGAGGACACAAGTTCAAATCCCAGCATTCACAATAGGAAGTTTATAACCTGGAACTGCAGTGCAGGGCATCTAATATCGTCTTCTGGCCTTCTTAGACACCAGCACACACACACACACACACAAACACACACACACAAAGCCCCACATACATACACATAAGTAGTAAATCCAACAAAAAAAAGCCAAGAAGTTGGAGAGGTGAGTCTGGAAGGAGTTCAGTGGAGGAGTTGCAGGTAAATATCAAAATGCACTGGATAAAATTCTCAAAGAATCAGTAAATTATTAAGAATACAAAACCCACAAGAAATATTACAGACCAGTATGACTTGTGATCATAGACAGAAATCTCTTGTAAAACTTTAGTTTGAATCAGTGTATGAAAAATATTCACAGTTTACTCTAGCTTACTCTAGTAATACAAGGCCCTTTCACCATTAAATTTTTCCTATATTTACTTATTCTTTATGTGTGCACATAGTTTATCTGCATGTATGCATGTATACCATGTGCCTGGTGCCTGCAGAAGTTAAAGGAGGGCATCATATTCACTGGAGCTGGAGTTGCATGTAGTTGTGTTCTGCTATGTGGGTTCTGGGGAATGAACCCAGAACTCCTGTAAGGGCGACCAGTGCTCATAACCACTGAGACGTCACTCCAGCTCCTATTTAGACATTTAAGTACCACACATGAAGCTGACCTGAGGGATGCATTCCTGTAATAGCTTCACTCAGGTAACTGTAGCAAGCGATCAGCATAGGCTGTAGAGCACACTGGGCTTGATTGTGAGCCCATGAATTGTATCAGCTCTTCCGTGCTATGAGTTCAAAACTACAGAGGTCCTGTCATAAGCAGAAGACACTGTTTGATCCTAGTCTTTCCTGACTTTTAGGTGTCACAATCTTCCTGCCTCTTCTTTCACAAAAGTCCTTGAGACTTGGAGGTGTGTGGGTAGGCCATATGATACAGATATTCCAATTATAGCTCAACACTCAACAGACACTTGTTTTCTGTATTTAAACCAATTAGGATTTGCTTAGTTCACAGCATTCCACTGAACAAAAAAAAAACCCTGTATCATCTCCCTTTAAGAAGTGACATAATATTTGATATAGGAAATACTCCACACTCTAGAAAGATATCATCCCCTGAATGTTAGAACTGTGTACAAGGTTGTTGAATAGGAAAAAATGTTATACACAGGCCCACTAAAATTCAACTGTATTCTCAAAGTGCCTTAATAACAGTTTGCAATAACAGTAAAATACATGAAATATCTATCGAGATATTGGCACAAACACTGAAAGACTTGGTTAAAGAAACCCATTAATATCTTGCTGTGGAAAACTGAAATAAAAGTACTATGCTTTTTTATCAAAACACTAAAAGGTCAGGATTTTCACTCTCTGCAATCATCAACAAAAGGAAAACTTATTGCTCAGAGCTGCACAGCACAATGCATAGGACCCAAAATGGCTAACGACATTTGGAGGAGGACTCCAGAAATACACTATTATTCTACAACATGGTGGTAAAGCACCACACCTTGGGGTCACCTTAGGACAGGACATACAAACCAGTGAATTTAAAAAAAAGAGCCACAGACAACACTACAAAGGCTCTATGATAATTGTATTAGGGAATGGCACAGAGAAAATGTAGATGCCCTCAAGGAAAAACTCTCAAGCATACAACTCTAAATGAGCTCTCGCAAAAGAAGTAACTAAAAACGAATCACAGATCTAAGTGTAAACTGCTAAACCTGAAACTCTATATCTGATCCCTTGTGACTGTCCTGCAAACTGAAGAAGCTCTCGAGGCCCCCAAATACTTTGCATCACCCACCGGAAGCAGACACACAGGAGCAGGTATGTGCATGACCTGTGGAGCGCAAACCCCTCAGAGGAAAGCTGATGTCCAGTCCTCCAGGTCTCAGGGCGCCATACCCAGCACGTACTCAAGGAATCATGTGGAAGCTGAGCCTCCTGAGGGCCACGAGAAACACGGTAGTCCTAACTAAATGGGGTGACCATAGGCAGGACTCCTGAGCAGTTTTGTGTGTGGATACCCTGCCGAATGGGCGCTCACCAAGAGACAGAAGAACTCTGCATTTTTACTTCAGACAGCAGAACTTGCATTCAGGCTGCTGTGCTGCACAGACTGAAAATGAAAAGCCAAGCCAAGAAAGAAAGAGTTCCGAGTGGCGGGAGTTGGGAAGCAGGCCACACTCCAGAAATGTATCCACTGGTTGAGCACAGTGTACTGGCCTGAAGCAGGGAGGAACCATAGGCACAGGCAATAGGTTAGAGACATAAGGGGCGGGGTTTATGGCTATGGAGAGCTTGGGCCTCCACACTCTGCACCCAGCATAGGGGGGAGCTCAGCTGATTTGTGCAAAGAGTAGGGTGCCACTGGAGACACCACACACGCTCTTGGAAGCATGGTCTTCATACCCTTCTTTCCTCCTCCTGGGTACATAAGTGTCATTCCCATGGAGTCTGGAACACCCTCCAGGGGCGGCTGGGGTTTACTCCTGGCAGGTCTCCCCTCTTCTCCATCCTGTGCACCTCTACCAGCAGTGCAGGGGCACATTGCCGTAGACAAATCGGGTAGTGGACAGCAGCCATGATGGAACTGCTGCCTTAACTCTCTTTCTCAGACTGGGGGAAACCCATGGTACTCCCAGGAAGGTGGTGTCTTTGCTCACACTATGGAGAACGCATGCTATGGGCCAAGAGGGACCAGGAAGTATGCTCCTCCTAGAAGGTCCTGGAAGGGCCGCTTCCAGAGAGCGCTGGCACGTGTGTCCAGCTTCTTCAGGTGAGGGCTCTGAGCCAGCCCCTCCCTCTCTCATCTCTCACAGAAAGCCTGGTTGTCTCCCTTGCTCTCCCCCAGGCAGCACCCAAACCCTCCTCTCAGTTCCCACAGGGCTTTTAGGGTCCACTTGTCTCTCTGTTTCCTCCTTAGGAGAGGACGCCGGTATCGCCTAGGCTGAGATCACGGGAGCCCTGGACATGGGGCCATGGACAGACAGTGAGCAAGGCTTTCTGCTACTCACGTCCCTGTTCTCCCAAGAATCTTGCTGGTTGAGATTGAAATAAATGCTGGCAAACTTTACAGTGTTTTGGCTTCCTGATATTTCCTTCACATTCCATATTGACATCAACTTAAGGAGAGCCTGGATAGTCTTTTGGTGAAAGGGACAGGGTATCTTGGAGAGGAGAGCAAGCATCTTTCTGAGTACTGCAAAGGGAATCATGTGCCCTCCATAGGCAATGATGCTTGCTATGTCAGGGGCATTTGTTGCAATGCAGTCTCCACTCAATAGTGTTTCTTCTCACAGCTGGCAGCTCTGACCACCCCTCCCCCACATACTGCCATATAGTTAGGAGGGGAGACTTGCAAGTTCTCTCCCCTTGTAGTCTAAGCAGGCTTCACAGCTGAAATACTTGACCTAGGGTTATGAAGAGCTTGGAGAGGGCCACATACACAAAGAATATAAGGACCCTTCTAAAACGGCTTTAGTCTTCACAGTACCCAGGCATCCACAGCTCCTCAAAAAAGAAGACCCACAAGAAACAACCTTGTCTCCAACTACACAAGGTTGTTTTCTGTGTGATAAGGGTTTTTTGTCTTCTTAGGGTGTCCTTGGAAGGTACTGTAACATTGTTTCCTCGTGGTAAGGCTGCAAGAGTGGACTGGGCACAGCTGATTCTTTACCAGAAAGGACCGGGGTAGTCTCCAGGCAGCTTTATTGAACAATGAAACGCATTTTCCCTCCAAGAAAATGTAAACAGGACATCAAAAAACACAAATATCCCTCTCGTTTATAGTAACACAGTCTCCTGTACAAGTCAAAATCACAGAATGAAGAAGAAAAAGAAAAAACTTGGCAGCACCAGCTATGAGAAACCATTGTCCTTTCTTGTTTAGCAGGGGAGGGTCCTCTCAGAGGAGGCTGTGGTGTGCAGGCAGACAGCAGCATTTCAAATCCCGAGGCCCTTTTTTCTATTCTCCTAGGACAGTCTCGGTGGGACCCACAGGCAGAGAAGAGTGGAGCCTCTGTTGCTTATGTTTTTCATTGCTTTCAAAAATAGCTCACAAAGTATACGTTTAGGTTCCCAGTATAAAAGGTACAACCTTCCTGGAGGGGAGTGGGTGGCAGAGTTCACTCTGCCTGGAGCAGGCAACGGAGACTCCATCACTGGGGAAAATTGAACACATGGAGCAGGGGAAAGTGACGTTTCTTTTTTCCTTTTTATTCAACCCTGGAACCCAGTCCGTGCAATGACACAGTCCAAACACATAGGGAGCCATCTCTCCTCAAGAAAATGGTTCTGGAACCCTCCTCATAGATAGACCTATCTAGACAAATGCCTCCTGGTTGACTAAAATGCAGTCAGAGCCACAGTGCAGATTAACCATCACCAAGTCGCTAATCCCAGTGTGACTTAGATGGCTCCCTTCTGTGGCACATCTCTGGCCTGAGCAGCATCGGTCCTCACCAGTCCTCTGTTTTCTGACTTGGACTTTGCGCTACTTGGTTTCTATTACTCTGAACAACACCAGTTACCTCAAGCAAGCTGAAGAGGAAAGGTGCAGTTTCACCCCTAGTTTGGCCCCTGAGATTGATTGGAGACAGACTTAACAACTAATAAACTCCCCTATCCTCTAGAATTCAGGACAGATCCTCAACAAAATAACTAACCACATTTTTAAACCAAGATTCCTCTCAAAGTTTGCCTTGGGCTCTCCCTTTTCTCAAAGTGATCCAACAGCTCAACTGACAATGTTTCAAGCTGTGAAACACAAGGCACAGGGTTTGATTCCCTGCTAGTTAAATGTCCTTTTTCCTTTAAGATTCTAAATAGTCAGGCTACCCAGCCTAAATGTTTTCAGGTGCCCATCAGCCCCTTTGTTGTCCCCAAACAGCCTGGCTACCAGCCTAAGGCTACAGAAAGATACAAGGAACAAATCCTTCTCTAACAAAATGGTTTACAGGCTAACACCTCGGACTGGATGAGCTACATTAACTACTAACAAAGCCAGTCAACTTTTTTTCAAAACAAGCCTTTTTGTTTATCTCAAATATGTAATCAAGAACGTTTATTCCTCAGCTACCTTCAACAGGTATTACCCTCCTCAGAGAACTGGCTGGGGGGGATGAGGGAGGGTAACTCAAGGATTACAACACTATCTGTTCTTCCTGAAGTCCTGAGTTCAGTTCCTAACCTTTCCTTTTAAAGGACACCGAACCAAGATTTTTTTCCTTTCCTTTAACTAAAGAGATGCTTTAATGCTTTGCCAGGCCCTCTGCCTTTCTCTTTGTTCCAGGTCTACATAATACACTACCAATCAGATGTTTGCTGAACCAGCCTTATTCGTTACCTCCTTCTCTCATAACCTCCTATATTAAGATGCCCACCTGCCTGGGATCCTCTCCCCTTGTAATTATGCCACAGGTATTTTCTACTCACAAGGTAAAGCCTAAAGATCCCTCCCTGAAGAAGCTAACTGCACCCCAGGAGACCAAAAGTCCTCCACTGAATCTGCTCAGAAAAACAACAGCCTCCAGCCAGAGCCAACTAACTGGGACCCTCAAAAAGCAGCTTAACCAGATGAAGACGTCCACAGCCAACAGCCTTGGACTGCTGACAACTACACGTTAAAACTTACATAGTATTACAACTTGCTCTGTCTATGTAGATGTATCTTAAAACATCTCTGTACAAACTTATGTTTAAAATGTAAACCCTATAAACAGTTGGCTCTATAACCCAAGTTCCTGCCTTAATTTCCCTTTCAGGGCTTCTACACCCCCGTAATGATTGTTGTTTTTATATCAACAATCCTGGGCTAGATGTACAGGTGCTCAAGGAGCTCCACCCAGGACCTCCAGAGACTTTATTCCCGCTACTCCCCCACCCCCTTAGTATTCAAACCCCTTTGTAAACTGGCTGCTCCCGTTCCTTGGCCCTGTACTAGAGCATTGGAACCCTGTTTCTCCTTGCACCCTGCCTTTTCTGATTTTTAAAACAACAGATAAAGATTATTGCTGAGGTTACTGCCAGCCAAGTCCTGGTTAAATACCAGATAATTCCCAATCTAGAAACACAATAGTGACACCTTTTTTTCTTTCTTCTTTCAAAGAGAGAGGGGGGGCAGGGAGTAGTTGTCTGCAGGCTCCCACCCAGTAAGCTTCAAGCTTTCACACAGGGGAGCCATACACCCTGCTGGCAAAACAACCCACCACCACAAATGTGGTAAAAGGCTTGCAGGGCCTTTTGCAAGGACCCTCACCCACACAAAAGGTGTCAAAAGCTGGCTCTTTGAAGAAAAACAAATCAAAGGTGCCCTGGAGACAAGCCCCAGGAAGTGTCCTAGGAGTTTCCTGCAATTCAGTTACCCTTAGTTTAAAAACCCAGATCTGGAGTCCAGGGGCACAGATTTTTCCCACTTTTTTTCCTTCTGTAGCTCTTTGTCTTTGTTTTTCTTTTACCATTAAGTTTAGTGGATTAAAATCTAGCTCTTTGACTCTTGATTGCCTTTAATGCAACCAAGTGTGGTCTGTTACCTGGCTTTTCACAAGTCACAGGCTCCCTTCTCCCTCTGAAAGGGACTCAGATTCCCATTGTCTCAACCCCAGCTGAGCATGGCTGCCCTGTGATCCCTTCTTACCCAGAAGGCCTTCTTTGTGACCAGATCTCTGGACAAAGCCTTCCTCAGCTAACCTCCAGAAGTCTGAAGAAAACTCTGTGACCAGATTCTCAGCCCAGCCTCCCAGAGAGAGGAACCCACAGTTTGATAATGTCAACAAAGGTGGGATGAACTCTGAGTGTGAATTTCATTTGCATTTTCCTGATGATGATTGCTGGACACTTTTTTCTATATCTGGCGGCCATTTGTACATTTCCTTTTCAGCAATGCTTATTCAGGTCCTTAGTCCATTTGTAAACATGGATATTTTGGGGTTTCTTTTGCTACTGAATTCTTTGCCTTTTTTCTAAGTTTGGATTTTTTTTTTTTTTTTTGCTCCTATGTTTACGTAAAGTCATGATAACATTCACAGTATCTAGACGGAAGAGACCTAGCACTGAGGAGGATTCTGCTAAATGGTTGCCCGAGGGATGACACAAACTTTTTACCTCAGCTGAGATCTGAGGTGAATCTCCATCCCTCAATTCATGCTGCTGCAGTGAAAAACCTTATTTAGAAGGATCCAGAGGGTCCTAGAAACCTACAAGAAGACCATTAAGGCTGGTGGATCTAGACCGAGGCAGGTCAGCTCAAAGTACGGTACCAACCAAGGACAATGCATACAGTAAACCTAGAACTCCTACCCTGATCTAGCCAATGGACAGCACATTCTCCATAATTGTGTGGGGAGCAGGGACTGACTCTGACATGAACTCTTGTTCCCCGAATTAGACCACTTCCCCCTTGGTTGTGGGACCTGGTGGCACTCAGAGGAAGGGTAAGCAGGCTACCAGGATGAGACCTGATAAGCTGTGATCATATAGTATGGGACAAGATCCCCTTCTGTCACAGACCTTGGGGAGGGGAATAGGATGAAAGAGGGAGGGAGGGGGAGCGGAAAGATACAAGGGAGGGGATAACAAATTAGATGTAATCTGAATAAATTACCTAAATTTTAAAAAAAGAAATGGATCTGGAGAGGCAGCTACTAAATGAAAGTCACACTCAGTGGTGAATCTGTCCTTGGTCCCCCTGCCCCCTGAGGCTCATACAGGGTTCTGTCCAGCGCACCCTTTCTCAGGCCACTTCTGTGATGATTTGTCTCATGGGGTTAGGTGGGAGTCAGACACTTTTGAGGCTGTAAGGACAGTGGATTGTGGCTTTTAGAGCAGTGGGTCAGGATTGGTGGCAGTGTTTGGGGAACTTTTATTGTTTGAGTTTTGTTTGGTACTCATGTAGGTTGGGAGTGTTTTTGTTTTGAGATAAGTTCTCATTATATCCAGCAGGATGGCTGTGGTGGTATGAAAGAGTATGGCCCCCGCAGGCTCATAGATGTGAGTACTTAGTTCCAAATGGTGGGACTGCTTGGGAAGGATTAGGAGGTATGGACTTGCTGGAGTATGTGTGTCACTGGGAGTGGGCTTTGGGGTTTCAAAAGCCCACACCATGGTAGGTAGCTGGATCTGGCTCGCTTTCTCCGCACCCTGGTTGTTGTCTCAACATGTTAGCTCTCAGGTACTGCTCCATCGTGCCTGCCTACTTGCTGCCTGCTAAGTGCCATGCCTGCCTGTCAGCTGCCATGCTCCCTCCCATGATGATCATGGACAACTTACGTCACTGTAAGCAAATCCCCAACAAAATGCTTTTCTCTTTTATAAGTTGCCTTGTTCATGGTGTCTCCGCATAACAATAGAGAAGAAACTAAGGCAGTGACCTGCAACTCTATGTGTATCATGATAACCTGAAACTTACAATGCCCAGGCTCAGCCCCATGTAATGAGATGGCAGCCTTGTGCCAATATGCCCAGCATATGTGAGTCAGTGATACCGTTGCTTTATGCCATGTGCACCTGAGAGGAAGTTGGTGGGGAGCAGAGTCACAGGTGGGGAACAGTCTGCCCTTGTCCAAGGCATTTGCATAGCATTTGGGGACAGCACACACACACATCATGATACCAGGTTAGAGAGGTCCCTGAAGCCTCACTGACACTCTGTTTCCAGTAGAACAGTAGCGTGTAAATCCTGCCAGCCTATTACGATTATTAAGAGCATGAAAGAAACAACCAGTACATGAGCCCAGTTGAAAACCATCCCAAGAATCAGAAGAAACAGACAGCAAACAGAAGCACAAGGCTGAGAGCAACAAAGTGTTCAGATAACCCAGACAGAAGAACCACATTGGAGCACACTGGGAACTGTGATGGCAGGAGTGAAGAAACAAACAAATGATCAAAAACGATAAGTCACAATGGAAATCTCGGCCAAGAATTTGAGCATGCAAGGTAGAGACATCAAATGGCCATTTCAAAAGGACTAGGGGTACCACGTTAGAAATCAGAATGGAAAAAATACATAGAAATTGGATATCAATGCCCTCTACAAACTGACAAACGCTGCGAACTGTGGTAATCCCAGCTGGTACCTTCCACTGAAGCTGAGTGGCTGGCCCATGCACCGGTGCAGATGTTCTTGGGAACAGCATTCAGCAAGGATTCCTCTACTTTAAAATGTGTACCAATGGTGCATCTCCAAGTTCTTTCTCCTCCTCCTACTGCAGATCACAATCATGAATTGGCTGTCTTGGTAAATGCACATATCCTCAGCACTAGGGAGGCTGAGGCAGAAGGATTGTGAGTTCAAGATCAGCCTGAGTTAGATAGGGTAACACTCTCCACAAGCGCTCCAACAAAACAAACAGCTGCTTCAGACACCAATGTTCTGGGTCTTGGATATCATGACCTCAACTTCAATTTTCATATCCTAGCAAGTTCTATTGCATGGAAGGTTGGGGCATCCTCAAAGTCAGGACCATGGAGAGGTCCCCAGGAATGCTGCCCTTTTCAAGACTCACAGCTGTATGGGGCTCTCCTGCCAGATGTGGCTAGTGAAGAGTTTCTCCCATTCTGCAGGCTCTCTCCCCAGTGGATTAACTGCTCTTTGCACTGGGCTTCATTGGTAAACAAACACACGACTATTCAGGAACTTCTTGCCTGTGATGGCTTCTGCCTCTGGCATTTTCAGAGTTTCAGGTCTTACATTAACGCTAGTCATTGTTTCTCCAAGAGTTTCTCCACAGAGAGGTGGGAAGCTAGTTTCATTCTTCTGCAGTTGCAGTGTACCATTTTAAGCTAAATAAGTCAGACAAACCTTGCATGTTTTTTCACACTTGAGGATCCCAGGTTTTATATAGATACATCAAATCATGAATGTGTACAGGACATGACAGTAGAGGTAAAACAGTCTAGAAATCGCTGGGGGGCTTGGCGTAAGTTGGAGGGAAACAAAGTAAGAGCAAGCAGGTTGTGGTGGGCTTCTTCATATGCTTGCATGACACCGCCTGCATGAAACACAGTTATGTGTACAACTAAACACCAATTAAGAGACAAAATGAGGTAAAAGTAGACTAGCAATTGACATGACCATGATTTAATCTACTAACATTTACTTTGTATAAGTTATTTCTCCTAAACAGCTCAATAGCACTTTCAAAGCCTTGTAAGTAAACCTTGTATTATAATTGAGTTATATGGATACAATAACTCATATTAGAGTAGAAATATATATGTATAATGTGTGTGAAGAATAATCCTACATTTGAATTCTATGCCACTGTATCTAGAACTTATTTTGCATCTATCTACAAAATTCTATATCAGAGAATTACAAGGAGTTGAAGACCAGGCAGCTTAGTTTTACAATGAAGCTTAATTTGTTAGGGATTAAGATGTTTTTAGGTCTAGATAGGTGCTATAAGTTGGTAATGACAATATGTGATGGAAATTGATATACATTCAGAAATTTAGATGCACCAAGATAGGAAAGATGTCTTCTTCAAGGATATCAAATCCAAATAGCCAAAACACTAAGAATGTAACATTTACATAATTCCTGATTGTGTCACAGTTCTTCTTGCGATAGGTAATCTATTGCATATATGTGTAATAATATAAATGTATATGTACAAAAATAAAATAATTTTTAAAAAGGAACAAAATGCACGATGGCATGTTGAGCACATCAAAGAGAAAATAAAGCCTTTCAGGTCAACGTTTCACGGTCTCTTTGAGACAATTTCTGCCTCTGTGTTTCCCTGTGGCTCCTCTTGGCTTCCACCAATTCACTGAAGACAAATCCAAAGTGTGGTTACAATTCTTTTCTGGACCTGGAACATTTGTCATGAAGAGCTTATGGGCCATTTAAGACACCAGGAAGAGCCTCCCTGTCTCCTCACTGAATTTGTCAACCATGAGGATGGGACTGGAAACTAGAAAGATAGAATTGACAGGTGGATATGTTCGGCTTTTAGTAAATGTAATGCTTGTCAAATGCAAATTTTTTCATTCCCTAAGTCTAAAGCTAGAGCATTCTCAACAATAGGGATCGCCTAACTCATTTAGTCATTGGCCTTGGTGTACTGCGCTGGGCATAAACTCTCAGAATGGCTTTGGGGGAGATGGGAGGAAAGGACAGGGTATAGATATGCAAGGCAGCGATGGATCCCAAGGTTCAAAGGAGTGAGGAGAATGTATCAAGTGCTTGGCCAGCTTGTACTTATCTGTAGAAGGGGAAGTGGAAAACTGGGCCAGGGGCATAGGGGGATGGACTTTCACAGAGGATGCAGGACCTCAGCCTTCAAAACACAAAGAGATTAAGAGGTTTGCGTGTCCCTGACACTAACTCCTTTCATACACCATACGCACAGGACACTTCTGGAAGAATCTGAATGTCTCTATAACACTACTGGGGCTGAAGGAGGACTTTCCTTTATGAGGAAAACTGGGTCTCCCCTAAGGGCCCACCCCTGCAAGGCAAAGGGTGAGGCCCTGGCTTTGCAGTATAGGTGGCTGAATCATCCTCCCTTCCCCATGGGAAGTAAACTCAAGAACATGGGGAGTCTAGTCTGTTTTCCCTCCAGTGTGATTCGTCACTGCCCACAAAAGACCAGTAAACCAGGCCATTGGAATTCCCCGGTGTATAGAATGAACATATATCTGGGCTGGCTACCGTGGCCCATACTGTCAGGATATGTTGAAGTCAGGGTGATCACAAGTGCAGATCTGGGCCCACGGGAAGCTCCCAGTTAGTGCTTGAAGGAGGCTAGCAACTGGGTCATTACTGGGCATAAGGATATTCCTGACAAGGGCTGGATCTGTTTAAGACATTGTGCTTTCTAGTTGCCCTTCCCTCTCCCTCTCCTCTTCTCATTTCTCCCTTTTCTCTCTTTGCTTCAAGCCTCTTCTCATTTCTCCCTTTTCTCTCTTTGCTTCAAGACAAAGTATGTAGCTCAGGCTGGCATAGACATTGCTATCATGTCCTTGACCTTCTGAACCTCCCGCCTCCACCTTCTCAGTCCTGGGATTACAGATATTTGTGACCGCACCTGTTACCTATGGTGACAGGGACCAATTCTGGGGACTGCATGCATGCAAGAAGAGGCCCCTATGGACTATGCTGTATCCCTAGACCCCGTAGGCCCTTTTGTCAACACCTGAGCACATTTACATGAGAGCCAAGGAAGCTCAATCTTCTGCCTGCGCTTGGCAGAGCTAGTTCCTCACTGGATAGGTATGTGTGGTGGGTGCTTCAGGAGAGCACCCAGACAGTCTCAGCCTCTCTCACAGTAGCAAGTCTAGCTGTCTCCACTTTGGTCCCACCAGGAGAACGGTAGCCTGTGCCTTGAGTCCTCAGGGTGCTCAAGGACCACTTGCCACTCAGTTCTCCTTCGCTATGGAGACAATTCAGGAACTTGGAGATCAGCAGAGCCACAGATATGGAGTCACAGATGGTGACCAAGTCCTCTCTGCTGCTCCCGATTGCTTACTTTGCAAGTTTCTCAGCTTCTAAGTGCATTTCAGTGGTGTGGCTTTGTAATATTTGCTGTCCCTGCCCACAGGACTGTCCACCTTCTGAGTGCATGGTTTGTGTGTTTTGGTGAAGGGGACAGTAAGTGACTCTGAGACGCAAAGGATACCACAGTCCTGCTTTCAAATATTTCATCAGAGACGGAGCGACAGCTGAAGTGCTGAGTGAAATGGCTGTGGGTTGAAGGTTGTGGAGCTGGGTCTGAAGGAGCCAACACATCCCGGAAGCCACACGTAGGGCCTAGAGGGAAGCAATAACTTACATTCTGACAACAAGACCCTGACCCAGGAGAGTTCCATTGCCACAAGGCATCACTCATGCCTCTGGCTGTTTAAGTCACTCTACGTCCCCTGACTGTTCTGCCTTTGGGGAGAATTCAGCAAAACAGGAGCAGAGCATGATCCCCATCTGTTTCCAGGTGCTGGGAAAATCCATAGCATCCGCACTCTTGGCACAACACTGCTTTGGTCTTGCCTAAGCCTTTGATTGGGGATTTTGGCTTCCAAATCGACCTGTTGGGCTCATGAGACTGCCTGCAGTTCAACATGCCCCTCACCATGAAGCATTTGGCTCTGGAACAATGTGTACGGAGGCCACGGGAGCTCCCCTTTGCCTTATGTCTTCCATGTTTAGAATCTTTTCCACTGCAACACCGCAGGAGAAAATCCTCAGAAAACAGGGGAGAATGATATGGCAGCCCCACTGCTTACCTAATTGTGTGTGGCTGAACGTACTCCTGCTTTCCCTGTAATTGTCACTTGAGTATGGAGCAGCTCCTCGGTGCTCTCCAGTCTTTTACTCAACCTTTTCCTTCCTTTAGAAGGGCCCCCACCTCTTCTGACTACATCGTTCAAGTAAGTGCAGCAACATGTGTGCTAAGCACTCTTCTAGAACAGCCTCCAGTGACAACTTCCTCGTGGGCACTTGTGCCCCTGACGCCATGCTTCTAGCCACCAGAATTTAGAAACTATGACTGTGTACAATTCCTGCCCAAGGGCAGCACAAGGCTAAGCCATCCATCTTGGAAGCAAACGTCCTCCCTCAGCCACTAACTGCACCAGTTTCAGGTGGAAACAGTCAGCTGGCAAGGAGCTACTGCAGTACATCTCTAACAGCCAGAAAGAAGCTGAGGCCCTCATGATGCCAGCATTAGGAACTGACCTGCCAACCATCGGTTCACCTTCAGCCAAGCCTATGGGATAGAGACCACAGTCCCTGGGCATCTGACACATTGACTGGCACTAGTAAGGTATCATCAGAAAAGCTAAGAAGACAGACAAGTCATGTCGAATCCCTGATCCACCAAACTCTGAGAGGAAAACTGTATATTGTGAAGCTGGTGCACTTGGTGTGACTTACTACAGATCAGTCATAATGTAGAAGACAACAGGAATACCCACCCGGGTGTTGGGACTGTGGGCAAGTGACAGAAGACCTGAGTCCTACTGGGAAGGTTTCTTGTGACCCAGGAGGCACATGATGTGCCCACCCCTCAGTCAGGCTCATGGTGGAGTCCCAGTTTAGGTGTGAGTCTTCTGTGTGACTTTGGACAAATCACTTGATGCCCCTGGCCAGAGTTACTGCTTCCGTGAAATCAACTGACCCTGAGCCTGAAAGATTGTTTGAAAATACACGCCAGTTTAAGTAACGTGACAGTATCTGGAATCCCCTAGGCACTTAGAAAATGGTAGGCTCCACTACTAAGACAGGTGACCTGGTTCGAGCCCATGATCCACTCTAAGGAATGTTTGCACTGACTCGAGAGGTGCCGAAAAAATAACTGCGGGCAAAAGACATCTCCAGTAGGCAGCACACAAGCCCTTATTCTTCTAGAAGGGAGGCAGATCCGAGAGGATACATTTCTAAACAAGTCTCCAGGGAGGAAGAGAGAGTGGCCCTTATCAGAACACATGATGTGGCCATGTGGCTTGGACAGAAGGCCAGCTGTGCTCCTTCCTGCTGCCTCCACGCCCCCTGCCTCTCCTGTATCCTCCCCTCCATCCCCCATGAAATCCCCCTACCCTCCTTGACTTCCTAGGTCAGGGGCCTGATCCCATAATTCTGCCTCTTGTCATGCATTTCATATCTGCTGGGAACCCCGTCCTTCCTTTAGCAGCCAGGCTGGGCCACCGATTGAATCACATCAATGTCCTAGTAATATGGCCTCTTCCGGCTCGCCCGGGGCCAGAGCATAGATCCGGGCACTGCCATTTAGGCAGCCACACTGATGCGCATTACTTAGGCCTTTGCATCAAGACCTAGAGATGGGTCATTAATTAAGGCCAGCATATCCACCATGGGAAAGCCCAGGAAACATTCCTAACCAGCCTTGTGGAAACTTCCCTACCTATCACCATTTCCAAGTGGAATGATTTTGGAAGGGGCTTTGCCTCTCACTCCACACACCTCTGATCTATCCCACAGCCTCAGGATTCTCTCCACAGCGGTCTCAGCCTTGCCTTCACTCAACAAAGAGAACCCCCCATTCTCCTGTCCCTCGGGGGCCTTTGCACTTGTAGCTCCCCTCTGGACCCAGCACTCCCTTACAAGGATTTCACTTGCTCTCTGGGTCTGTGATGCTCAAAGTTAACTGCAGGCAAAGACCTTCCCAGCACATAGCACAAAAGCAATTGTTCTCCTGGAAGGGAGGCAGATCACAGTGGAAGCTTGTGTAAGGAATTCCGGAGTGCATGAAGGGGCCTTATCAAAAGCAGGACAAGGTCATGATGCGGATGCAGAAGGCCAAAGCTTTCTCCATCTGCCCCTGCAAGCCTCTATTCCTCCCTCCCTCTACCTTGCTGCTTCCCTTCCAGTTCCACCCCAGTCCCCTTCCCACCCCTGCGTCAGCTCTGCTCACAAAAGTACAGAGAGAGAGAGAGAGAGAGAGAGAGAGAGAGAGAGAGAGAGAGAGAGAGAGAGAGAGAGAGAGAGAGAGAACTCTTCCCCATATAGCTATTACACACTGAACTGTGACCTCTGCTTGGGACATTGCCATAATTGCCCATATTCAGGCTCTGCTTTGAGGAACAGCTTTGCCTTGCTGATGTGGGAACAAGTAGTCCTTGTCTTGGGGCACCTTGCACTGACCAAATGAGGTGATGATCATGCAACCACTAAATGTGCAGATCCTAGATTCTGTTCTGGATCGGAGTACCCACTCTCCCTTAACTGCCCCCAATATTCCCACAGAGCAGGGGCTGAACCGTGTATGCAGGTGGAGAGCAACCTTTCCTGTAAGGCTTTTGGGAATTCCAGAAATGAATCTGCGATGTTCAAATGAACACAGGGTAGTGCACTAGATGAGGTTCTGAAGCCTCCTGCTCCTTTCAGCCCTTCAGGACAAAGCTGGAAGTAGGAACTTTGGTGGGAGAGCCCCACCCTCCAACTCATCAGATGGCTGAGAAAGCGGTATGACTGGGTACAGCCAAAAGGCCAACAGGCAATGAATGGATTTAGTGGAGTAGAGCTTCATGATAAGGAGGCCTCATCGCTCTATACCTGCCCAGCACACAGAGAAAGCCAGCCACAGAATCCCCACTCCCCACTCAGCAGAGCCTGATGTCCGAGCTACACCACCTCACTCCTGGTTAGACTCGGCAGTAGGCCACAGATTTTGGTGCCATACTTGGCTGGCACAACCCTGCTTTATTGTCCTTGTCATGGTGGGCATTTCACAGCGCCTTAGTTCCTGGACCCTGTCGGTTGCTAGGAGGCGTGGTTCATGTCACTCCTAGTCACAATCATAGTGTTCTCAATTGGCTCTCCTCCCAGTGATACCTTCTCTCTGTGTGACCTTGAACAAGGTGGACCGGCTTCCAGAGCTGCCATAGCATATCACCTCCACGGTGACATCTTTCATCGAAAGATCTATGTATTTCTGTATACCTGCACATACTTTGATTACAAATCTCAGGGGACTAGGGCATTGTAGCCAAGGTACAATGACTCTAACGCCATTGCTGTCACCAGGGGCTGTCTCCGGATGGTTCTCTCTCCATGGCTCCATCTGCTAATGCCCTGTTTGTCACCCTGACCTGCTCCTCTCACCATGTCCAAAATGGTCAATTTTCAAAGCCCAGAGCTACAATGCAGGGGTACTGGGTAGCTTAGGCCGGACGTGGTCCTAGGACATTATCACCCCTGAAGTCACAAGACAGACCTCAAGAATCCAGACCAGCCTGATCAGGCCCTGCAAACTTCAAACAGGCCAACCGCTTCTGCATACCCACAGCCCCAGAGTTCTGTGTCTCTATGAAGACATGAGGCTGTACTCTGCCACCTCGTGGTAGCCATGTTTAAGTACTGTAAACACATGGTAGAGAAATCATCGGCAGCTGCCTGCTAATGGTCTCAAAGGCACTGCAGCTGCCTAGTCTCGTTCCTCCAGAGCTCCCCCTCCCATTGAGCCCTATCCTCACTCATTCCAGAGAGCTCATGCCCGGGAAAACATCCCTGACTCCATGACAACCACCAAGACTGAAGAATTTCCGGACTGAGCTAGCAATCAATCCCATGGTCCCTGAGCTTCTCCCGTGCCTTTGTGCTGTCCTTGTGCCTTTCCTGATCTCACCCCAGCACGGGTCCTGGAGGCCAGCTGAGTGCTCCCTGCCTGGGATGAACCGCCCACCCTTGGATCTCAGGTTGTTTCAAGGAGCCATTTTCTCAATATGGCTCATATAGCAACCATCCAAGTGCCAAAGTTTGAGGAGGCAGCAACAGCAAAGACCAGGCTGAAGGGCAATCAGTAACAGCATGAGCCTCACCAATTCACACCTCCTACGTGGAGGTGCATTTATCAATGGTTACTTGACCTTTAAATACACCTTTCTTGTGTCCCCCAAATTCTATTTCCATATTTTTTCTAGAGATACCATCTCTGTAAACCAAGGTACCTGAGAAGCACGTACAACGTTGAAAACTATACTGAGCCAAGAAAAAGGTCCTTACATCTGGACATTAAAGAAGGCTGGCACATTGCACATGTTACAAAGCCTATGCGGGTCTTGAAACCCGTGGGCACATAGCTTTTTGTGAGATGACACATAAATTCCCACAGTCCTCGAGTAAAATGAAAAGGATTAAGAATGTTTTACACTCTGTGCAATCTAAGTCTATTTTTATGTCAAGGAATAAGAGAACCATTTGTATCCATGGGACCACATAGGCACATGTAAATGCATGTTTACAGAATTCTTAAGACACGTACCAACTGAGAGTTGGAGGGCTCGTGATAGGGGAAGCTGCATGGAGGGACTGTTCTGTCACCATTCCTGCATCCTGTGGTGAGAACGTAGCCAGGAGGATCATTCATGGCCAAGATGAGATTTAAAAGAGGAGACACTACTATACATCCTCGGAGAATGGTCTGTTATTGTTTAAGCACAGGGCTTCCCACCTTTTAAGACCTTGGAGGAGCTGCTTGCCAGTCACGAAGCTTTATTGCGATCCCACCCACCCCCCACCATGCACCTAGCGCTTCCCACAGTAATTACCTGTAGTTTATCCAGTTGTCCCTCTGGGCTGACAGGATCCTGCTGACCTCTCTTCTGTGTAACAGGCACTACAACTGAACATTCCCACATCCTCTCTCTTCCCTATATATAACCCTTGTCCATGTCAGCACCTGATAAACCCTACGCTGCCATGAAAAGCACTTTCTTCTCTTCATATAGCCTAATAATTCTATGAAATTTCAGACATATTGTAAGCTCTTCTTGGCATGAATCGAACGCACAGTGGGGGAATCTGTAACATGACTCAAACCCTCCCACACTCTGAAGAACCGCCATACCGTCCAAAGCAGGGGAGAGGAGATAACTTTTGTTCTCCAAGAGGCTCCAAAGGCGGGGAAACACCCATCCTGCTCAAGACTACCAGGTTCATACTCTGCTTTGATTTCCCAAAGAGTAAGCTACCTGGTTATCATAGGAACCCCAGCTTCATTGTACAGAAAAAACCCAAAGATGAGCACATTAGGCTGCTTTGTGGACTGCCATGAAAAGAACACTGAAGACCAGATGATTAGAACAACAGAAATTTATTTTCTAATGGCCCTGCAGAATGGCAAGTCCAAGGACAACGTGTTTCCCAGCTTGCCTTCTGCTAAACCTTCCACCTTAGCCTCCTTCTCTCCATGCTGTCCCACAGCATCTCCATGCAGCATTCGTGCATATATAGAGCAAGTCCTCAGGTGTCTCTTCAGGTGAGTGCACCAGCCCTTTTGAGTCAGCTTCCTACCCGTGGTTAAGTTCCACCCCAGTTCCACACTAAAGGCTCCAAACCCAGTCAGCTCTGGGTTAAGACTTCAACAACACAGCCAGGCGGTGGTGGCACATGCCTTTAATCCCAGCACTTGGGAGGCAGAGGCTGGTGGATCACCGTGAGTTCGAGGCCAGCCTGGTCTACAAAGTGAGTCCAGGACAGGTAAGGCTACACAGAGAAACCCAGTCTTGGAAAAAAAAAACAAAACAAAAACAAAAACAAAAGCAAAAAAAAAAGTAGTAAAAAAAAAAAAAAAAGACTTCAACAACAATAAAGAATTGTGAAGGGGCACAGTTCAATCCAAAGCAGACTGAAGGAGTGTCCTGTGGCTGACACTGACCTTCTCGTGTTCCCAATTACATGCTGTCAAGTGACAGACAGGACACATGTATACTACCTCGAGACAGTGTCAGAGGCTGCCCCCCATCTAGTTCTGGTCAGGGAGTGGGCCCACAGCCCTTCCCACAGGTGTGAGTGCTCGAGCGTCCCTACACACGTCGGGACTTCCCGATCAGGCCCTGGGCACATCCTCAAGCAACTTACAGGGCAAAATCTTGGCATGAGTCCTTAGCTCATGGGAAACCTCATTCAGAAGCTGCATCATAAAGGGCTCAGGGCTGGAGAGATGGCTCAGTGGTTAAGAGCACTGACTGCTCTTCCAGAGGTCGTGAGGTCAATTCCCAGCAACCACGTGGTGGCTCACAACCATCTCTAATGGGATGCCCTCTTCCGCCTGCCAGTGTACATGCAGGCAAAGCACTGTATACATAATAAAGAAATAAACAAAAACAACAAACAAAAAAGGGCTCAGGGGCCCTGGCTGAGATAATTCTCCCATCTCGTTCTGCCCCCTGGTGGTAGCTCAGGATGGCAACAAGTGCAGGCAAGGAAACTAGGGGTTGGTTCTCTTATGGATGCTGGACCAAAAGGCAGGCCTTTGTCCTCATTAGCACAGGGGTATTTGGAGGAGTTTGAATCCATGGGAAGGGAAAGGAGACAGTGAGGACAAGGAAAACTATTCACTTTGGGATGGGGCGTGACAGTTCTGAGTTTTTGGGCAAAAATGAACTATTGGGGTGCTTGGGTAAAGGATGTAAAGGTACACATGAAAACCCTGGGCTCTTCTGTCTCTAATGTGCACAGGGACCACTGACACCCTGCTTTTTAGGGCACGGCGAAGGAGTGGCATGCCAGCTTACACACCTCCAAGGCTGGTAACCGTTACCTCAGGGAGCAGAGAAGGCCTGTCTCGAGAGTGTGTCTGGCAAATTTCACCAACAGCGTCAGCTCCGTGGTAAGCCCCCACCCACCTGCAACTCCTTCACCGAACTTCTCTCCCACTGCTGGACCACCCACAACTCCAGAGTTATGTCCGTAGAGACCACAGAAGAGAGGTGATAGCTGAAGGCCAGCGGCAGCTTTACACAACATATGCTTTCAAAGGGCAAGACACCCCTCTCCCTTTGCGTCCACGCTTTGTAGCCACAAAGGCACGTGAGTAGCTACCCATTCCTCACCAATGCCACATCTTCACCATAGGCGTCACTCGGGATGTCACCTACAAGCTTTCACACCTCAGTGTCTGATAACTGGGGCGGGGGTGGGGCGGGGAGAGTTATATGGTGACAGTGTCTGCCTGAAGCAGAGTATATACAACACCCTTGCTTGGATGACGACACTAAAGCGTTCTCCAGGACCTAAGAAAGGACACGAGACAAGAAACTGGACTGCTGCACACTGGGACTAGGAGAGTCTGCTGAAGGCAGGAGATCAAGTACTGTCACCCAAAATGAGGTATGGCTAAAATATTAGCATGCTCCGTTCTCACAGGGCTTAGTGCTTCTCTACTCAGGAAGCAGAAACATGTCTTGCGGCTGGCTGGGGCTGGGGCAGAGAGAAGAGCACAGAGAGACAGGGAGAGGGAAAGGGTGAGTGAGGAGGAAGACAATGGAGGGCGGGACAAGGAGGAGAGAAAGAGACAAGGTTGAAGGGAGGACCGGAGGTTGGGGATGTGGGAGTGAGAGACACAGGAACAGAGGAGAGGACTCGTATCAGAAATGTATCCACTGGCAGGGCTGAATGTACTGGACAGAAGCAGGGAGGAACCATGGGCAGGGACAGAGTGGGCAGGCGCCGTGAAGGGGCGTGCTCAGCAATTACACTCGGCGCAGCCCAGAGGGCAGCTCAGCAGATCCCTAGGACTCATTCTGGCCACAAAGTACGCTCCTGAAATCATGGTCTTCATCCCCTGCTTTCCTCCTCCTGGGTTGGTAAGTGTCATTTCCATGGAGTCTGGAACACCCTCCAGGGGGGGCTGGGGTTGCTCCTGGCAGGTCTCCCCTCTTCTCCATCCTGTGCACCTCTACCAGCAGTGCAGGGGCGCATCGCAGTAGACAGATCGGGTTGTGGACAGCAGCCATGATGGAACTGTGGCCTTAACTCTCTTTTTCAGACTGGCGGAAACCCATGGTACTCCCAGGAAGGTGGTGTCTTTGCTCTCACCATCGAGAACGCATGCTATGGGCCAAGAGGGACCAGGGAGTCTGCTCCTCCAAGAAGGTCCTGGAAGGGCCGCTTCCAGAGAGCGCTGGCACGTGTGTCCAGCTTCTTCAGGTGAGGGCTCTGAGCTAGCCCCTCCCTCTCTCATCTCTCACAGCAAGCCTGGCTGTCTCTCTTGCTTCCCCCAGTCAGCACCCAAGCCCTCCTCTCAATTCCCACAGGGCTTTTAGGGTCCATTTGACTGTTTCCTCCTTAGGAGAGGACGCCGGACTCGCCGAGGCTGAGATCACGGGAGCCCTGGACATGGGGCCATGGACAGTGAGCAAGGCCTTCTGCTACCCAGGTCCCTGTTATCCCAAGAATCTTGTTTGATGAGATTGAAATAAACACTGGCAACTTTACAGTGTTTTGGCTTCTTGATATTTCCTTCTACATTCCATAGTGACATTCAGCTCAGATGGAAGGATTGGGTCTCCATATTTGTTGGCACTTAACAGGGTATGAGATTGGCAGGATCTAGTGTCTTTCTTAGTTCCGGAAGGCCACTCACACTTCTTGAAGCAATGGTGCCTGCTGCTTGGTGGTGATGGTGAAGCTTTTGTTCAATGTAGGTACCAGTCAAGAGCGAATTTCCCACATCTCTCACCTCTGACCCCAAGGGACACTTGAATGTTCTCAAGAGCCCTTAGGGGCTAATTGCGTGTCTATGCCCCATTCCATGACAAACAACCCTTACATGGGGAAATCCTTGCAGCCTTCATTATGAAGGGGGAGGGGAGGAGCAGAGGGGGCTACAGGGGGTGCCTGTACAGTGGTGGGAGCACGTGAAGGAATCCTGAGAAACGTCTCCAGACTTCTGTGCTCACAAACAGTTCCCAGTCAGCTCACTGCTAGTCAAGACAAACACCCTGCAAGAGACAACTTTTTCTCCAACTAGCATGGTTCCTCCTCCTGTGTGAGTATTTCTTGCTTTTCCTTGGTAACCTTGAGTGATAATGAAGCATGGTTATCTCAGGACTAGGCCCCAGTGGAGGGTAGGGAACAGCTGAACCCTTAATCTCACAAGGAGGAGGCCATGTGAGAAATTGCAAAAGTCCAGCTGGGCAGTGGTTCAGTGGTTAAGAGGGCCTAGGCTTGATTCCCAACACTCACAATATGGCTCACAAATGAGCATAAGCCCACTTCCAAAAGATCTATCAGACCCTCCATTTCGACCTCTGTGAGCACCAGGCACACACCTGGTGCAAGGTGTGTGCAAAACAACCATGCACATAAAACAAGAATAATAATGAAAAATGAAATTGCAACACCAGATACTAGAGAGCAGGGTATTAACACCCTGGACTTCAGAAACAACAGGGAATCTGACCTCATGGGGGACCCTCAAAAGTCTTGGCTTTATTTTCTGTCTTAATGGGGACCCTGATCCTATAGAGCAGTCTCAGCCTTGTAGAAATGAGGGGTGGTTATCTTCCCCACTTCTTTAGAGGAGAGCAGTACTCGGCGGGGGGGTGGGGCGGAGGAGCCCTTTTTATATAGGCTTACACTTTTCCTTTCTGCCACATCTGGCTACCTCATGCTTCTTTCCAATCTAGGTGGAAACAAGTCCACACATCTGTTGTGTTCTGGAACAATACTGTTCCTGTACCCCTCCTGAAAAAAAAATTAGGTGAGATGTACTTGGCATTTGGAGACAGGGAGCATTTTAGGATGTAGGCAAGTGGATGGATGGCATCCTTAGTACTCTTCATGGGGCAGAAGAGCTTTCTAACGTACTGTTGGCATAATGTTGCTGTTCACTGTGTGTGAATTACCCCTGTACTATTCAAATGCTGATTTCTCTATCCCACTATCTGGTTTCAAACATAAACACAATGATTGAAACATCATAACATCCATAAGTGTCAATGGATTTATATTTATTCTAAGACTATCATGTCTCAAGTATGTACAAATGTTGCTCCTCATTAATTCTCTGCCTTGACAATAAAACGCTGGCCAGCCAATACTGAGCGACAGAGAGAATAGGGCGGGGCATCCAATTCCAGCGAGGGGAGGAGAAAGAGAGAGGAAGCAGGAGGTTGAGCCAGGAGGAGAAGTCCAGGAAGCACCAGGAAGAGAGAGCTGGAATAGGAAAGGACAAAAATGCCAGTATTATTGGGGTATTGGCTGGGAGGAAGATAGACTAGCTTGGAGGTTTAGGGTGGAGTAATAATTGCTTAGGATTGTGCTCAAGGCTAATTTAATAAATCATAGTTTCTCCGTGTGGTTATTTGGGTAAATAGCTGGTTAAAGGGTAACTGCTGCCATACTAATTTTATGCATTTATGCTCATATTAATAATCATTTTACATATATTACCCAACATAGGGTGCCATTATGTTTTGGGGGGTTTTCCTCCTGGCCCCAAGCTCCCAGAATAAAGACTCACAAGATTCAAAATATACTTACAAATAGCTAGGCCATGCAGCTGGGCTCGTTCCCTGATTAGTTTATAACACAAAAACCTATTTATTCTAATCTAAGTTCTGCCACATGGCTGGTTACCTCTGCTCAGGTAACTGCATGTATCCTCCTTACATCTTCCGGGGCAAATCTTCCCCCTTGTCGCTCTATCCCAGAAGGTGGGATGTCCCACCTTCTAGTCTACCCATTTCTGTAGGGCATAGGCTTTCTTAATTGGCAGGTGTTGTCTTCCTACAATACACAAGATATTTTCTCTACAAGATACATAATAGGACTATGGGCTATAGACAATGTATCTCCATGTTTATTTTGGAGAAAAACTTAAAGATATATATATGCATATGTTAATATATCATATATATGTGTATATAATATGCAGCCTCAGCCTCCACTGACAATGGTCTGTGGACTGCAAGTGGAGTGGAGGTGTTTGGCATCCCACATAAAGGGCTTAGACTGACACCCACATATTCACCCCCAAGAGCCCTACTCCAAAGATAAACTGCGAGCATCCCCACAACACCCTCTGCAGTTCACCTCACATCCCCATATTGCAGTCACTCCACTGCACCAGCAGACACCTCTCCTGGATGTAGTTACACAAGGGAATGAATGAGGCATTTTAGATGCAATGCTCTCTGGACCCCACATATCCCAGGGGGAGGCCCCAAGAGTACTCGGGCCAGATCTGCTGCAGTTTCTGCCTAGAGGACAAGGGGTTTCCAAGGTGCACAGCACCTAAGTGACGTGACTAGCAGCATGTAAGGGCCAGAGGCACTCACAGGCTAGCTCCTGTGCTCCTGATAGCCGCTGGAAGCTATCCTAGCTTACCACAGGCAAGGTGGCTCCTTCAAAAGCCATGTCACACGGGCCATCAAAACTGGGTAGGCCTATACTTTCACAGAATCCCTCTGTTCTCATAAAACTTCAGTAGCTCAACTAAATTGGATTGGGCCCCAGTCTGGCCACCAAGGCTCACGCTGGCTCTGCTCCAGGCTAAGACACGCTTCTCTCTCACTTCTGTCAGCGGTGTTCGCACAACCCCAACTGAATCCTATACAGCTCTTCACACACAGGCCTTTGTTTTCCTCTTTCATGCATGGAACCTCACTGTAACCCTACCACTGCCCTCATAGCACACTGAGCACTGGCTCTCCCCAGGCCTCAAGGGATGACACAACAGCTGCTTTGTGCCATTGCCTCAGGGGATGATCCCTGTTCTGGTAGGTAGACTCTTGCTCCTCTCCTGCCACTCCTTAGAGATGACAGAAGAAAGTCAGTCCCCACTCTCCACTCAACTGTGAAGAACGTCCTGTCCATTGGGTAGATCTGGGTAGGGGTTCGAAGTTTACTGCACGTATTGTCCTTGGCTGGTGTCATAGTTTGAGCACGACCCCTGGGCCCAGATCTCTGGTGCCCCATATTTGACGATGTCCCCTGGATGGGGAGTCATGCTGGCACTCAGAGGAAGGATAGCAGGCTACCAAGAAGAGACATGAGGTGGGGGAGGAGGTCCCCCTCAGTCACAGTCATAGGGGAGGGGAGTAAGGGGAAAATGGGAGGGAGGGAGGAATGGGAGGATACAAGAGATGGGATAACAATTGAGATGTAATATGAATAAATTAATAGAATATAAATTTTCAAAAAAAGAAATGACGGATGAAAGGACCCAGGGTGCGTAGTGTGCAAGCTGCACGGGTGCCAGGTCCAGAGCAGCTACCAAAGCAGCTGGAGGTGGGCCTTCCCTCTGGCTCACCTCAGAGCCAAGAGTGCCTGGTCCCAGTCATTTCTAACTGCTCTCTCCTCTCTCGGGCACAAGTAAAGACTGTGTCTCCTGCACACGTGTTCTCACTCTCACAGCGTCCCTCCAGTACCCTCTAATTCTAGCCTCCCAGTTCCAGGGAAGCTTGGGGTCCTCCAGGTAGCCACAATAGCCCAACAGGGCGTCTGTGGCAGTTTTTCCATCTCTAGTGCTGAAGCTCTTGGGAGCTGCTGCCTCACTGCAATGAAGCCTGCTGCCTCCAGGGTGCTCCCCTCCCAAGGTTACATGCCTCTCCTCAGGACTCCCTGGCCACATGGTTCATAAGTCTGCCCTGGTCGCTTCTGACTGCCTCTCCTACCTAAGTTATTCACATCTCCAGCTCCAACTAGACTCTAAGGTGCCTGGCAGAGGCTGAGTCGGCCTTATTCTCGGCTCTCCACTGCCCTGAACCATGCCTCGATATAGCAAATGGCCACTTGACATACGTTAAATGAATGAGTCCATGAGCAAGGTGTCTAGTTCAATTTTATTCTCCCTACATTCCAGAGCTCTGGGCGAATACAAATAAATAGCTGATTTTGCTGCGTGTCAGATTTTAGTCACATTTGTCTTTTGCCTCTTAGTATCTGAAGAGGGGTAATCGCTGTGCTTTAAATTCCTTCAACATCTCAAAGAAATACAGGCTCTAGTATACTTCAGATCCAAAACGACAGTGTGTCACAAATGTTTTGCATAAATGGACAAATCTCTCCTAAATAAGGAACAATGAAACTCTGGGTGTATGCCAAGCATGAACGGAGATGCTCGCACTTAGGCACAGGCCTTATAGAAGTAGGGATTGGAGAGAGATTTTACTTCCACTCTGATTTGACATGGTTCACAGCGAGTCGCTTTCCATTTGTTTTATGTTACGGTGCCAGGGATGGAGCTCAACGCCTCACCCGTGTGAGGAGAGTCTTCTTTCTACCACTCAGCCACACCATCAGCCTTCAGCACTTGATCCCTGGCAACTGTTTGTCAACGGGAAATGGGGCAGCTACAAAGCAAACACGACGTTGCAATGCGCAGATTGAGCGCTAAGTCACCACGAAGCACAGAGAAGGCACAATGCTATGACTCCTTCCTGACCCTGCTCTACCCCTGCACTCTTCATACACCAGAGGCCCAGGGCCCACTGCTCCAGCACCCCTTTGACTACCCACAACAAAAGCAAGGAAGCCTCAGCCTCAGTCATGCCTGGCAGCAGCAGAGAAGCCCTAACTCTGGCCTGAGACTGTGACTGTCCCCGGCACTGTCCCCGGTACTGACCATCACTCTGGCATGGCTCTAGCCCTGGCCCTGGCCCTGGCACTTGCATTGGCACTGGCGCTGGTGCTTGCTTCAGCCATGGCACAGGCCCTGGAACTGGCTCGCACTAACACTCGCACTTGTCACATCATCACCAGCAGCTGCTTCTGGGCCACCGCACAGCACCGGGCATTTCCTCCTCTTCTTGCAAGGCCACATTTACTGCCCCAGCAAGGCTCTGGGCAGGGTGTCATTCACTTGGGCCACAAACTCCAGGACTTCCATCTGTCTTGGTTCCTTTGAGAGCCCCACAAGAACACCGAGAGCAAGGGAGTGCTGGTGGCCACCTACTCACTCCTGCACCAGATGCTTGGGCTGCACACAAGCTCTGGTGATGCGCCTTGGCGACGGCTCCCCAAGGATAGGATGCTTTTTAGGCGAACAAACCTCCAACACCCTCCACACCTCCCGGGACACCTCCTCTGGGACACAGCTGGCCTGCACGAAGATCAAGTCCGGGGTACTCAGTGGAAGCCCAGTCTTTGGTGTGCCCTGGTCGCCTCTCAGGCCCCAAAGGCAGGGCAGGATGGATTTTTTTTTCCTGTTCGGGACATAGGAGTGCTCTGGAGGGCCAAGTTCCTTCACCTAGACCCAAAGACTAACTCGGGGAGGTCAGAGGCTCTCTTGACACTCTCGGGGAAGAAGCTCCTGCACCTGTAGGACGACACACTTCAGCATGTCTGCCTTTTTGATCCACACAGTCTTCGCGTTCTTAACCAGCAGGTACTGCGCCAGCAGCTCAGCTACTTTCTAGCTCCTGGGGCGTCTGGGCATGCGCGCCAGGGGTGGTGGGGCCCGCGGGGTGCTCGGCGGGGGAACCCCTAGGGGCTTGTGGGGTCCACAAAGGAGCTCGCAGAATCACCTGGGCGGGGGCTATGTGCCTCAGAAGAAGTGCTCTCGGGGCTCCGGGGAGCATTGAGCGTCCCCGCTGCAGGCGCCCCCGCGGGGTTTCCTGGGCAAGGAAGAGAGAAGAAGGAGGCCGGGGGGGCCTCTGAGACCCGCAGGCCCTGGGTGTCACCTCTACCGCGGACGTTCTCACCTGCGGCTTTGGCTGGCCCAGGAAGCAGGAACTCGGGGAGGAGATGCGCGTCCACGGGCATTCGGCGGCCGGCCCGAGCGCTGGCTGCGAGGCCGCGAGGACCGTGGCGTCGCCAGGGACGCTGCGGCGGCCGCCGACAACACCCGCAGCCCCCGGGTCTGCTGGAGTCCCAGGCCGCGGCCCTCAGACCCCTAGGACTAGGAAGCGGGCAGGGGAGGGGGCGCAGCCGCCGCCGCCACCACCACCGGGCTCTGCAGCGAGCTGTGGGAACGCGCTGGCGCCGCCCCGCAGTGCCTCTGCCGGCCGGGGCCCGTACTGCAGCCTGGGGCCGGAAGGGTGCGGGGCCACCGCTCCCAGAGGTGGAGGCCACTGATGAAGACACCAGAAGCCTGGGGACCACACTCAAAGCACACCTTCCTCCTATTGGCTGTTACTGGGAAGAATCCGCTGGGTCCTTTGAGATCATCTGCCCCGCTCTCTCTGCCCCTTCAGGGGAGAAAGATGCCTCTGCCCGCAGCTCTCCACTTGGACCTTTTTTGCGCATGCATCAGTGCTTGGCCCAGCTCCTTTCTCTTTGCCTCGTTGTTAACTTCCTACAGCATGCCCACATGGCTTGTGCCCGGTGGCCACGCATGCGTGGTGACATTTACGGAAAGGGCTGGAGAATGAGCGGCCTCGTGGAGATCTGCACGTGTATCTCCTGACTTTCGGCCACTACATCGGGAGGCCGGTGGCGATACCATGCCCTTGTGGTATGTCACTTTGCCACTGCACAGTCCAGAGGGGCACCGATTATAATCTAACTTCCCCAAGTGAATGGCGCCTTTGCTTACTTCTGCCTCCCACCTCACCGGGCCTCATTGTTCCCCCACAGGCTGCTTTCTTTCCCCAAGCCTCTCCTCTGACATGCAGGGATCTTCAATAAACCTAGGGGTCAGAGGTCAACTCATGGGGAACCCACAAGGAATCAGAAGAGGTCTCCAATCAGCAAGCGCCTCTTTTTGTTGCGTCATGTCCAACAGGTTAGAGTTCCACCTTCCAGCCTACCCTTTCTAGACAGGAGCCAGCTAGACTCTTTGCCCTGGCATTGCCGGCTGGCTCCATGTCCCAGTACGATGGCTCCTAAATTTCCGCATGATTTTGCTGCTTCTGTTTTTCCAAATGTCTCCCACTGGCGGCATTTTATTGTTGCTCTTCCTGTTATGGAGACTGGAAAGTCATTTTTATTATCTGAGTAAAATAGTTTCTCTCCCTGCCCCCGCCCCCCCCGTTATTCTTTGTTTCCAATGTTTTGAAAAATCGTGTCTTCTATAAGAACATCATGGTCAAATTGTGTCCACATTAAGACGCACTTGCCTTGATTTGCCCTAGGATTGCTTGGTATGTAGAGCTCAGTACAGGGACGGGTGACATCTGAAAAATGTGGCGGTTTCTCAACCACACAGACACAAATATGTATGTTCTTCCTTTGATTCTGGCTTCCATTCCGAGTACTTCAGTTACCTTTACAAGTGCCTTCTAGGCGTATTGCGTATTTCTGGTGTTGGTCAATGTCCTCTTTTGTTTTACTGTTGCTCTGAGTTGGCTATTTTCCCATTGTATGTTCTGCTTGTTTTTGACATGTTGGAAGCCCAGGTGTCCCATACGTTTGATCTGCTGTGAAGCTGTCTTAACAACTGCCCTTTAATGGAATTTGATGTCCGTGGGTATTCATTGTGTGCTGTGATTACTGTGCTCACCCTCCGGTTTCTTATCCCACTGACCAGGACCGTGGTTCCACACCTGCTAATGTCACTCATTTGAAATCTCCTTTCTGTTGTTGTGTTGAATTGGGAGGGACTCTAGGGCCTTTGAGCCCAAGACAGTATGCTGTCCACTTTCTGGTGTCCACTGAGCTGGCCAGCTATTTATCGTTTGTCTGGGTCCAAATCAGTTTTCCTCTGTCCTGCCTGGTGGGGGAAGAGCTGACATCTGCTACCCTTTCTTCTGTGACAGCTAGGCAAGTGCCACGTGTTGTAAGCTTCAAGCTCTAGGTTGCCCTGCAGTGCCCAGCAGGAAAACACTTCCACTCCATTGCAGTGTTCAGGTTTTGGTGTTCACTGAAGGAAGTCAAAGGCCAGCTCAGACAAACTCCAGCTGCCCTTCATCCAGGCCCTGCTCTCCCTCCCATGGCTGCCCGTGGGCAGCGCTACCCTTCCATGGGCCACCACACTCTCCACCTCTGCAGTGGCAGTCCCTTCTATAGAGCCACAGAGACCCTTATTTTCTTGCAAGTTTCTCCATCCCTGGAAGAAAAGATCTTTTGCATATCCGTGCTTTCTCCAAGACATCTGCTTGCAGCCAGGGATGGAGGCCATTGCTCTCTCTCACTCCCTCAACCTCTGAGCTTTCTAATCAGCCCTACAAGTAAGAAGCAGTCTTTTGCACCCATAAAGTTTCAACTCCGAAGAGAGCTCTGTCACTCTTTTGCCTGCTCGGGTTATCTTTTTACTTGATATGCTCAGTCCAAATCACAGGATCATTTCTGCCTCCAGATCAGGTCCTCAGCCTCAAGATAGTTACCCACAGAGATATTTTTTATTAAACCAAACCCTGTAGAATTTTATTTGGACATGTATTTTAAATCCCACTCGAAGGTGTCTCATTATCAATAATTGACATGGTTTCTCTCTTCCGCTGTCTTTTCACTGTTAAAAACTAAATAGAAAGAAAGAAAAAAGGAGGGAGGACAGAAAGAAAGGTAGAAAGAGAAGAAAGCAAGCCAAGGTAACATGCCAGAACCTCTGGCTGCACACTCTCATTAAAATTCTGCCAGCAGTATACAGTCCTGTCTGCATTCACCACTAAACTCGGGCCTTTGGACACTTAATGGGTTCCACCTGTGGTTTGGAGACCAGTTCCCTGGAACCTGCCACTTCCGCTGTGGAACTTGTGCCAGCTCTTCTCCGATCCTCCCCGACAAAACCAACCACTACTCCGGAAAGATGTCTACCACTTGCTTCTCTGTCCACAAACACACCAGACTGGGCTCTGCAATCCGAGAAAAGGCAAAAGGCCAAGGCCAGAGTGCTTCCCACTGCAGAAGTGGCACCAGCACACACGGACCCAGGCTGCCAGCAGCCTGATGTTAGGCATACCCACAGTGGGGGGGGGGGACCCAGGCTGCCAGCAGCCTGATGTTAGGCATACCCACAGTGGGGGGGGGACCCAGGCTGCCAGCAGCCTGATGTTAGGCATACCCACAGTGGGGGGGGGGGGTGGAACTGCAGCTCTTCTCCTACTCTGCATGCCTCCATGTGCTGTGGCTGAGACTTAGGCATTCCAATCCTACCATTGCCACGTACTGCTCATGGTACGTGCTCTAGACAATAAGCAATTAAGGATGTAATGTGAATAAATTATACTGAAAAAGAAAAGAAAATTTAGGATAGGGGAGCAGTGAATGACTTGCTGAATTGGGCGACTGTAATCTACACATGTTAATAATAAAACTAAACATGCATTGATTTAAAAAAAAAAAAGAAAGAAAGAAAAGAAATTAGGAAGGGCAAGGAAACATGTTGACATCTACTCCCGAGTCAGGAATTTAAAGGGTGATGGTTATTTTCTCAAGCCACCAAACCCAGTGAGAAATACTGGTAGAAACACAGAGACAGATGTAACCCAACCAGGACAATTTGATGGTCATCGCACGTAGTAAAGGACTAGAAATGTGTTCACAATATTTACTGATGTTTCCAGCCCATAAACACTTGCCAAAAGTGTTCACTTGTAGATGTGCATCTCTGCTCTGGTTGCCACATAAACTACACGATGCCCCAGCCGAACTGAATTCAGGGCAACAGCAAAGGTGTTGTTGTTTTGGTTTGGTTTGGGTTTTGGTGTGCACTTTTCCTATATGGATAGGCAGACTCATAGGAAAACAACTTCAAAATCCTCAATGATGATTATTTAAGGGAAAATTAAGTTAGCTAGATGCCCTATACTGTTTTTACCCAGTCTTGAGCCGTAATCCCCAAGAAACACTCCCACACACTGGAAATGAGGGAAAATTACTACAGCCACACTCTCTGTAATAACTGGTGAAATGGGAATACTAGAAATTTCATGGGAAGGATGATCTCGCCATCTACACTGTGCCTCCATGTCACACGCGAATTAAATGGTCAAGGGGCACACACACACACACACACACACACACACGCACACATGCACGCACGCACGCACACACTGGAGTGAATATATTCTTTGACTACAAATGTAGAAAGCTGAGCATGGTGGTAAACAACTGTAATCCCAACAAGTGAGGAGGGCCTGGCAGGAGGATCTGGAAGTCAAAGCCAGCATCTGTTACATAACGATGTCCAGGCAGGCCTGAGATAGTGGTGACCCTGCATCAAAGAAAATGTCCTGGAGCAATATTTAGAATTTTACATCACTTAGTAAGACAAAATGCAAAGAAGACATTGATGTGTGTGAAGGCACATGAGTGTAAGTACATGAAAGTAGACCTAAGGGTACACACGTGGGCCTCTTGGAGTGATTTCTATTAGTGATACCTTTAATTTAGGAGTTTGAAGTGTGCACTATTACTTAAATATCCACAATCTGAATTCGACTTTTAGTGTCAATGTCACCTAAACTTACCAAATTAAAGGCTACCTTGCCTTACGTCTGGGGTTTGTGAAGCTTGTTGAAATATGTATGTTATCTTAATGCAGAGCTGTCAATCCGAGTCTAGTGATTGTATCTTTGTGGAATGGGACTGGGTCTGACCCCCGGAGCTCACTGTGTACATCAGGTTGGTCTCCACTTGTGGGGATCATCTGGCTGCTGCCTCCAGGATGCTGGGGCTGCAGGCCTGTACACACGCCTGGCTTCGACTAGTATCTCTTTAGATCATTTATACTGATGCACATTTCCCTCCTAATTTTTCTCTCCCACAATGACATAACAACAGGTTTATGCACATGGGTCTCCCATCTACAAGAAAATCATCAATACATGAATTCTCCATCTTCTCTTCAGGGAAGCTCCAAACATCTAGGGCTGTTAACCAACGTGTTGTACAAAGGTGTGGCACGAATAAGCCCTCGCTTAAAGTAACCATTGCAGTCAGAATTCTATGTCTGATAAATTGGGCAATTAAAAGAGACTTCCCAATTGGATTTTAGGAACGTATGGTTGCAAAGCCACAGGTTCAACTAACACCATCAGAATTACATATATTAAGGTGGGCATGGTGGTGCAAGCCTTTAATCTCAGCACTCAGGAGGCAAAGGCAGGCAGATCTCTGTGAGTTCACGAGCAGCCTGTTCTTACAAAGTGAGTCTAGGACAGCCAGGGCTACACAGAGAAACCCTGTCTCAAAAACAAAAAAGAAAAGAAAAGAAAAATCCAGAAACGTGAATAATGGGGGATTTGAGCAAAAGAAAAACTGGAGTACAAAAAGAAAACCCTGTCTCAAAAAAAAAAAAAAAAGAAAGAAAGAAAAATCCAGGAACATGAATAGATGGGGGATTTAAGCAAAAGAAAAGCTGGAGTACAAATTTTTGTGTTGGTAGTTTTGTACTGAGGTGATTCAAATCAAAGTGCCAGTTACATACTCTAAAATGCACAAAGCCAGGTGGTATGCCTGGAAATAGCTGATTATGGCAAAAAGCACTGGGCCTTGTAGCGAAAGCACAGATCAGACTAGGGATAATGTCAATCACTGGCAGAAAGTCCCCTGTGTTCCTTTCTTATCAGCACCCACTGCTTTCCCCGGGCATAGCTACCTTTCTTCTTTCTATCAGCTTAGATTTGTCTTGCCCATTCTGTACCTGTTAACTTACTGAACCATCAGATTCTTTTTACCTGTCTTCTTTTTCTTAGTATAATGATTTTAAGTTTCATGACTGTCGTGCATAGCCATAGTCTTCCCTGTTTCTGACTGGTATCCCACGATGGATGTTAGCACACCCCCACTGAAGATGGGATATTCCAGCCAGCTGCTGGGTCTGTGCCTTCCTGTCCTTAGGAGATGTGTATCAAAGTCAAAACAATTCACACACTAGATCTAGGGCTAGGCTAATTAATGCAAATATTTTACTGCCCACCCAGGCATATTCATCAGGAGGTTAGCCTGTGCAGGGGGTGAGAGAACAGCAAGTGCTTGGCAAAGGTTGAGACGGGGAAAACCTTGTGAGATTTTTTTAAATAGTGCTGAAGAAGTATCAGTTTCTTACAGACCATTGGAGCCTGGGAAAATGGAGGAAGAAAGGCCAGGTTAGCAGTCTGTGGGCGGAGTTGCTAAGAGTGTTTAAGGAGGTGGGATGTCAGGCAGGAGTTGTGGGGAGGGTGAGGGGCATTAAGCACCAATTCCGGCTCAGGTATTCTATTGCTCAGATTCCATTCATATGTGCGGCGATGGGGAGTACCCAGTTATAGCTTGTAAGCAGGAGAAACCAAACAGCCGTGTGTGGTGAAGTGGTGCCTGAAGCATCCTCATGCAAAGAAGAGGTGGCATGTTCATGGGAGCAGGCAGGTGCACTTTGTCTCACAGTGTCAGAAGGTTCATCCGATCGTGCACAGCTCTGTGTTTCTGAGTCCGTGGTAAAGCACAGCATCATGACAGCAGCATTATGAGGCAGAGGAACAACACCTCATGGCGGCCAGGAAGTCGTGGCAATATGAGAGAAAGGGGCCATGGATAAAGTCACCCCAGTGACCCTCCCTGGTAACCTAGCTCCTTCAGCTAGTTCTCTCCCAGAGTTTTCAGAACCTCTTCACATAGCAACACCAACTTGGGATCAAACCCTCAACATAAGAGCCTTGCAGAGTGAGGGTGGGCATCGTGTCCAATCCATAGCAGGCATTGCTATACACTCTTACTTATAGGGCCTTGAAGCACTCGTGGTGCAAAAAGGCAACCTCCGTTTGAGTTTTGATGCATCCGTAGACATGCATATAATTTGAAGATCCTTAAAATTTAAGGTTAAAAAAATGTTGGGCATTACGAAAGAACCTGTGGAGCACCAAGGTTGCAAAGGCTGTGTGACCCAGGGTGGCAAGTGGACTCCCACAGCACTGTTCATTATATAGAGATGTATCACTGAGGAAGTCTGGGGATGCTAGAAAATTGGACTTGTGGGTCATAGAATATCCCAATTATTGATGCACTACAGTTCTGAAACAGGTTTTCCTGGCATTAAAGAGGCTGAAATGGACTAAATGCTGAATAGTCATTCTAGTGCCAAAGGATTTGTTTTGGGATACATGATCATCTGAGTTCCAAGAGCCTTTATGTGTTCCTTTTCAGAAACACTTTTATTGAAAGGCATTGCTTTGTGTTTGAGATCGTCAAGCACTTGAGTCTAGGATGGCCTCACAGCTGACCAACAAATAGAATCACCCAGGCAGTTCCTCCTTTATAGTGGTAGCAATGCTCTGAACTTTCAGGAATGTTCTTTTTTAATCACTTTGTAGCCTGATAGTAGTCCCCTCCCCTTTCTCCTCCCAGTCTCACCCTTGCACCCTCTCCCCCATTTCCCATCTCCTCCTTTGCAGAGAAGAGGGGAGCTAAGCTGCACATCCACTACATATATGTAGGGGGTCTAGGTCTGGCCCATGCATGCTCTTTGGTTGGTGGTTCAGTCTCTGTGAGCCTCCGTGGCATCCTTGGATCCTACAGATCCCTCAGTCCTTCCTCCCACTCTTCCACAAGACTCTCTGAGTTCAACCTATTGTTTAGCTGTGGGTCTCTGTCTGTTTCCATCAGCTGCTGGTTGAAGGCCCTCACAATACAGTTACACTAGGCTTCCATCTTCAAACATAGCAGAGTATCATCAATAGTGTCAGGATTGATTCTCTCCCGTGCGGTGGATCTCAAGTTGGGACAGTCATTGGCTTGCCATTCCTTCAGTCTCTGCTCAATTTTTTAAGAATGTGGGTGCCCTTGCTTTTGAAGCATATATGTTCAGAGTTGAGACATCATCTTGGTGGATTTTTGCTTTGATAACTAATTTTTGCTCTTGATTAATGTTGGTTAAAAGTGTACTTTATTAGATCTTAGCATGACTACTCAAGCATGTCTCTTGTGTCTGTTTGCTTAGAAACCTTTTTCCCAGACCTTTACTCTGAGCTAATGTCTATTTTTGATCCTGAGGCATATTTCTTGTATATAGCAAAATGATGAATCCTATTTTCCCATGCATTCTGTTAGCCTGTGTCTTTTTATTCATGAATTAGTACCATTAATATTGAGAGACATTAATGACTAATGATGGTTAGTTCCTGTTATTTTGATGTTGGTGGTATTAGTGTGTGTGTGTGTGTGTGTGTGTGTGCTTCCCTACTTTTGTTTTTGCTGATGGGGATTTATTTATGTACTGTGTTTTCTTCGATGTAGTTAATCTTATTGGAATGGAGTTTTCCTTCTACTATTTTCTCTGGAGATGGATTTGCAGGTAGATATGTTTAAATTTGGTTTTGTTTTGGAATATCTTGATTTGTCCATCTATGATGATTGAGACTTTTTGCCAGAGCCCACTCTGGACAACATCAACCAGTACCTGTATATGGGTTATAAGGATGGAGAAATTAAATAAATATAGAAAAAGATATAAAAGATACGGCAAAAGAAATTTTAAAAAACAAGTATTCGGGAGGACTAACAGTAAATACTGTAGCCCAGAGTTTATTTCTCTCAGAGCTTTTATACAGTATTCACCCATGTGAAACAGAAGATTCTTGGAACAGAAACAAATGCTACCAATTACTTTAGTTATCTATATGCTTAGACTTCTTTCATCTTAAGGCCAAAGAGGTACACCAAGCTCCCATCCTCACCTGGAATTAATAATAAGCTTTCTTATCTAGGAAGTTAACCAACAGAAGTAGCTTGCCAAGTCCTCAAGGCTGTGTGAGAGTTTGCAAGTCAAGGTTGTAAGTCCTCTGGTCTGCTTCTATTAAGCACTCCAAAAAATGGCTCACAACAACTTTTTCTTTTTTATATAAAAAAATTGAGTAGACACACTGTGTCTGTCTTAGATTGTTTCATTTAGAGTATAGGTCTTACTCATCATTGGTTACATGAATTTTATCATTTATGATTTGTCTTGAGTTGACCTATCTTGAATGGATCTTAACCCATCTTTGACTACTAGCCTCTGTTTAAGGGAGGTTAGGTTTATTAATGACGGTCGTGGAGCTTAATATTATGTATCTTTGTATGGAGTTTTGTAAAAGAGTTTAACATATACTTTAGTAGAGTGGGTAAAAGACATAATGTCACAACTACCCAGAATCTAAGGACTAGTACAAGAATGGCAAGATGGCTAAAAGTGGACCAGTATGGAAGGAAACTTTTTAAGCTGTTTATAGATCTTTTAACTGTTTAAAGGGAATGGGTCTATGAGATCTTACTCTCTGCCCCTGAGCATCAATGTTTTCTGTCTTCAAACATTGGGTATGCCAACTGAAATCCTTGAATGTCCTCTCCATTATCATTCGCTTTATATAAGGCAGCTTACAGAGGAGACATCGTAGTATGTATACTAGATATTGACTTAGAATTTTGAGCATTTTTAATCATAGCTATCATAGGAGGAGAATCCCCAAATGAAGGAGGATCCAATTCTGCTACAATATCTAGAGATTTCTTTATCTACAATTCAGAAAATCATTCTTATTGGTTTAAGGCTTTAATTTGTTCTTTTAAATGTTTCATCTGCACCACTAGTGTTGGAAAAGCTCTATGAAGAGCCTGTGTATTACTATCTTTTTCAGCTAAATTAATAAGAGGATGGTATTCATTACAATATTTATCAGCCTCTTCCACTACATCTTCAAGATCCAAATAATCCTCCAAATCCTCAGAGAGCAACAGCTCATTAGCAGGCTCTGTAAACACAGGCTCAAGCAGAACAGAAGGCTTAGTTTTATTTTTTCAAGCTTTGAAGAATCCTTTGTAATTTCAATTTCTAACTTGTTTCTTCCATGTCTAGGGTCTAACCTGTCCCTTATAAGGTACCAGAGACAAAAGGCATCTGTTGAAAATCTTAACAGGTCCATGTACATCATAATAATCTTGTAACTTTTTTCTACCTTTTCCAGGTTTCTATATTTACAGAAACCACAGACATACTTGTTCAACAAAATCTAAAAATTACTTATCTGTTGCTATCCTATTTTCACTACTCAATCCTGGAGCATATTTTTAAGCATATGCACAAAGAGCAAGTGACTATTTCCATTCCTCATTATGTTACAATACTCCCAAAGATACACTCACCACACTTCTTAATTGATCTGAGCTCATACTTCCTGCATGCCCCAGTGGCTCAGGTCCCTGTTCAGGCACCACTTGCCAGACCCCACTCTGGACAATAACAACCAGTACCTGGATATGGGGTGTGAGGATGGAGAAATTAAATAGATATAGAAAAAGATATAAAAGATACAGCAAACGAGATAAGAAAAAAGACAAGTATTCAGAGCATTAGCAGTAAATACTGTAGCCCTGAGTTTATTTCTCTCAGAGTTTTTATACAGTATTCACTCATATGAACCAGAAGATCCTTGGACAGAAACAAATGCTACCAATTACTTTATCTATATGCTTAGAATTTTTTCATCTTAAGGCCAAAGAAGTACACCAAGCTCCCATCCTCACCTGGAATTAATAATACACTGTCTTATCTAGGAAGTTAACCAACAGAAGTATCTTGCCAAGTCCTCAAGGCTGTGTGAGAGTTTGCAAGCCAAGGTTGTAAGTCCTCTGGTCTGCTTCTATTAAGCACTCCAAAAAATGGCTCACAACAACTTTTCCTGGGCATAGTGGTCTGGGCTGACATCTGTGGTCTCTTAAAGTGTACAAGACACCTGGCCTGGCCCTTCTGTCTTTTAGAGTCTCTGTTGAGAAGTCAGGTGTAATTATAGTAGGTCTGCTTTTTTATGTTACTTGGGCTTTTCCCCTTGCAGGTATTAACATTCTTTCTTTGTATGTAAATTTAGTGTTTTGATTGTTATGTGGTGGGAGGATTTTCTTTTCTGGTCTAGTCTAATTGGTGTTCTGTAAGGTTTTTGGGTGTTTATAGGCATCTCTTTCTTTGGGTGGAAATTTTTTTCTTCTATGATTTCGTTGCAAATATTTTCTGGTCCTTGGGGCTGGGACTCTTCACCTTCTTCTATTCCTATTATTCTTAGGCTAGATCTTTTTATGGTATCCCAGATTTCCTGGATGTTTTATGTCAGGAATATTTAGATTTAACATTTTCTTTGACTGACGTATCGATTTCTTCTATTGTATCTTCTACTACTGAGATTCTCTCTTCCATTTCTTGTATTCTTTTGATGATGTTGATGTCTGTTGTTCCTGTTCTCCTCACTAGGTTTTCCTTCACCAAGATTCTCTCAGATTGTGCTTTCTTTATTCCTTCTAATTCCATTTTCAGGGCTTGGACAGTTTCATTCATTTCCTTCACCTGTTTAATTCTATTTCCGGTATTAAGGAATTTATCAGTCTCCTCTTTAAAGGCCTCTACCTGTTTGATTGTATTTTCAATGATAAAGAGAGAGCAGAAATTGAATGTTCAACCAATGTCTAGCCCAACACAAGACCCAATCCATGGTTGGGTCCTCTAGTAAGGGGAGCAGGAGCTGTCTCTGATATGTACTCTGATGCCTGCTTTTGATCACTTCTTCTGGGTGGACTGCCTTGCCAGGGCACAAAGAGAACAAACTCAGTCCTGCTTTGACTTGATGAGCTGGGGTGGATGGAAAGTTGGGTTCCACTTTTCGGATGGGTAGCAAAAGGTAAAGTGGGGAAAAGGAGAGTGGGTGGGACTGGTAGGAGAGGATGGAGGGGGCTATAACCAGGATGTAAAGTGAATAAAAAATAATGAACATAAATCTTAAAAAATACAGACTCTGCAACTAATGCACTTTTTGAGCTTGGTAAAAGGTGACTCTAAAAAGCCACAGGAAATATCTCATTTTAAAAAATCAAAAATTATACTTTGTTGAAATTTAAAACATCTTTCAGAGACCTAGTTTACAAAATGAAAAGTAAGGAGCATGAGGAAAGAATATTTTTGATGCACATACTTATAAAGGAATTGATTTTAGAATATGTCCAGAATGCTTATTGCTCAAACCTAAGAAAGCTAGGAATCTATTTTTTAAGTGGGCAATTTCTTTTTAAAGCCATGTTACCAAAGAAGAAAGATGCATGGATTTTAAGGTATGCATATGACAAGATGCACATTATGTCCATGTCAGTTAAAACAATGATAACATTCCAGGATGAGCATGTCCTTACAAGGCTGACAGGGTGTCAAACGGTTCAACCACGGAGAATGTGTGTCCGTGTCCTAAAAATTAACCATACACCAACCACACAATCAGTCATTCTCTTCCTAAGAGAAATGAAGATATGCATTTTTATTGTCACTTCCACACAAATGATCCACTTGTAAAAGCTAAAAAGACAAAACAGTTTCTAACCAGTTTCCCATGGTCTTCTTTGTTGAAAATTTGTTCAAAACTACACACGGCCTTCTGCTGACCTTGTGTAAAAGCAATTCGCACAAAGGGAGTTTCCCAAGAGTCAGTGGAAGCTCTCATTGCACTGCCCTCAGTAACAGAGTGCACATATGAGACCCCTCAGGTCTCTCTGCATGTTGGTGGTGCATCTGACTCATGACTTGGGGGAAATTCACTCAGAACTCAGGTGCAGTATTGTTGACTCTCTTCAACACTGCTTCCATTTTCTTTTCCTAGGATGAAGGTTCCTTACGATTTCTTTGGTTTTGAAACCATAATTGTGTTGTTGTGTGTCAAATGCTCTTCCAGCCTCTAACAGCTATGTGTAGGCAGCTAGTGTCCTGAGTGGCATTTGTCCCCAAGATAAAATAGTCAGTTTGGTGGAAGAGGCAAACACCAGGTCACTTCTGTCCTCGAGGAGCCACTGGTACTTGGGGCACTTGGAAGGACTCCCCAGGTAGTGTCCCTTAGACTGTTGTTGCTCAAGTAGCACTGAAAAAAGTCTTATCCAGACTTCTTCAGTCTTGTGTTTATGATCTGAAAACTAATCTGTTCACTTTTCCTCACCCAGAATCCATTGTTTCTTTTTTTTTTAATTTTTAATGATGGAAATGAAAATATACCTAAGAGCGAAGCTTCTGGAAAAACCATTTGTTCTTCCCTGTCTTGTATCGTTCCTCAAACTTGACCTTGGCCTCCCGCTGGGCCTTGCGTTTCAGGGCTGTGTCTCTAAAGACATCCTTGTTGACAACAGTCTTGTCCAAGGGGATATCCACAGAGTACCTGGTGGCCATGAGGTGATTGTGGTTATAAACTTTCACAAAGGACTTGACCTTTGACCTCTTGGCGATTTTCTTCTTGCCCATGACAGCTGTCACTTTTCGGGGATAGCGGTCAATTCCAGCCACCAGGGCATGGCTGTAAGGGCAGTCTATGGTGCCATCAGCCACCAGGGCATGACTGTGAGGGCAGTCTGAGGTGCCAACATCGATGTTCTTCACGATGTGATGGTTTTGTGTGCGGAGTAGCATCCAGCCAGGACCAGCACCACTTTCCCGGCTTTCATGAACTTGCCATTTTGGCAGCAAGCAGCCAGAATCCAGCAGAAAGGCGAATTCATTGTTTCTAATGCCCCCTCCTCTCTCACACACACGTACACAACTCCTCAACTAGAGATAATTGGCCTCCCGCCAAACTGGTACCAAGATGCACAGGTGCCATCCTGGTACCATATTGGTCTCATGGCGACATGCCATCTAAAACTGCATTGCTTCCCGGATAAGCATCTCTTTATTTCTTTTCTTCCCATTGCAGAGTTAAGAAGCAAACTTATCCCTAATTTGTATGATGTCACTAGAGAAGATTTTAATTGGCTATGGTCTTTCTACAGCTGTTTCAACATATGACACCAAATTTTTCTTCGAGAGTCACCTCAAAAACAAGAAGTAAGTAAGTCTTCATATGGAGGCCTGGTTTTATTTTTGTTTTTGTTTTTTTGTTTTTGTTTTTGTTTTTTACTGTTTTCATAAGACGGTTGACTTAATTCAGTAGAGGAGGCAGCTTCTTTTTTATTTCTATCCTTTTGGAAGTTAGTAAACATGGGCTATTCTTGCAGTATTACATAATTGCCAGGGTCTATAGACCTGTAAAGCATCCATACTTTCACACTCTACTGTGTTTGTGTATCTGAATGTTTCTGTATTTAGACATTTTTTTCTGGCTGTACAGGAACCTCTGTAAAATTGATGTACGTTTTTAAACTTTTGTAATGTTTGGCTTTTACACAAGGGCCCAGCCATAATACAAGCAGAGTGTCCGGAGTGTAATCTATAGCCCTGGAGTCAAGTAACAGTTTATGAACTGAGTGGGCTATAGTTAGGAGTACGTATATATGTGTGGACATCATGGATTGCTGCCCTGTATTCTAACCTTATCTTTCCAATAGAGGCCAAAGAAAGAGGAAAGCATCCTTGGCAATTGGTCTGACACGTAGGGCCATTGTTATAGCTTAAGTAAGACATGTTTTTCTGATGAAACCAAGCAATCACAAAGAGTGCTCATGTTAAACAAACACATAACAAAACCACAAAATTACAAACATCCCCTTCGCTCAGCCAGTATTAGTGACTACTGTTTTTTTCTCATTGGCAGCTCTAGCCTGCAGGTCTTCTTCCTTCCTGCTAAGTAAAAGTAACCACGAAGGGCTTGGGAGGTGGCTAAGCAGTTAAAGGCGTTTGCTATTCTCATAGGGGATCCAGGTTTGGTCCCCAGCACCCACGTAGCTGCTCACAACTGCTTGTAACTCCAGTTCCAGAGGATTTGACGCCCTCCTCTGGTTTCTGAGGGTACCAGGCTTTCATATGTACATGAAGGCAAGACATATGCACATCATACACATAAAAATTGAATACGTATTTAAATTTTACTAAGATACTCATTCATAGGATCTCCCTTCTCCTTAACAGCATCCCATCCCAAGTGAAGTCCAACTTGACTCAAACATTGCAGTCCTTTCTGATACCCTCCTAATCAACTGCTCCTCAGTTTCCCCAGGGGATGCGTTCACCCTTGTTTCAGATACAGGCATTGTGGTGGTTTAAAAATAAAATGGCTCATGAGGGGTGGAACTATTAGGAAGTGTGGCCTTGTTTGGGTAGGTGTGGCTTTGCTGAAGGATGTGTGTCACTGTGGAGGTGGGCTTTGAGGCCTTCTATGCTCAAACTACACCCAGTGTGGCACATACCCTCCTTTCTGATGCCTTTGTAGCAAGATATAGAACTCTCCTCCAGCACCATGTCTGCCTGGATGCTGCCATGGTTCCCACCATGGTGATAATGGACTAAACCTCTGTACTGTAAGCCAGCCCCAATCAAATGTTTTCCTTTACAAGCGTTGCCATGGTCCAGGTGTCCCTTCACAGCAAAAGAAAGCCTAACTAAGACAGGCATGCTCCTGGCTCCAGTGGTGAGCGAGTGTCCGATGAAGGACTAACTATGGAAGGAAGGAAGGAAGGATGGATGGACGGATGGACGGATGGATCACTATGAATGAGGGAGAGAAGGGAGGGCCTGGGCAAGAAAGGAAAGGGAAGGGAAGAGAATATCAGGGAAATACAGAGGGAAGAAGAAGCAAGTCAAGTCTTCCTGCTCTGTTCCTTGGCCCGAGTTATGCTTGACACTGTTGTACATTGCGTCATGTCCCAAGGAACCCACAGTAGCTGTTTGACTCCTAAGGTGGCATTTTATTTTGAAGGCAGTCATTATTTCTGTCGTCCAATAATCTTCCCTTCGCACTTTTTCTTTTTCTTCTTTCTCCCTTGTTGGTCATCCTGGCACCCATGGCTTTTCTGGGTCAAAGACCTCAACATAAGGCCATATACACTGAACCTGATAGAAGAAAAAGTGAGGGATAGTCCTGAACTCGTTGGCACAGGAAAAGACTTTCTGAACAGAACGACCATAGCGTAAAGAGCTGAAACACACTGGACAACAAGAACAAACAACCAGTTTCCTTTCCACTAGATGGCTTCCTGGAACCACAGCCTCTTCCCCAGGAGCAGTCCTCCATGCCTCTTTAAACCACATGGTGGCGCTCAAGCAGACAGAAATGAGGACCTGGTTTCTTAGCTCAGGTCTGATCACTAGCCGTGTTCTGACTTGTGTCTTTTGCTCTCACTGCACGGCTCCTTGGTTTTATTCTAATGAGACTCGTGGTACCTGTCAGGAGTCATGTTCCTCAGAGGAGCAGTGGTGGATGGATTGGCAGAAAGCAAGCACAACCATTGTAGTAACGTGCTTGTGGAGAGTAGGGGTCCTAGGGTTCATGTTACTTCATTCAAGCTTGAGTCTTTCAACAGAGAGACAGGTTTATTATCCTTATAATAAGGACACAAGTTTACTAAGATTAATTTAATGGCCAATGTCACACAATAGTAAAAATAGCAGATTTGAATCCAGATTATTACTGTTGCGTTAGCTCTTAGCTGCAGTATTATAACTATGCTATCTAAAAAAAGAGTTAAGGTAATGGTTTCTCTGCTTCCCTCAGTTCTCCATAGGACAAGGACCATAAGATAATTATTTACTAGAAAATACTGCAGAAGAATGGTGTCTCTAGGTGAACTTAACAAAAATTTAAAATGACACCTAGATCTCCCTATTTACTTGAGTGAGACAAGGAGGAAGAGGAAGCACTAGAAAAATAGGAGAGTACATCAGAAAGATCTTTTAAAGCATGAAACCAGAGAGCACATTGAAGTCAAGAATTTATAGATAAGCCTAGAGGGAAAATGAGCAGATAGTCCTACATTGAGCCAGTATCTGAGAAGAATGAAGAAGACCTGAAGCTTGGTGGGATCTGCTGGTCTCAAATTACCACACAGAAGGCACTCTGGTTAAAATTGGTCTGTGCTGGTGCAGCAATGTTCTGAGAGATATTGGCAGCCTAGTGATTGGAAGTAGATGCCTATAACAGAGGCTGCTGCTGAGGATTCAAAAGGAAACCTCAGTAAAAATTAGGACTCTGCCCTCTGTGAAATAGCAGCAAGGTCATGACAACACAAATTTTGTCCTATATGCCTTTGCCATACTGTTGCTGTTATGTCTTAAGAGCATAGTACATACATATAATTCATATTTGGAGTGTTTCTGAAGCAAAAGCCATGTCATTTGCTAGACTTCTTCAGCAGATGTTAAGAGCCAATTTGTCATCCTATTCAGACAGCAAGGAAGATGTAACCTTCCAAAAAATTGTAGAAGTTTACAAGTTTAGATTTATTTGGGTAGGGAAAGGGCATAGAACACTTATGAGAAAATACAACACAGCAGACAGCAGATCTCTGAGAAGAGATTGATTTCTGGCTGTAGGAAGGGGGACAGGAATATAAGCATTTTTGTAGGACATATTATTGATTAACAGAGGAATTTCTTAGGGGTTCTAGTAAGATTAGCCATGACGGCCCCAGACAAAACCATCTATAACTCTGAGAGGTCCTTTCTTATCATTACTATCTTTAAAGACAGGTTTTTCTGTGTGTTGTGGCAGTTTTTCCTCCTGGCCTTAAGCTCCCAGAATAAAGATTTGTGAGACTCAAAAATATATTTACAAATACCTAGACCATATAGCTAGGCTCTTCTCTGACTAGCTCATAACTTAAAATAACCATTTGTACTAATCTACATTCTGCCGCATGGCTAGTTACCTCTGCTCAGGTACCATACATCTGTCTTCTGCACATCTTCCTAGGCAAATCTCCCCATCTGGCACTATCCCAGAGTCCTTTCTGCCTACCAGATGTCCAATCTTCTCTTCTACCCTTTCCTGCTTTTTTTTTTTTTTTTTTTTTTTTTTTTTTGCAGGGGGTGGGGCGAGTGGAACAGGTGATGCTTTTATACAGACTTAGATTCCTTCTACATCTGTATAGCTCTGGCTGTGCTGGAACTCAATTTGTAGACTAGGTTGGCCTTAAACTCTGCCTCTATCTCCCAAATGCTGGGATTAAAGGTCTATGCCATCATGCCTGGCCTGGGCAAACATTTTACTTTTGGTGGAGAATATACACAGGCAGCAACAAGACTGACATTGTATAATGGCATTGGCTTCAGGTACTCATCTGTTAAGAAAAATTTGGAGTGACTTCAAAAAATATAAAGATAAAGAGATTACAAAGGATCTGGTGTGGGAGGCAGAGATAGGTGGATCTCTGTGTGATGGAAGACAACCTGTTCTATCTACACAGTGAGTTCCAGTACAACCAGAGCTACACAGTGAGACACAGTCTCAAAAAAAAAAAAAAAGGGGTTCAGAGTACATTGAGTTCCATAGAGACAGTGCTGGGCTGGACCAGCACTGGGCAACTATGTGCCTCACAAAGGAAAATCAACTAAACATGGGCAAAGGAGATCCTAAAAGACCAAAAGGCAAAATGTGCATCTTTGTGCAGACCTGCAAAGAGGAGCACAAGAGGAAGCTCAGGATGCTTCTGTCAGCTGCTGAGAGTTCTCTAAGAAGTGCTCAGAAAGGTGTAAGACCATGTCTGCTAAAGAAATGGGGAAATTTGAAGACATGGCAAAGGCTGACATGAAAACTTACATCCCCCCAAAAGGAAGATCAAAAAAGGACCTTAGTGCACCCAAGAGGCCTCCTTCAGCCTTCTTGTTCTGTTCTCTGTATCACCCAAAAACAGAAACAAACAAACAAACAAAAAAAAAAAAACAAAAAACAAACGAGAACATCCTGGCAGGTTCATTGGTGATGTGCAAATAACCCAGGAGTGATGTAGAACAACATGGCTGCAGATGACAAGCAATGAAAAGTAGGCTGCCAAGCTGAAGGAAAAACACGAAAGGTATATTGCTGCCTACAGAGCTAAAGGAAAACCTGATGCAGCAAAAAAGGAGGTGTTCAAGGCTGAAAAGAGCAAGAAAAAGATTGAAGAAGATGACGAAGAGGGGGAACAAGAGGAAGATGATGATGGTTAAGTTGGTTCTAGCAAAGATTTTTTTGTTTGTAAAGCATTTAACCCTGTCCCCCGTACACAACTCACTTCTTTTAAACAGCAACAACAAAAATTGAAATATAAGGCTGTGTAAGATTTGTTTTTAAACTGTACAGTGTCTTTTTTGTATAATTAACACACTACAGAATGTCTTTAGCTTGCCCTGTCCTGGTGGTATTTTCAATGGCCACTAATCTTGCCTGGTACAGTCTGGGGGTTGTAAATTGGTATTGAAGGTTAAAACAGGTTCTTGTTGGTGCACAGCACAAATTAGTTATATATGGGGATGGTAAGCTTTTTAAATTTATTTTGTGTTGTTTTGTTTTTCATCTTCAGTTGTCTCTGCAGCTGCTTACCCAAAGAAATGTTCTGTTAACTGAATATTAGTTTAATTACAAAAAAATACAGCTGTTTTGTTGGCATTCTGAATGCTTCTAAGTAAATACAATTTTTTTTATTTTAAAAATGATTACAAAGAACAGAGAAGAGAATGGCCACTTGTGAGAACAAAAAAGGTCTATTTTCTTTGTATTACAATTACTATCACAAGAGAAAATGATTGTGCCTGGGAAGAAAACTCAGTTTGTAATTGCTTGCCCCATAAACACGAGGACCTGAATTCAGTCTTCAGAATCAACAGAAAACCCAGATATGGCTGTTTTGTGATCTCAGATCTGGGGAAATGGAGACAGATGGATCCCCTGGGGCTCACTGATCAGCATCCCCCTCCACATAGACTAATCTGAGAGCTCCAGGCTTGTCTGCAAAGGTAAGATGTATAGCACTTGAAGAAGGATGCCTTATGCTGACCTCTGGGACTCATGCACATGGGTACGCCCACCTCAATGCAAAGAAAAACAATCCTGAAAGCTATTACACTAGCCAATTGGACCAGGGCTGAATCTTTTTAAAATTAGTACAAAGAAAAAAACCTCTTTGGTTGATTTTTAATTAGTATACAAAGTAACATGTTTTGTTAGGGCATTTTCATGCATAATTTGTTTTGATGATCTTCCTCCTCCAATCTGATAACCCATCTCTGTACTCTCTGGTACCCTTCCACTGCCAGGTATCCACTTTTCAGCTTTCAGGATGTTTATTACCTCCTCCTTTTTCTTCCTTCCTTTTCTTCTTCTTCTTCTTCTTCTTCTTCTTCTTCTTCTTCTTCTTCTTCTTCTTCTTCTTCTTCTTCTTCTTCTTCTTCTTCTTCTTCTTCTTCACATTTTGCATTTTGCCTTGAATGTATGTATGTGGACCATGCCCATGTCTGGTGCCCAAAGAGGCCAGAAGAGGGCATCTGATTCCCTAAAGCTGCAGTTATAGATGCTTCTAAAATACTATGTAAATTCTGAGAACCAAACCCAGGACCACTGCAAGAACAATATATGCTCTGAGCCATCCCCCAGCGACCCCAATCATCTTTTTTTTTTTTTTTTTTTACCGATTTCCTTAATTTTTGTTTTTTTTTGTTTTACAAGACAGGGTTTCTCTATGTAGCTCTGACTATCCTGGAACAAGAGCAAGCTGGCTTTGAAGTTCAGAGATCAACCTGCCTTTGCCACTACCAGTCGATGTGTTGCCCAGACTAACCTCAAACTCGTGGTTCTCCTATATCCACTTCCTTCAGCAAATCCTACAGGCATGTGCCACCACAAGTGGCTCTCTTCTTTACTGATAATAAATGATACAGAAATTTATTTTAAGCCAATACTTTGACTTCAATATGACTTACCATTTATATTTCTAGTTTTCTCTTTTATTGAAAATAGACTACCTACTTAATAGGGCCATTCTTTAAGGTATATAATAAGGATCACAAGTTCCCAAAGGGAGAAATGTAGTGCTCAGGTTAATGTAAGCTGTGCTATGGTTTTGTTTCTCATTATCAAACAGCCCTTGTGAGGTAATTAGCCTGAGTCAGCCTCCTGTGTCTTACCAGTTCTGGAACACTGAGCAGATCGAGTTTCTAAGACTGCAAACTCGAAAATCTAAATCAGAGCGAGGATGAAAGCAGCAAGGCAATGCCAGCCAATAGGGCCTGTTGATAGCCAGCTAGCTGTCACTCTTAGTGATACCTCCCCTCTGTCACTTCTAATCCAGTCATGCTGTCATGTGGTGAAAGGGGGGGTCTATGCAAACGGAATATAAAGAGTAGAAAATGCATAAAAATATCAACAGGTAGTGGTATGGGGGAATTAGGGATGCTTTCAATATTTTATTTCACTTTTTGTATTTTGCAGGTTTTCTTTAGTGATCGTATATTACTTTAATGTTTTGAAAATGTGTTTAAATGATATTGAGCTGAAGAAAAAAATAGAGGACTTGAAAGGGACATGGGTAGAGAAAAAGGTTTCTGAGGCTACAGTCTAAGTGAGGGCAAGATATCAGGAAATTAGGGTCCTGAACTGGGGCTATTCTCTCCAAAATGAGCTCCCTTTCCCTTTGTACTAAGGACCTGAAGTGGCTTTTTTGACAGTCATTTAAGTAGATATTGACTGCAAGGGGAACTATTTGTCCGAGAATTCCATGTCACTGTATTGAACTGCACCATTGACTGGCTGTCTAACCTGAAAAATCCCTGCTTGGCGTACTTGTGCACTCACCTTTCATCATTATCAAATATTCGCCATCACCTTCCAAGGTGCCTGACTATATGCTATACTAAGTGAGGAAGAGTCTGAGGAAGCAGCTGCAGCCCAGAAGCAGCGAAGAAAAGTAAGAGTCGAAGGAAAGAAAGAAAGAAGGAAAGAAAGAAAGAAAGAAAGAAAGAAAGAAAGAGAAAAGACATATAAAAAGAGAAAGAAAGAAAAAGAGAAAGAACAGAAAGAAAATGCAAAATCACTGTGGCCTGGGTGGGGTGTCCAGGGAAGGCTTAGATTTAGAACTCGAAAAGGTCAAGCGACTGTCTAATTCTCTTAGCCGGCTATTGAGAAAGCACGTGGTACTCTAGCTGAGTCTGGGCTAGGGTGCTGAGTTAGGAAGGGCGGTGAGTAAGCGAGTAAACGGTGGGGGTGGGGACAGTAAAGGTGGAAAGCAAGGGCCCTGGGGGCCGCCTGCAGGAAGCAGATTCTTGAAGCCTGTCACAGTATCCTTGCAGCCTTCTTCCTTAGCCCCTTTTTCACTTTTATTTTCAGCTGAATCTTCCTTGCCCGAGTCACCTACACCTTACGAAGAAACCTTCCAAAGCAGATACTCCATTGCTAGCTGTCCCACCAAGAACATTCTCAGCCGCGGCTCACTCCTTGTCCTGCTCCTAGTCTGCGACACTTGCTCCCTAACTGCCTCTTCCTTCCCACACCGCAGGTCTCTAAGGAGCCAACAACCCTAGAGAACTCTTTTTTGTTTGTCTGTTTGGTTGGTTGGTTTCAGAATGCCGTGTTTAATCCGACTTTTTGATCAAATAAAGATCCGGAAATCGACTCGTTCAGTTCTTGAACGCTGACGCGGTCTCTCCTTTCAGTTTGGAAGAGTTCCCGAGGGTCCCTAATACTAGTCCTACAGAAGTAAGAGCAACAGCCAGTGCGCACAACAGGCGAGCAAAATTAAAATAGTCACTTGTAGTGCTTCGAAAATAACTTCAGGAGAGCTAGCACATTGCCTACGGCGACACATTCTGGGCGGAGGGCGGCGGGCCACCTGCCGGTGGGTGCAGCGCGCAGCTGCAGGACGTAAGCCCCGCCCCCGCGCGCGCGCCAAGGGAGGTGGCGCCAGGACGCTGACCCGGCTCTGTTGCCAGCCTGGAGGCTCCGGGGCGCCGCGGTCTCCCTCAGTTTAGCGGAGGATGCCGCTGCGTCACCACGGGGCCAAGGGAAACAAGAGTTCAGACAGGAGCTTTGCAGGCTGCAGCCTTGACCTCCAGAGGCCGAGCCGCGGCCTGAAGTGAACCCGGAGGCCCGCAGGAGCCGGGTGCCGCGCGGGAACCATTGGGCAAGCGAGTGAACCCAGCGCTTTAGAAGGTTTCTGCAGGCCTGGCGCCCAAGCTTCCCGAGTGTGGTTTGCGGGATTAGGAACGTAGCTCGATGAGAAGCCGGAGTAACTCGGGGGTCCGCCTGGACGGCTATGCTAGGCTGGTGCATCAGACCATCCTGTGTCATCAGGTAAGTAAGTGTAAGCAAGGGTGAAGTGTGAGCAGCTGGCCACTGACCCTGGGTGAACCCTCGATCGCATTTGCCTCTGGGGAGGCACTAAAAGGTCCTGAAGGAAAGTTGCTTGTTGAACTTGAAATAGAACCAAAGTGTGGCATGAAGAGACACTGCTCTCAGTCCCCACCCCCACCCCAACCCCTCTTCAGTTATTCCAAAGGCAATAACTGAACTGGCAGATAACTGCCCCCCACCCCCCCCCCCCCGCTACAGCTGGGTTCCAGGAGCAGTTGCAAGACATAACACTTGCTTACTGGCACCCCCACCCCAGGTTTGGGCCATCTATGTCCACCCTCCTTTTCCCCCCAAGATGTAGGAGAAAATTTAGCCATCCTTACCTTAGCCTATTGTGAAGGTCAAGAAACCTTTTGTATACTTTCCTTTAAACATTTTTTTGCTTAGTGGCTTAGTTTGGTCTTGAACTTTTAGGAATCCTCCTGCCACAGCCTTCAGCATTTGGATAACAGACCACAAGCTAATGGGGGGAGGGGTTGTTTGTTTGTTTCCTAAGTTGTTTTTGTTTTGTTTGTTTCTTTGTTTGAGCCAGGATTTCACCATGTGGCCCAGGCTAACCTCAAACTCACCATCCTCCTACTATATGTCCCCAGTGCTGGGATTACAGGTATGAACCACTGTACCTGGTTTATATATACTTCTTGGAGTTGTTGGTTTTTATTTTTGAAACCAAGTCTTACTTCATAGCCCATGGTGGCCTGAAACTCACTATGTAGCCTAGGCTGGCCTTGAAGTGGCATGGGTCTTCCTGCTTCCGTCTCTCCAGCAGGGGAGTTATAGGCATAAGGCAACACATATATTTCTATGTATTTTTCTACTCCTTTACTTCAGATTTTTCATTGGTAGTTGAGTTTAACTTTAAAAATTAACATTTTTCTTTAAACTGCACTTAGTAATATCTTTACTAATGCATTTGATAAAACCCTTAATAATGCCTTTATTTTGCTAAAACCTACATTTTGGACCTTTAAACTTTCAGCCAGCTCTTTCCTTCTTATTATGACAGCACGTGGAAAGAGCACACTGACTAGTCTGTAGTACTTCCTTGTATACTTGAAACTTTCTGAGAGAATAAATCTCACCATATCAAAGTGAGGTGGTGGGTACATTAATTTGATCGTGCTAGTCATTTCCCAGTACATTCATGTATGTGTCACATTAAATCACATACTATAAACATGTATGTACAGTTTTTATTGTCAATTATAACTCAGTACAGCTGGAGGATGATATCTGCCTGTCTTTGGTCAAAAGAAAAAAGTTCTAAAACTCAAGAATTGGGAAGTAGGAGAATGTTTAAACTTTCCAAATAAAATATCCCATAGATTTTGTTTCCTGTAACACTCCGAGATTAGCTGTCTGTCCTCTCTTGAATGATCTTGCAGAATCCAGTGACAGGCTTGCTTCCGGCCAGTTATGATCAGAAAGATGCCTGGGTCCGAGATAATGTGTACAGCATCCTGGCTGTCTGGGGTTTGGGCTTGGCATATCGGAAGAATGCAGACCGTGATGAGGACAAGGCAAAGGCCTATGAACTGGAGCAGGTAATCAAAACAAAACTATATGGAGATGTGGAGTTGTGTGTGAATGTAGTAGGGGAAGCAGGTGTTGAAGGAAACGTAGCCCTATATGACCTTACTGAAATTGCATTCTATAAATTTTTCCTGTGCTATGACTGAAGTGGTTTGGGTTTGGCTTGGTTATTCAGTGGAAAATTGGAACTTGCAGACTCAGGAAAAGGGGTTCAGTATGTTCATTACTTTTGAAACTCCTACCCTGATGTATTCCCTAAAATTAGTAAACCTTTAAATGTATTTTCAGGTTCTACCATTTTATTTTCATTGGAAAGAATATTTGGGATCAGATATGTACTGTTTTCCTTATTTTTGAAAGTAATCGTAGTATCTGTGTGCGTGGAACGGACACAAATCAACAGGCTTTCCTCATTAGACGAAAATAATGACTTAGTTGATCTTTAGAGGAATGACCACTACTTTAGAGAGCCTGTTGCCTGCTGGGGACAAATTAAGGTCAGATTCAGCAGATGACTTTAAGCCAACTTTTAAGGCACCTTCCCCTCAATAAATTAGCATCCTTGATAGACCTTCTGGACACAAAGAAACTACATCCTCTCAAGTGTCTAAAAAGGCAATGATTTGGCATCATTTGGACTACACAGTACCTTTAATAATAAAACACTCTGCTATGAGTTGTAAGTATACATAGATCCTTTGCCATTAGTGAGAAGGAGCCTGGCCACAATAGCTATTTTCTCCTGTTATCTCCCTTGAATTTAGGAAATCAGAGCTCAAACTGTGATCTATAAATCAGGATATTGGGATCTGTTTGTTTTTAAGAGCAGAAATATATTCAGAAGTTGTAGTTCTTGGCAGTGGGGCAAGTTTCACTGTATTCTCTTTAGCATCAGCAGGCATTTGGAATTCTTTCAAGCTATTCCTGAGAGATACAAAAGATTGTTGGAGTATTTGGTCTAGCCAAGGTAGTACAGGCTTTTATAGAAATAAGGCCATAATAGAAATTGGGAAGATGTAGAGAGTATTTTTTAAAACCACCTACTCCTTCATTCTACTCTGAATGTTTTGTGATTTTGATCTCAATAGTTTGTTCTTTGTTTTGATTTGCTATAAATTACTATCAGTAGAATTTTCATTATGTGCCTAATATAATTTGATCAAAAATTTCAGTATTATTGGAATAAAACTGTTGTCCCACCATTTTTTAGAGTTGGTGCCTTTCCTTTTTTGACTCAAGTGGGAAAATGAGGAAAAAGGTGAATTGTTGGTTCTAAAATTTTAGTGTTCTATTATATAACCTTTCACATAGCTGAAAAATATTTTATATCACCACATTAGTAATTTTGGAATGTTTTAGAACATTATAAAAATGGGAAACAGCTTTAGAAGAGAAAAGTTCCTATGAGGATTCTAAATTTTTATGGACTTGTTTTATGAATCAAAACAAATTTGATTATTAGGGCTCATGTCTTAAAATACATAAGGCAGCATTAATCTAGACTGAGGATTAGGAACCCACCCATCTCTGTAAAAGAACAGAGAGTAAGTATTTTTGGTGTATAGGTCTCTTGTTTCTACTTACTCAGCTCTGTAGATGTAGCAGGAAAGAACCAGAGATAATATGTAAAGAATTAGCATGGCAATGTCTCAATAAAACCTTATTTACAAAAACAGTGATACGCTGGATTTGTCCCTGACCCAGGGGAGTAATTCTCAACTCTGGCTGTATATTGGAATTACTTGGAAAGGTTTTCACTGGAACTCACTTTAGAATAATTTAAATAAGAATCTGGAGATTATAGCCATGGGTATTTTTTTAACTACATGGGTATTCTAATATAGACAAATCTAATATTGTGCCTAGATAATAACTGACCTATGACTAGGGAATGAACATAGATTCAATCCGATATATCCATGGATTAAATTTCTATGTGCTGCCAGCTTCCCATTACTGTGTGGATTTCCCCAAAAACAACGCTAACCATTTATACCTTTTTTGCCAATTCTCATTTTAGCTTTTCTCTCATAAAATCAGAGAATAGACAAGAATTGTGGATGGAAATAAGAAATGGGTTTCACTAACTTCCTTATTCTATGTATTGGAAGTAGAATTGTACACAACTATACTTTTACAAATATTCCTTTTCTTGTGCATATAGATTAAGTCTCATAGCTATAACAAATAAATACTCAGGCAAATCAAGATCTTTCTTTGGCTGCCTCCACTCCGGGTTCTTTCTCAGTTTATTCTCTTTGTATCATATATCAGCCTTTTTTTATGGCTTTTCTATTACCTTTATGAGAAGGATTGCCAACTCTCTTCCTTTAACTCTGATCTCAGTTGAGATTCAATCTCCGGTTTTTGTTTATCTGCTTACTAGTCTTCCCTGTGTATCCTGTAGTTCTTCAAACTCTGTGTGCCTGAAAACCCACCTTTCCAAGTAAAACAAAGCATAATCCTCCACCAAGAGTAACATCTTGCCACTGTTTCTCTTACTGCTATCCTCATTTCATGGTATCATCCCCATGGTATTGCTTAGAAATTTTCTCATAGTATGGTCTGTGGAACACAAAGCTGATTTAAGATCTTCTAGACTATAAAACAGAAAGCGTTATTGAGAATCAGAAAAGCTGTTCCATGCTGTGATGTTTTAAAACATACTCCCTACCTATGCCAGGCATGCATGAGATGTGTGTGTGTGTGTGTGTGTGTGTGTGTGTGTGTGTATGTATGTATAATCAAATACCCACATATGTATATATCATCAAAATACTCATACATATAAAATGAAAACTGAATCTTTAAAAATAAAATGAAAAATGTAAGCTAGGTCTGGTGGCACATGCCTTTAATCCCAGCACTCAGGAGGCAGAGGCAGGTGGATCTCTGTGAGTTCACAGCCAGCCTGGTCTACAAAGTGAGTCCAGGACAGCCAGAGCTGTTACATAGAGAAACCCTGTCTTGAAAAACCAAAATAATAATAATAATAATAATAATAATAATAATAATAATAATAATAATAATAATAATAATAATAACAACAACAACAACAACAACAACAACAACAATAATAATAATAATAATAATAATAATTTAAGTAAAAAGATGCTATAGAAGCTGTAGAGCATATACCGGAGGATCCTGAGAGCCCAGGAAATTAACTTGCTCCTGTTCCTAGGTGGATTCTTCTCTATCAAATGATTGGTTTATTTTTAGGTAAAACTGCCTTAAAAGCTTAGACTATTATTTAAATCCAAAGAACCATAAACTATGGCTTTTGATTCAACGTTTAGCTGCAGTCTGTTTTGTGTACCTATAAAATAAATCCCATGTAAATAGAACCCAGGATAGGGTTACTTGTTCTCAAAAGGTCATGTACCGACTGAAGTTGCTGAGTAAGTGTTCTTGGAGCTCAGTATGTTTATAACAGTCTTGTTTCCATTTATTTCTGCAGAGTGTAGTGAAGTTAATGAGGGGACTGCTGCACTGCATGATCAGACAGGTATGGCATTGATAACAATTCTAAAAAACACAACATTTAATAGTGCTTATAGCCTTTTATTTAGAATCACAAATAGTACACTCTAAATTTAGAAGATTTGGAACTCCTGGGTGGGGATGTCACACAGAGATTCACCACCCTGTTAGAATTGAAATTATTTCCTTCCAGTCTTTTTCCTTCCTTTACAAATGATTTTTCTTTTAAAAAATCATTATACTGTTTGCAATTATGTGTGCTAGACAAAACATGATACAGGCCTAAAAAAACCCTCATCTGAAACTCTTAGGTCCAAATCAGTTCTAAAACTAATGAATATTCAGATTTTTAAAAAGACAGCATATTGCACATTATCATATAATTTTTCATGTCTTCAGTGGCTAGAGAAACATACTCTGCAATAAAAAAGTCATAGAGACTCATACCTTTTACACTTAGTGTCTCCACCAAATGAGTTTTGATATAAAATGCAGAAAAATCTTTCAAGGTATTTTCAATTTTAAGATTGGAGATAAGGAATCTTGAACTTCAAGTAACTTCAGTGTAGCTGAACATTGTTTTATATGTGAATTGAAAGTCTGCGTTTTCCTAAGAAACTGTTATTCTGGGATCTTAAAATATGTACATATTGACTCTGAATTATATTATAGTACAAAGAAATCAGCTCTCAACTTCCTTAATGTACAAATGATTTTAAATTATGTACAGTTATTTATTGTTTGTATATCTTTACTAGTCTCACATATGTTTTCTTTGTCTTTATACTTCATTTGTATTTTAGATTTTATACTTTCTGTCTTATTAAATAGGTATACTCACAAATTTCATGAACCATATTTAAGATGTAACGGTTATTATCATGCACCAGGAATTATGTCAGGCACTATTAGTTGCTTTTTACCCAAGGTTTCTGTGTGGACTTCTGCTGAGCGTATGTGTATGCTAATTGGCCCCAGGACCTTATGTATCCTCAGAATAGATCACCACTAAGCTATACCTTCAGATCCCAATGACTCTTTTATCATAGCATCTTCAAAATGTATCCTCTTGGGGTCAGAGATATGGATGAACAGTTAAGAGTACACATTGCTCTTGAAGAGGACCTGAGTTTGGTTCCTAACATCCAAGTTGGCCTCAGGTAGCTTACAACTGCCTCTAACTTCAGCTCTAAGGAATCTGATGCTCTCTTCTGGCTTCTGGGGAGGGGATCCCATACTCCAAAACAGCTATGCACAAACATAAAAATATCCTCATCTCTCAATTTATCTCCATATTCCTACTTTAATTTTAGGAACAAATGTATAGCCCTGAGTTATCTCATTAAACTGTTTTTACACATTTGAACTTGCATTTTCTCTACAATATGGCAAAGCAACCATTTGAAAAGCATAGAAAAGAGGTAACAAACAGGAAATAGATGTTTCTGACCATTTCTTATTTTTTATTAAAAATAACAGATGTCCTCAGGGTAGGGAAAAAACGTATCATAGTTGCCTGAAGGCAGAGTGCAGTAATGATAGCACTACAGATGCTTGTCATATGGGTGGATTTTTTCTGGCTTCTTATACTGTTTTCTTTTCAGGTGGATAAAGTAGAGTCCTTCAAGTATAGTCAGAGTACTAAAGATAGCCTCCATGCCAAGTACAGCACCAAAACATGTGCCACTGTAGTGGGTGATGACGAGTGGGGACATCTGCAGTTGGATGCTACTTCTGTGTACCTGCTCTTCCTAGCACAAATGACTGCCTCAGGTCAGTACAAGGAGAGAATCACTGCATGCCCCTAAGTCATTCATCTGGCTTCTCTGTTGGTATTGGCCAGACAATAAAGTATCCCTTTATAGTGCTCAAAGAAGCACATTAGAAATAATGATAATTTAAGTTTTGTACAGCTAGCTAACTCTTTTGAGGTCTAAGCAATATCTTATTGTATTGTATTGTGAAACAAGTTCGCAGTACTAATTAATACTCTTTTAAAATGGGAATCAGGAAATCTGGCCTAGATCTTTAGATAGGCATTTTTATTATTTTCATACTATACATCAAAATGCCTGTATTTAGGGTAGCCATAGAACCACATACTTTATATGCTCTCTATGAGCATAATCTGCACCCAAACGTGCATGTCTTGTTATTAAACAATATTCTATGTAAGTACTTTTTTTGATTAGCTTTAGATGCTTGATATGCAAAAGAAAATTAAAAGAAATATGGTAGCTCTATATCCTAGCACTTGGGAGGCAGGTGCAGGGGAATTGTTGCTAGTTCCAGGCCAGCCCTGGTTTACATAGCAACTTCTAGGCCAGTCAAAGCTATGCAGTGAGACCCTGTCTCAAAACAAACAGCAGCATAGTTCCCTTTATAGATGTAAAGTTGGAAATGGAAACAATCTTATTAAATTGAGTTCCTAAACTTAATAAGAGCATTTCCAGGTCATTTAAGGTAAGGTAATATAGTCACACTACCATTTTTTCTGTGGTACTGGGGCTTTAACACAGGGAATCATGCATGCTAGATAATCTCTCTACCATTAAGCTGAAATCCTAGCCCCACTCCACACCCTTTTTAAGAGAGGGTCTCACTAAATTGTCCAGGTCAGAATTCCTTGACACTAAAGGAACCCAGAATAGTAATTCCTTCAGAATAGTCTTTTCTCTTTCTTTTTCAAATAAATGTTAGTGATAAACTGTGGTTCTGCACTCGACTTCCTCCTTTGCCTGCGGCGCAGGCACTGTTCCACACGGGGCTGGGAAGGATGAAGCAGAGCGGGGACAGTCCTGGTCTGGCTGGGAATACAGCGGGGAGAAGGCCTTCTCAGAGGATTCCAGTGTTACAGTGCTCTTAGTGAGTCCAGTAAGACAGCTTGTGCACTTTATTCGGGGTGGACAAGGGCTTTATGAACCTTGGGGAGTGGGAAGGGTTTCCAGGGTCGGCACATATCATTAGCTAGAGCTGAGATGTTGGGGGTCCTTTATTTGCGTTCCAGGTGCTAGGCTATGTGACTACCTCCAGAATTGTGGAAATGGGGGCAGCAGGACTATGTGGTCCAGGACTTGCAGACACAGAACAGGGGGGTAGTGATCCTTACTTGTGATGGTCTCAAAATTGGGATTTTTGGGGTTTGGACAGGTCTCAACCTCTCTCTAGTTCCATGCCGATTTCCCTAGTAGCACAGTCCATGTGCCCCATAATAAACTCTTTAATTTTTTCTTCTAGAACACAGGCTAGACTCTGAATAACTTTTCTGCGAAACATCCAATTACTTTCCTTTTAGAAGAGAAATTTCTTCCAGAATAAATATAATTTTGTTTGATTTCTTTAAATAAATGGTACTTATAATTTCATTTTTAATAATATTCCAATTCTGAAAGCTGTTTTTTATTTTAAATTTTTAAATGTTTAAATTTCTTTTGATACAGGGTTTCTCTGTGTAGCCTTGGCTGTCCTGGAACTCTCTCTCTCTCTCTGTAGACTGGGTTGGCTTCAAACTCAGAGATCCACCTGCCTCAGCCTCCTGAGTGCTGTGATTAAAGGTGTGAGTGACCATCAGCTAGCTTGTTTCTTTTTCTTTTTTAACAAAGCAAACACTGACTAAATATCCCTGGTAGTTTTTATATGTGATTCCCCAAGATGGAAGTAGATACATATTATAAAGGCTCATGAGATATATTCATTAAAGAAGTGTTTGTCGATTCCTAACTTAATTAATTTTTCAATTCAAGCAGCTGACCTTGATAGGTGCTTCTAATGAAGTTGGTGTTATTTAATTAAGTCTCTGAGAAATGAGTATGAATAAGTCAAACTTTACAGTTCAGAAAGGGAAGGGAACAATAAGTATATAGTATAGAAGTTTGGAAGGCACTGGTCATCAAGGCAAGGCTAGAGCTTTAGCTAGAACGTTAGGGCTAGCTATTTGAGGACTTGTGTAACATGCTAAATAATTTGGAATTGTAGTGTGCAATCAGTAGAGAGCCATTTGATGTAAGTGATCAAGGGACTTTAAGAGCGTTCATTCTAGTAGCAGAAAGAGCGATTGGATGAGATAGATTAGATAGGAACAAAATTAAGATGGCCAACTAGTAAAGAGGTTAGTGAGGTTCTTTAGCAAGAAATAATGCAAAGTTTTATAACAGACTTGTACTGAGATTGAAGAAGAACTTAGTAACTGGTGAAAAGGATATGAATCATCTTCATAGAGAATTAGCAATACCTTGAATGTTTTTGAATACTTAGTAAAGATAGATTTAAACAGAAACTGATTGTAACTTACAGAATGTATATAGCATGAAGAGCTGCATTGACTCCAGAAAAACAGCCAAAAATGCTGAAATTTAAGAACAAACCAGCTCTTTGAAGCCTTTCGAATATGTTCAAAAGGATATATAGTGAGTAGAAAAGCACTCCAACAAAATCAAATTATTTTTTTTTAATTTATTTATTATTTATTGTATATGAGCACTTTATCTGCAGAAGAGGGCATCAGACCACATTATAGATGGTTGTGAGCCACCATGTGGTTGCTGGGAATTGAACTCAGGACCTCTGGAAGAGCAGGCGGTGCTCTAAACCACTGAGCCATCTCTCCAGCCCAAAATCAAATTATTGAGATCAGTAAGGGACTGTGGTATCTGGTCTTAGGTTAAGCCCTCTTCTGTCCCAACTCAGGACAATAGTAGTACTATTTGAGGTTGATATAGCCAGAACACAGGCTTCCTCTCTCCTAAGCTCTAGTTCAGTGGTTCTCAACCTTCCTAGTGCTGTGACCCTTTACTTCAGTTCCTCATGTTGTGGTGACCCCCAACCATAAAATATCTTTGATTGCTACTTCATAACTGGAATTTTGCTGCTGTTATGAATCATAATATAAATATTAGTGGAGGGGTTTTTTTTTTTTTTTTGGGATGGTCTTTGGAGGTCGTGAGCTACAGGTTGAGAACTGCTGCTCTACTTTTAAGGCTCCTGAATCTCCCTCAGAAAATATGCTGCCATCATTTATCATTCTCCCGAGCTCTGTATTGCAGAAGCCCTAGTCCAGGCAAGTTCAGCTTTGGGATCTTCCATACTGCCAGACACTTGTGAAGGACAATCCACCTCAGGCAGAGCTGAGCGAGCCTACTAATTACATCATCTACCCCTTGATTGGGTCAAACATTCTAGGTTGGAATATGCAATCTGTGATGGTCAAAAGCTACGACTCCTGTCCTGAACTTACTGTGTAAAACAGGAGTGCCATTCCGGAAGAAATGGGTCACTGTGCTCACTGCCAGTGCTGGAGCACTGCTGCAGAAAATTTAATGGATGGTAGAAACAAACTGTAGAAGCAAAGCTCCTTAGCTCTTCTTAAGAAAATTAACTTTTCAGAGAAAGTTCAATGCAGATTTTGGTTCTCAGTAATTCACATAAAGGGCTGAACAGGTAGCTCAGCAATTAGGAGCAGAGGCTGCTCTTCCAGAGGATCTGGGCTGGATTCGCAGCATCTACATGGTGTCTCACAATCATCTGTAACTCTTAATTCCAGGGGCTTCAGTGCCTCCTTCTGGCCTCATCATGTACTGCATGTACATGCTGCACAGCCATACGTGCAGGTAGATCACCCACACATGCAGGCAAAACACCCACACAAATCAAAGTAATTATTTTTTAAAACACTAAAAAATTAAGATGAAGTTAATTGTTTTGTAACAGGAAGAAACTAATAGGAAGATTAGCTAGACATTTCAACAGATCCAAACTGAGGAGTTCTTCTAGGTGTTAGAACCAATATCAAAGACTTGACTTAGAGATTGTAGCCGAAAGGGCCCAAGTTAACTGTTTGAAATGATGGAGCACTTTATGTTTGGGGTTCTATAACACAATAGAGCAATCAGCTGAAATCAGTGGTGGGAGCTTAGCTTGATTCTGACAGAGGCAGATATCTACCAGATGTTGGATAGAGGTAGTTAATGAGCTCCTCTCCCCCAACAACAGCATCATTATCTTCTTCTTAGAGTGACAATGCATGTCCGTCTGAGGCTGCATGCTGTGGGGAAATAGGTTATACTGAAGTACTTCAGTCAAATCTCCAAAGAAACAGTCCCCAGCGAAGAGGACATCAGGCTCTAGCATTCTCACAACCTACTGTGTAACATTACCCAGGTTTCCACCTAAAAATGTAGATGAAAAGCAACAAGAAAACAGAAATATATAGTGGTGTACACCTGTATCTCGGCACACAGGAGGCAGAGGCAGGGGGATTACGAATTAGAGGCTACCTGGGATACATAGCAAGGCCATGTCTGAGAAAGAAAGGGGGGAGAGGGAAAGAGAGGAAAGGTTGAGAGAGGGGTACATGAGAGAGAGACAGGTGCACACCTGTAATCCCAAAACATGAGAGGTGGAGACAAGAGGGTTAGGAGTTCAAAGCCAGGATTGGGTACATAGTGAGAGCATGGCCATCTTAGGATATAGAGTACTCTTCTCAAAAACCAAAACCAAACCAAACCAAGCAAATAACAACAACAAAAGAAAACAGAGGGAAAGTTCTTTTGTTTTTGTTTTTTTGTTTGTTTGTTTGTTTGTTTTTTGAGTCCTGGTTGTTTATATTTATTTAGTTTCAGGTGCATAATTTGATATGTGATTAAATTAGGAGCATATTACTAATATTTTATTTAGTCTTAACTTGAAAGGATTTTGTGTTAAAAAATCTTGGTAAGGTTTGGAGAACCTAAAAATTATTTACAGTGAACATAAGGAAAGAAGGAGCAGTTCCCTTTATATAAAATGGAATAAAACCTTTAAGTGTGTTGTCTCTTTTGGATATGATACCAAAAGTATAAATAGCTAAAGAAAAAAGTGTAATTGGAATGTACCAAAATTAACATCAAGGACCAAGTCAAGAACATAAAAGACGATCTATTATAGTATGCTGTCCACTTGGGGGCATAGCACTTGGGAGGTGGCATTAGGAAGATCCAGAGTTGAAGGCCATTTTCAACTAAATAGCAAATTTGATGCTAAACTGTGACATCCCATTAAAAAAAACACACCCCTCTCAGTATGTGTGTATTTGTGTTGTGTGTGCATGTGTAAAATCAGCCTATATAGAAGAAAATATTAGCAAATCATATATAAGCTGTTTGTATCTAGTTGAAAGAACTCTCGCTCACAACTCATTATTTAGAAGATAAACAGCATAATTAAGTCATATTGTGGGAGGGCATATGCTTATAGACCTAATAGTTGAAAGCCAAAGGCATAGAGATCTCAAGTTTAAACCATAGAAAGACCTGTCTCAAAACAAAAGAGAAAAAGAAAGGAAAAAAGTAATGTCTTCCTTTAAAATGTTCAGAGTGGGCTGGAGAGGTGGCTCAGTGTTTAATACCACTGGCTGCTCTTGCAAAGGACTTGGATTCAATTCATAGCATCTACATGGTAGCTAGCAACAATCTGTAACCCTAGTTTGAGGCAGTCTGGCACCTTCTGGACTCCACAGGCACAGCATGCATGTAGTACATAAACATATATGCAGGCAAAAACACCCATACACACAAAAATAGGCTCAATTAAAAAGAAAAAAAATGGTCCAATAGCCAGTAAGTACATGAAAAGATGCTGTGCATCACCAATCACTAGAGGAATGTTAATCTGAATCACTGAGACCCACTTTAGCCGCACCAGAATAGCAGTAATAAAGAAGACAGATAGAAACTGTTGCTAAAGATATGGAGAAATTGGAACCCTTGTCCACTGCTCTGGAAATGTAAAATGAGGGCAAGGGAGATGTCTCCACAGGTAAAAGTGCCTGTTATTAAGCCTGACAACCTGGATGCAATCCCTGGACCCATATTGTGGAAGAAAAGAACCAACTACCCTCAAGTTGTTCTTTGACTTCCTTCTGTACAATGGCGCATGCACACGCACACACACACACAGGAATATAACTGAAAAAATTAATATAAAATGATACAACCACTTGGAGAGCAATCTAGCAATGCCTCAGAAGCTTAAATATAGAACTACCTTATGATCCAGCAGTTTTTCTCTTAAGTATGTAGATAGTCAAGAAGAATCGAAACATGTCCCTACACACAAAGGAGTACATGAATATTTATAGCAGCATTATTTATGATAACTAAAAAGTAGGAAAAACCCAATGTCTATCACCTGATGATTGCCAATAAAGGAAGTACTGATGCATCCCACAACACAAAGGGGATTTTCAAAATACTGTGTTCAATGAACGAACACTGACATAAACGCTGCATGTGATAAACTTCCATTTATATGAATGTCCAATGAGTAAAGAATTTCTTTTCATGGTGATGAACATGTTCCACAATTGATTTTGATTATATATATATATATATATATATTTATATATATATATATATAAATAATATATATATTTTGTACATACAGTGAAAACCAGTATATTATATCCTTGGGATCAATGAGTTATATGATAAACTATCTCAGTGAAAATGTTGCTAACTGTATAGGAAAGAACAACAGAGGCCAGTCATGCTGGCCAGGTAAGTAAAGTCAATTGGAGTGAAGTTGATTTGAGCTGAGTGCATTGAGTCGCCTCCATTTCTGATAACTGACTGGCTCTACCTTTTCCCCTCAGGGCTCCATATCATCCACAGCCTAGATGAAGTCAATTTTATACAGAATCTTGTGTTTTACATTGAAGCTGCATATAAAACTGCTGTAAGTACTTATTTCAGAATGAACTTAAATAGAATTGTTTCTAAAATACCAAACAATTTCTTCTTCTCATAATGCTGAACCTTATGATGGGCTAAACCATTTCCAGCTTCCTTACCAACATCTCCATTCCGCTACTTGTCCTGTCATCAGTGTGTTACAGAGATAAAGAAGGTCCAAATGCTATGCTTTCATTTCTTTCAAGTTCCATACTTCATGGGGTGAACTTGGCAATTTGAGACTAAATTATAGTCATTTTATTATATTACTATTTTCATTTAATATATTTTAATAGGGCATCTCTAGCCCAGGCTGGTCTTGAACTCACTACCACATGAGGATGATCTTAAACTTCTGATTCTTCTGCCTCTACTTCCTGAGTGTGTTGGAACTAGTCATAAGCTACCATGACCAGTTTCGTGTTGTGCTTGGATTTGAGTCCTAGGCAAGCACTCAACAAACTGAGCAATATCTCTAGCCCCTTATGGTCTTATTTTAATTGAAATATTTAAAAAGATCATCATAACTGAGTGATGTTATGGGCCATTTGGCTGCACATAAAAAAATTTATTCATGTGTTTATTGTTGGTATATTGATTTAGAATCTACTATACAAAAAGGTTTTTCCTTTGTAAACTACCATATGAAGTAGGTTCATATTAAATAATAATCTATAATATTTTCTCTATATAAAATGTTATATCAGACACTACAGAGATGTGGCTTTTTTTCCTTTAATTTAATATGAAGTATTTTGTTGCTGTTACCTGAGACTTTCTTCATAATCTCCCAAACTCAAATAATCCAAACGCCAATGAACAGGTAAATGGATAAACAAACTATTATTAATTAATGTTCAACAATAAAAAAGAATGAACTATTGACCCATGCAAAAACATGAATAAATCTAAAAAGCATTCTGGTTAGTAGAAGTCTCAGAGAAGAGATACACAAGCCTGGGCATGGGGAATGTAAGTCTTTAATCTCAGTACTTAGGAGGCAGATGCAGGTGGGTCTTCATGAGTTTGAGGCCATCCTGGTCCATACAGCAAAGTTCAAGCCAGCCAGGAGTACATAGTGAGAACCTTTCTCAAAATATGTATGTATGTGTGTGTGTGTGGGTGGGTGCATGCTTGTGTACACATATCGTATGATTACACTAACAAAATCCTAGACATATGTAAGGCAGTAAGTGGACTTGCAGTTGCTTCTTAATAGGAGCAGAGGAAGAGGTGACTTTTGGAAGCCATGAGGAGCTTTGAGAGTTTTTGAAAACATGATAGTTTCACATGTATAAATATAATTAATTAATCACAGTAGCACCAGCTAGATGGCTCAGTGGTTAAAGGTGCTCTCTGCCAAGACTGATGTCCCGAGGTCAATCTTTGGGACCTACATAGTAGAAGGAGAGGATCAGTTCCTTCATATTGTCCTCTAAGTATTCCATAGTTATGTGCTGTATGCACACACACAAATGTAATAAACATTGTAAATTAAGAATCATACTGTGTAAATGAGATATAGTTCGTTTTATGTCTACCATTTACATCAATAAAGATACAAAGTTTATTAATATTGTGCAATGGATAAATGAAGTTGCTCTAAAACTGAACAAAAAATGCTCCAGTCTTCTTTGATTGTGCTTTTACTGTGTTTCCATTTGTTACTGACTAACCCCCTTGTCTTCAACACAGGACACATGGCAGGCAAGCACTCTAGCACTGAACTGTATCCTCAGTCAACATTCTTTTTCTTTTTCTTTCCTTTTTTTTTTATGTTTTTTTGTTTTGTTTTGTTTTGTTTTTTGAGACAGGGTTTTTCTGTGTGGTCTTGGCTGTCCTGGACTCACTTTTATAGACCAGGCTGGCCTCGAACTCACAGTGATTCACCTGCCTCTGTCTCCCGAGTGCTGAGATTACAGGTGCGTGCCACCACGCCCAGCCTCTTTTTCATTTTTTAACTGTTGTATAATTTTAAAAGATATTACTTTTAAAATGAATTTATCATTTCTGATAATGTTCACTTCTCCATGCATATGTGTATTGTATCCTTACCCATTTCTTTTGTGATGAACATACAGTGTGCTTTTTAATTTGGCTATTATAAATAGTTCTATAGTAAATGTGGGTGTGTAGGTCTCTGTAGTTTACTCATTTAGAATCCATTGGGCGTATTTCTAGAAATAGTATAACTGGATCGTATGGCAGATCTATTTTTAATTTTTAAAGGAACTTCTTTACTGGTTTTCATATTGCTGAACTAATTTCCATGCCCACTAGCAGTGTGTAACATTTCCCTATATTTGTTGTTACTTATTTCTATGATAAAATTTCAGTGTACTTTTGGTTGGGTTTGTTGTTGTTGTTGTTTGTTTTTTGTTGTTGTTTTGGTTTTTTTTTTGAGGCAAAGTTTCTCTGTGTAGCCTTGGCTGTCCTGGAACTCACTCTGTAGACCAGGCTGGCCTTGAACTCACAGAGATCTGCCTGTCTCTGTCTCCCCAGTGCTGGGATTAAAGGCGTGTGCCACCACAGCCTGGCTCTTAATGTAGTTTTTATTGTTGCATTTTTAATTGAGGCTGGTCTGAAACTTGCACTGTGACATAGGCTAGTTTCAAATGTAATAATGATCTTTTCGCCTCAACTTTCCAAGTGCAGGCATTACAGGAATAGAACACCACATTTGAGTACAGTATAGTTTTCATTTATATTTCCTTAATGCCTAAGGATGTTGAACATTTCTTCATTTATCTATTAGTCATTTGTACTTCATCTTTTGAGAGCTGTTTGTTCATTCTATTACTCGATTTATTCATTGAATTGTTTGATTCGGGGTGCTTAATTTTTTATTTCTATACATATTCTAAATAATAGTTATCTGTCAGATATTTAGCTAAAAATATTCTCCCATTCTATAGAGTCAAACAGGAGTTTCTTTGAGACTGCCTGTTCCTAAATAATGACACGGACAGAGACTTTTTATATTTATTATAAGCTTATGGCACCATAGCTGGGAAGATTCTCAGCTATTGTAACCTGACTATACTGGCCTGGTCTATGTCCCACCATGTGACCTGTTACCTGTCCTCCTTAGTCTCTAGTCCTGACTCATGCTTCTTCCTCCATACTCTGCTGATGACTCATGCCCCTGAGCTTCCTTCGCAGAGTCCCGTGGAAGTCCTCCCTCCTTCTCTTACCTCAGCTATTGGTCGTTCAGCTTTTTTATTTAAGCAATCAGAAGGTGATGGAGAGCAGTGTTTACAAAATACTAAGACAAGAGATGCTTCATAAAAATGACAATATCAAAGTCAGCCTGTAATCAACATTTGAATAATATAATGACAACCTTTACACCGTGTACAAAAAGATCACCCCAAGGACAGAATGTCTCCTCACTGTTGTTAGTCCTTTCCTGTACAGAAGCCTTTTAACATTGTAGAATTCCACTTGTCAATTCTTGGGATTGTTTCCTAAGCTGTTAAAAACATTTTCAGAAAAAAAAATTTTTTTCAGAATGTTTTTGCCAATGCCTTTATCTTGAAGTTTTTCCCTATGTCTTCCTATAAGTGAGTTTCAGGTCTTACATTGAGGTTTTCGGTCTATTTTGAGTTAATTTTGTGCGGGATAGAGAAGTGATCTAGTTCCATTCTTTGACATGTGGACACCTAGATTTTCCTGCATCCAGGCTCTCTTTTCTCTAGTATATGTTTTTGTCATCTTTGCAAAAACCATGTGACTGTAGCTGTGTGAGATTATTTCTGGATCTGTTTTTCTATTCCGTTGGTCTGTGTGTCTGTTTTTATGACAGTATCAACTGGTTTTTAAAACTGCAGTTTTATATTATAATTTGAAGTCTTAAAATTAGGTATTGTGACATTTCCACCCTTGTTGTTTCTGCCCAGGAGTGTTTTCAACGTTCAGGGTCTTTTGTATGTCCATGTAAATGTTAGGACTTTTTTAGTTATGTGAAGAATATCACTGGAGATTTGATGCATACCACTTTAAATCTGTAATTAGCCAATTTCATGATATCAATACTGCCAATCAATAAGCATGGGACTTCTGTCCATATTCTAGTGTCTTCTTCCATTTCTTCATTGTTTAAATTTTTATTATAAAGGTCTTTCATTTCCTTAGTTAGGTTGGTCCCTATGTCTTTTTTGTTTTGTTTTTTGAAGGTAATCTGAATGGGATTGTTGTGTGTGTTACTGATAGGAAAATTACTCACTTCTCATATGTTGAATTTGTATGCTGTAACTTTGCTGAAAATTTTTATCAGCTCTTAAGTTTTCTGGTGGAGACTTTAGGGCCACTTACATATAGAATCATACTGTCTGCAAATAGGGACAATTTGACCTTGTCCTTTTTGTTTGTATCTCTTTTACTTTTTTCTCTTTTCTAAGGTTTCAACTAAGACTTCAGGCACTATATTTAAATAAGAGTGGAAAATGGCTCACCATGTGTCTTTTCTACTCCTCTTCCTTCTCCTCTTCCTCTTCTTCTTCTTCCTCCTCCTTTTCCTCCTCCTCCTCTTCTGATTCTGATTCTTCTTTTTTCAACACAGGATCTCCCTGTGTAGCCTTGGCTGTCCTGAACTCACTTTGTAGACCAGGCTGGCCTCGAACTCACGGAGATCCCACTGCCTCTGCCTCCCGAGTGCTGGGATTAAAGGCTTGTGCCACCACACTCAACTCCTTGTGTCGTTTCTTCTTTTAGTGGAAATACTTTAAATATTTCCCTACTGAGTGTAATGTTAGCTATGGGTTTGACATATTTTATTATGTTAAGGCATGTTTCTTCTTGTCCTGTCTTATTCAGGGCTTTTATCACTTGCTGAACTTTGTCAAAATCTCTTTGTATATCTACTGAGATCATGACATGATTCTATCTTTGAGTCTATTTATGTAACATACTAAATTTAATAATTTACATGTAGTGAACCATACATGCGTCCTTGGAATGAAACAGTTTAGTCATTGTTAATGATCTTTTTAAATATATTGTTGAATTTAGTTTACAAGTACCTTATTAAGTATTTTTAGATCTCTGTCTCTGTTGATAGACACATTAAGATAATGTCAGAGAAGATACCAAAATGTGCTAATTAATGCCTTATATAAACTGCAGAGAGGCTAGCAAGGTGCATAGATCCTGCTTTAAAGAATAAAACAAAACAAAACAAAACAAAAACTCTTCTTGAATTAGCTTAACCCAGAGTGAGGCCGAATTTAAATTTTCCACTTCTATTCCTAGTTTGTAGTTTGTGGTTACTGGCCTGTTTATTGGGTGTATCCAATCACTCTGTCTCTGTTGACTATGAGCTGTGTTGTGTTTGTTCCTATTTCTTGGAGTGTGTGTGTATGTGTGTGTGTCTTTCTGTCTGTCTGTCTATGATGTTTTTCATGCACCTGTGTCTGCTGCGCCTGTTCGTAAGTAAGGACTTTTTTCTGTATTTATAAGGGATACATTTTTTTTACAGAGATCTTTAGCAGAGTTTTACAAGGAAAGAAGTTATGTATTGACCTTGACTGACCCAGAATAACAAAGAAAACTGCAAATAGATACTATTAACCTCTATCCACATGTTGCTTCCAGCATTTATATGTTTGGTGGTGCTGTTATTTAAGTTTGCTTTCAACCCTTTGACTGTTTTCAGCAAATGATTATTGAATGGCTTCTCCACCATCATAATAAATAAAATTGAGCTAAAATTTATAGCAAAAGGGCAGGCTTATTGGGGCAGCTCTCAGGTGGGTTCACCAACCTCACAGGAGGGGGTCAGTGAAGTTGCAAGGCTGCTCTGGGGTATGGGAAACCTTTTTTTAATAGGTTTTTTGAGACAGGGTTTCTCTGTGTAACAGCCCTGACTGTAACTCACAGAGATCCACCTGCCTCTGCCTCCCAAGTGCTGGGATTAAAGGCGTGTGCCACCATGCCTGGCTAAGGGGCATCTTAAACGGTAGGGGTGGTGATGTGATGGTGAGGTACTAGTCTTATAGCCTTATTTGGTGAATTTGGGTCTTAGGTCTGGTGGTTACTTTGGAATCTGAAAGTAGGAGCTGGCTTCGTCCAGTGTTCTGCACAGGCATTTGATAGTGTGGGCTCCTGGTCAGAAGAGAAAGCTGCGGACCTCTTGGCCCAGGCCATCTTGCCTGTGTCCCAAATTTTCCAGCCTAACAATTACCACAACATACACACGTATTATTCTAGGTCAGGGGCATGGGAGAGTATATAATTTAAGATTAAAACTATGCATTTAGTTTAGGTTGTAAAAGCTAACTGCATGGGAAATCCAAGGCATAGTCAGGTTGGTTACATTTTATTCTCTCTGTCTCTGTCTCTGTCTCTGTCTCTGTCTTTCTCTCTGTGTCGCTTTCCCTCTCTCTCCCCCTCTCTCCCTCCCTCTTTCCCTCTCTTCCCCCTTTTTTTGTTAATCTCAAAGATGGGAGGAAAAACACTACCTATTCAAATCATCATGACTAAGTTAATTAAAGGAAGATTTTTTTTATTTGTGTACACAGGCTACCTACCCCTAAGGCTGGATTTGAGAGTTCAGTCTTAGATGTGAGAGGAAGAAAAGCTCATGGGTTGGGGGTTGGAAATGGGGGGTTTGGCAGGCAAAATAGATGGAGTTACCGTTACTGGAGGAAAACATAAGCATAACAAGTTACTCCCTTCTGAAACAAAGACATGGTTGTCAGGTGGGCAGAACAAGGTAGTCATAGGTAGTCAGTCATATAACCTTTTAAAACAAAGGTAGGTTTGCAAGATGGTTATAAACAACTTTGTGAAATGAAGACAGAACCATTGGTAGTTAAGGGTACAGGTGGGCATAGCCCAATTCTTGAGAAACTGGCTTAATCATAAACAGGAATGAACCTAGTTTGTCTTTACTATAAGATAGCATTTAAGTCTTCAGATAGAGGCAGGCTGGTTCTTCAGGGTTTTCTGGGTTTCTGTGTGTAGCCCTGGCTGTCTTGGAACTCACTAGGACAGACCAGGTTGCCCTTGAATTCAGATATCCTCCTGCTTCTGCTTCCTAAGTACCAGGACTAAAGGTGTATGCCACCTCTACCCAGCTGCATTGTTCTCTTAAAGGCAGCTTAAATTTAGACAGGCCAAGTACACAGTAGGATAGCAGAGTAAGTACATAGTCTTAATTAGTGTCAAGGCATACTATTAACTTGGCTGCTGGGTACAGCAGTAGTTTGGTCTCTTTGAGATCCAGAGATATTTTCAGAAAAATACATTACTATGCATTTTTATCAAGATAATTACTCTGTGTACTAGTTTTGTTTCTTGTTGCTATGGTAAAATGCCCTAACGAAATCAACTGAAGGGAGAAATTGTTTGTTTGTCTCACAGTTCCAAGTTAGGGTCTATCACTGTGGGGAAGGCAAGGGTGGCAGGAACTTGAAGCAGCTAATCAAATTGTGTCCACAGCCAAGAGCAGAGAGAAATGAATTCACACACTCATGCATGTTTATATCCCCTTTCCCTACCAGTGCTCCTTTTTATTCATTCTAAGGTCCAGCTCAAGAAATGGCACTGCCCACGTTCAGGGAGGGTTATCCGACCTCAGTTAATCCAAGTAAGAAAATCCCTCACAGATGTGGCCATAGGCCAACCCAATCTCGACAGTTCTCTGCTGAGGCTTGCTGTCGGGATGATTGCAGGTTGGTTTGGTAGTGTAGTTCTTGGAATAGTTTAAGATGTGTTAGTGTCAGTTCCTCTTTTCATCGGAGAAGCTCATTAAGACACAGGATGTTTTAAAGTTGGTGGTTCTCAGCCTTCCTAATGCTATGACCCTTTATTACCATGCTTTATGTTATGGTGACCCCCCAACCATAAATTACTTCATTGCTACTTCATAACTGTAATTTTGCTACTGATATAAATTGCAATGTAAATATCTACTATACAGGATATCTGTGAACACTCTCCAATCTGTTGAGTTATCTGTATAGGCCATGCAGTGCACTCTGTGTTTTTAAATTTTTTATTTGAACAGTTGCCCATGCTGGGGGAGGAGACTTTGGTGATGCAGCTGTCTTTAAGTCATTTCTTTTCTTAAAAGTTACCACTCACCCTATTCCTGTTAGTAACCCTAATAAAGCTCATTGGTTCACCAAGTTGGATTTTGGTGCTATCTTTATTTTGGTCTGTTGTCAGATCCTCATCTGAGATCATTAGAAGTTTGTTCATGTCTCCCCAGGGTACCACAAAACAAATTTCCCCTTTCACTTCTAATTTTATTAATTTGGGTCTTTTATCTTTTTCGTTTACTTAGTTACCTGAGAGTTAGCAGTATTGTTTATCTTTTTAAATATAATTCACTGTTCCATTGAATGTTTGTAATGTTCTTTTGGTTTCTATATTTTTTAATTTCTTCTCTGATTTTTATTGTTTTCTTCCCTGATCTTTACTATTTCTTCACATCTGTTGAATTTTGTTTGGTTTGGTTTTCTTGATTAAGACTTTGAGATTCTATCATTAACTTATTTACCTGGGATCTCTGATTATTTAATGCAAACATTCATATAGTCCTAAACCATTGAGATACTAGCATTAAGAGTTATTGAAAGGTGTATATTACTTCCTATCATTTTTTGTATTTCCTAATCATTTGCTTATTTACTGTTCTGGCAGATAGCCTTTCCTGTGATATCATGGCTGTGTTTACCTTTTTCTTCAGTATATGGGATTCCTTAAAACTATTTTTCCTTTAAATTTCTGTAATGTTGTTTTCCTAGTTATGAATTACTTTGTCTTTATCATGGAAATCTTTTCTTTTTCCTGTAAGGTTAACTTTGTGCTGGATATAGTAATCCAGATTGTGAAATCTGTTATTTTATTGTGTCTTTATATGTGACTTGATGCATCACTCATAGCTTTCATTATTCCTTCTTTGTTCTATATACCTTATATTTTAACTATAATATAATATGGAAAGTTTTCTTTCTTTCTTTCTTTCTTTCTTTCTTTCTTTCTTTCTTTCTTCTTTCTTTTTCTTCCTCTTCCTCCTCCTCTTCTTCTCTCGTTGTCTGTTTGGCATTCTAAGATGCATGGCAATGTATCTTCTCTAAACTTGGCACATTTTCTTTTTTGATACAATATTTCTCTGTGTAGTTCTGGCTGTACTGGAACTCCCTCTGTAGACCAGACTGGCCTCAAGCTCAGAGGTCCGCTTGCCTCTGCCCCTTGAGTGCTGTAATTAAAGGTGTGCAGCATTACACTTGGCTGAATACATTTTCCATGATGAGACTGAAGCATCTTGCAGTACCAAACACTGCAGAACTATTTAGTGAGGAACAGGGAATGCCAAAGTGCATGAGAAAAATATCATAAATAAAAAGGCACAGGAGCCTACCTGAAAATATAACCAGGGGTTAAACCTGGAACAATTAACAATGTAAAGAGCAAAATCGTGCTAGAATTCCATAATAAACCAACAAAAGCCTAAATATCCATCAAGATATATTAACATTAGAGACCAAGCCTGACAGCCTGTATTCAATCCCTGGTAGAAGGGGAAAACCAAAACCATAGACATATCCTTTGAGTGCTGCACATGTGCTATAGAGTGAACACACACACACACACACACACACACACACACACACACACACCAATAAATAAGCAACTGAAAAAATAAAAAAGCAAGGAGTAATGGACTGCCTTCCTTGGAGAAAGATTACAATTATTGACCATAAATGTAATAAGGAAAATAAATCAAAATTATCATCAAAACAGCACTAGAATTATTGCTATATGCAATTAGGAATCATAAATCAGTGGGTGTTTGTTTAAGGAGAAGCAGGCTATTTACATGGTCTTTATCTTGTTTTTCTGAGACAGGATCTAATCTCAGGGTTGCAATCATGAGCAACCCCCACCTGATGATATTTATGTAATCTTGAACTGTCTCTCAAAGTATGTACTATTTTACTTTTTTCTTTCTTATTTAATCAGCCTGATCCAAGCCCCCTCTCTCCCCTCCTCCCAGTCCTACCCTCATGCCTCCTCCCTCCATCTCCCTTTCTTCTTCTCAGTGAAGGAAGGCCCCCAGGGAGTATCAACCCACTCAGGCATTTCAAGTCACAGCAGGACTAGGTGCCTCCTCTTCACTGTTATATGAGATCTCTCCAATTTCTTTATGAAAGGCACTTGCTGCTCTCAACTTTCGTCTTAGCACTGCTTTCATTGTGTCCCATGTTTGAGTATGTTGTGCCTTCATTTTCACTGAGTTTTAGGAGGTCTTTAATTTCTTTTTTTTAATGAGATAATTTGTTTTATTTAAAATATCATAATAAAGGCAAAAAATCGTAAAGGTGATAGAATTTTGTTTTTTGTTTTGTTTTGTTGTTGGAGTTTTTTTTCTTTTTGGTTTTTTGAGACAGGATTTCTCTGTGTAGCCTTGGTTGTCCTAGACTCAATGTGTAGACCAGGCTGGCCTTGAACTCATAGATCCGCTTGCCTTTGCCTCCCGCTTGCTGGGATTAAAGGCGTGTGCTGGGGTTAAAGGTGTGCACCACCATGCCTGGCCTTAAATGTTTATTCATTATGTATATAGTATTCTGCCTGCAGGTCAGAAGAGGGCACCAGATTTCATTATAGATGGTTGTGAGCCACCATGTGCTTGCTGGGAATTGAACAAAAGTTCCTTTTTAAAAGAGAGATGGGAAGCTAGGGCAAAGTCAGTCCAGAAGGAAGGCCATTCTCCTCAATGAGAGAACTGCTTGTGGGCTACTGGCTTCTTGCTGAGGTGTTTAAAGATCTTGGGCTTCTCCACTCTCTTTGTTCTTTGGTAGCCGAATCCACCGCCACCTCCTCTCTTTTTAAGCTTGCCATTATGGCTGCCCACATTCAGATCAATGAAAGGAGGAACCTTAAAACCAAAAGACAGAGCAACCTGAGGCAAATTTAGGTTGTTCACATTAAATATCTGCTTGAGAGAGTGCAAGTCAGAGGCTCGGATGTAGGACTTGGTAGACTTGTGGAGGAAGTGGTTCTTTATGATCAGCTTTTCCAGCTGAGGCTGAATATCAGAAACTTTAGACCAGGAAAAGTCAAACTGATTCAGTGGAACCTTGGATTGCTTCAAGTAACATAGGAAACCCAACTCCTCAGGGCGCAGGATGAGCAGGGCGTGCCCTCGGCCATTCAGGCCCCTGGCCGTTCTACCCACACGATGAATGTACTCCTTGGGGTCGTCAGCAGGGTCGTATTGTACAATCCAGTCCATGTCCAGGCCCCTGGCGGCCACATCAGTGCACAGCAGTATTCCCGAATCTGCCTTGCAGAACTGGAAGAATGTCGTTGTTCACTTATTTTGCTTTAGCTTTAATTTCTTTCTTTATTTCCTCCCTGACCCAGCAGTCATTGAGTATGAAATTGTTCAGTTTCCATGAGTTTGTAGGCTTTCTGTTGTTTCTATTGTTGAGGTTCAGCTTTAATCCGTGGTGGTAATGATAAAATAAAAGGAGTTACTTCAGTCTTTGTATCTGTTGAGGCTTGCTTTGTGGCCAACTGTGTGGTCAATTTTGGAGAAGATTCCATGAGGTGCTGAGAAGGTTCCATGAGGTGCTGTGTTTGGACGAAGTGTTCTGTAGATAACTGTTTGGTCAATTTGATTTATCACATAAATTAGTTTCATTATTTCTATGTTTAGCTTCTGTCTCAATGACCTGTTCATTGATGAGAAAGAAGTGTTGACATCTCCTACTATTAATGTGCATGGTTTAATGTATGATTTAAGCTTTAGTGATGTGTCTTTAAGTGAAGGTGGGTGCCTTTGCATTCGGAGCATAAATTTAAGAATTGAGATGTCATCTTGGTAAATTTTTCCTTTGATGAGTATGAAATGCCCTTCCTCATCTCTTTTGACTAATTTTGGTTGCTAGTGTATTTTATTAAGCATTAGAATGAACACTCTGGCTGGGCATGGTGGTGCACACCTTTAATCCCAGCACTCAAAAGGCAGAGAGGCAGGCGGATCACTGTGAGTTCGAGGCCAGCCTGGTCTACAAAATGAGTCCAGGACAGTCAAGGCTACACAGAGAAACCTTGTCTCAAAAAAAATGGCCATTCCAGTTTGCTTCTTGGGTCTGTTTGCTTGGAATACTTTTTTTTTCCAGCCCTTTACTCTGAGGTAATTCCTATCTTTATTGCTGAGATGTGTTTCTTTTTTTTTTTTTTTTTTAAGATTTATTTATTATGTATACAATGTTCTGCCTGCATGTACACCTGTATACCTGAAGAGGGCACCAGATCTCATTATAGATGGCAGTGAGCCACCATGTCATTGCTGGGAATTGAACTCAAGACCTTTGGAAGAGCATGCAGTGCTCTTAACCTCTGAGCCATCTCTCCAGCCCGAGGTGTGTTTCTTGTATACAAAAGAATGATGGGTCCTGCTTTTGCATCCATTCTGTTAGCCTGTGTCTTTTCTATTAGGGAATTGGGTCCATTGATATTGAGAGATATGAATGACCAATCATTGTTGATTCCTGTTATTTTTATCTTGGTGGTGTTAGTATTTGTATGTGCTTCCTTTCTTTTGTTTTTGCTACTATGGAATTATTTCTTGTGTTTTCTTAGATGTAGTCAACCTCCTTGGTTTGGAGTTTTCCTTCTAGTATTTTCTGTAGGCAGCAATTATGGATAGATACTGTTTAAATTTGGTTTTGCCTTGGAATATCTTGTTTTCTCCATCTATGGTGATTGAGATTTTTGCTGGGTACAGTAGTCTAGGTTGGCATCTGTGGTCTCTTAGAGACTGCAAGACATCTTTCCAGTCCCTTCTAGCTTTTACATTCTCTAATGAGAAGTTGGGTGTAATTCTGTTGGGTCTGCCTTTATAAGTCCCTTGGTCCTTTTCACTTGCAGCTTTTACTATTCTTTTTTTGTTCTGTGGATTTAGAGTTTGATTATTGTTCCTGTTCTTGTCCCTAGGTTTTCCATCTCCGGGATTCCCTCAGTTTGTGTTTTCTTTATTGCTTCTACTTTAATTTTCGGCTTTTGAACAGTTTTATTCATTTCCTTCATCTGTTTGTGTTTTCTTGTATTTCTTTAAGGGATTTATTTGTTGTTTGATTGTATTTTTCCTATATTTCTTTAAGGGATTCATTCATTTCTTCATTAACGGTTTCTATCTGCTTGATTATATTTTCCTGTATTTCTTTTAGAGATTTGTTCATTGCCTCTTTAAAGTCCTTTATCGTCTTTATATGGTTGGATTTAAGATCATCTTCCTGTGCTTTAGCTGTGTTGATATATCCAGGGCTTAGTATAGGAGGATAGATGGGCTCTGGGCAGTGCCATATTGCCCTGGTTCTTTTTGATTGTGTCCTTGATGTTGGCCAAATGTTCCCAATGCAGGAATCCTCAGAGAGTCAGGCAGAGCCTTGGGCCTACAATAGAGTTCAGAGAAGAGCCTGCTGTTCACCTCTAGTAACTGTACCTCAGGTGGAACTGAATGTTCCTGGAGTCCCACTGGCCTCTCTGCTGGCTCTGCTGGCTGTACCCCAGGTGGATCAGGCAGGTATGGAATAGGTGGAAAGGGCTCTGCGCTGAATGTTGTCAGTGGATGCCCCCAACAGATCTCTTTGGGGTGGTAGTTGATGGGGGTCTGGAAAAACGTGCAGCTCAACTCTGCTGGCTGTGTCCCAGGTGGATCAGGCAGATAGGGAATAGACAGAAGGGGGCTCTATACTGAATGTTGTTGGGTCCCCCCACAGGTGTCCTCTAGATGGCAGGTGATGGGGGTCTGGGGCAATGTGCTCACCACTGCTGGCTATACCCCAGGTGGATCAGCAAGCTAAGGTGAATGTTGCTGGGGTCCTCTATAGGCCTCTTCAGGATCTCAAAGTATTTATTAATTAAAAGGAAAAAAGTAAGCCAGGAGCAGTGGCACACGCCTTTAATCCCAGCACTCTGGAGGCAGAGGCAGGTGGATCTCTGAGTTTGAGGCCAGCCTGGTCTACAAAGTGAGTCCAGGACAGCCAGGGCTACACAAAGAAACCCTATCTCGAAAAAGCCAAGAGGTGTGGGAGGTAAAGTGAAAAAAAGCCAGTGCTAACCAAACTATTTGGTTTTTATTGGTTTTTTTGTTGTTGTTGTTAGGGTCAAGGTCACAAAAGGCAAGATTTGAGGATCCACTATTGATTAGAAGTCACTAAGGAGTTATGGCAAGAATGAAATAGATCTTGTAGTGTATAAAAGACATAGTCAGGCATAGTTGTGTGCTTATAATCCCAACTCTTAGGAGGTACAGATATGAAGTCCAGAGTTAACTCAATTGGTTAGTTGAGTTGATTGAATTCTTAGCTTTAATGACTTTAGTGTGGTTATATTCAATGTTGATATTAGGTGAAACTATGTGAAAGGTATTAAAGGACTCATTATACTATTCTTGCAATTTCTGTTTAATTCTGAAGTTATTTCAAAAATAGAAAATATTAAAAGTAATTTTAAATATTTTTATATTACCAAAGGGATATTTATAGTTACGGCTAAGGGTAGGCTTTGGAATGAAATTCCTTAGACTTTACTATTGATTCTGTCATTTATCAGGTATATGACCTTGGGTGAGTTACTTATCTTTTTGTAACTCAGTTTCATCATCTGTAAAATGTAAGAATTAAGGAAGATAATTTGTATATTGTACATTTTCAGAACTAAGAGAGTAAGATAAGAATGTATATTTGACATAAAATACTAGCTTCTTCTTTAGCTTCCATGTGCTAGACTTTATGGGAGTCTCCTTTGGGGAAAACTTGAGAAGTATTTCTAGATGATGCGAGTTCTATTTCTTATACTTCTTGATTAAGTGTTGAAGAGACTCCCAACTTTTTAGAGGCATCAATTTGATTTAATACATTGTCAGCTCCTTAATAGCCAGTGTGGGGGGCAGTGAGTGTGTATGTAGAAAATTTGCTACTATTGACGTTTTTATTGAAGGATTATACATCTACTGAATGGTTAGTGGTTATTATTTTCTAGTTATATCTTCATTATTTTATGCCAGGACTTTGGGATATGGGAACGTGGAGACAAGACCAACCAAGGGATCTCAGAATTGAATGCGAGTTCAGTTGGAATGGCCAAGGTATATTTTCTTACTTATTTTTACTAAGTCTGGTCAATGGAGTCTGGTTTACCTCTGTCATTGATAAACTCTTAATATACATGTTTACTCATCAAACTGTTCTTTAAACCACAGACAAAACTTAGATTCCTTCATGAAACTATGAATATATAATACTAAAAACTTTTTTGTAAGTTCCAAATTTGATATCAAATGGCTTTTGTGGCATATGTCTGTTTATATATCCTACAATGACAAGTTTTAAACTATATTCACCATCTTTGTCATTGCATAAACCAAGGAAAACTCTTTTCCACACAATAGTCCAATCTACCAAGCTTGATAGCAGATCGCCCATCTCTGAATCTTCCATCTCCTTCAGTCTTCTCTCTATCCCATATTATCATCACCTTTACACTTGGCTTTTATTTTCTACTACTGGCTTTTATTTTCTCTAGATACAGTAAGAATGTATCAAATAGGACAGCAGGAGTAAGTTTAAACATTATTATGCTAAGTGTGCATAGCTAATCCACTCTTACTAAACAGTACAGATGTAGATTGGTTTTTAAAAACAAAGAGGTAAATACACTATATACTTCTTATATCATAAAGATACTGAAAGTTTAAAACAAAGTTAGGAAAAGTAAAGTATAAAAACCAAAAGGAAATTAAATACAATTCAAAGCAAAAATACTACATGGAATAAAGAGAACAAATGGGTCATGATAGAGTTTTGACGCACCCTATAATGAGAAAATATGGCCTGGAATGTAGTTTCAATTAATAAAGAACAAAATGTATTAGAAATACAAGGAAAGCATATGCAGTTATGTAAAGAAATAATTTAACAGCAAACATTGTAAGACTATGATACATGCAGCCAACCCCAAATAAGATCATAGAAAGTTCTAGGCCAGTGTTCTACTGCTGAGTTCTGTCTTGCTTATCCTTTTTATTTTGAAATCATTTTAAACTAAAGAAAACTTTCAAGAATGTTAGGAAAATTCCATACATCATTCATGCAGGGTTTATTAATATCTGCTTTAGCTTTTCCTCTTCTGGTTACACATTCATATGCATACACACTTGTGCACATACACACACATTTTTTTCTGAGCTAGTTAAAAATATACACATTACGACAATGATGAACTAATATTACTCAATACTTTATTATGTATTTCCTCAAGACTCTCTTGAAACCATGGGACAATCATCAAAATCAGGAACTAAGTAATTATATATACCACAGGACCTATTCAATTTCTAAAAATTATCCCAATAATGTCATTTATGATAAAATAAAAATCCTTGTGATACAGTATCCAGACCAGGGTAGCAAGTTACATTTATCATAACATCTTTTTTTCTTTTTTTAGTTCAGCCAGTCTAGAGCAATACTTCATAGTTCTTGACTTTTATGACACTAAGAGTTTTGAAAAATACAGAGTAGTTATGTTGGTTGATTGGTTTGGTCTTATGGCTGGAGTCTTGTGCCTACATGCTCTATCCCTGATGTAGCTGTACCTCTATCATTCACTTCATGCTGTCTATGGAATTACTAGGTTTACAGCAATTGGTAAATAGCCAAATATATTTTACTATAGGTATATTAGAGAATATTATGCAAAGATAAAGTTTTCATAAAAAGGAAAACATATATTCTATATTAATTATAAAAAGTAAGATACAGCGAAGAGCAATGGTTCATGGTAATAATCCTACTACTCAGAATACGGAGGCAGGGAGATCAGAGTTCCCACCACTTACAATACAGAGGCAGGAAGATCAGAGTCATTCTATGCTTTGTGTGTGTCTGAGGCTAGCCTTGAGCACATGCCACTATGTCTCAAAACACTCAAAAACGTTTTTAAAATTTTAAAGCAAAAAAAAAAAAAAAAAAAAAAAAAAAAAAAACCCAAAGGTGAAAAAAAAGTAAAAGAAAACATCAATAATATTAAGAGTGGGGTTGCTCCATGGGTAAAAATGCTTGCCATCCAAGCTTAGCCACCTGATTTTGGTCATCAGAACCCATATCAAGGTAAAGAAAATCCATTCTACAATTTGTCTTTTGTCCTTCACACATGCACTGTGACAAACACACACATACAAATCATATGCATGCATACATGCTCACATAGTAATAGTAAAGAAAATATGACCAGGTTAATGAGTTGGCTTAGCATGTAAAGGTGCTTGTTACCAAGCCTGACGATCTAAGCTCAATTCACAGAACCTGCATGGTAGAATAAAGAATTAACTCTCGTTGGCTTCTTCTGACCTCCATGAGCATGTTCCCCAACCGAATGCACACAAAATAAATAAATTTTGTTTAAAACATTGAAGTCTTACTTTTGTGATCAGAAAACACATGTAGAAAAGCAAGAAATTAATAATTTCCAAAAATTCTCTTGAGATAGGCTCTCACAATATAGCCCGGAGTGGCTTCAAATTTCTAATCCTCCTGCCTCAGAGAGGCACATGGCACCACACTTGGAAAAGCATGATTTCACTTATGTTTAAACCCTTAAAAATCAATTTCTTAGAAGTAGAGTCCGGTGATGGTGACTAGGATAAAGGGAAGGGGGTGGGAGGAATGATCAAGGGGTTTAAAGATTCAGGTAGACATGAGTCATGACTTCGGGGAGCTCTTACACCATAGGATCACTATAGTCTATGAAAACACATTGCATAGTTTCAAAACACGAGAACTCCTCCTTTGCATTGCCAATTAATAACATTTGTTTCAAAGCCAAATAGATTATCTTTATAGGATATTTGACTCAGTCCAGAAGCTCAGCTGTGAGGCAGCACCTAACAATTACTGGATCACCTTGCAGCCACATATCTTTCTTTTTCTGTTTTGTTTTATTTTATCATATTTAGACAGTGTCTGACTATGTCAATTTTTAGCATTTCTTATGTGCTAGTAGCATAGTTGGAGCTTCCCTGCTGAAAGAATGGTTTCCTATAAATTCACAAGCCGTGTCCAAATTACTCTTTTAAAGTATGATGCTAGACTGGATAATGACACAAACTCAATTCTAATTTTCCCTGGACAGTATGGGAGACAAAGTAAAAATCACAAGCTCTTAGGAATAAAGAATAAATGACAAAATATTTTATTTTCTGTTCCATTAAATATATTCAAAAGCAACATCATTAAATATTAATATGATACTAGGAAGAAAAGTATCATTCTTGATTTTCTTTTCTTTCTTTTTTTTTTTTTTCAGTTCTGGGGATTGAACCCTGGGACTTGTATATGCTAAGTATGTGTTCTGCCACTGAAGTTGTCCTTTCTTCCATTGCTTCTTACAGGCAGCCCTGGAAGCACTGGATGAATTAGACTTGTTTGGTGTGAAAGGTGGGCCACAATCAGTTATCCATGTCCTGGCTGATGAAGTACAACACTGCCAGGTAAAAAAATAATGAGGCAGCAAGGCACAGTGGCGCACACCTGTAATCCCAGCACTCAGGAGGCAGAGGCAGGTGGATCGCTGTGAGTTCGAGGCCAGACTGGTCTACAAAGTGAGTCCAGGATGGCCAAGATAACACAGAGAAACCCTGTCTCAAACAACAAACAAAGAAAGAATGGACCATATCATAGCAAATTTTATTCTTGCCCCGAGTCAGACTTAGCATGGGTTTTAGCTTAAAGAGAACAACCAAACATGTGGTCTTTGCCAAGCATTCTATAGGGAGATAAAGCTGATATAGCTGCCTTAGTCAACGTTATAACAGCAACTCTTATAAAGAAAAACATTTAATTGGGACTGGTTTACAGTCTCAGAGGTTTAGTCTGTTAGTATCATGGCGGGAAGCATGGTGGTGTGTGCAGGCAGACATGGTGCTGGAGAAGGAGCTGAGAGTTCTACATCTGGATCCACAGGCAACAGGAAAAGAAAGACACTGGGATCTGGCTTGGGCATCTGAAACTTCAGTGGTCCTGTTGTCTCAGTAAACATTGTAAAAGGAACCCACCATAATAGGTCCAGTTATTTACTACTGTAATATCGATGGGCTGTGGTTTCTTTTTCCAAGAATCACTTTTTGTAAGCATAAAAAGAGAACAAGATATGATCTGTGTTAAGTGTCCTGGATAGTGGTTCTGAAACATTCTTGTCTCTAGTCGGGTCGTCTCTAGGATTAGCTATTTGAAGATGTTATTGTGGTAAAAGTTCTTCCATAGCTTTGTTTATGATTGATGCCTATATTGAATGTTTTTTTCCCTGGTATTTGAAATTTCTCCTTTTCTTCTAGTCCTGATTATATCCTATAATATCCTAGTGAATATAAATTAAATTGCTAATTTTGAAACTATTTTCTGTGGCTAAAGTATGTCATGTAAGGAGAAAAGAGTCCTTCTGTGCATAGGATGAAGACTGGTGGGACTACTTTAGGGTCAGGGAAAAATGGGGTGTAAATATGAGCAAAGTGCAATGATAGACATGTTTGAAAATATAAAGAAGCCCATTGTTTTCCATGCTTGCTGAAAATTAATTTGAAAATATCTCAGGGGCATAGTTTCTCCTTCTGTACCCTGCTCAACTGCTATATTTTATCTTATTATTTTAAATTTTAAATTAATTTTTAATTTTAATTTTTTATTATTTTGTGTATATGGATTTTCTCCCAGAATATATGTCAGTCTGCATCATATTCATGCCTGGTGCCCATGAAGCCAGAAAAGAGTGTTAGAGTTCTGGATGCTCATAAATATCCCAGCTTTCCAGAAGAATAGCCAGTGCTCTTAATCACTGATCATCTTTCTAGCCTCAGCTTTTTCTCATCTAGATGCTGGGAACCAACAGGACTGTGTGTATCCCATATCTATGGAGAAGATTCTTTCCAATCAGGATGGCGAAGCACTCAGGACAGGATTAAGAAAATGGATGCTATACCAAGCAAGCTACTGTTTTTAGGGCCTCACTATTTAATAAAGTTTAGATTATTCTTCTGAAAGCTTTTGTTCCACATAATTCATTTGGAACAAAAGCTCTTAGTTTCACTTTTTAACCAAACTATTTAGTAATAAACCCTATTTTGATATGTTTCTCTTAGTCAATCCTGAATTCACTACTGCCCCGGGCTTCAACATCCAAGGAGGTTGATGCCAGTCTGCTGTCAGTGATCTCTTTCCCAGCCTTTGCTGTAGAGGATAGCCATTTGGTGGAGCTCACCAAACAGGAGATCATCACCAAGCTTCAGGTATGTCCACATGTGCCTTTCCTGTCATTAGGGCTGCGGCTTAAAGGGAGATGAAGGCTTTCAGGGCCCTTGAGTGTACCGTATGCCAGGAACCTTTTCTATTCCTAAAGTTATACTCTTATAAGTAGTTTTTCTATAAAACTCTCAAAAGCTTCTGCAGTCCTGACTGTTGGGAATGGTGCATCCACTCTAGAAAACAGAGACCCACAACTGGACAAGGTGCAGCAAGTTAGAGCCTTTGTGGCACTCGTCCTAAATTGGATGTCTTCATCAAAGCCCTCTCTTCAAGGGTCAGAGATCTATATGGAAGAAGATACAGAAAGTTTAGGAGCCAGAGATGGTGAATGAGTCAAAGAAAATACTGCCATCCAGACAAGATAGGACTGATACACACATGAACTCACAGAGACTGTGACAGCATACACAAGGCCTGCACATGTTCAAACCAGACAAAATCCTAGCATGGAGAAGGAGAAGTTGGGGGGAAAAATCCCATCTGTCTTCGTTAGGGTTTCTATTGGTGCGATGAAACACCATGGCCAAAAGCAAGTTGGGGGAGAAACAGCACTGTTCATCACTGAAGGAAGTCAGGACGGGAACTCAAACAGGACAGGAACCTGGAGGCAAGAGCTGGTGCAGAGGCCACGGAGGGGTGCTGCTTACTGACTTGCTCCTCATGGCTTGCTCAGCCTGCTTTCTTTTAGTACTCAGGACCACCAATGCAGTGGTTAGCATGCTGCAGGCATGGCCTAAGGTGGACAGCCGTGGAGAAGATACTTCTAGGAATGCTGCTTTGGAGAGGAACCTATAACACACTTCTTGCTTGAAAGGACATTGCTGCTGCTGCTGCTGCTGCACTGTCTTTGAGTACTGTGTGTTGGTAAGAGAATGATACATGTAGGCATTTGAGTCATACAGATGTACAAGCATCAGGGCCTTTTTCTCTGTGTCCCCAGGGTCGTTATGGCTGCTGTCGTTTTCTACGAGATGGATATAAAACTCCAAAAGAGGTATGTTTCTTTTCACGACAAGGAAATAAGGCAGAATTATCCTTACTCTTTGTAGCCTTATTCAGAGATAACAGTTAACTCACTGATGGAATTTTTACAAATCATTAAAAGGAATAATAAGTGATGTTTGCTATGCTTGTTGGGCTTTGCTACCAAGTTCTGACATTGTGATGGTAAATATATTAACAGTAAAGTGTCAAAAATAAATATAATAAAAGAAAGGCATTCTTTTCCTTTCTTTCACTTGTTTAGTTTAAGGAAAGAACTACTGATGGATGCTAAAATGTGTGGACAGAATTTTAAACACAAACAATATTTGCATAATCTCCAACCCTCTTCAATATTTTTGATCAATACAAAAAAGGCATCTTTCCATCAGTCCATTTTCTGTTGTCAGTGACAGTACCTCAGAGTGAGTTGTAAAATGGGTGTGCTTGGGCTCACAGTTCTTTAAGTACAAAATGAAAAGGTCCACACTTGATGATGGGTAGTCCTCTTGCTTACAGAGTCTCAAGGTGTAGTATAAGAACATTATGGCAAGAGACAGGGAGCAGTCTCTTTTGGTTTCTCTCCTTCTGACGAAGCCAAAGCTTCAGTCTCCACACTAAAAGGGCCATATTGAGTCCTGAGTAGTGCTTTGGGGAGGAACCTATACCATACTCCTTGCTTGAAAGGACGTTGCTGCTGTTGCTGCTGAGATGTTTTTCAGTACTAAGTGTTTGAGTCAGTGTTGGTGAGAGATTGATTCATCTAGATGTTTGAGGATGTGTTTCTTCCCAATCATAGATTGGTTTATCATGGCAACAAGAAAAGTAGCAACATGTTTTCATATATCTTCTGTGATACCTTATTATCCTAAGATGAGTTGTTGGAAGTTTCTTCATAGGGCACCTGCTAAGGAAGGGGGGTATGAGGATGTGGTTACTGCCTTCCTGATGCTGTCTTTGGAACAAATGGTCTGCAGTAAAGCTCCTATTGTAATACCTTTAAACTAAGAATGTACATCTAATCTCTGAGTGCCAGGGCAGACTTTGTCTATTATATTTTTGTCTAGGATCCCAATCGTCTCTACTATGAACCAGCTGAGCTGAAGCTATTTGAAAACATTGAGTGTGAATGGCCATTGTTCTGGACATATTTTATCCTCGATGGGGTCTTCAGTGGCAACGCAGAACAGGTGATGAGCTGGGAGAAGAGCTCTCAGCAAGCTGCTCTTGTGTCTTCTTTCAGTTAATGCCTGTGTCCATACTGGCTGGCTAAATGGGAAGAGACAGAGTTGTCTCCTAGAGACTCATAGCTGATAGTAGCGAATTAAGAGTTGGGAGTCTCAGATTTGTTTTTCTTCAATCCTAACCATTGAGTAATCCAAGTGTTTTCATTAACTTCTTCAGTTTCATTGTCTCCGTAGGTGAGAAAAATGTTTTCATTAGAGAAAATTATTAATAAAGATGTTAAAATGTTTACTCCAATTTCATCATCACCCAGTGTATACATGAAGTGAAGTATCACACTGTACCCCACACTAATCTCAGCGCTCAGGGTCTAAGGCACGCAGGATCATCTCAACAAATATTTCTAAAAAAGATATCCCCAAGTGATAGAGAGATGGCTCAGTGGTTAACAGCACTTGTTTGTCCAGAGGACCTGGGTTCAATGCCCAGCACCTACATGGCAGCTCACAAACATTTGTATGTATCTCCTGTTCCTGGGGATCCAAAGTCTTCTTCTGACCTCTGTGGGTAGCAGGCATGCATGTTACTCATATACATACATTCAGGCAAAATGCTCATACACATAGAATAAAAATAAATAAATCTGTCTGGGTGTGGTGGAGCACGCCTATAATCCCAGCACACAGGGAAGCAGAGGCAGGCAGATCTCTGTGAGTTCGAGGCCAGCCTGATCTACAAAACTAGTCCAGGACAGCCAAGGCTACACAGAGAAACCCTGTCTTGAAAAAAAATAAACAAATAAATATTTTAAAAAGATATTTCTAAATTTCTTTGAGCGTTCACAAATAAATAAATGCTGTAAGTTTAAAATACAGTTCCAAAGCCGGGCGTGGTGGCGCACGCCTTTAATCTCAGCACTCGGGAGGCAGGGGCAAGCGGATCGCTGTGAGTTCGAGGCCAGCCTGGTCTACAAAGTGAGTCCAGGATGGCCAAGGCTACACAGAGATACCCTGTCTCGAAAAACCCACACACAAAAAAAATACAGTTCCAAAATAAAATACAGTTCCACTATAATGAAACATCATCCCTTTTAAAAATTACCATATAGTACATATTCAAGAAATTTAAAAACTACCAAATGGGAAAATGGGGTGAGGAGCACAGCACTAAAAATGTTTCTATGGCTGAGTGTAGTGGTATACACCTTTAATCTCAGAAATGAGGAGAAAGAGGCCAGTAGGTTTCTCTAAGTTTGAGGATAGCCTTCTCTGTATAATGAGTTCTAGGCCAACCAAGACTAAATAGTAAGAGCCTGTCTCAATAAGTAAATAAATAAATATTTGTACAGAATAAAATGATAGGAACCTAGTTAAAGAAGATAAGTGGTGTAGCTTCTTACATGTTAAATGTTCAAATACACAAGTGCCATAATAGGTCTGATAGTTTTACCTTGAAAACAGCTTGAATTTTGCCTGTAGAAGTGTTGGACCTTCTTCCTACTAGTTCACCTGGTTGGCACATCTTCCAAATAGTCTGTATGTAAGTGGAAGAAAACAAAAGAGAAATAAAATAAAAGATAGAAATCAGGGGCTGGAGAGATGGCTCAGAGGTTAAGAGTACCACCTGCTCTTTCAAAGGTCCTGAGTTCAATTCCCAGCAACCACATGGTGGCTCACAACCATCTATAATGTAACCTGATGCCCTCTTCTGGCCTGCAGGTAAACAAGCAGACAACACTGTATACATAATAATAAAATAAATCATTTAAAAAAAAAAAGATAGAAATCAGAGAGAGAAAACACAAAATAGAGAGGTAAAGCATTAGAATGGGCTGCAAAGAAAGGGGCAGTTAAAGAGACAGAAAGGTACACAGCTTGCAACCAGGGAAGCTGTCAGGGGCTTGTAGCTTATTAGTGAGGATGTGTTTAAGAAAGATCATAACAGTGCAACAAGATGTGGACTGGTATGGGTCCTTGGCCTTCTTAGGGATGTGTGTGTGTAGTGTAGACAGCTTAGTTCAACAGACATGTTCTCAGGCAGAAATTGCACATAAGCAAACATGAAATTTATGTTATATTCTGTAGAGGGCAAAAAGGCCCTTGTGCACATAGATAAGCACTGGAGAAGCCGGAAAAAGTTAAACACATAGTTGATGTCTTCAATGGGAGAAGATACTTAGCTGTTCTCCTGGAATGCTGGGGAGGGAGAGTAGTTTACAACCTGGCAATCCTTTGCTACCTGTTGAGTCAGGCTCTGCCCATATCACACAGAAGACTATGTTTGTTTTTCCAAACCCATAAGACCTTGTGCCATTTGTACTTTACAACAGCCTAAGTGACTTCTATGTTGTCTTTGGAGCAGGGATTCTGTTTACCTCAGTCATCCTCCTTAGGTCTTACCTTGAGCACTGTTTCTGAAGTCAACAAGACCCTATCTTACAAACAAAGCCACATGTACTTTGTAAAGAACTTCAATGTAAACATGTCTTAAGCTTTGTTGTACTCAAGGGAATGAGTTCATCTTTACCCAAATTCTTTTTTACAAAATTGGGCTGTGCCTAAATATGGCTAAATTAAAATGATCTGGGTCAAAGTCTAGAAGTCCTGCCCCAGCACCAAACTCAAGCAGATCCAAGTTTCATTCTTACCTCACCCTGTCATTTTTGTTGCCTGCTGTAAAGCCTGCAAAGACCCTTCCACAATATTCAAATTTGTGGGCGAAGCTATGCTTTCTTCCTAAATTATAGTTTTATTGTGTTTCTTTTTACTTCTTATGAGCCCAGGGCCTTGTATATGTATATGCTAGGCCCACTGAGCTGCATCCTGACTCATCTCTTTTTTATAGTTTATGTATTGATATATTTCAGCAGATTGTTAAGTATATAACATAAACCTGGCCATAATAGCCACCAAATCTAGAGAGGAGAGATGACAAGGGTAATGGGAAGGTATGTATGGGCAAAGTACAATGATATACATGTATGAAAATATCATAATAAAATCCATTATTTTATATACTAATTGAATGAGGTGGATAGGAAGGGGAATCCCCTTTTCTGAGGAATATGGGAGGGGGAGTGAAAGGGAGGGTGGGACTGGGATATGAGGAGGGACAGGGCTATGACCAAGATATAAAGTGAATAATAAATAAAATAATTAAAAAGTAATTAATAAAAATGCAGTTTTAAAAGCCTAATTGATGAGCTGGAGAGATTTCTCAGTGGTTAAAACATTTGCAGAAGACCAAAGTTTAGATCCCAGCACCCACGTCAGATAGCTCACAACTATCTGTAAGTCCAGTTTCAGGGGATGCTAGGCACTCTTTTGGCCTCTGCAGGCACATACACACACATGTGCATGTGTGCACATACATGCAAACACACAGAGAGCTGAGTATACACATAAGTGAAAATAAGACCTAAATTAAATAAAAGCCAAGTTAAGGAATGGCAAGATGGCTCAGTGATTAAAAGCACAAATGATCTTCCACAAGCACTTATAGGAGTTACAACTCCAGCTTCAGAGGATCTGACACCTCTGGCCTCCAAGGGTACCAGCACACACATTCATATACTCACACACAGACACATATGCATACATAAATTTTTAAAAATAATTTTTGCCACACACAGTGGCACACACCTTTAATCCTAGCACATGGGAGGTAGAAGCAGATGGATCTCTCTGTAAGTTCCATCCTCTGTGTGGCCACCCTTGTTTATATAGTGAGTTCCATAACAGCTAGAGCTACACAATGAGATCCTTTTTTTAAAACAAAACAAAAGCAAGCAAAGAAACAACCCCCCAAAAATTATTTAAGATATATTTTTTAATTGGAATAGAATTGCATCACCTTTCCCCTTCATTTTCTCCCACCAGACCCTCCTAGCTTCCTTCCCTCAAGCCTCATCCACTTACTCTCAAGTTGATAGACTCTTTAAAAAAAATAAATGATTTTTAAAGAGTCAGGGAGCTGGAGAGATGGCTCAGAGGTTAAGAACACTGATTGAGTTCCCAGTACCGACATGGCAGCTCACAACTGTCTGTAACTCCAATTCCAGGGTTTCTGGCACCCTTACACAGACATATATGCAAGTAAAACACCAATGCACATAAGAAAAAAGAAGGTATCATTATAAATTTTAATTTTAAAAATTCTTCGTAAACTTAGTGCTTATTTAAAAACTGCAAGTTTGAACCTCTTTGAACGTAATCCCCATGTTAAAGGACTTCAATTAATTACACATACCTACTAGGAAGAAAATTAACATTAAATGCATTAAAATATACAAAAAGTTGTGTAATATTTGATCTATAACATTTAATAAGTACCTGCCTTAGTTAGGATTTCTACTGCTGTGACAAAACACCATGACCAAATGCAACTTGGTGAGGAAGGGGTCATTTGACTTACATATCCTGACTCACAGTCCATTGAGGGAAGCCAAGGCAGGAACTTAAACGCAGCAGGAACCTGGAGACAGGAGTTGATGCAGATGCCATAGAGAAGAACTGCCTGCTGGGCTTGTTTCTTGTGGCTTGCTCAGCCTGTTTTCTCATAGAACCAGTATAAGTAAGGGGCCTTGGAGTTGGAACAGAACACACCCAGATACCAAATTCTCGGGACAAAGGAGCAGTGTTTTTAAGGAGAAAAGGGGGGAGGGGAGATTGCATTAGGATGAGTTGGTACATCCTGGTTGGACATGTTAACCAGTCTAGCCAAATAATGATTTTTGATTGCTTGACCTTGATGTTTTGATAGTTGGACCTTGGTGATCAATCAGTCTCAGGAATGAGTCAGTGGTTAAGTAAAGGAATGGATGGTCGGGGGATAGCTTTAGGAATGTAATCTAACAGTTTAGCGAGGGAGAGGGAGAGGGGGAAGGAAGGACCTGCCAGTGCCATGTTGCAGTGCTTGAGCCTGTTAGAAAGACCTTTCTTTCCCCAGGACCACCAGCCCGGAGATGGCACCACTCACAATGGGCTAGGCCTTCCCCTATCAATCACTAATTTAAAAAATGCCCTACAGGCTTGTGTGCCACCTGGTCTTAGGGAGGCGGTTTTTTCTCCATTGATACTCCTTCCTGTCAGATGATTCTAGTTTGTGTCAAGATGACACAATACCACTCCCCATTTCCTTTTCTTTTTACTTGGTTAAATAAGCTCCTCTGTAATAGTGCTTTCTTTAGCTGCATGCTTCTGCTACGCTCCCACAAAAAGTCTAAATTTTTTGTTTCCTAATTTTCTTTTTTCTGCAGGTTCAGGAATATAGAGAGGCTCTTGATGCAGTCCTCATCAAGGGCAAAAATGGAGTCCCACTTCTCCCAGAGCTGTACAGTGTTCCTCCTGATAGGGTAAGTCAGATAGTGCTGGACCGTTACAAGAGAGGAGCCATATTTCTGTGGTAGTGACTTATTTGAGCCGAATAGTTTTTGTGACTTTGTATCTTATGACTTTAATATTGTAAAATTTTTGTTTTCAGATTAGGACAACAAAAATACAATTTTTCCTTTCAATATAAATTTCTAAAGCAGACTCAATTGTGGTGCTGCTGTACAAGGAGATATAAATGAAAACAAATATCAATTCTGAGGATGTAGAGATCAGGAGGTGGACCCAGAGTGGTTTCCTGTGTAGCTCTTAGGACTAGGTATCCTCTGAAGCCAATTATCTGAGGTTGCTAATGTAGATCAGACTTGGAAAAATGAAGCAGATGCTGTCTTTGTTAGCCATTGTGAAGGAGAGTTAGACATGGTAGAGACACAGTTTTACATTCTGTTATGGATTTGGAGAGTAGGTTCCTAGCAGCATCAGCAGTATCAGCTGAGAATTTATTATGATAGTTTCCATCCACCCCCACCACACTTAGTCAGTCTTCATTTTCATAAGATTCTTGGGTGATTTGTGCACACATTACATTACAGCTGGAGCACTGCCTTACTTAGCTTTTCAATCCATCACCTATAAACTATAAACCACAATCTGGACTTGTCTTTTCTCATCTAGTATCTTAAGCTTTCTATTAATGCCTCTCATTTGATTACCTTATCTCTTAATTTAGGTTGATGAAGAGTATCAAAATCCTCACACTGTGGATCGAGTCCCTATGGGAAAATTGCCTCACATGTGGGGTCAGTCTCTATACATTTTAGGAAGCTTGATGGCAGAGGTAAGGGAAAACTTCAAAGCTATCCCACTATCTATCCATCTATCTATCTATCTATCTATCTATCTATCTATCTATCTATCTCTGCCTTAGTCACCATAATAATCAATTCCTTTCATACTTTGACTTAATTATAGCTTTTCCTCCAGCTCTTCAGCATAGGGGTATGACCAGAACTTGGCAAAAATCTTTTGCTCCCTGGCAACCATGTCTATTGTGCTGCCCAGAGCTCCCTACCTTGGCATTGTACTTGGTACTATTCAGGAATCAAGTTGTGGATCTCTCCCTTTCAAAACTCCCCTCAGTGTCTTGTTTGGTAGCGGTTACTGGTGATGGATTAAATGCTACCCTTTCTAAGGGTTACCATAACCCTTAACCTATAACCCATAACATAAGGGTTCATTCCTTAATTAAGTGATCATTTGGGTACTTTCACTAGAGCTTGGCAATAACCATGTGCTGTTTGGTTAGTTAAGATTTTTTTTTTTTTTTTTTTTACTTGTTGGTAAAGCGCTATCTAAATGCTCTTTATATAAAATTCTGTTAAGATGGCTTTTAAGGAAGCACATTTCTTACCCAGTATCTTTGGGAGGGGCATTTTGGGCCTACATAGAAGGATATTTCTTCTAAGAAGGTTTCCAGCACTTTCTGAAAAACCTATTTTCAACACTAAGGTTATTTTTTCCTAAGGTTATTTTTTTAAAGACAAGGTCTTACTATGTATCGTTAGCTAGCCTCTAACTTACAGTGATCTTCCTGTGTCTGTTTCCTGAGTTTGGAGGTTACAAGGGTGTTCCATCACACCTAGCATGGTTGTTTTGATATGATAGACCCAGGTTTTTGGAGAATCTAGTTTGGAGCTTAGCTGGCATTTCTTTCTGTTTATGTGGCCATTTATTTTCTACAGCTATATTTTTGGTTTTGTTTCCTGTAGCTATGGCTGTTTGATAATCTTTAATTTAATGCTTGGCTCCAGAAATAATGGACATAATGCTTTAAAACAATGCTTGTCCAGCAACTTTCTCATCTAGCCATAAATTAAATGGGATGGGAAAAGGGAGGGCTCTGTAATATTAAGGAGAAAGATGGGTGAGTTTATATTATTTCACAATGTATGGAATCTATGTAAAAAGATTTCTGCTAGTCAAAAAGCACAGCAGACACACAGACAAAAAAGCAAACAATGCTTATTATCAATTTTAAATTTAATATATTTTGAGAAATCCATGTATGAGTGCTACATTTATATTCTTTTCACTTCTTGATCCCTTCTACACACAGACCCTACCAAGTCCATTTAGTGTTGCTCCTATGTGTATTTATTTAGGACTGACCCCTTGGGATTGGATAACCTGTCAGGGAGCTCATTCCTGGAAAAGAAGGACTCTTTCTATCTCAGAAGCTATTAATTGCCTATAGATCTTGGTCTAGTGTCTTCTAAGATTTTGCCCGTTCATGTTGGCATGTCTATTGGTGGTGTCATTGTGCATGTCTTGTTTAGGTGACCATGTTTTTACATTTCCATGGGTGCAGCTTCCTTGTCATATATAGAAAGTACAATACATTGCAGCAGATGTCCTGGTCCCTGGTTCTTAAAATGCTTCCACTTGCTCTTCCATTATATTCCCTGAGCCTTGGGCAAAGGAGTATTTTAGACGTGTTGATAAGGATCAGGTACCCCAAAGTCATTTGTAGCAGTTTTTTAAAATTTATTTTTACATATGCATTTTTATTATTACACCTATATAAAATAAACTATATACAGCAAAAGAACCACAGAACATTCAGGAATTACATTCCTGTTACATTCATAGTGTTTTGGCTATTTGTATTTGACAACCTTGAAGAAAGTGTCTTTCCTATCTTGATGAGTCTAAAATTCTGAATGTAAATCCATATCTATCATATTTCTTCTTTATCAACTTAAAGCATCTAAAAACATCTTAACTCATAAACAACTAAGCTCAATTGTAAAACTAAACTATCTGGTCTTCAACCCCATCAGAGACTTGAGAAGGAATAAAATTAATTACCTGAATAGACAGGAAGTACAGATTAGGAATTTAATAAGGAAAAGGAAAAAGAAAAAATGATAGAGACAGTTTGCTGCCATATCTCTCTACAATGTTGGAGTGTCATCTTCAGCCTTCTGGCCCAGTATATCTGACAGACATATTTATGAGGCAGGAGCTATTGAGGACTTTCTTACCCTGTCTTGGTAGAGTTTGGCAGTCAATTCTGCCTGCATCCAAGCTTGCCAAATTTTGGGCAGAATTCTGTCAGTGGTCAAAATGAAGACATTTTGCCCACTGGCCAGTTTGCCATATTTGAAGCCCTCTCCATGAGGAGGTTTTAAAGTCTTACTGATTTGGAGTATTTAAGCCTCAACCTCCCTTCCAACCTCCCTTCCAACCTCCCAACCCTACAAGTAGGAGAGAGAAGGTTAGTAGGGAGAGGGGGGGCCTTACTTTTCCTGGCTGTTTAGGGTCAATTGGGCTCCTTTGGGCTATACCCGTCTCTATCAACATCAGATGCAGCCAGCAATCTCCTCCAAGCTGCTGTATCCCAAAGTGTCTCTCTTTTTCTGTCTCCTCCAAACCACCACACTGTCCATCTCTGGTCTCTTCAAGCACATGCACACCACATGCCAACATCACACACCACACCACGCTCTCTCTGTCTCTAATTTATATCCCCAGAGCCCTAGACCACACCCCTCTCTGTGCTGCACTAGGACTGCTGTTACCAGCTGGAAAAAGCCATGTCCCTCATGAGACAATTAACAAGTGTGGACAAGCTAAAGCCAAAACTAAAATTCCACACTTGGGATTAGAACAAAAACATATTTACATAATATAACTGAGTTTACAAAGAAACCAAAATTTTCAGTACACTCATTTGTTCTCTACATTTTAACCACTTGTGGTTTTCTGTGATGGTCTCTGCTGCAAAAAGAAGCTTTTTGATGAAGGGTAAGAGCTACATGTACCTGTGTGCATAAGGGTGGTATTTAGAACTCAGTTAGGAATTATAGTGGTTTAGGAAACTGATAGTAGCAAGTTCTCCTCTGAGTTTCATGACCCCCAACCTCCAAGTGTAGTTGGCTAGGTTTCCAGTATCAGGCATCAGTTCCCTCCTATTGACTCCAATTAGACAACTTTTGCTTGCCTCTGTGCCATAAATGCCACTGTTGGACCCTTGGGGATATCTTGCCATAGTGGTCATAGTTGTGGTTCACAGGCCTCATAGGTGACCAGGACTATTGATTGCTTTTGTCCCTTGGCAGCTTGTATAGCACTTTTGGTCATTTAGAGATCTAACCATCATACAGGAAGCTTTCCGGTCAGTTCCAGCTCAATTCCTTCAAGTTCTGTTTCTGAGTGTATGGTGTCTTCAGCTATTGGGACTTCCTTCAGGTTCTGTGAGGCAACCAAGAGACATGGAAATAGCCTACATTTATACTGTGTGGATCTCTCTCTCTCTCTCTCTCTCTCTCTCTCTCTCTCTCTCTCTCTCTCTCACACACACACACACACACACACACACACACATACACACACACATTATATGTATGCTTAAATAAACAAAAAATGTTTCCCTGTGGCTTTTCCAAACATCCTTAGGATTATTTGTCCCATTGCCATCCCTCTCCTTTTCCAGTTTAATCTCCTCACTCCATTTTTCTATTTTCCTTTTTTAAGGTATTAGTGTTTTTTTTTTCATTTGTCCATGTGTCACAATATGTATATTCAGAAAGGATAGCTGAGTAACCAGAAACTTTCTGTTTATTTATAATTAATTTAGATATGAATTCTAGGACTTCAAGCATTTTTATATAGGTCAAGTGTTTGTTTCCTTTCTGTCATTTCCCCCTAAAATACTAGCTTTAGTTTATTTTTTTGTTTTATGTGTGTCGGTGCTTTGTGTACCATGTACCATGTATATGCAGTGCCTGTGGAGAGAGAAGAGGCATCAGATTATCTGAAAAGGGAGTTAAACAGCTGTGAGCCACCATGTGGGTGTTGGGAATGGAACCCAGGTCTTCTGGAAGAGCAGTCAGTGCTCTTAACTGCTGAGCTGTCTTTCTAGTATCCTAGCTTTATTTTTTGAGGTTTATTAATTTTGTTTTGTGGGTTTTCTTCAGGGATTTTTAGCTCCTGGAGAAATTGATCCCCTGAACCGTAGGTTTTCTACTGTGCCAAAGCCAGATGTGGTGGTTCAAGGTATGTATTACTCCTAGCAACGGAAATGTTATCTTAAAAGTCTGATTAGGGAACAACATTTGGGGGCTTTGTGTTAGGCTTCAAAAAGTCTATAATATATTTGGCTTAGTTTGGTTTCAAAATTACTGTTAATAATAAAACAAATCAATGAAAGATGACTGTAGAGGATTATAAATTACTATTTGATACACCTTATTTTTGGGAACTCTTTTCTTTAAAATTTTGTGACATTTTATTCCACTGGTTACTGTTACTTTCTTTTAAACCACGCTTTCTATGCTTTTCCTGCTAGCATAGCCTTCTTTTCATAACCTTCTATGCATTAACGTCCTCCCTGCATTAGGCTTTTAGGCCTGCACCCCTCATAGTACATTAGCTTCTGACCATTATCTCACTAGAGAATATGTCTAAAAAATGTCCCCTAAGAATCGACATAAATGTGAGAGTATCTACGTTATGCAAAACACTGAGCTGAGTTCTCTAAACATCATGAATGCAAGTCTTGGCTGTATGTGGGAGTACATGTGCTTCATCCAGCAGTGGGGAGCCAGAGTCAGGCACAGCACTGATTTCAATGCTAGCTTGTTCTGTATCAGACTGGCCAAGGATATATGCTGAGACTGTCTTAGTTAGGGTTTCTGTTGCTCTGAAGAGATGCCATGACCATGGCAACTCTTATAAAGGAAAACGTTTAATGGGGCTTGGCTTACACTGCAGAGGTTTAGTCCATTCTCATAACGGGAAGCATGTCATCATGCAGGCAAACAGGATGCTGGAGAAGTAGGTGAGAGTTCTACATCTGGATCAGCAGGCAGCAGGAAAAGAGTGAGCCACTAGGACTAGCTTGAGCTTCGAAACTTCAAAGCCCACCTCCAGTGACACACTGCCTCCAACATAGCCATACATACTCCAACAAGGCCACACCTCATAATCATTTAAAATACTGCCATGCCCTATGAGCCTATGGGGACTATTTTCATTCAAATTATCACAGAGACCTTGTCTCAAAAAAAGTCCTAGTCTGACTATCTATGAACTACGTCTATATGTCAAACACAAGCCTGGCCTCTTTCCTATCCTTTTACTTCTCTCCGAAAATGTTGATATTGTTACTTTCCTTGTTTCTTTTGATATTACCATTATCCTGGTTTTTTTGAGAGTAGACATCTTGGTGTGAATTTACATTCTCCAATATCACTCTTCAATATAGTGTTAAGTCATGCTGTAAAGCTTCTTTAAGATACTCCTAGTTGCCAGGCACAGTGGCGAACACCTTTAATCCCAGCATTTGGGAGGCAGGGGCAGGCAGATCTCTGTGAGTTCAAGGCCAGCCTGGTCTACAGAGAGAGTTCCAGGACAGCCAAGACTACACAGAGAAACCCTGTGTCAAACAAACAAACAAAGATATTCCTCGTCATTTGGATTTCAAGTTGATTCTCTATGGAAAATCAGCCTATTTTCTAAAGCTTCTTAGACTTGACACTCTATTTGATCATAAAGGTGGTCTTTGCTTTCCATTGTTGCTAGCAAATGTTTTATAGAGACTCATACTCATCTAGAATTATCCCTGATTCATCAGAATTCCTCAATAATACCTTCTCTTTTCCCTTCCAAAAGAAATTATGCACTTTATAATATCTTTAGGGGTCTGGAGAGATGGCTCAGCTCAGGATTTAAGAGCACTTGTTCTTGCAGGGGACCCAGGTTCACTTCCCAGAACCCACACAGTGGCTTACAACTATGTATAACTCCAATTTCAGGGGATCCGATACCTTCTTCAGATCTTCATGGGCACCAGGCATGGATGTGGTACATGGACATACATGCAAGCAAAACACTCATACACATAAATAAATCTATAAGATTTTTTTAAAAGTTTCTATTGGACTAAAACCTAAAATCTCATCTTCTTTCTTTTCTATAGTCTCCATTCTGGCGGAAACAGAAGAAATCAAAGCCATTTTGAAGGACAAAGGAATTGATGTACAGACCATTGCTGAGGTATACCCCATCAGAGTACAGCCAGCTCGTATTCTCAGCCACATTTATTCCAGTCTAGGTAAGGAGAATGGCTAGCCTGCTAGAATCAAATAATTACGGCTGGTTTCTTTCCATTTTACGCTTCTTTAACTTGTATTGCTTTATTACGTTGAATCTGACAAGGAATTTAGACTCTGGAATGCAGGTTTCTGAACCAATCTGTTACGAGCAGGCTTGATAATTTTAGATGTATTTTATGCATACTTTGGTCTGTAGGACATGCTTGTTTTCAGACATTATATCCTTGTTCTAAATGAATATTTAACTAGTATGTTCTCTCCTTTCTTGGAATTTATATGTTTTGAATACATGCTAACTTTGTGTACAGTAGTGATCAAGGAACTTGTTTTAGATATTTATACTTTGTCATGTAATAAACTAATTATTAACATAAATTCCTTAATCAAATATCTTTTTCTTAATAGTTCTTTTTATTCCCTTATTAAATTTAATGATTGAATTGTTACACTGTTAATTAACAAAAGATATGGGGTCTGGGAGTCTGTAGCTCAGTGGCACAACATTTGCCTAACATAAACAAACTCTGAGTTCCAACCTTATTACCCAAAAAAAAAAAGAAAAGAAAAGAAAAGAAAGAAAAGAATATACAAAATTTTTAAACTACCTTTTCAAGACACTCCTTCCCCCAGATATTCAGATTCTGATCTCTAGTACCTATGAACATTACCATATATGACAAATAATTTTTCAGGTATGGTTAAATTAAAGGACTTGACATGAGAATATTACCCTAAATTATTGGGGAGGACTCCAAATACAATCAGATCAGGCTATAGAAGTAGTTATGATTTAACAGAAATAAAGGACTGGTTTTACTAGTCAGGGTTCTCTAGAGTAATATAACTTATAGAGTGAATATATATGGGATAGAAATATATATGAGATATACATGTATGTATATATGTATATGTTTGTATGCATATATATGATTTATTATAATGACTTACAGTCTGTGGTCCAGCTAATCCAACAATAGCTGCCTATAAACATAAAGTCAATAATCTAGTATCTGTTTAGTTCACAAGGCTGGGTGTCTCAGCTGGTCTTCAGTATACACCGGAATCCCAAAGAATTAGGTTCTACTGCCAGTGAAGGAATGCACTTGCTAGTGAGGGCAAGAGCAAGCAGGTGAAGAGAACAAGCTTCCTTCTTTTATATAGGTTTCCAGCAAAACCTGTAGCCCATGTTGGAGGTGGGTCTTCCCACTTCAAAAGATGTGCATTAAAGGTGTGTCTTCCCAGTTTAAAGATCTGGACTGGAAGTCAATCTTCCTGCGTCAAATGATTAAGCAAAAATCCCTCTCAGATGTGTCTAGCCATTTGGGGGATTTAGGTAATTCCAGATGTAGTCAAGTTGACAACAAAGAATAGCCATCACAGGTCCACCCAAATCATATCTCCTTATGTCGTGCTTAATTTTGAAATGAAACAATAGCCAGGCCATAATTATGCATAACATGATACAGCTATTGTACGATCACAAACTCTTTGTGTATTTAAGCAGGTCATAATAAAATGCCTAATATGATATAACTATCCCCCATACAACTGCAAATGCACTGTAAATTTAGAATAGGTGGCAACGTCACTTGAGGGACATCCTTTTAGTATCTCAAACTTAAGTATGATAACCATTGATATTCTTTAAATCGAGGAAAGAGCTGGGTGGCGGTGCTGCATGCCTTTAATCCCAGCACTCGGGAGGCAGCGGCAGCCTGGTCTACAGAATAAGTTCCAGGATAGCCAGAGCAACACATAAAAATGCTGTCAAAATACGAGAGAGAGAGAGAGAGAGAGAGAGAGAGAGAGAGAGAGAGAGAGAGAGAGAGAGAGAGAGAGAGAGAAGAAAACACAAATGCTGTACAAATGCATCCTTAACAAAATATGGGAGAAATACTCATGTCAATTATAATCCTCATTTCTGCAACTGGTCATGTGGCTTTAGCTGGTATTTATAATCACCTCCTCCTACCCATTCTGTATATCCTCTACCTTCACCAGGCACCTCAGAAGGTCTTGGCTCTTTTCTTAGAGGAGTGACCCATACCTGTATATCTCATGGGTCTGTACCTTTTGTCATCCAGGTTGTTGTAGTTTCCCATTGCCTTTAATCACAGGACATGGTAGCACCAAGAGACATGCTAAAGGATCTCCTGCACTGCAGGCATAGTCTTTCTTACCTCCACTGTGGAGAAGCAATCTAATTTCCCCTTGGAAATCTGGATCCTCTGTCCTAACACTGCTATTTTTTTAGCCTGTTGGCTTAAGGGCATCAGAAGCCCAAAGTGGTCAGCATGGGCTCTGAGCTTCCAGGTCAATGGAATATTTGTTGTGGCTTTCAGCAGGACTGAGAGCCCCCAATCTGGAACCAAAACTTCTAGACCAGAAGAACTTAAGGTCATGGGAACAGGAAACAAAAATTGTCCTAGTATGTCACTAGGAGTGATTGTGAGTGGCACTATTTCCTTTCTTCCCCTTGCTTCCTGGACCTGTGGATCCTTGCTTTGGGAGAAACCTATATACTGGATGCTAATTCAAGCTTAGACCACCTTCTGGAGAACCCTAACCCAGCCTTTAAGGCTGCTGCCACTTAATCAGCACTCTGTGTCTGTCTTCAAAAGGCTGTTCCATCTTTCCAGCTGCTTTAGGATGGTAGGGAACATGGTAGGCCGATGGATTCTATGATTCTGGGCCCACTGTCACACTTCTCTGACTGAAGTGAGTTCCTTGCTGATAAGCAATACTGTGTGGGATACCATTACAGTGGGTACGGCATTCTGTAAGTCCATGATGGTGGCTTTGGCAGAAGCATTACATGCAGGAAAGGCAAATCCATAACCAGAATAAGTATTTACTCCAGTAAGGACAAAGAGCTGTCCTTTCCATGGAGGACATGGTCCAGTGTAGTTAGCTTGCCATATCCGGGACTCAGTGTTGCTCTCTGTTGTTGGGAGATCTGGCACTAGCAGCAGCTGTAGCCAGATAAGCGTTGATGAGTGGAAGTCCATTTTGTTGACTCCAGACTGGTCTTGAGCTCATGATCCTCCTGCCTCCACCTTGTTCAGCAAATCCTACCAGTGTGTGCCACCACAACTGGCTACTAGTATAGTCTATTAAGCCCTCCTTAAAGTGTTCAACTGCTTTTCTAATTCAAAGTCCCAAAGTACACTCCACCAACAAGCAGCATGGTCAAGCCTGTCACAGCAATACCACAGTCCTAGTACCAACTTCTGTCTTAGTGTTCTATTGCTCTGAACAGACACTGTGACCATGGCAGCCCTTAAAGAACACCATTTAACTGAGGCTGGCTTACAATGTCAGAGGTTTAGTCCATTATCATCATGGTATATAGCAACATGCAGGCAGGCATGGTGCTGGAGAACCTGCTGACAGTTCTACATCGGGATCTACAGGCAGCAAGAAGGGAGAGCCACTGGGCCTAGATTGGTTTGTTTTTTTAATGTTTTATTGATTCTTTATGATTTTCATATCATGCACCCTAGTCCCACTCATCTCCCCATCACCTCGTATTTGCCCTCTGCCCTTGTACACTCCTCCACCCAAAGAAAAAATTTAAAAACACTAATAAAAGAAATAAACAAAAAAAAAAAGCGTAGAAAACATCTGCTCATGGAAAGTATAGTGTGTCACAGTATACCCCATAGTATAACCCTCTGTCAAACCATCGTCTCTTAGAAATGTTCACTGCAATTAGTCATTGGTCTGGTTTGAGGTCTCTAGCTTCTGTCACATCATCAATATTAGTTTCTCACTGGAACACTTCCCTGTTATCCCATTGTTGCCCTGTGTTATGGAGATCCTGTAGCACTGGATCAACAGGTCAGGCCCCAACAGTTCACAGATGATGTAGATTTTGGGATGGGATAATTCAGAGCCCTGCATCTGGACCTGGTTGGTAGCTGAGCTGGTCAGCCTGTCAGCTCTTCCTTATCTGCACCACCAGGCTGCTCCAGCTAGGCCACCCAGTGCTACCACTGGCAGGATGCAGGGTCAGCTCAGCTTCCCTCATGCTCTTGGGACAAGCTCTCTATCTCCCACACCTCCAGAACTAGCTCTACCCTGCTTCCCAGGTGAGGTGAAGGGCCCACTCTCCCAGCTGCTGAGGAGCTGAGCCAAGTCTCCCACTGTCACACCTTGGGGTTGGCTCACCTGTACCTTCCTCATCAGGGCCAGCTCCACCGTATTGCCTCAGTGGGATGCAGGGCTCCACTCTCCCTGAGTGCTACAGCTGGTGAGTGGCAGAGGCAGCTCTCCCAACTGCCTGAGGTGGTAAAGAGTGAAGGGACAGACCCCCACGGCACTGGCTTGGGCTTTTTAAATCTCAAAGCCCACCCCCCAGTGACACACTTCTTCCAACAAGGCTGTACTTCCTAATCCTTACAAATACTGCCACTCCCTGGTGGCCGAAGATTTAAATCTATGAGTTTCTGGGGGCCATTCTCATTCAAAAGAATAAATAGGGGTTGCATTGCTATGCCGATTACTAAGGAATGCCCATAGTGTTTTGAAGTCAGGATTGTCAAGCAATAAATTGTCTCCTGAAGTAACCAACTCAATTGAAACTTTGTTTTGATTTTTGAATTCTAAATGGAGGGCTTTGAACTACATTTAGATTTAAGGCTTTAGGTAAATGATGGTTGCTCAACCACGAAAGTATATATGAATTTTCCCATTTTTAAACACATTTTTACTGAAAAATAAAATAATTCATATTACATCTCATTTTCTATCCCATCCCATGCATCCTCCCATTCCTCCCTCCCTCCCACTTTCACCCCAATCCCCCTTCCCTATGACTGTGACCGAGGGGGACCTCCTCCCCATGAACATGGTGCTAGGGTATCAAGTCTCTTCTTGGTAGTCCGCTATCCTTCCTCCGAGTGCCATTGGGCCTCCCCAACAAAGGGACATGGCCAAATATGGGGCACCAGAGATCCTGTGAAAGTCAGTCCCCGGTCTCCACTTAACTGTGGAGAATGTTCTGTCCCTTGGTTAGATCTGGGTGGGGGTTTGATGATGACTGCACGTTTTGTCCTTGGTTGGTGCCTTTGATCAAGCAGAACCCCTGGGCTCAGATCCACCCATCATAATGTTCCTCTTGTAGGTTTCTAGGACCCTCTGGATCGACCTACTTCCCTATCCCCTATATTTTTCTCACCTAGAGTCTCAATAGGATGTTCTCACCTCTATCCCACTTTCCTGGTAGTGCAGACTTTCATGGGACCTGCCCCTTGGGCTAGTGTCCAGTTATAAGTGAGTATATACCATTTGAGTCTCTCTGCTTCTGGGTTAGCTCACTCATTATGATCATTTCTAGTTCAATCCATTTGTCCACAAATTTCGGGAATTCCTTGTTTTTAATAGCTACGTAGTATTCCATAGTGTATATGTACCACAGTTTCTTTATCCATTCTTCTACTGATGGACACTTAGGCTGTTTCCATGTTCTGGAGATTATGAATAAGGCTGCTATGAACATGGTTGAGCAAATTTTCTTGTGTGCTGGAGCATCTTCTGGGTATATTCCAAGGAGTGGAATAGCTGGGAATTTTCCCATTTTTAAAATGTAAAACAGTTCAGGTTCTAATCACTTAAGACAAGAAATATTCTACCTGTACCAGCAGAAACACTGCCAATTGAGACTGAAAGAGACAGATGACAATCATAGGACAAGCTGAAAAACGTCTTGTGGATTTCCAGAATTCTACAGTGGGGAAGCCGACTGAGAAAACTGCTCAGCTGCAAGCACATGCTACCTTCCAAGTAAAAAGAAGTTTCACTCAAAGGGAAGAAGACTCTTGGCCTGTGAGGGTGGAATGTTGGGCTCAGCAAGGGGACTACTGCTAAGCCTTGAAATGTAGTAACTTGCCTACCTGGATCTTAAAATTTCTTGGAACTACTAACTCTTTTCTTCCTTCCATTTTCTCTTTAAAAAAAATAGAAATGTCTATTGTTTGTGACCAATCCTGTCCTGCCACTGCACTTGAGGAGCAGAAATTGTGGTTTTCTAGTTTTAATGATCCACAAATGGAAAAGAATCTTGCCCCAGGATGGCACATAGCTAGATTCTCATTCATGCCTTATTAAACAATATTTGGACTTTGGGCTGATGATATTTGGAAGATATTAGACTTGGTCTGACGCTGTGATATGTGAAAGAGTTTGGGAGACATTGGGATGGGATAAATATATTTTATATGTGAAAGGAATGTGTATCCTCAGGGAACATATGAGCATTATTTAGTGTGTCAAAGAAGACTTAGCAAACATAACTAAGAATTTTGAGATGTGGAGGACTATTCTGGAGTATCCCAGTGGGCCTAGATGTAAATTGCACATATCTCTATAACAGGGAATCAAGAAGAAGATCAGATTATAGAAATAGGAGTCATGATATCAGAAAAAAGAGATGGGAGTGGTAACAGACTTAGCACCAGGTACCTTTACTCCCCAGACCACCTCTCTGGCCCAAATTTGTACTGTTCTAAGCTATTATATTTGTGATAGTTCATTGCAGTCTCACCAGGAAACTAATACAGTCTTAAATCGAGTCACAAGAAGTTATATTTGTAAATTAGATTAAAATATAACTTTTACATTATACAAAAATATAATTTTTAAGTTGTAGATTAGATTTTTGATTAACTATATAGCTCAATAGTAGAGTGCTTATCTGGCATGTACAAAAAAGGCTTTATTCAGTACTTATTATCTTCCCCAAATTATATGGATTGCCAGTTAAAAATCTTATCAGTCAAATGAGTGTCTCTTTAAAATATCTTGTGAACAGGCCTATAATTATATTAGACTTCAGGAGGCTAAAAAGAGAGGATGCGTGTCTAAGCCTGGGCTGTGGTGTAAGTTCCAGGCCAGCTTATGCTATATAGGGAGACCCTGTCTTCAAAATATTATTGTAACAGTTTCACAATAACAGGATTGCTTGAAGTATACATCAAACAACAGCTATTATCATACCAAGAATAAAGAGATTATTTCCTCACTAAGTATGACAGCTAAATACTTCTGCCTCATTTTAGATACTGAGGAGTTCATGGGCAATACCTTTTCATCTTCTATCTATCTATCTATCTATCTACAGTCTTTATCTATATTTATAGACAGAGTCTTCTTTCTTTCTATCTATCTATCTATCTATCTATCTATCTATCTATCTATCTATTTTAGACAGAGTCTCATTCTGTTACCCAGCCTGGCCTTAAATTCATAGACTCAAATGACTCTCCTGTCTCAGTTTCTTAAGTGCTGAGCATAGGTATCTACCTACCATTCTCAGTTTTTTAAAGTTATGAGGCTGATCAGCTTTTTAAATTTATTAAACCAAATAATTATTAAACACAAAGATGAATATAATATGCATTCTTTTCTAATCTGTTAGTGCACAGAGGTACCTTTTCATAGTTACATTGAGTGTGTATGTACTAGCTAGTATTGTATTTGCGTTTACCTTTTATATGCATCTTCTATTATTAAAATGGGGTTATTCTACAAAATTATAATAATCATTCCCTTATTTCTGATTGTCTGAGTTGTTTCCAAACCTATGGTCCTTCTATATATGCCTATGTGTAGACCATTGTTTCCTTGGTGTATATTTTCAGAACAGGTATTCTGGGTAAGGATAAGATTATCTTCCTAGCATTTACATGCTGCCTGACTATTCCTCAAAAAAACCCAAATAATTAATAGCATTGATTTTTTTTAATCAATAAGATAAAGTATACCTTTATATTTTTACTACCCTACAGGTATTGGGTTTTGTTATTTATTTTGTTAGATTAATAATTTTCATATATAAAATTATTTTAATTTTCTTTAGTTCCTAGCAACAGTACATATTTCTATTTCCTTAGGTTTTTTCTTTTTATTATAATTTATTCAGAATATATCCCGATTGTTATGTCTTTACTTGTATCTTCCAGTTCCCACCCTCCCTCCCTCTTCTGCCCTATTCCCCTCCCCTAGACCTCTGACAGAAGGGGACCTACTCCCCCACCATATGACCACAGCCTATCAGGTCTCATCCAGATAGCCTGCTTCCCCTTCCTCTGTGTTCCCACAGGGCCTCTCTTCCAAGGGGCACTGATCAAATCATGGGCAACAGAGTTCATGTCAGAGGCAGCCCCCCATACCCCCTGCTTTTCCCCATGTGGAGAATGTACTATCCATTGGCTATATCTGAGCAAGGGGTCTAGGTTCTCTGCTTGCAATGTCCTTGGTTGGTGCATCAGTTTGTGCAGGTCTCTCTGGGTCCAGATCCACTGGCTTTGATAGTCTCCTTGTGGAGCTCCTGACAACTTCCACCCCATCCTTCCATCCCCCAACTCTACCATACAACTCACAGCACTTTGCCCAGAGTAAAACTTTCTGTCTATTCGTGCATGTTTATATAGTGGGGACTGTATGCTTTTGTATATATCAGTTCTTTAAAAATAGAACCAGGCGTGCCACTGACAGTAGAGCTGGCCCCACCTCTTGCCTGGGCAAAGCCAAAGCAGGAAAGCTGGCCCTGGTTGGTGTAGGTGCAGGAGAGCTGGTAGGCTGACCAGCTCAGCTACTACCCAGGCCCAGATCCAGGGCTTTGAGTTGCCTACCCCAACATCCACCCCATCTGTGAACTGCTGCAGAATGTGAAGGGGCCAGTCCTACAGGATCTCCATGACACAGGGCAACAATAGGATATCCAAGAGGAGTCCCAGTGAGGATCCAGTATTTATAGTGTAACAGAAGCCAGAGGCCTTATACCAGATCAATGACTCTTTCCAATGAACATTTGCAAGTAAAGATGGGTGGACAAAAGGGTATACTGTGTGACACACCATGACAATACAGCTCCCATGGCAATACGGTTTGTTTGTTGAGATGAGCTTTCTCAATGTAATGGTTGGTTTTGGGGTTTTTTTTGTTTTGTTTTGTTTTGTTTTTTGTTTTTTGTTTTTTTATGAGACAGAGTCTCTCTGTGTAGCTCTGCCAGGCTGGTCTCAAACTCACAGAGCTCCGCCTGCCTCTGCCTCTGGAGTGCTGGGATTAAAGGTGTGCGCCACCATGGCTGGCCAGCATGATGTCTTTTATTGTTGTTTTTTCTTTTGTGGGGGTTGGGGATGCAAAGGTAGAAGGTAGGTATGGAGGGACTGGAAGATGAGCCGGATTGGGATGCATCATGTGAACTTCACAAAGAATCAGGGAGAGAGAGGGGGAGAGAGAGAGAGAGAGAGAAGAAGAAGAAGGAGGAGGAGGAGGAAGAGGAGGAGGATTGTTTGTTATTAGGTGTAAGCAGCACTCTGGGCTACAGAGTAAGTTTCAAGTCAGCCTAAACTATAGTGTAAGGCCCAGTTTCAAAAAGCCCTGTTTATACATGCACCTATACATACATATAGGTATATAGTGCTCCTGGATGAGCCTAACGCCTCACATAGTTGCTAAAGTTCCATACCACTAAAACTCTAATTCTGGTTTTTGCTTTTTGTTTTGTTTTGTCTTGTTTTTGAGTCAAAGTCAGACTTATGACCATCTTGCCTCCAGAAGCTGGGATTGCAGGTGTCACCATCACAGTTAGTTCCCCTTATTCTTTAAATTTGCGTTAGAGCAAACATTTATTATTTGGATGTGTAATGTATATATTTTGTATCACTTTTTAAACATGAAATTCACTGTATGAGATATTTTTCACTTTCTTAGGAATTGGGAAATCGTCTTCAGTCCTATCTGAATGTGTATGCCATTCTAGTTCTCTTCGATTTCTATAAGTTGTCTGATTACCAACTGACATGTACATACTAACTTCTGGAAATTAAAAAATATAGAAAAGAACCCAGAAAAACATTTTAAAACACCTATAATTTAACTACTACTAAAGAAACCACTGTTTTTATTTGTGGGTCTTTGTTTATATTAAGCTTTTATAAATAAAACACTTGGTTTTAGAAAAATGTTCTCATAGAGTAGACATTGCAATAAACACTCATTCTTATTTGCTTAAGAGGGGAGCTCCAAAAGGAGTTCCATGATGATGTTCCCCCATCCCCCCGATACAAGCCAGATGCTGTTTTGGCTGTCTTCAAGATGCACATGCCCACACTTCTGGGTCTAGTTTTCACCTATGCCCTGTTGTTAAAAAAAAAAAAAAGTAAGAAAAGCAAACCAACTATCATTTCACAGAAGCCTTTCCCCATTACTTAAAACACACACACACACACACACACACACACACACACACACACACACACACACAAACTCAAAGAAAAAACCCAAATGTAAATAAACCAAGCAGCAGCGTGGTCAGTGCTGGTACCTGTAGCCAAAATACATAATAGGGGTTCTATTGGTACTGACAAGAAAGGGCATTCCATGTATTTGGGAGGAAAAAATTTTAGAACAATATGTGAAGTATTTTCCCCTCTGATGATAGGAAAAATGCATGTCAGTGAATGAGCAATTCTCTTACCGTATCATAAGCAGTGTTTAATATAGTTTTATATTTATATATAGTATACAGTAACATATAATATATTTAACATATATATGGATTGCAAGACAGAGTCTAATTTTGGAAATCTAAACTGCACAAGGAACACATCTTAAACTGAAAAGTGAGGTGGATATGTGTCTCTATGTGTATATACATACATTGTGTGTGTGTGTGTAAACAAATAATGCTTTAATTTGTACACTAAGAATATCCTGACCATTTCTCAATTCTGTGTCAGGATGCAATAATAGAATGAAACTCAGTGGACGACCCTACAGGCTCATGGGTGTGCTTGGAACGTCAAAACTCTATGATATTCGTAAAACTATCTTCACTTTCACTCCACAGGTGAGTAGGATAAGCTGCAAAACACATTGAGATGAGTGGTGCCAAGAGGGAGAGAGACTGCAGAAATAACACATTTGCTGGAATTGGATTAGTCAGAGTCCCACAGGCCTTGCATATATTCAATGACTCAATAAGTGTTTGTGGAATTGAACTGAATTGAACTTGCTGCGTAGAAAGAACTTTGCCAAGTGACTGTCGCTACCAAGAGTAGTGCTGGGTGGTAAGCTGTGACTGGGATTTTCTAACTATTCAGGTCCTTACACAGTTTTCCTTATTTTCAGAAGTTAAACTAAGACTGGATTTGTCCTTTGTGAGTGAGACAAAAATCTGTTTAATTCAAGTGCTAAATTAAGTGTTTCCTGTGGGAAAGGAGCCCTTTCATTTTCATTTGCATAGAAAACGTCAATGCCCTCCTTTAAAGAAAAATATCAGGATTGTTAAGCCGTAATTAAACATATCGGAGGAGGCCTGGTGTTTGTTAGCTACACAATAATAAATCTAGGTTCAATTGTGTATGATAGTAGAAATTATTTTCTGGGAAGGAAGCATGGTGTCACCACATGCTTGGAATCCCAGCACTTAGGAAGGTGAGGCAAGAGATTCCTTTGTTCAGAGCCGACCTGGGGAACGTGGTCAGCAAGGTCAGCACGGGCCACACAGGAGTGCTCTGTCTCAACCAAGTGCTGAGGCTGGAGCTTTAGTGGTAGAGTGGCAGAGCTGAGCATGCGCAAGGAAGGCCATGGGTTTGTCTCTAGCACCACACCAAATATTTTCTGAAAGGAAAATTTAAATTCCCTGTTTGTCAAATCTAAAACAGTAGAGCTGAGATAGACGTAGACTAAGATGTGTGTGCTAGTCCACATAGTGTCTCTGAGTCTTACCTTGATATTAAAAGAAAACTGGCAAGGTGGGAATAGTAGTGCATGCCTGTAATCCAGGACTCAGGAATTACAGAGCAGGAGCAGTATGGGTTCAAAGCCAGCCATAATGAGAAACTAGGAAGAAGAGGAGGAGGGAGAGGAGGAGCTGCTTACGCTAGGTGTTTTATAGGATTAAATGAAATTATATACTTGAAAAGATGTGTAGGCAGTCACACACTTTAAAAATAGAAAAAACTATTCTTGTGTAAACCATTGATCAGCATGTACTTTGGTAATTATTAAGCATTAAATTTCAGAGTACTGTTTTCCTCTGTGACATGCATGCCTTATGAGTAAGTGAACACTGAAAAATATTTGATATTTGTGAGAGCAATTTTTTCTGAATGATTGTTTTGCCTTTTCTTAGTTTATAGACCAGCAACAGTTCTACTTGGCTCTGGACAACCAGATGATAGTAGAAATGCTCAGAACTGATCTCTCCTACCTCTGTAGCCGCTGGAGGATGACAGGCCAGCCCACCATCACTTTCCCCATCTCACACAGCATGCTGGGTAAGGGCTGAATGAGGCAGGGAAGGAGCGGACTTTTGAAATAAGTCATATGTGTAGTTCCTCAGCATCCCACTGCAGAGCTACTTCTCACAAGTATTCTTCTACAAGTACACGACAGCTTATCTCTTCTGCCAGACAGTTTTCTAAGCTCTGGACACAGAGCGGCCGATGGGAGCTACACTTTCTACTCTGTTTATGCTTACGTTTTAGGAGGTGAGGACAGATAGTAAGTATGAAACAAATGGATGCATAAGAATATTTCAAATGGCTTGAGACCTACAAGCTAAAATGGAGTGGAGAATAGCTTTGCATAATTGGTTTCTGAGTTAGTTTTCCAAAAACTGTATTCCACAATTCTTTGTAAAGACAGTACTACTACATCCTGCATCTGTTTTATTCCAGTGGCTCATCAAGATTTATAGGTGAGCTCCCAAGTTCTCTTTGCAAAGCCTGTCTTACTGAAGCAGTAAGATCTAGGATGGAGAAAGTGCAAAGGCTTCGGTTTTATTGGGGGGCAGGGTAAGGAAAGACTATATTGCTCTGAGTTCCTGGAGGCTTCAAATACTGAGGCTGCTTCTTTCTCTCTGTGTCTCTGCTGTTGCTTCCAAAGGTCTGTGTGTACTGCCAAAGCTCATAGAATTCTTTCTCATTAAAAAGAGCCTTTTATCACGAGTCATTCAAACTCTAGACAGACTGGTAGGAATTTTGGTCACATCTGAAAAGGGCCTCAAAATAACAGGAGATGAAAAAGTAGGGTAGTTTTTGTTCTTTTTGTCTTTTTTCTTTACTTGAGACAACAAGTGTCCATTTAATAACTAATGTATTCTCACAAGTGTTTTCAGATAGTATACACTCTAATTTAGAAGGCAAAGTTAATAGATGATAATAATAGTAATAATAATAAAGACAAATTCAAGACAGTATATTAATAAGTACTAAAGCACTGAAAGTTACCAGGGTGCCAAAGAAAACTTTTCAGCTAACGTGAGACTTAGGCTTTTGGAATTGTTGGGGTTTTTTTTTTTTGTTGTTTGTTTGTTTTGTTTTGTTTTGTTTTTCACAAGATTTTGTTTTCTTGTATGAGAGTGCACAAACATGAGCATGTGTCCACAGAGTCAAAAGAGGACATCAGATTTGCTGGAGCTGGAGGCACAGGTTTTGGGAAGTACCTGATGTGAGTGTTAGGAGTGGAACTGGGACCGCCACAAAACCAAGTGCCCTTATTAACTGAGTTATCTCTCCTGCCTGTGGGTTTTGTTGTTGCTGTTATTTTGAGGCAGAGTTTCTCTGTGTAGCCCTGGCTGTCCTGGAACTTACTCTGTAGACCAGGCTGGCCTCGAACTCAGAAAGATCTACTTGCCCCCTGAGTGATAGAATTAAAGGCATGCACCACCATTGCCGTGGAGTTGTTAATATTCACATAGGAAGAGGAAAGAAGAATGAGATCAAAACTGAGTTGGGTGATGCCATGAGTGAGGCCTGGAGAGAGGGACTAGCCTGTATGTGAGGCTGGTGAAGAGATCAACCTGAACATATTAGAGTATTAGGATAAACAAAACTGGTAAAATTTATGAAGATGTCTTTGAAAATAAGCAGAGACATTTAAAACAAGTTATATAAGAAGTTGAAGCTTTCAAAAGCTTTTGAGTAAGGCATGATATGAAACGAGTTGTATTTAGAAGATATTATAGTACTGTCATCGTAGTAGTCTGACATCAAGGAAACCTATGCACATGTGAGGTGAGGAAATAATACCTTGCATTAGTGGTATTGAAAACAGAAGAAAGATGATACCAAGTTATTTTATTTTGTTCTAGATGATACCAAGTTATTTTATTTTGTTCTATTTGATTTTCCTTTCTTTTTTTTCTCATTAATTCTTTTGAGACAGAGTTTTATACTATGGGCTTGACTGGCTTGAATCTCATTAGGTGGTTTGAACTCATAACAGTCTTCCTGTTTCAGCCTCCCCAGTGCTAAGATTACAGGCATTAGCCCCTATGTCTAGTTATTTCATGTATTTATTCTTGTTTTGTTTATGTATACATTTGTTTATTTAGTGTATGTGAACATATGTGTACATGGCTCTTGTGTGGAGGTCAGAGGACAAGTAGGAAGTTGGTCCTCTCCCTTTATCATGTGGGTTGCAGGGATAAAACTCAGATCATCAGGCTTGGCAGCAAGTGTTTTTTATCTAGTAAGCCATTTCACTGACCCTGTGTGATTTCTTAGACTGGGTCTTACGTAGTGTAATCTGTTCTCAAACTTGATATATTGCTAAGGCTGGCTTTGGACTCTTGACTTTCCTGCCTCCCAAGTGCTGAAATTACAGATGTGTGCCACTCTGCATTGCTTTTTTTCGGTTTTGTTGTTGTTTTCTTTTGTGTTTTTGAAGCAAGGACTCACTACATACCAGGCTATTGTGGAACTCATTATAATTAAACATGCATATGAATAAAAACTTGTTTTAATTAATTACTTTAATTAATTAGGCCCTGATGATTTGGGTTGGTGATCTTTTACCTCACATCATTGGGATTAACATTATGATAATCATGTCATAGATGGTATCGCTCACAATGTTTCTTGCACACACAAAGCTTTTATTCATATGCATGGGCTGCCTCCCCCTGAAGTGAGGTTCAAGAGATCAGCCTTGGATATGGTAAGATAAGAGTTTTTATCAGGGATGGGGTTTTCCAAATGGGGGATTTGGCAGGCAAATGGACAGGGTTATAGAAACAGCTTAACAAGGTAGTAATAACAATCTTCTGAAACAAAAGCTGCAAGATGGTCATAACAACTTTTTGAAAGACATTGTTGGCATTTCCTGGAACCATTTGTATGTAAAGTGACACGTGGGGTATAGCGCAATCTTTCAGAAACAGAAGTTTAATCATAAACAGGAAGTAACTTTTAAAAATATATTTTATTAATTTATTCATATTACATCTCAATGGTTATCCCATCCCTTGTATCCTCCCATTCCTCCCTCCCTCCCATTTCCCCTTACTCCCCTCCCCTATGACTGTGACTGAGGGGGACCTCCTCCCCCTGTATATGCTCATAGGGTATCAAGTCTCTTCTTGGTAGCCTGCTATCCTTCCTCTGAGTCCCACCGGGTCTCCGCCTCCAGAGGACATGGTCAAATATGAGGCACCAGAGTTCGTGTGAAAGTCATACCCCACTCTCCACGCAACTGTGGAGAATGTCCTGTCCATTGGCTAGATCTAGGTAGGGGTTCAAAGTTTACTGCACGTATTGTCCTTGGCTGGTGCCATAGTTTGAACAGGACCCCTGGGCCTGTCATAATGTTCTTGTAGGTTTCTAGGACCCTCTGGATCCTTCTATTTCCCCGTTCTCCCATGCTTTTCTCACCTAGAGTCCCAATAGGATGTCCTCCCCCTCTGTCCCACTTTGCTGGTAAGTGAAGACTTTCATGAGACATGCCCCTTGGGCTAGTGTCCAGATATAAGTAAGTATATACCATTTGACTCTTTCTGCTTCTGGGTTAACTCACTCATTATGATCATTTCTAGTTCAATCCATTTGTCCACAAATTTCGGGAATTCCTTGTTTTTAATAGCTGAGTAGTATTCCATAGTGTAAATGTACCACAGTTTCTTTATCCACTCTTCTACTGAGGGACACTTAGGCTGTTTCCATGTTCTGGCTATTATGAATAAGGCTGCTATGTTCTTGTTGTGTGCTGGAGCATCTTCTGGGTATATTCCAAGGAGTGGAATAGCTGGTTCTTGAGGAAGCCCTATTCCCAGTTTTCTGAGATAGCACCAGACAGATTTCCAACAGGAAGTAACTTAGTTTTTCTTTACTATAAGATAGCTTTCAAGCCTAAGATGGAGGCAGGCTGGTTCATAAATAGTATGTGTCATAAACAAATAGTTGATGTTATTAGGCAGATCTCTGTGAGTTCAAGGTTTACAAAATGAGTCCAGGACAGCCAGGAGCTATTAGGCAGAGAAACACTGTCTCGAAAAACAAACAAACAAAAAGAAGGTGATGTTGTTTTTGTTAACAGTGCTGGCTACTTGTGATAAACAAGATAGTGTCTCTGAAGAGCTTAATCTTTAACATTTGCCTATTCTGCAGTGATATTGATTCTCACACTGATCATTCAAGCACAGGGTGGTCACAGGGAGTGCCTAAATTGTGGCATTACCAGTACAATGTTGGTGTGAAATAACTGAAATATCCCCCCCTAGTTCTAAGACAAAATGACAGATATTGGTTTTAAACTCTTTCCTTTTAAAGATGACGATGGAACCAGCTTGAATTCAAGTATCCTGGCAGCACTCCGAAAAATGCAGGATGGCTATTTTGGTGGGGCAAGGTAAGTGACACCTACCCTGAACCAGGGGAAATGTAGCACAGGAAATTATCAATAATGCTTGAGTCCTGCTTATAATATGAGAAAGTTAAATTCAGACTGAAATAGATGCTGAAACAACACACACACAGTTATAAGAGTTAACTGTAGTCTTTCTCAGGAAGCACATGAGATTGGTTCATCATTATGAATGATGTGATCTTGGCTTTAGTGGTGTTTCCAAGTGTTCTCAAAGCCTTTTTTGTTGAATATTTATTTACTCTAAATAGCTTTTCTATGACCAGGCTAGTTCTCCAATAATTGGGAGAGAGAACGCTAGATGTATTTAAACAGCCTTAAGCACAATACCTGGCAGGTACAATTTAAGCTAATTTTCTAAGCTAGTCTGGCTACCTCCTAGCTGCACTCCCCAAATTACTTGCTAGTATGTTGTCCTGTCTGGGCTGGATCTGTTCTAGCAGGCTATGTTCTTTCTCTCCATCTTATTTCTTCCTTGTCTCCTCTCCTCCATCCTCCTCCTGACCTCATGGTCCCTAGCTCAGACCCCAAGCCTGAGAATGTAAGTTCCACCTACCTCTATTCTGCCCAGTAATTGGCTTTAAGCAATTTTATTTACCAATAAGAGATAATTGGGGAGTAAAGTTTATACAACACCATTTGGCATACATGAGAATGCTCTTGTCTATACTGCAACCAAATCTTGGGGGCCAGTATTTAATATTTATATACCAGACCAACCCCCGCCCCCCCCCCGACATCTTTTCTCTAAAGTTTTTGAACAAGTGGTGCTGGCTTTCATTGATTCTTGCATGGAGGAACTATTACAGAGTTATAAAATAGCCTTCTAAAATTTTGTTTGTCTGCATATGTACATATAAACCAAGGCTCATTTTGACAGGGTTTCTATCATTCTGTGTGTCTAATATTGGAATTCTTATATATAAAAATTATCTTGGAGATACATCCAGTTGGGCCACGTGGGAGGAGCTTTGAGTGAGAAAGCCACTCAAGGGACCTGGAGCCAGCAGGGGGCTGAGCCGCCCCCTCCCACAGCAATAGGGAAGACCAGTGGAGTATTGACTCAGGCCGCGCCTGGGTTCTACCGTGGAAACCCCCCCTTTTTTACTGTCTCTCCTCACAACTGCAAACTTTCTACCGAGATGCCTGGCAGAGTGAGATGTGACGCCCCACCCAAGCGCACTGGGCAGCCCTTGATTGTCGCCCGCCGTGGCCTGCACTACCCAGGGCCCAGGATGCCCTTAGGGTTTAAAAAAAAAAAAAAAGGACGTCTTTAGATCTTTAGTCCCTAGGTCCTCTCTCCTTCTCAGCTCCGTGGCTGAGGCCTGAGAGAGTTTGCAAGCTCAGCTCTGGGGTTTCGGCAGAGACAGCAGGAAAAACTTGCCTCTGCGCCCCCCTCGCCACCTCCCCTCCCCTGCACTTCAGTCACTAACCAGGCACCCCCAGTTTCCCACAAGGCCCTCTTACCATGTCGGACCTAGACATCCCCAGGCCCCCCCATATCCCTGCCATGTGGTCCCCCTTGTTCCAGAGGTGTCTGAGCCTCTCTCCAGGAGCCCAGTCCCTTCCTCCAACCTGAGCCCAGTCCGGAGCCTCAGGGACCAATTAGTGGTGGTAAGAAAAAAAGTAGTTTTCAGATCACCAGCGTCACCACGGACTATGAGGGCCCAGAAAGCCCAGGGGCTTCGGATTCCCCTACCCCACCGGCTCTCTCTAGGCCCCCGCCCCGCCTCCCCAATGGGGAACCCAACCCTATTCCAGGGGGTAGGGGCACCCCTCGGAATGGCTTCCTGCCACCTGGAGCCCCTGCCTCCCGTTTCCGTGGTGAAGCTGCCCCAAGGCTTGGGAGAGCCTTATTGTAGAGGTCTGTAGACGCGTGTGGAACCCCCAAGCTTCAGCCGGCTCCTGGAGGGAATTCGAGGGGCTTCGGGAGGCACCGGAGGCAGATCATTGGATTCTAGGTTGGAGTTGGCTAGCTTGGGTGTAAGCACCCCTATCCCACAGCCAGGCCTGTCTCAGGGCCCCACGTCTTGGCTCCGCTCGCCCCCCACTTCTGGACCACAATCCTGCTCCTTCACAGGGGGGCTGGGCCAACTGGCAGGATCTGGCAAGGCCAACGTGGAGACACCTCTGCTGTCAGCCTCTCCACCCCAGACGCGCCCCCCAGGGCCTGGGACTGGAGATAGTGCTCAGCCCCTGCCTGCCCTGAGGGTCGAAGTGGAGTCTGGGGGTTCAGCAGCCGGAACCCCTCCACTGTCACGGAGAAGAGATGGAGCAGTTCGGCTAAGGATGGAGTTAGTGGCTCCAGAGGAGACAGGGAAGGTGCTGCTGATGGACTCCCGCCCCAACTCCACAGCCCTCTACTTCGACGCCAGCCTGGTGCACAAGTCTCCAGACCCCTTTGGAGCCGCAGCAGCCCAGAGCCTCAGCCTAGCATGTTCCATGTTGGCCATCAGTGGTCACCTGGACAGTGATGACGATAGTGGTTCCGGAAGCTTGGTTGCCATTGACAACAAGATTGAACAAGCCATGGACTTGGTGAAGTCCCACCTCATGTTTGCCGTGTGAGAAGAGGTGGAGGTGCTGAAGGAGCAGATCCGAGACCTGGCAGAATAGAACGCTGCCTTGGAGCAGGAAAATGGATTGCTGCGAGCCCTGGCCAGCCCGGAGCAGCTGGCCCAGCTGCCATCCTCGGGCCTCCCTCGGCTCGGGCCCTCTGCACCCAATGGGCCTCTTCCATCTGAGCCTCCTTTCCCTCACAATGTGCCTTTGGGGGGCTGCCACCGGCTGCTGGGTCTTGTGCCAGTGGTCTGCCCCTCTTCTTCCTATGTAGCTTTAATGCCCACACTCAACCACAAAGCCCAGGGATGGGAGTTAAAGGCCCAGTACTGGCCTGTCCCTTCCCACCTGGTCTCCCCAGAATCCCCAGGCTTTGCCAGATGAGAAAGAACCTAGGAGGGGGTGCTTATCTAGAGCCCCTTATCCATGAAAGAGTCCAGCCCCACCTCCTTCCCTAGGTTACCAGTGTTCTGGGGAGCCCCCACCCCAACAATAGATGGCCTAGAAAGGTTTGGAGGTTCCCTGGCAGGCCTCAGCCCTAGCCTAACTTCTTCTTCCAAGTGTTCCCTCTCCTCTGCCTAGGGGAGGGGGTATATGGACAGTATCTTCAACTTCTGGGATTCAGGTTGTTGTTAAAATAATAATTATGATTTTTAAAAATCTGAAGAAACTTGAAAAAATTATCTTATTTTGTATATTAATATATATTCCTTGAATTCTCATTTTATTCACCATTTCATGGTCCATTCCTATCATTATTTCTTTGATTTTTCAAATTATCCAAGGTCTGGTCATTGGTAGCTACTTTACCTGGGTTTCTTTAGAGGCCAGCCTGGCCTACAGAGTGAGTTCCAGGATAGCCAGGGCTATATAGAGAAAATCTATCTTGAAAAACAAACAAACAAAAAAAGAAATTTAGCACTACTAATTTCATTTGGAGTTTTGTAATTGGCTTATTACGTAGAGAATGATATGGTTCAACTCACAATGTCACAATGTATAAAATTTCAAATACTTGCTTATGTCCAAAATGGTCTTTTGATGTAATTTTTTTAAACTTTGTAATATTTCTTTTAATTTTTATTCTGTGTGTATGGGAATTTTTGCCTGCATATGTGTCTGTGCACTATGTACATGCCTGATGTCTACAAGGGCCAGAAAACAGTATCAGATCCCTTAAAATTGGAGCCACTGTTCAGGTACTGATAATTGAGCCCAGGTCCTCTGGAAGAGCAGTCAGTGCTCTTAATCACTTGGCAGTCTCTCCAGCTCCTGCTAGTATTTTTTAAGTGATGTGATAGATTTGTGTGATTTATCTTCATTATCTATCTACTTCTTTAATAGTTAATGCAGTTTTTATCAGACATTCAGCATAGTGTATAGCAATGGAAGAGAGTAGAGCTAATCTGTTGGAGGGTTGTGAACTCTATTAGTGGCTTTTCCTTAAAAAACCCTTTCTTAACATTTTTTAAATATGATAAGAATTCTTTTATTAACAATTGTGGCTTACTGGTACATTTGTTTAATTTTTAGAGCTGGGCAAAAGGCCTTGTTCATACTAGGCAGGTATTTCACTAACTGTGTTACTTTAAAAAAAATCTCTGATTTTCTGTTTTCTATGTACCTTGTAAGGGTCCAAACAGGTAAATTGTCAGAGTTTTTGACAACATCTTGCTGCACACACTTAAGTTTCATGGACCCTGGACCTGAGGGTAAGCTGTACAGTGAAGATTATGATGAAGACTATGATGATGAGCTGGAATCTGGCAACTGGATGGATAGCTATGAGTCAACAAGTAATGGTAAGGAGGCTTGAAACAGCACTGGCTGGCCAGACAAGAATACAAATGATCTTTTAGCTTCATTGTTAAGACAAACAAACAAACAAAAACAAAAAGCCAGGCTTCCAGCAATCTCATACTCACCACCCTTACTCCTCTTTAATAACATCTAGATCTCTACTTTTGTTCGGCTTCCTTTTTCTTCTCTACGTCTCTTTGGGTTGGGTCTAATTAATACTTCTGTGGTGGATGATTGTGGAGTGTGGGGTTAGACTATGCCTTACTAAAATTAGGATTCCTTTCTTGAGCATTTGAAGTAGCCGGTGATTTGAAATGGGAAGAAACAATGGTGAGTAAACAAAATGTCATCAATAATATAGTTGAAAACATCATACATACATGTACAATATTACCTTTGGCATTAAGAATTAGAAATTAAATTTGGTTACAGTTATGTTTAAAGTTTTATATAATTTAAGGGATTATATTTTATGCATCATTAGAGGTATTGATATTTCTGAGGAAGTCTGTATAGTTTGAAAAAGATTATTTGGAATGCCTATTGCTTTTATTGACAAACTAGACAAATAATGTGCATAATAAATGCTAAGGATATAAACATGATGCCATGGGAAAGCATTCTGATAGCATGGATTTAAAATGACTGAGAAACACTGACTGCAGTGCACAAGTACTGACCTTTGCAAGACAAAAATTACATTGTTTGAACCCCCAAAAGGGAATGGTTAATAATAGAATGGTTCTTCTAACTATCTAAATCTTGGTGGATCTGTTTTTGTTGTCTGGCTATTTGACTGTTACCATCTATTTTAAGACACTAACAAGCATAATCTCATTTATAATAAGCCAACACATTGGAAGTATTATTTTTGTTTGGACTTAACATTTATTGGATATCCCTCTTCATTTGCTTAGTATTTCTTTTTTCAGAAACCACTTTGAAAATTAAATGAAACTGATATCCTTCTGCTCAATATCTGGATTATATTCAAGCTTAAGATCCCTGTCACTAGGGTGTCACTGAATGTGAGTTCCATTCATGCAGCTCTGCTAGTTCCCATTAGTCACATCAGAGGGACTTCTGGATGGCTCACTGAAGATTGTCCACAACCGGACAATGCATGACAGACTTAGCCAGCTTTGGTCTTGATCCCACCACTGTGCTTCTCTACCAATAACATTTTGAATGTTCATATGAAAGCGTGACATCCCCATTATCTGTATTCAGAGATGATTTATATGTGTCACTGCTTTGGACATTGTGACATGATGTCATCATCTAGAAAATTCATGCTCAAGAACCATGCAATAGCGTTACCAAAACTACCCTTCAAGATTTGAGTAAGTTCACTCTTTTGTGTCAGGCTGTATTCATGGCTGTCCTTGGCTATACGTAGCCCACAAGCCATGAGGCTGGATATACTTGGAAGATGTATGCTTGTAGGAGAGTGAGCCCAAGAGAATACAGATCAGATATACTTTCTGTAACAATAATCAATGCCTAGGACACCTGCTGTGTCCTGGCCCGCGGAACAAATCGAATCAGGGTTCACCTGAAAGAGAGAGTGGAGATTAAAAGTAGGGTACAGAGATGCGAGAAATAACGAGTCAAGTCTAGAAATTTCTGATCAAGACTCACTTTAATGCTGACTAGTAAGAATATATAGAGAGCAAGGTCAATAGGATCTATTCTAATCCCACTCACCCTAGCCCCCAGGCAAGAATACAATAGCCTGAATCGCTCCCTGTAGAACTTCCTAGTTCTCTGGGTAACTCCCTGTAAGAACTTCCTATTTCTCTGAGTAGTTCCCTGTAAGAACTTCCTTGATCCTCTGGCTGGTTCCAAGTTGGGACTTCCCTACTTCTTTCAAAGGTAAATAGTCCAAGGATAGCCTAGAACACAAGACCTCGTGAGGCAAAGGTCAGCAACTCGAAGGTCACAGCATGCAGTCTAAGCACAGGATTCTGACATGGCAGAATTTGGCAAGGCTCCCCACAGACACCACCTGCCCCAGAGTAACAGCACATATTTGGTGAATAAATAAATAAATGAGTTGACTAAATGGCAGTTGTGGATGATAGTCCTTTATTCAACAATGGCATATAAAGCTGCTTTTTGGTTAGTGATTAGAACTAGTATTTGTAGACTCTGTTCACAACCTAACTTGATATTGGATGGAAGATACTTTCACAAAAGTATCTTCCTACTTGTGGGACCTGAAGGGACCTGTCCTGCTCCTACTCCACTGTTGGTCCCCCTTCTGCCACCACTGCCATCACACACAGAAGTTATGAAATACTTGCTCTGCTTGTTCTAGAACAAGTTCATACCACTTTCAGCTGCCAGTAACTTTACCTCTGTCTCAGTAAAATTGAAGAGCAGGTGGGTCCTGGTAAATGGCCAGACCTTCTAAATCTTAATCTATGAGGTTAGACAACGATCACAATTTTTTTTTCTCCATGAGCTAAGAACAGCCTACTTCTGACACTATTTTAGGTACAAGAGCCAGTCATTCTGACCGCTGGGGTAGATTTTAACGTAACTAAAATATTCATTTTTTGTCTCTTTCCCTTCCCTGACTAACCTTGCAGCTCGCTGTGGTGATGAAGTTGCTCGTTATTTAGACCACCTTTTGGCACACACTGTTCCCCATCCTAAACTAGCTCCTACCTCACGGAAGGGAGGGCTAGATCGGTTCCGAGCTGCTGTGCAAACAACTTGCGACTTAATGTCCTTGGTGACCAAGGCCAAGGAGCTACATGTACAGAGTGAGTAATACCATTACTCTCTAGTGTCAGACACAAAGTGGCATGAAGCCCAAGACGGGGCAGGATGTTGATTATACCATAAGCAGGAACTTGGTTTTGTTCATTGCTTTGGTCCCGACCTCTTGGGCAGTACCTAGAATACAGTAGGCACTTTGACTACTTATGAAATCAATGAATTAGATATAGTCTTGATATGAGTATTGTCATGTAGTCTGGTGTAATCAGGAAAACAGCAAGGCACAGGACAAAAAAGGCATATCCAATTTTAACATAGAAGAAGAATGGGAAAGAGGAGATTACTCATTTGTAAAAATTCCTTATTTGAGGGTAATTTTGTTTAAAGAGAAAGCATCATTAGAATAGTACAAAACAGGAGAAACTGAAACAGAGACTCGCTCTCTTGTTTTTTGTTTTTTGTTTTTTTAGTTTTCCGAGACAGGGTTTCTCTGTGTGGCCTTGGCTGTCCTGGACTCGCTTTGTAGACCAGGCTGGCCTTGAACTCACAGCGATCTGCCTGCCTCTGCCTCCCGAGTGCTGGGATTAAAGGCGTGCGCCACCACACCCGGCTGACTCGCTCTCTTGTTGAGCTACAACTAGCTCTCCCTTTGTGCCCACTATAGATGTACACCCGGTTGTTCTAGCCATGTAGATCTTGAACCTAACAGTCATTCTTCACCACATCGCACAGTCCTCTCCATAACCAGTACCTTCCTTTAGTACTGTTTTCAGTGGAGGACATCTTCTGTATATTTGAATAGTAGCCATGGTTCCTAAGACTGTATTTCAGTGGTCGCTTCATGTGGAGAGAGGCAAGGACTCCTGGGCCACAGCTGGATGACTTGACTGTTACATTATACAGGGGATGAGAGTGATTGAGATGCATGCTCTTGCTACCTAAGTCTCCATTGACCATTACTAACCAGATACTAAATGTGAGCACTAGAGTATTGTTGGAAATTGAACAGAGGGAACAGCGTAGTATATCCTTTGGTTATGCTCCCTACAGAACGGGTTTGTGCAAAGACATGAACCCAGAATTTAATTCCCAGAACTGTTATTTGAGTTTTGTATCGTCTCTCTGTATAAAATGGTGAAAAGGACATGCAGGTCTCTCCTTAGAGGTTATGGTAAGTATTACAACTACGTAAACAAAACATCTTAGGAGCCTCTCAAAGTTGATCCGCCACTACATGGTTTTTGATTCTGTAGATAGAACCATCCAGTTCCAATCTCTAGAAATCAAATCTTCACCCAGGGAAGCCCAGAAAAAGTAAATGTAACTGAGTCCTTCTCTTCCGTGTTTTGTTCTGTGATAATATCAGTGATACCATCATGTGATAGAGACAATGTTAGTAAATATAATATCACATTGGTCTGCTTTACAGTGCAATTACAGAAAATCTTTTCAAAAGTATTTTTTAAATTCATTGATTAATTGGATATCTTTTTTGTTTTATCGAAACAGGGATTTTCTGTCTAGTCAGTTGTAGCTATCCTAGGACTCACTCTGTAGGCCAAGCTGGCCTTGAACTCACAGAGATCCACGTGCCTTTGCCTCCCAAGTGCTGGGATTAAAGGTGTGCACCACTGTACCTGGCGATTAGTTGGATATTTAAAAAATTATCTAATATCTACATTTCTTTTTATTGATATCAATGAAGGAAAATTTCATCATTTTTGTTCAAAAGAACTGACTTATATGTTACCTTATTGCTGAAGTCAACTGTGTATTCTATTAGTTTATTTATCTTCACTTTTCCCATGAATGCCAACTTCTTGCAGATGTTCACATGTATCTTCCTACGAAGTTATTTCAGCCTTCTCGCCCCTCACTTAACTTACTTGACTCGCCTCAGTCTCCACAAGATAACCAGGTAACTGCATATCTTTCTGTAAGCTTTTTATAAAAATCTACCATCTTTACTGGAAGTAATAAAAGTAGCCAGTATTGTTTCTGGTGTTAAACAAAACACTCTCAAATGAAGTGCATGTCTTTTTAAGTTTACTCTTCACATAGGTAAGGTGTTCTTCTTAGACTTCAAGAAAACTACTTTTCTCTGTCATAGGGCTTGTTGGCTTTATTGGTTTGGCTTTGCTTTTTTTTTTTTTTGGTTTTTCGAGACGAGGTTTCTCTGTGTAGCCTTGGCCATCCTGGACTCACTTTGTAGACCAGGCTGGCCTCGAACTCACAGCGATCCGCCTGCCTCTGCCTCCCGAGTGCTGGGATTAAAGGCGTGTGCCACCACGTCCGGCTCTTGGCTTTGCTTTTTATCGATACTTTGGAAGAAGTTTTGAGGCAGTAAGTAACTCATACTGAACTTAAACTTACCATGTAGATGAGGAGGGCCTGGAATTCCTGGTTCTGCTGTCTCAGCCTCCCAATGCTAGGGTTATAGGTGTGCACTACCACACCTGGGCAGCATTTAGAAAATTCTTATGGAAAAGGTTTAGAGGTGGAAAGATAATACATTCTAGGGTCCCATCTAGTTAAGCACTGTTTACTTATCATTGCTTCCTCCAAAGGTTCCTTCTGTTCGTGTAGAAATGCATCTTCCTAGAGACCAGTCCGGGGAAGTGGACTTCCAGTCACTAGTTTCCCAGTTAAAGGAGACCTCAAGCTTACAGGAGCAAGCTGATATACTCTATATGCTCTATACAATGAAGTAAGTGATGGACATTCCTGGTACACTTTAAGGTACATAGTGGGAGGAAGTATAACATGTTAGTCACCTTTCTATATTATAGCAAATACCAGGAGTATTTTATTAAATATTATATAAATTGTATTATATTATTAAAAGAAAAGGTTTATTTTACATCACAAATAATTCCTTATTTTAGCATTTGTATTTTTAAATTATTTTATCATGTTGTTTTGCTTGCATATATGTCTATGCACTCTGAGGCCAGAAAAGGGTGTCAAATTTCCTGGAACTGGAGTTACAGATGGTCATGAGCCGCCATGTTGGTGCTGAGAATTGAACCCTGATCCTTTGGGAGAGTAGCCAAATGCTTATAACTGCTAAGCAAACTCTCTAGCCCCTAATATTAGTATTTAATAGACATGTATATTGATATATAATTTGTCTCATTTTACTGGCTTTTCTTCTGCTTTTAACTCATTTTTAATCATACTTCAAAAAACTATTTTGTTGTTGGTAAGGAGACTACAACAAACAATTTAACAGTCTGTATTTTATTCTAATGAATAATCAGGTATCGACTCATGTTAAATAATAGCCTGATCATTATTGTTGATTATTTTAACTATATAAAATTGCTATTTTTCATATGGAAAAAGAGAACAAAGATATTTTATTTTGGCTCATAGTTTTGAGGGTTTCATTCCGTGATTGGTTGGTCCTATTGCTTTGGTATCTGTAATGAGGGACCAGATAATGGCAGCAACATGAGGTAAACCACTTGCCTTATAACTGGCTTACAAGAGACAGAGAAAGAAATATTATAATAGTGTCCCAGTAGCTCTTGCAAGGGCACACCTTAGTGACTTAAATTCATGCAACTGGACCCTACTTTGTCATGATTTCCACCATCTTCCAATAATTCTATAAGTAGAGGACCAAGCTTTTAACATTTTTTTTCAAGCTTTTAACATTTGAGGACTATACTATATGTAAACGATAGCACAGCAGTGGAGCATCATGTACCTGTTTACTACAGTTTAGCAACATACTCATTATATGACTTCAAAACCTACATTCACAAAATTAGCATTATTCCTACCTCACAAAAGGCTCAGTGGTTAAGGGACTAGCTCTTCTTCCTGAGGACCTGGATTTGATTATCAGTACCTACATGATGACTCCCAACCATCTGTAACCATACTCCTAAAGGACAACCTAAGTAAGCATCAAAACAAGATCCCTGTCAATAGTCTAATGATGATAATCCTGATGGCATTATAAACACAGTTGTACAGGAGTATTTTTAATAGTTGCCACTCATTGGAATATATTTCCTACAATGGGAAGTACTAAGTACATAAGCTATTTGTGCAGTGCTCAGGATCAACCTGAGGTCTATCTATACAAGGCAAATCATCTATTTTGGAGCTATGCCCTGAGGCGTCGGGTTTTACATTCTCACGTTGCTAAGCTTCAACAAACTATTGAACAAAGAATACAAATCTTACTGTTCTAGAAACTGAGTTTGACAAGTCAAGATAAGAATTTGAAAGCCATGCATACTAAAGTCATGAAGTTGTACTTAAGGCAGTAATGGTTCTTTATTAAGCAGTTGCTAAGAAGAAATAATTACTAGCCTGGAACAGTGGCACTTACCTGTAATTCTAACACTTAGGAGGCTAAGATAGGAGCACTTCGAGTTAGAAGCCAGCCTCAGCAATCTAGACAGACCCCATGTCAAATTAAAAAAAGCCCCAAGGTCAGATTTTTAGTTATGTTGGGCCCTCCTGCTTTTTTTATACAACCCCATCCCCACCTAACATGTTAGCAGTGGCTAAGCTGTGAGTCATGAATTTTTTCTCTCAGAAATAGCTAGGCAGATCTTTTTAGGGCTGCTGAAGGATATCCCATGTGCCTAACCCCTTCCACCTTCTGAGAGTTCCCCTGCCTTAAGTTTTTCTGGGTGACAGAGCCTGAGCCATTGCTACTTACTAGACATTTCTCTACCATTAAAACCTACCTCATCAGTCACCTTTGTGAAGCCATCACTGGTTTCATCTGCCTATTAGCAGATCACAGATTCTGAGAGACCACAAAACTTTTTTTCACATTTCAAACTTATTTTTGACAATTTCAGTGTTAGAGGAAAGTTTTAAATATAGATAGCACAAAATACTTGGGTACCCTTTACTCGCATCCCACAGGTGTTTTTACAGAGCTTCTGTCTCTGTCTCTCGGGTTTCTTCCTCCTCTCTCTTCTCTTCACTCTGTGCTCTGCTCTATTCTCTTTCTCTCTTCTTCTTTCCCCTCTCCTTCTCTCCCCCTACCACTCAGAGATGTGACCCCCATTTACTCCCCAATATTTATTCAGGCTGCATTTCCTAAAACCTGTAAGCCTCTTATATAAGCATAGTATAATGGTTAAAATAAAAAAGTAAAACAATGCTATTATCTACTTGTATGACTTATAAAACAAAATCCAAAATTGTGTGTTCTGTTCAATTCTCATGCTCCATGTCTTCATTGATCAGGAACAGTTCCTGCATCTTCATTTTTTAACTTTATCAACATTAAGATATGCATTTTTGCAGCCCTGCCACTTATGTTCCTTTCTGTGGGAACATATTAGTCTTACTGCTGATAGTGTTGGTTTTGAAACCTTGAATTAGCCCTTTATTTAAGGAAGTAACTTCCAGTTTCCTTCACTAAAAATTTATTGTGTTATCTTTTGCAATCAAAAACATCCTGTGGAGATACATTTTGATCCCATATAAATAGCCCATTTTTAAAAACTTTTTAACCTGCTCATTTTGTACCCATTAATGACATTTCTAAGGTACCTTTTATTCCATATTTTTTTAAATTGACATTTGAATAAACAATAAATTCTTATAGTTCAACTTTTTTTTTCTTTTTTTTAGTTCAACTTTTTAAGATTTATTTTATGTGTATGACTGTATGACTGTTTTACCTGAATGTTTGTATGTATGCCATGTGCATACCTGGTGCTTGCAGAGGTCAGAAGAGGGCATCAGGTCCCCTGGAACTGGATGGTTGTGAGTCATCACGTAGGTGTGAAAAACTGAACCCTTGTTCTCTGCAAGGGCAATAATATATGTTCTTAACTACTGAGCCTTGCCTCCAGACCCTCATGGTACAAAGGTACATGGTGAGAAGGTCAAATAGTCTGCTTACCTGTTTCTAAATACCCAACTTTTTCATGGGCAATGTTATTTTTGTTTGTGTATTCTCCTAGGTACATTCTATGTATATATATATAAATACATACATATATATGAATATTTATAGCCCTATAGACCCAAAGTTAGCATATTACATACATTGTTTTCTATACTCCATATATATGTGTGTGTGTATGTGTATGTATATATATATATATATATATATTACAGTTACCATAAAATAATCACCTTCACACTCAGTGGGCTTGAGCAGGAGTATAACATAATAAAATGGTAGAACTTTAACAGTTCTTGGATTGCCTGGTCTTGATTAGGCTGTTCTTATTCAAAGTCCCTCATTCAGTTTTTGTCAGACATTGACCCATGAATGAAGTCAGCCAAGGTTTGCTCTCATATACTGAGGAGTAGACACAGGCTGTTCACTACAGTCTCATTACCTACAGCTCTAGTACCTCCAAATGATACCCCTCATGTGTCCTTTCCTCACAGCATAATGACAAGGGGTTCTTAGAGTATCCTAGAAGAAAAGATGGAAACTGTATTTTTTAAAAAAATAACCTAGCCTCAGAACTTACTCAGTCCCTCTTTTACCTTAGTCACATGCATGCCTGGTATCCTGTTGGTTTTGTTTGATTTGTTTAGTTTTTCTGTCAATTTGACACAAGCTAGAGTTACCTGGGAAGAGGAAGGAACCTATGTTTGAGAAAATGCCTCCATCAGGTTGCCTGTAAGCAAGTCTGTAAGACATTCTATGATTTATGTCATAAGTCATATACTTATGATTTGTGTGGGAGAGCCCAGGTTACTGTGAGTAGCATCACCTCTGGGCAGGTATTCTTCAACTGTATAAGAAAGTAGGCTGAGCAAGGCATGGAGAACAAGCCAGTAAATGGCTCTCATCCATGAATTCTGCATCAGCTCATGCCTTGGCTTCCCTTGATGATGAATTGTCACCTGAAATTCTAAAATGAAATACACCCTTTCCTCCCCAAGCTGCTTTTAGTCCATGGTCTTTATCACAGTAACAGAAACCTAATTAAGACAACTGGATTTAAAGGGAGAGAAGAGGGGAGAAGTATAAGAAATTATTATACTGTAAGAAGAGCACATTGAATGGAAAATTATTAAGAGCCATTTCAGAAAATAAAATCTGATACTACCTAAGTCTGCCTTATATTTCTTTTTTCTTTTAATTTGTATTAGTGTACATTAATTATATACAGTAGACTTCACATGGCATTTTTATTAGTATACATTAATTATAAACAGTGGATTTCGTATGGCATTTTCTAATAGAGTGTACAAATGTATTATTTAAGTATATAATTTGACCGTTCTCCTAATGATGGACATTTGCGTGTTTTCTAGCCACTCACTATAACAAATAGTGGTTATAGTAAATAATCCCTTAACTAAAATTGTTTCACATATATGGAAGGAAGTTAAACCACAATTTGACTTGATTGGTAGATCAAAATATATAGGTATTTTATCCAGGCTTAGTGGTGCACGTCTCTGATCTTGGCACTTGGGAATTGGAGGCAGGAGAATAAGTTGAAGGCATCTTGGCTATGAGGCCAGCCTGGGCTACATGAAACACTATCTCATCATCTGCCCAACATATGTAGATATACATGTATATGCACATATATATACACATGTATGCATTTTAAGTGTTCAGCTGCATAATTCAGTGCCTTTTCGTTTACTCAAAAATATTGTTTATCTTTCTCTATTGTTCATTACATTTTATTTTATTTTATTAATTTATTCATATTACATCTCAATTGTTATCCCATCCCTTGTATCCTCCTCATTACATTTTTATTAACCCAAAATTAAAGTGTACTTCCTGTATCCATCAACTCCCAACCCCATCTACCCAGCCCTAGTCAACTACAGTGTACTTTCTGGCATTTGAGGCATTTTCTATAAATTGAATCATGCATTTCATGGTCCTATGTGACAAACATTTTTCATTTAGTGTATTATTTGCAAGACTTGTTCTCCATGTTGTAGCATATATCAACATGTCATTTCATTACTGCCAGGATGGCTGGAGGACAGTTTTTTTGTTCTTCACTTGATAGGCACTTGGCTCATTTTTACTTTTCAGCTTTTGGGACTAATACTAGTGTAAATATTCATGTACACAGCCATATTTTCATTTGTCTTGGATATATAACCAAAATAGAAATACTGAGCCATATGGTTACTCTGTGTTTAACCACTGTAAGAACTGTTAGGCTCTTTCCAGTATTTGCAAATAACTCCAGAGGCATTGTTCCAGTTTTCATTCCCACCAGGGACTGTTTAAGTGATAAGCCACATCCATAACAATGCTATCAATTTGGGGGATTTTTAGCAGCCTGATATAATAAAGTGTTATCTTGATGTAATGTTCACTTAAATTTTTCTTGTTACATGTGAGGTTGACTGCCTTCTCCTACATTTATGAAGTACTGATGTTTATTTTGTTCAGTTTTCCTTTGTTGTTTTTTAACTGTGTCTATTTGTTAGAGTTTTTTTTAAAAGAATTTTTCCTATTTTGTAATTTGTCCTATACTTTTCATAGTTTCTTTTTAGTAAGTGTTTATTGTTTTATATGTGTAAACTTATAGAACTCTTCTATTATGGCTTCTGGTGATGTTCCATAGTTAGAAAATCCTCTTCCTTCCAATATTATGAGCTGATTTTCCCATATGTTTTTTAGTACTTTAATACTTATATGTTATCACACATTTAGACTGTCAGGCACAGCTCCAACTTTTTTTCCGATAGCTACTTGATGTTTTTAAGATCATTTAATAAATGATTTACATTTGTCATATACTAAATTCTCAATTCCAGGTAAGTTTCTATATCTCTAAATTGATTTCCATAACAGTCATTGTATAACAATCATGTATCTGGATCCTTTCAACACAAAAAAATTCTAATACTATTAGCTCTTAAAATACTTAAAATGCTTTCAGAACTTTAAACAGCTACATCTGTTTATAATTTCAGCTATGTTGAAGCTTGACATGTGGCTAAAAGAATACTTTGTGTAAAAGCGAAATTATAAAATTTGTGTCTAAGCATATGAATTTCAAGATTGACTCTTAGTTATATTTTATAAGATTTTTTAGTTAAAATTTTCTACTAAAGGAGGCTAAAACAGGTATATCCATTATAACATTAAATTTTTTCATGAGTAATGCACTCCCATCTTTAAAATTCCAGAGGACCTGACTGGAACACTGAATTGTATGAAGAAGGGGGTGCTACCGTCAGAGAGCTTCTTAGTGAACTATATGGCAAAGTTGGTGAAATTCGACACTGGGGTCTGATCCGATACATCTCTGGGATCTTACGGAAGAAAGTGGAGGCACTAGATGAGGTACTAATAAGTTCTTGGACTTACACCAAATCTAAATGGGGAGAAGTTTTAAAGTTACTTCAGTGCTGGGAGGATAGCTCAGTGGTAGGGTAGTGCTTAGCATTCCTGGGATCCTGGGATCAACTCTTTGCACTGCAGGGGGAAAAGCTTGGTTTTTCCTACCTTTTTAAAGCAATCACAACTTCTAGTTGTTTTTTGTTTGTTTGTTTTGTTTTTCGAGACAGAGTTTCTCTGTGTAGCCTTGGCCGTCCTGGACTCACTTTGTAGACCAGGCTGGCCTCGAACTCACAGTGATCCGCCTGCCTATGCCTCCCGAGTGCTGGGATTAAAGGCGTGCGCCACCACGCCCAGCACATCTTCTAGGTGTTTTCAATCACATATATCATGTCTCTGGTAGTCAGTTAGATTTTTATTTTGAGTGACAATTGTATGTTATTGAACCATAAGAACTACAGACTTTGGAGGTGTTATAAACTAAGAATTTGAGACCTTAGTGAATTTACTCTAGGCTTGAAAGTCCCTGCCTCCCAGAAGGTGAAAGTGCCCATGGAAATCCATCTTCTGATCATGTTTCATGAGAAGGAGAGGTTGGTTTGCTGGTACAGGTTAAGGGGAGTTAAAAGTTTTGTGGGCTAAGAAGAAAAATGTTTGGAAATCTGAACTTTCTTTGGAAAGGGTAAGCTTTGCTACCTCTTCCTAGGCCTGCACAGACCTCCTGTCCTACCAGAAACACTTGACAGTAGGACTTCCTCCAGAACCTCGAGAGAAGACCATCTCTGCGTGAGTGGGGCACGTGGCTGGGTTTTGACATGATTTCTCTGCACCTTTAAGAAATTGTGTGGATTTAGCAGAGTCCCCTCACCCTCCTTCTATAACATCTTATATGCAAAGAATCAGGAGAATGACAAGTAAATGAAAGAGAGCGGTTCTAGGAAGGAATGCATAATTATTTTTCTTATAGGCATTTCCTAAATCCCTTGATACTACTCATTCAAACACACACACAAAAACACAGACATTGGGAATTAGCAACATAAAAGTAAAGCATACTCTGAAAGAGAAATAGAAGAAAGTATGTGTCTATTGCATTGGGCTGCTGTTGATGCATCTCCATGCTGCTGAAGAAGGAATCAGAGGTGCTAACATCAAAGTTGCATAGCAGCCTTATTCATAATAGCCAGAACCTGGAAACAACCTAAATGTCCCTCAGTAGAAGAATGGATAAAGAAACTGTGGTACATTTACACTATGGAATACTACTCAGCTATTAAAAACAAGGAAATCCTGAAATTTGTGGACAAATGGAGGGAACTAGAAATGATCATACTGAGTGAGTTAACCCAGAAGCAGAAAGACTCACATGGTATATACTCACTTATAATTGGACACTAGCTCAAGGGGCATGTCCCATGAAAGTCTTCACTTACCAGGAGATTGGGATAGATATGAGGATATCCTATTGGGACTCTAGGTGAGAGAAGTATGGGAGAATGGAGAAATAGAAGGATCCAGAGGGTCCTAGAAACCTACAAGAAGAACATTGTGATGGGTGGATCTGGGCCCAGGGGTCCTGCTCAAACTATGGTACCAGCCAAGGATAATACATGCATTAAACATCGAACCCCTACTCAGATCTAGCCAATGGACAGGACGTTCTCCACAGTTATGACTGACATGAGCTCTGGTGCTCCATATTTGATCACCTCCCCTTGGTGGGGAGGCCTGGTGGCACTCAGAGAAAGGATAAGCAGGCTACCAAGATGAAACTTGATAGTCTATAACCATATAGTGGGGGAGGAGGTCCCCCTTGGTCATAGACATAGGGGAGGGGAATAGGGTGAAAGCGGGAGGGAGGGAGGAACGGGAGGATACAAGTGATGGGATAACAATTTAGATATAATCTGAATAAATTAATTAAATAAATAAATAAAACAAAGTTGAAAGGAGAAATGGGCACTTAACAGAGCAGCCTGCAGTAGCATTTCTGCAAGAAGAGTGTCATCAAATCGCCACTGGCCCAGTGTGCTGCAGCTTCTCATTAGCAGTAGTCCCCTAGGATGGGCTGGGACTAGAGCGGGTGATGAGTGGAGCAAAGTTACAGTGGAAGTTTAATCCCTATACACGAGTATCCATTTACCACTAGTCATGCCATTAAAGCCCTATCTGCACTAAGCCTATTTAATTTCATGTTATGCTACTGCCAATATTTAAATCTACAAGCAGATTGTATTTATAAGAAACATTTTGGGGGGATTCTAATTTCATATGTGATCAAAACTAAATCTGGTTTTCTATGAGAGAATGATATGAAAAAAACATATCCCCTTGCCTGCCAGTTCTACCCCAATAACTAGGGCAATAGAAAAGGTTTTATTGATTTTTCTTCTCCTCCCCCCCCCCTTCTTCTTTTTGAGACAGTATCACTGTGTGCTCCAGACTTTCCCAGAACTTGCAATCAATCCTCTTACACCTCATCTCCTGAGTATTAGGAGTATAGGTGTGCACCACCATGCCTAGCTAGGTTAACCAGGGATAAACAAGAGTGAAGTTATCAGGGATACCTTGGTGTCTGCAGACTACCTCATTCCCAGTTCATATACATGATTTCAGCTGCCTGTAAGGTCCAGTTCAGAATTCTGGACGGAGGCTTGGAGAGACATGTCCTAGGACCATTTGTCACAGTTTCTATATGTAAAGTCTTAGTTATGCTTTAGGAAAATAGTTGGCTAACTTGCTTGGACTGCCATGACAAAATATCATAGTCTGGCTGGTTTAAACAACAGTAATTGACTCTGACAGTTTCAGTGTCAGCAGGGCTAGTTCCTTCTGAAGGCTGTCAAGGACTTTGTTATAGGCTTCTTCTGGGCTTTTAGATAAGCTGTTTTCCCCTGGGTCTCTTCATATTTTTCCATTCTATCCATGTCTCTGTGTCCAAATTTTCTCCTTTTTATAAGGACACCAGTCATCAGGAACTTTCTTAACTTCACTTAAATCACTTCTAAAGATCATATTTTCCATTAAAATCACACGCTGAGGTACTAAAGTTCTGAATTTCAACATATGAATGTTAAAGGACACAGTATAACCTGCAGTGCTTTACTTCTAAGAAACAAAAACTTGTATCACAAATAAGATCCTGTTTTGTGTCACTATAGGCATTTCAAAAAGAATATGCTTTGGCACATGCTTGCCAACTCCACCATGTCGAGACTAGAGAGATGACCCAACAAGTAAGATTGAACACTGCTCCTGCAGGATCTCAGTTTGTTTCTTAGCACTTGTGCTGGACAGCTCACAACCCCTTGCAACTTCAGTTCCAGGGGGGTGGCAGATGGCATAACACCTCTGACCTCTGAGGGAACCTGCAGTCAGGTGCACATCACCTCCCCTGCCACACATAAACACAATTAAAAGTAAAATATTATGTTATGTCACTGAGAGTGAGTCATGGAGTGTGACAGCGTGACAAGTTGTGGTAATGTATGGCTTTTATTCCGGCACTCAGAAACCTAAAGCAGGAAGATCAAAAATGTAATGCCAGCCTGGGCTACATAGCAAGATCCTATGTAAAACAAGCAAACGATGCCCCCTCACAAAAAATACACAACGAAAAGACTACTGACAGAAGAGACAGAGAGTCATAAATATGAGTGTGTATAGCCCTGTGTGTCTGTGTGCTTGCAAGTGTAGCTGACCTGATGAAACTACCTAAAGATCAGCAGACCCTTTAGGATGTGTCTATAAGAGCCGGGCGTGGTGGCGCATGCCTTTAATCTCAGCACTCGGGAGACAGAGGCAGGTGGACCACTGTGAGTTCGAGGCCAGCCTAGTCTACAAAGCGAGTCCAGGATAGCCAAGGCTACACAGAGAAACCCTGTCTCGAAAAAAACAAACAAACGAACAAACAAAAAAGATGTGACTATAAGGAAATAAGATGGCTTCCCAAGGACATAGCTCAAAATCAGCTTCTTTGTAGCCATTATGCTTACTGGTCACATGTTAAAGACTAAACATAAAAGAGTAGTCTGGAAAGACATCTAGGGTTAAGCTTTAAATGAAAACTATAAGTTAACGGGGCCAGAGTGGGCCTCAAAGGCAATAAATGAGCTTTTTGTTCTGAAAGAACTAGAAGCGACACAGGCTTGTGGCAGTGGCTTGGACTTGCAGTGAGTTTTTAAGTTTTAGAATATATTTAGGCTAAGTTATTGTCAATGTTGGTCTTTATTCACTGTTTTCTTCTGCAGACCTCTGCCGTATGAGGCACTCACTAAGCTGATAGATGAAGCCAGTGAAGGAGACATGAGCATCTCAATCCTTACACAGGTGGGCAGCATCATGAAGCCTAACCGGGTAGTTGATGTTTCAATACTTGTTTGTAATTGACTGACAACCAAATAGACATTGTGAAACCTGTGCTATAACTTTTGTTTATATCCATTCTCTACCCAGGAAATAATGGTCTACCTTGCCATGTACATGAGAACTCAGCCTGGTCTCTTTGCTGAAATGTTCCGGCTTCGAATTGGTCTGATCATACAAGTTATGGCAACAGAACTGGCCCACTCTCTTCGATGCTCAGGTATTTATTTAATTCAGTAACTGATTTTGGGTGGAATTCACTTCTAGTGCAGATCCATGGAGTTTGGAATGGAGAGGGAAAGAAGCTGTGTGAGGCTTTCTTGTTCCTGTATTCATTAGTCACTGCCAAACGAAGCAAAAAGATGGCATGTTATATACAGCTTCAGAAATGTCCAAATATCACCCCTTGGAGACTGCATTCCATATTCTTCTTAAGCAAGTTCTTTTAGCTAACTTCTTCCTAACACCTCAAGGGCTTTGGAGATTGGCACACTGTGTGTGCTCTGATTCAAAGAATGAAGCCTTTGAACACCAAGTGTGTGACTCACGTACTAAATAGTGCACCCTAGTGTTAGTGGTCTGTCAATAGCACAATAAAACAAGGAAGGAAGGATTTAATTAACATTTGTCAACAAGACTCAAAAATATTACAGGTTTATTTCTCAAGATAACAATTTTAGTTGAGAAAATAAATGGATCTGGAGGAAGCTATACAGCAAAATTGTCACACAGGTTTATCCAACTTTTTGACTGTTCTATACAACTTTTGCCACCTATGAAGTTCATACTTGAGAACCATGTAATTAAAAAAATTTTAAAAGCCAGGCAGTGGTAACAGATATCTTTAATCCCAGCACCCAGGACCTATTATTTACCTACCAGATGCTGTTATTTGGTTTTATATTTATATACATTGTCTTATTTAATCCTTACAGCAGCCCAGTAGAGAACACAATGTAATACTATTTCGGCCAATAAAGAAACTGAAAGATTTAAAAAAAAGTATTAGGTAGGCAGTGTTGGTAAACACCTGTAATCTCAGCACTCAGAAGGCAGAAGAGTCAAGAGGATTTCTGTGAGTTCGAGGCCAGCCTGGTCTCTACAAAGCAAGTTCCCAGACAGCCAGGGCTACGCAGGGAACTCCTGTCTCAAACCCTCCTCCTAACAAAAATGTTAATTTGCCCAGAGTTACATCCCTAGTTTTATAGTAGAAATTGAAGCCATGTCTGTCTGATTTCAAATGATTTCTAATCAGTACATTTTAGAAGTAAATGTATAGGATTATGCAATTGTGGTATCAAGGAATGTTTTTTCCCCAGAGGGTTTGTGTCATAATTAGGTCTCTATTTTGGTGATAATGTACCATGGCCAAAAGCAACTTCAGGAGAGGAAAAGGTTTAATTCAGTTTACAGCTTAAAATCCATCATGGGGCGGGGCAGGAACCTGGAGGCAGGAATTAAAGCAGAGGCCATGGAGGGCTTCTGCTTACTCACTTGCTCTGCATGGCTTGCTCAGCCTGGGACCATCAGCCCAGGCATGGCACCACCCACGATGGGCTGGGCCCTCCCAGAGAAATCATTAACCCCCCCCCAAAAAAAAACCCCACAGACTTGCCACAAGCAATCTAATGGATCCAACCCCTCAAGTGAAGTTTCCTTTTCTCAGATGACTCTAGCTCATGCCAGATTGACAAAAACAAACAAACAAACAAAAACAACTAGGATAGTATGGTTATTCAGTAATAAACCTCAGTAATGATAAAACTCTCCCTCATTCTTTATTGCTTCCTGCATATAATAGATTCTTGCTGTTGGCATTATCAAAACCATGGCTCTCGGTCTTTATAGGATTAAAGCCTAGATTCCTGGGTCTGGACTGTAGCTACTAACTCAGTAGTGCTTTGTACAAAATATTTTAGCAATCTCTATTCTCGGAGATTGGTGTCTCCTCTGATTTCCAAACAAGTACTGTTTATTGCTCACTTAACCTGTGTTGTACACAATATTTTGTTGTTCTTGTTGTTTCTTTTGTTTACATGTTCTATATCTCCAAAATTAATGGTCAACCTCTGGAAGTCAGGTGCTATGTGTCATGCCCGCTTGTACTAACAGTGCTTAAAATGATGACCTACGTGCAGTGCTCTTAGTATGTTAGTAATGGTGAGGAACACATTCAAGTTATCCTCAGTATTTTTAACAAATCACAGATTTGCCTGTGTTCTCTTTTAAGCATATGTACTGAGAGCTTTTGAGTTTAACTGTGTGCATGTACATTCAGTGCTGTTCGCTCAATGCCTTTCACTTCTCTTGTTATCCTTCATTCTTCTCACCTTCAAATAAACCCTGTAGGGAGTTACCCAGCAGTGTGGAAATAGAATGAAGGAGAAACTAGTGGGCAAGCTAACCCACAATGTAGATAGTCAGTTCTTACATAATTAAAAACAGTGATATATGAATAGCCAATTATAGGTGTTAGCAATTTGTTCTGTAACTTACATCTTCTGAAGGAAATGACTTAGAAATCCCACAAAAGGAAGGAGAGGAGAAGAGAGCGCACAACCCACATGACCAAACCAAGTGGAGTCAAGTGATCCTGCAATTTTTGTCACTTAACAGGCTGAGGCAGGAGGATGATGAGTTTAAGGCTAGGCTAGCCTAGACTATGTAGTGAGAGCCTGTTTCAAGGAAAAATGTAAAATAAAGAGGATGTGAGAGGCAAACTAGAATTCCTTCTGCCTGCATTTCTGTTCGTTAGCTGAAGAAGCCACAGAGGGCCTGATGAATCTCAGTCCTTCGGCCATGAAGAACCTCCTGCATCACATTCTCAGTGGCAAAGAGTTTGGAGTGGAACGAAGTGGTAAGACCCATGCACTGAACATATATTTCAGGGGATTTAAATTTTAATCCTTAGTTTTAAAATTTTTTTCTTCTTTCAGAGGAGTACTTATCCCCTCTCCCTCCCCACCAAAAAAAACCTCCAATAAATAAAACATGTACAAGCAAAGCTATCTTTGGAACAGGATTTGAAAACTAAAAGAAAACTTCAGTTTAACAAGAGGTTTTGGGCTATGGAGATAGAAGGCTGAGTGGGTTACGTGTTTGCTACACACACCTGACCTGAGTTTGGATCTCTTGTACTCACCTAAAAGCCCTGCTCAGTAGTTTATGTCTGTAATCCCAGCTCACCCCATGTCCTACTTTGCTTTTATTGCTATGGTAAACACCATGACCAAAAGCAACTTGGGGAAGAATGGGCTTCTTTGGCTTAGAAGTCCTGGTTGCAGTCCATCCCTGAGGGAAGCCAGGGCAGGAACTGACGTAGAGGAATACTGCTTACTGGTGGCTAAGTTTGTTTTTTATACAACCTAGGATCACCTGCCTGCAATTGGCTGGGCCTTCTCTGATCCCACCATGTGTGTCCCAGGAATTGAGTTCAGGTCATCAGACTTGGAAGCAAGTGCTTACACCACTTGTGCCTTATTTCTGGCCTTCATTTTCTTTTTGCTATGTAGTAAATTACCTTTTATTTCCTAATAATGCACAGTCTAGAGTCTTTCACAAGCTAATCTCCATATGCACTTCTACATTTTTATTAACAGGTGGTAATTTTACATATCACTGAGATTATAAGCATTAATTTGGTACATGCATACAGCATGTGCCTATCAAAACTAATGTGCACTTTGGGTTTTTGCAGCATTATTTATGCTGTATATCTAAAGAAGCAGAACAAAAGCCAGGCGTGGTGGCGCACGCCTTTAATCCTAGCACTCGGGAGGCAGAAGCAGGTGGATCACGGTGAGTTCGAGGCCAGCCTGGTCTACAAAGTGAGTCCAGGACAACCAAGGCTACACAGAGAGACCCTGTCTCAAAAAACCAAAAAGTAAAAAAATAAAATAAATAAAGTAAACCAGAATAAAAACCAAAACAAGTAGGGGGAAGGGAGGATTGTCTCCTATGTGTAATTGTTAGTCTTAGGTTATATTTTTTTCAAGTGGAGGGATGGCCAGACTTTATTATGTTTTATTTTGTTTTTGTTTTGTATTATTTAAGTCTGTTGTGTCCTTGCATGGCTTCTAGGGACAGATCTCACTGCTGTGGTGAGGGAATGGGTAAAAGGCAAACATGTACAGACACACAGAAAAGCTGAAATCGGTGAACTGGGTTCTGATGGAGAAACCACAGCTTCCCCAAAGCTCATCATGTTTATTGCATACAGTTGAACAGGGAGGCAGGGTTAGCTACTCTCCATAGAGCAGTCTTAAGGCTGTAAACACCCAGGGAAAGCAAACTAAGGTAGACGTTTTCTGCACACACTATCAATATTCACACTCAGATCCCCCAGGGAAGGCTTTGCTAAGCCTCTGAACTTCATCTGGGTAAGGCTTTGCCACTCCCTCCCTTGGGGCTGGGGCATTGGAGTCCTTGACATGGCCACACCAGGGTCAACAGCACACACACCTGTTTGGGACTTCATTCACTTAGGACCCCTCCACTCCCTACAAATGAAACCAGGATCTAGAGAGACAGCACAGTGGCTAAAAGTACATACTGCTCATTCAGAGGATCCAAGTACAGTAACCAACAAGTATGTAGATCAGCTCACAACTGCCTGGAACTCCAGCTCCACAGAATCAAATTCCCTCTTCTGCACACATGTGGCATACATTTGTGTCTGCACATTTGCACGTGCACACAACACACAAATAAAAATAATAAAAATAGGGCTGGAGAAATGGCTCACAGGTTAGGAGCACTGGCTGCTCTTCCAGAAGCCCTGAGTTAACTTCCCAGCAACCACATCTATATGTGATCTGGCGCCACCCTCTTCTAGCCTGAAGGCACACATGCAGGCAGAATATTATATATATAATCGATACATAAATCTTAAAAAAAAATAGTAATAGCAGGTTGGTGGTGGTGCATGTCTCTAATCCCAGCAGTTGGGAGGCAGAGGCAGGTGGATCACTGTGAGTTCAAGGCCAGGCTGGTCTACATAGTGAGTTGTAGGCCAGCCAGGGCTACACAGAGAAACCCTGTCACAAAACATCATCATCATCATCTTTTATAGTTAGGAAGTGGTATTCCTCAGGCTGGAGGTATTTCTAAAATGCAGATTCAGAATTGTTAGGCCAGATATGGGACCTGAGATTCTGTTGCCAGGATCTTCTATGTTACTGATGCCACTTGTCCAGGAATAACACTTAAAACAGCAGGTTATACTAGTTGTCTTTAATTAAAAACAAAAGGATACACATATAAGTGTTTTTAACATGGTAGAGAAAATGAGACTGATTCTTCTGTTTTCTTTGAAATCTTATTCTATATAGTTCGTCCCACTGATTCAAATGTGAGTCCTGCTATTTCCATACATGAGATTGGTGCTGTTGGAGCAACAAAAACAGAACGAACTGGAATCATGCAGTTAAAAAGTGAGATAAAGCAGGTAAGATATAACTGAAAAACTACTGAGATAGTCATAATTAATAACACGCTGAGCTGGACATGAGGTGCATGCTTGTAACCCCACACACAGGGGAAAGGAGTTGGAGGGTCAAGATCAGCGGTAGCTACAAAGCAAGTTGGAGGCCAGTCTGGAACACTGAAGATGCTATTCAAAACCGAAGTCAAGCCCAGAACCTCCTTTTGACATCAGACTCAGTCCGCATGAAGTATTTTCATATCCTGAGGATAATTGGAACTGTTTCTTTTTCAGGTGGAATTTTGTAGACTGTCTGTCTCAACTGAGAGTCAGGTGAAACAACAAGAGAACTTGCAACATTAACTGGCCTTTACTTACCCTTTTAGAATCAGACGTTGTTGCACTAATTTATTTTGTTTCATATCCTGAGTATAACTTGAGCCATTTATTTTTCAGGTGGAATTTCGTAGACTGTCTATCTCAACTGAGAGTCAGGTGAAACAACGGAGACTTTTTAAAACATGCTTTAACCAGCCTTTAATTCCATATAGCGTGCATGATCTTACGTGCTTTCCACAAGTAGTAACAAGCCATGGCATCTGCCTCATAGCAACTGTTTGTAGATAACTTTCCCTTTGGTGGATCAAATGATTACTTTAGGAGGATGGTAGCTGGCAAGAGATAGCAAGAAACTGATGTCCTGAGTTCCCTCATTACAACTAATGTGCAGTTTATAATGAATTTATTTTATACAAGTAGATAGACTTACTGCTTTTTAAAAAGAGGTAGCTGGAGAGATAGCTTAGCAGTTCAGAGCACTGGCTGTATTGCAGAGAATCTGGTTTTGTTTCCCAGCACCAACATGGTCTCTCACAACAGTTTGTGACCCCAGTTCCAGGAGATTTGACACTCTCTTCTGGTCTCCACGGGTATTACATGTGCATGGTACACAGACATATATGCAGGCAAAATACTCATACACATAAGATAAAAATACATAAATCTGAAAAATTATGGGGGCAGAGCAAGTGATTAAGAACACTTGCTGACCGTTTGGAGAACCCAGGTTCAGTTCTCAACACATACATGGTAGCTTACAACTGTCCTTAACTGTAGTTCCAGTTAGATATTATCTTCTGGCTCCATGGGCACCAGGTACACACATGATGCACATATGTACATGCAGGCAAAACATGCATACACATAAAAAATTTAAATATATTAGTCCTTCAAAAATTAAAAAAAGAATATGTACAAGAAAGAGTAGCAGATTAGGTGAAGGTTTTATTTTTTTAATTTTGTGGAGGTTAACATGCACATGTACCATAAAAATAAATGACTCAAGGAGCTGGAGAGATGTTTAGTGGTTAAGAGCACTGGCTGCTCTTCTAGAGGACCCCAGATCAATTCCCAGCACACACATGGCAGCTCACAATTGTCTGCAACTCCAGTTCTAAAGAATATGACAACCTCACATAGACATACATGCAGGCAAAACACCAATGCAGATAAAATAAAATGCGTTATTAAAACATAAATGACAGAATGTTTTATTCCATTTTTTCAAATTAGACTTCATTGTTGCTATAAAAGACGTGTATGGATGCTACTGGGTATATGAAGGGGAGGAGCATCTAAGCAGGACTAGGAATCAATAGGAGTCACTAAACAACATATTATAGCCTCCTTTCACTATGGGTAACAACAAATGACTTGTATTATACAAAGAAGTATGTAATATCTTTTACAATTTGTAAAACCATTTCATTTTAAGATCTCTAAGTTGAGAAGGTGCTAATTTAATTCCTTCCAGAAGCAGTTCTTTTTTATTGTTTGAGAATATCCATATGCATATAATACATTTGGATCAAATGTGATCCTCAGTTATTCCCCTCCCCTTCTCCATGTCCCCCTTCCACTTCTCATACAACTTCCTGTACTCTTTGTCAAACCCATTGAGTCCACTTAGTGTTCCTAGCATGTGTGTGGGTGTAGGGCTGTCTGCTGAAGCCTGTTCAGGGCCACATCCCTGAAGAGAACTGACTCTCCCTCCCACCAAGCTATCAGCTACCAATAGCTCCTCCCTATCCATGCTTAGATTTTGGCTGAGTTGATCTTGTGCATGGTATGAGTTCATGTGTGCAACAGCCACGTCATTTCAGGAAAACACTGTTCCACAGTGATCCTCTTCCAGTCTTCCTACTCCCTCTTGTGCAGTGATCCCTGAGCCTTGAGGGGGTGTGATACAGATGTCTCACTAGGGCTGAGCACTCCACTGTCTCTTATTCTCTGCATGTTGACCAGCTGTGAGTCATGAAATTAACTGCCATCTACTGCAAGAAGACTTCTTGCAGTAATCTTAGTATGAAGATAAGCACTGAGGGAGCAGTTCAATACTGCATTTAGAACAATGATAGTTGTAAGCTCTCAGTGTCTGTGACCTAAAGATCATTTGTAAAGATCATTTCTATAGTTACTAATAGCTCTTCATAAGAGAGCCTTAACTCTCTTCCCACTCTCAATGTAGACTTAAAATAGCTTACAGCATTAAAGCATCCTGGAGAGAAGAGGCAAGATGGAGATTTTGTTTCTTTAAAAGGGGGCTCTGAAACCATTTAGGAGAATAAGCCAGTTCTTGAAGGAAATTTGAGTACTTTCCGTAAATATCCTTTGGCATTCATACTTTATGCAAGGGGAAAGACTGGAATAAGATGAGGCTGGAGAGATGGCCCAGTGATTAAGAGCACTGGCTGCTCATTCAGAGGACTTGGGTTTGATTTCCAGCATCTACATGATGGCTCACAGCATCTATTGTTCCAGTCCCAGGGGATCTGTCACCCTTTTCTGGCCTCCACGAACACTGCACACATGTGGTACACAGATATACATGTACACAAAACACACCCATACACGTCAAATACCAAAGATACTTTTAAAAGCCACTCTGTTTTTAAACAAGTGTTCGTGTTACAGTTCTTGTTAATTATCTGAACATTCCTATTTGAAAGTGGAAAGGACAAATTCAGTGTTAAATAATTGTTCATTGATGGGATTGGTTAACAATCCGTGTTTTGTTGAAAGTGACAGGCTAACTGCATTATAGTTTTTGGATTTGTTTTGTTGCAACAAGGTCTTCCACTTTTTTGTGTTTTTCAAGACAGGGTCTCTCTGTGTAGCCCTGGCTGTCCTGGACTCACTTTGGAGACCAGGCTGGCCTTGAACTCATAGAGGTCTTCCTGCCTCTGCCTCCTGAGTGCTGGTATTAAAGGCATGCACCATCATACCCAGCTTACATTATAATTTTTATAGGCATCCAGTATTATGAATTCTTTATATGATTGGAACTCGAAATCCATGTTGCCAGCAAGATGAATATGATGGTAAAACTTGACCCATCCAGTTACTTGAGGTTTTTCGCCTACATATTCAGTACCGATAGGTCTCAAAAGGAGACCAAATGGTTAGGACTGTAATTGGGAGGATAGGGAGCCGAGGGTGTCATTACTTTCTTGTTTTATAACATTGATTCACATCCTTGCCTGCCTGTCTGGTTTTTTGCATTGTTCTCTGCCTCTTGCCAATACTCTAATTTCTAGGCAAAGATATTTCAAGATAGTTTGTAATTTATTTTACCTTTCACCATGGAATTTAGAATAAACTTGTGTCATTGGCTTTTTATTATAATATGCTGGATAATTACTTAAGTGGTCTGCAGTTTAATACTACTAATAGATTTTTAATACAAATAATGGTTGCTTTACCTCATCTTTTTAAAAATTTTGTTTTCTCAATTTCTTTATAGACTAGTGGTGGTCATCCTTCAGGTATAGATTTGATGTCACCGTCCTTTCTGGTAATTCATCTCGTGTTATCTCATTTGATATAGTGTTATATGGAACATAACATACTATATATATAACCACAAATCGGGACCTGGAAAAATGGCTCAGTGGTTAAGAACACTTTTAGCTCTTGCAGGACCTGCATTCCATTCCCAGCATGCACATGGTCATTTACAACCTCCTGTAACATTCATGTGCTCCTGTGGTATCCATTCATATGATAAAGCAAATCCAAAACTAAAAAGCTAAATAAATAAAAACAAATTGATCCAGAGCATAACTATAAAGCAGGTTTATATAAAAGAGAGAGGTCTGTCTCTTGCCTAACAAGGCAGGAACGGGACTTCAAGTCCAACTTCTTTCTGATTTTAGAAAAAGTCAATTTCAGAAGTATTTGTTATGTATATGTTAATTCTTTGAACTACTGCAAGTGTACATCACTGTCCATCAGACAGTGAACTGGACACCATGAACATTAGTTTGGAACTGATTTGAGAAGCCAAATTTTGGTCAGTATCCTAGTGATACTGAATCAGAAAGACTGGGCTAAGCCCCAGCAGTCGGTCCTAATAAGCTCTTTATGGAATTCTGATGCACTTTTAAATTTCAAAGCTACTTTGTTGTAGCTGGTCCTCTGAGAAGTAATTCAGTCAGTAAATGTCAACTAAATGGCAACTTTATGTCCTGCACAGGAGCTACCGCATTGAACAAAATAGAAATGACCTCATGAAGCTTGCGATTTAGGAAGATTCTCTTCTAACTAAATGTCTTTCATTTTTGTTTTTCCCACTTTATTAGACCATATTAAGCTTTGAAATAATGAGTTTGGTTATGACATTTTTCTTATATGTATAATATACTTTACTCATATATTTTTTTGTTTGAATCCTAACTTATTTTTCTCAAACTGAACAAGAAGAGAGCTATTGGAAATACTATTTTGGCTAACTTGAATATTAGGAAGGGTTGGCCAGCTTTGTGATTTCCATGTTAATAATGACAGCATTAAAGATTTAGGAAATTAAGATGATACAAGTTATTTTCTTAGAAAATATTTCTATCATCCTTTATTTGGTATTTATTTCTGAATCTAATCTGTCAAATAATCATTTTAGCCAATGAAGTTTCTCCTTTATTTAGCGTATTTTTTCAGCTCTTTATATTGCGTACACATTGCTATTTCATTTGTTTTGATTGCACAGTGATAACCATAGTATTGTTATACCACATTCTCTTTATCCATTCATCACTTAATGAGCATCTGAAAGATTTTATGCACAATGTTGCTATTAACCTTTATGTACAGATTTTTACATAGGTATATGTCTTAGAGTATTTATTGCTGTGAAAAAACACCACGCCCAGAGGCAACTTAAGGAGCATTATTTTGGCTTACATCACAGTCCAGTCAAAATCCCTCCTTGAGGGAAGTCAGGGCAGAGTTCAAACAGGGCAGGAATCTGGAGGCAGGAGCTGATGCAGAGGCCAGGGAAGAGTGCTGCTTACTTACTGGCTTGTTCCTCATGGTTCTTTGCTCAGCCTGCTTTCTTATATAGCCCAGGGCACGTGCCCAGGGATGGCACCACTCACTAATTAAGAAAACGCACTACATGCTTTTCCTAGCCTACTCTTTTGGAAGCATTTTCGTATTTGAGAGTCCCTCTTCCCAAATGGCTCTGTCTTGTGTCATGCTGACATAAAACTAGCCAAAACACAATGTATTTTCATTTCTCTCAGATCTATTTCTACAAGAGTGGATTAGTTACTTTTCTTATTGCTGTGGAAAAAAAAACACATAATAAAAACAACTTATGAGAAAACAGACAGTTTCTTTTGGCTCATAGTTTGAGGGCACAGTCCGTCATGCGAGAGAAGACACAGCAACAGGATCATTAAGCAGCTGCACACACTGAGCCTGCAGTTAGGAAACAGAGGAATGCTGGTACTCAGCTCCCTTTATCCGAAGGACTTTATTAAAATAATTTTAGCTCTTACATTTCAGGCTATGATTATATTGGGAGGGGAAACTCCCTAAGATGACCCCCAGCTTCAACAATCTACTAAGACTCACAGGACTAATCATATAGTCATACATGCATGAGTTATTGCATCGAAAGGATAAACAACAAACCCAGCAAAAGAAAAAGGTGCACTGGGGGAAAACCATAGAAAACCACACAGGAAAAAAAAAAAGAAAGAAAGAAAACCACACAGGATTCTAGAGTACTCCCCCAGCAGAGAAATCTATAGGATACACTAAAGTCCCTCCAATGACTTGTTACAAGTGAAATGCTGCTAACCGGAGTAGCTAATTAAAGGCCCCGTACATCACAGGTCTTTGTTTGGGGCTAGTCAGGTAAACAGCCTGTCTGGCCTATCCCCAAACTCCAGACTCCCAGGAGGAAAGCACATGTTCTAAATAAACTGCAGTGTTGATACAAACAATTTAGGCATAGAAATTAGTTTGGGGAATGGTGGTATTCCTCCAAAAGCCCATATCTCCAGAGTTTAGCCCACGTGCCAAACCTGTAAAAATGATTTTTGGAAAACCAGCAAAGTCGTTGTCTTCTGTCCTGGTCTTCTGTATTTACTCTGCTTTTTAACCACTCTTCAAGGCAGGCCAGGCCCCATACCAACACAAAATTAACTCCATGGTTAGGGGTTTGTTTTCTTATGTTTAAGTTTGGAGTTTTGTTTTGTTTTTGTCTTATTGGCATTTTGCTTGTTTGTTTTGATTTTCCTTTTTGTGTTTTTTATTTGTTTTTGGAGGCTTTTGTCTTTTTTCCCCAAGCAATCCATTGGGACTCCCATTTTTGTGTATGTCTTTGGCATGTGGTTATCAAGTTGTTCAGCACCATTTGTTTAAAAGATGATCTTTTCTCCCATTTAATTCTCTTGAAACTTTTGTTGAAGATTAATTAACCAAAATGTGATTTATTTCTTTTTTATTTTTTTATTAATTTATTCTTGTTACATCTCAATGTTTATCCCATCCCTTGTATCCTCCCATTCTTCCTCCCCCCTCCCATTTTCCCATTCTTCCCCTCACCTATGACTGTTCCTGAGGGGGATTATCTCCCCCTGTATATGCTCATAGGGTATCAAGTCTCTTCTTGGCAACCTGCTGTCCTTCCTCTGAGTGCCACCAGGTCTCTCCCTCCAGGGGACATGGTCAAATGTGAGGCACCAGAGTACGTGAGAAAGTCATACCCCACTCTCCACTCAACTGTGGAGAATGTTCTGACCATTGGCTAGATCTGGGTAGGGGCTTAAAGTTTACCGCCTGTATTGTCCTTGGCTGGTGTTATCTGGTGCTATCTCAGAAAAATGGGAATAGGGCTTCCTCAAGACCCAGCTATTCCATTCCTTGGAATATACCCAGAAGATGCTCCAGCACACAACAAGAAAATTTGCTCAACCATGTTCATAGCAGCCTTATTCATAATAGCCAGAACATGGAAACAGCCTAAGTGTCCCTTAGTAGAAGAGTGGATAAAGAAACTGTGGTACATATACACTATGGAATACTGCTCAGCTATTAAAAACAAGGAATTCCCGAAATTTGTGATTTATTTCTTAATTCTGTGCTATTGATCTGCATGGGTCAATCCTATGCCAATATGATATGGTTGTGATTACTATAGCTTTGCACAGTGCATTTTATAATTGACCTATATGAGTCTTCATACTTTTTTTTCCTTTTTAAAGATTGTATTACATAGCATAGGTCCCTCAATTTTTCCACATGGGTTTTAGGATTAACTTATTAATTTCTGCCAAGAATTCATCTGGAACTTTGATAGAGGCTGTGTCCAATCTGTAGATAAGAGTTAACATCTTACAAAAATCTTCTGGTCAATGGGCTTCTTCCCATTTGTTTAAGTAGTTTGTTACAATATATTTTACAGTTCTCAGAGCACGTGTTTTGTACTTTTGTTACATTTATTCATATGGTGTTGGCTTTTGGTTTTAAGACAGGGTTTCTCTATGTAGCCCTGACTACCCTGAAACTCACTCTGTAGACCAAGTTGGCCTCAAACTCACAGGAATCCACCCATCTCTGTCTCCCAAGTGTTGGGGTTAAAGGCATGTGCCACTATAGTTGACCCAAATTATTATTTTCAATACTGCTTTTAAAGGAATTGATCATTTTCTTTATTTTATTTTCAGACTGTTGGACTTCTAATCTTTAAATAGATCCCATCTCTTTAAAATGTGTACATACTGCTGTATCATTAATAATAGTCCCAGGGTGTGTTTATTATTTTTTTAATCTTGCATTACTGAAACTCTATATCAGTTACATAGCAAGTACTCCTTTCCTTCTAACCCCTGGAACCACCATTCTACTCTCAGCTTGGATGGATTTGACTATATTAGATAGCTCACATAACCAAAACCATACAGTATTCGCCCCCTGATTGTATCATTTGACTTCATATACCATCCTTTAGGTTTATCCATGTTGTTGAGTACTGTAAGGTTTCCTTCCTTTTTGTAAAGTTGAATGGCATCCCACTGTATATGCATATGAGTTGGTGTGCCACATTTTCCCACCATTCATCTATTAAAAGTCATTTATGAATAGTGCTGGATCAAGTGTGAGAGTACAAATAGCTCTTCAGATTTTTTCAATTATAGTACTCTTGAATAAATGTCCAGCAGTGGGATTGTTCAACTATGTTAGTTCTGCTTTTAGTTTTCTGAAGATTCTTTGTTTTGTATTCTTTGTATTGTTTTCCATGTGACATCAGCATTTGACATTGCCGTCAAAAATGTATAGGGTTCCAGTTTTTTGACATGCTCACATTTAGCCAGGCTTTTGGCTACTTTATTGTGTTCTTTTTCCTATATCACCCCTATTCCTTCCAACCCCACCCCCTAATACTAGGTAGGAGAGAAAGAATTTTTATACTCTCAAGAGTCTCCAGAGTTCCAAACTGCAGCTGGCAAAAATCACATTCCTCCTAGAGCATGAGACAAGTCATAGTTAGCAGCTGTGGACAATCTGAAGCAACCCCATATCCCACATGTGGGATTAAAACAAAAACATATTTACATAACATAACTGGGTTTTTTAAGAAACCAGAATTCTCACTACACTCACCAGTATCTGTTGTTTTCTTTAGTAGATAGGGGTTAATAGCTGTAAGGTTGATAATTTACTGTTTGCTTTGTGTTTCTCTGATGAAGCATGGTGATGGCATCTTTTCAAATACTCTTCACCACTTACACATCCTTTTTGCTGAAATATAATTCATTTTGCTCTTGACTTAAATCCATACAAATTTACTGAACTTGTTTAATAATTGAAGTAGTGTACTATCAAAGGCTTTAAAGATTCCTATATATAAGATCATGTTATCATCAGATTTAATAGTCTTAACTTCCCTTTCCCAATCTGGATGCCTTTTTCTTTTTTTGTTTGTTTCTTGTTTTGATTCCCCGCCCCCCCGCCCAAGGCAGGATCTCACTGTCTCAGGACAGTAGCTCTGGCTGTCCTGGAATTCACTATGTAGACCATGCGGGCTTCAGACTTGCAGACATCCATCTCCTTCTGCCTCCAGGCTACTGGAATTAAAGGCATGCACCACTACCCACAGCTATTTCTGTTTCTTTTCTTATAGTGTCATGGCTAGAATCTCCACTGTAATGTTGAATAAAAGTGCTGAAATCCATTGAGGATCCTTGTCATGTTCTGATCATAGGGATAGAAATTGTCAGTCTTTGTTCCTTATGCATCTTTACAGAAACAAAAGTGCATTGTATTAATTGAGGGAATTTTATCCATATTAATCATGAAATCATATTGAATTTTGCTAATGACAATGGAATGGTTTTTAGCCTTTATTCTGTTGATATTGCACTAATTGATGTTAGGTATTTTAAATACTTTTAAAGTATTTAAAAATTTTTTAAATTACTCATATGCATATGAGTATAGTGCTCTTTTTAAAAAAAATTTTTTTTATTAATTTATTCTTGTTACAAAGGACAATACAGGCGGTAAACTTTAAACCCCTACCCAGATCTAGCCAATGGTCAGAACATTCTCCACAGTTGAGTGGAGAGTGGGATATGACTTTCTCACATACTCTGGTGCCTCACATTTGACCATGTCCCCTGGAGGGGGGACTCAAAGTATAGTGCTCTTGGGGACCAGAGGCCTCCCCTGGGGCTAGAGTTGCAGGCAGTCATGAGCCACCTGACATGAGTGCTGGGAACTGAACTGCAGTTCTTAGGAAGAGAAGTACACATGCCTAAGGACTAGGCTATCACTCCAGTGTTCATTTGTTTTTTGAGACAGGATTTTTCTATATAGCTCTGGATGTCCTGGAACTCACTCTGTAGACCAGGCTGGCCTTGAACCCAGAGACCTGTCTGCCTCTTGAGTGCTGAGACTAAAGATGTGCACCTCCATTACCAGGCTCTTATTTAAGTATTTTTAAAACCTTGAATAGCTAGGATAAATTCCACTCCATCATGATATGTAATCCACTGAATTCATTTTGTTGAAGCATTTTGAACATACATAAAAAGCATTTTACTTCCATTTTCTTGTGCTATCTTTTTCTAGCTTTGGTTTGGGGAGATCTCATACAATAGGAAATGTTCTCTCTTTTCTGTTTTTGGAAGTTTATGAAGAAATAGTACTAATTAATCTTTAAATCTTTTTTGTGACATTAATCAATTAAGATCCACCTGTGCTTAGGCACAGGCTAATTTATCAAGGCTGTGGTAGTTTGAGAACAGCCCTCATAGACTCATATTTTTTGAATACTTGGTTCCAAGTTGGTGGAACTTTTTGGGAAGGATTAGGAGATGTGACCTTGTTGAAAAAAGTGTGTCATTAAGGACACGGCTATGAGATCTCAAAAGACTCATGTTTTAAAATATTTATTTCTTAAGGGCTTTTCTATGCCCCAGCTAACCCCCAAATACTGAGACAGAGAACTATAGATCTATTTAAACAGCCTTAAGCACAATAACTGGCAGATACAATTTAAATTAATTTTCTAAATTAGTCTGGCTACCTCCCAGCTGCACTCTCCAAGTTACTTGCCTGTCCAGTCTGGATCTGCTCCATCAGGCCATGTTCTTCCTCTCCATCTTCTTTCTTCTTTTTTGTCTCCTCTCCCCCATCCTCCTCCTGGCCTCATGGTCCCTACCTCAGACCCCAAGCCTAGAAACACATGTTCCACCTATCTCTATTCTGCCCAGTAACTTCTGCCTACCTCTATTCTGCCCAGTTAACAGTGGCTGTCAGCAACTTTATTAACCAATCAGAGATAATAGAGAGCAATATTTACATAACAAACACCAGCGTATATGAGAATGTACTTGTCTGTACCGCAGCCATGTCTTGGGGGTCTGTATTTAGCATTTGTATACATAGCACCAGACTAACCCTCAACAGACTCATGCCAGCTGGTCCTGCTGTCATGCTTTCACTCTCTGCCATCATGGACTCTAACCCTCAATAAATGTAAGCCCAATTAACTGCTTTTTATTAGAAGTTGCCATAGTCATAGTGTTTTATCACAGCAATAGAAAAGTGACTTACAGAAACTATATTAAAAGTCATGAGAATGACAGACAAAACCATAGAGCAACTAGAAGATAAACAGATAAAGCCAGGTAAGCAGACATTTTGGAATGTCCTGTATTGTTGTCATTTTATGGTTGTTATTCTGAATCACCAAAGTGCCTTATAAAGTGATTTCCCCAAAGAGTAGCCTGCCAGTTAATTATGCAGTACCAAATGGTTGCCATTGAAAACACACATACAATTAACATTAACATTATACAGACTGAGCAGATTGAACTTATATATTTAGGAATACATATATGTATGTGACAAAAATTAATGGAAAAGAGGCCATGAACTGAAAAAGAGCAAGGGAAGGATATATGGGAGTGTTTGTAGGGATTAAAGGGAGAACTGAAGTAATTATACTGTAATCTTAATAAATAAAAGATTAGACAGTTACAACACTGCAAGCTGTACAGAGGTTGACTAGTTTTACTGTACTGTCATTACGTTGGCTCTTCCAGTTGCTGTGTGCTTTATGATTCTATAGAGTATTTACTACTCATTGTGCTATACATTGTTTATAATTTTTCAGTTTTGAAATTAAAATGTGTTATGATATTCAGTCACGGGGGCAGAGATCACTTTTGATTTACATTCTTTATTCTCCCAAGTCCCCTGCAGCCTGTATTGCTGCAAGTAGTGGATCTTTTCCTATGGTGTGTGGTCAACAGACATCTAAAGATAGTCGTCAAGGACAATGGCAACGCCGGAGAAGATTGGATGGAGCATTAAATAGAGTACCAATTGGATTTTATCAAAAAGTATGGAAAATTTTGCAAAAAGTAAGTATAACACAGTGGTGTTCTTTATTCCTCTTTTGAAATTCTGAGTCTGTCTAGCCAACATGTGACATAATCATAACATGATTATAGTTATATAAAGATGAAAGATAAACTATAGATAAAAACAAAACAATTGACTTATTGTGACATTAATAATTTAGTCTGTTTTCCTTATTGTTGCAATGAAATTGTTTCTAAGTAAGATTTTATTTTTTATTTCTTTCCTTTTCATTTTTTATTTCATTAATTAATTAATTTTACATCCCGATCACAGCTTCCCCTCCCTCATCTCCTCCCAGTCCCTCCCTTTCAAATCTCCTCTCCTCCTTCCATTCCCCCTCCCTTTCTCCTCAGAAAAGGAAAGGCCTCCCATGGATATCAGCCTGCCTTGGCATATCAAGTAGAGGTAGGACTAGCCATATCTTCTCCTATTGAGGATAGACAAGGCAGCCCAGTTAAGGGAAGGGGATCCACATGCAGGCAACAGAATCAGAGACAGACTTTCTCCAGTTGTTAGGAGACCCACGTGAAAACCAAGCTGCACATCTGTTACATATGTGTAGGGGCCTAAGTCCATCCCATGCATGCTCTTTGGTTGGTGATTCAGTCTCTGCAAGTCCCTATGGGCATCAGTTAGTTAATTCTGTAGGTCTTCTTGTAGTATCCTTGACCTCTCTGGCTCCTTCAGTCCTTAGTTCCCTCTTCTACAAGATTCCTCAAGTTCTACCTGATGTTTGTACAGGGTGATAAGTATGGATCTATTTGCATTCTTCTACATTCAGACCTCCAGTTAGGCCAGCACCATTTGTTGAAGATGCTTTCTTTTTACCATTGTATGGTTCTGGCTTCTTTGTCAAAAATCAAGTGTCCATAAGTGTGTGGATTTATTTCTGGTTCTTCTGTTCAATTACATTGATCAACCTGTCTATTTTTATGCTAATACTACGTGGTTTTTATTACTATTGCTCTATAGTAGAGCTTGAAATCAGGGATGGTGATACCTCCAGAAGTTCTTTTATTGTACAGGAGTGTTTTAGCTATTCTGGGGTTTTTAGTTTTTAATATGAAACTGAGATTTTTTTCTTTCATGCCCTGTAAAGAATTGTATTGGTATTTTGATGGAAATTGCATTTGCTTTTGGTAAAATGGCCATTTTTACTATACTAATCCTACTGATACAAGAGCATATGATATCGCTCCATCTTCCGATATCTTCTTTAATTTCTTTGAGACTTGAAGTTTTTGTCATACAGATCTTTCACTTGCTTTGTTAAATATTTTATATTATTTGTGGCTATTGTGAAGAGTGTTGTTTCTCTAATTTCTTTCTCAGCCCATTTATCATTTGTATATAGGAGGGGTGCTGATTTTATTTTTAGTTAATTCTGTATACAGCCACTTTGCTGAAGGTATTTATCAGCTGTAGGAATTCTCTGATAGAATTTTGTGGGTCACTTATGTACACTATCATATCATCTGTGAACAGTGATAGTTTGGCTTCTTCTTATCCAATTTGTAGCCCCCTGTTCTCCTTCAGTTGTCTTACTGCTCTAGCTAGAACTTTTAAGTGCCACATTGAAGGGATATGGATAGAGTGGACAGCCATGTCTTGTCCCTGATTTTAGTGGGGTTGCTTTAAGTTTCTCTCCATTTAATTTGATGTTGGCTAACGGCTTTCTATATATTGCCTTTATTGTATTTATGTATGTGCCTTATATCCCTGCTCTCCCCAAGACTTTTAACAAAAATGGATGTTAGATTTTGTCAAAGGCTTTTTTAGCATCTAATGAGATGATTATGTGGTTTTTTTTTTCCAGTATGGTTATATTATATTAGTGGATTTTGAATGTTGAACCATCCCTGTTTCCCTGGGATGAAGCCTACTTAATTATGGTAGATGACATTTTTGATGTGTTCTTGGATTCAGTTTGCGATTATTTTATTGAGTATTTTTGCATCAATATTTATAAGGGAACTTGCTCTGAAATTCTCTTTTTTGTTGAGTCTTTGTGTCTTTTAGGTATCAGGGTGAGTATAGCCTCATAGGATGTGTTTGGCAATGTTTCTTCTGCTTCTATTTTGTGAAATACTTTGAGGAGTATTAATGTTAGTTCTTTTTTGAAAGTCTGCACTGAAACCATCTGACCCTGGATTTTTTTTGGGAGGAGTCATCTACATTTTGGTTAGTTTGGCTGTTTGTCTATCTTGTTGATTTTCTCAAAGAACCAGTCCTTAGTTTTGTTGATTCTTTGTATTGTTCTCTTTGTTTCTAATTCATTTATTTCATCCCTGAGTTTGATTATTTTTTGCTGTCTACTCCTCCTGAGTGTGTTTGCATACTTTTTTTCTAAAGCTTTCAGGTGTGCTTTTAAATAGTATGAGATCTCGCCAATATCTTTATGAAGGCACTTAGTATAATGAACTTTCCTCTTAGTACTGCTTTTATTGTGTCCCATAAGTTTGAGTATGCTGTGCCTTCATTTTATTTGAATTCTAGAAAGTCTTTAGTTAATTAATTAATTAATTTCTTGACCCAGTGGTTATTAAGTAGAGAGTTGTTCAGTTTCCATGAGTTTGTAGGCTTTCTATTGTTGCTGAAGTCCAGCTTTAATACATGGTGTCATTTCAATCTTCCTGTATCTGTTGAAGCCTGCTTTGTGACTGACTATGTGTTCAGTTTTAGAGAAGGTTCTGAGAAGTGCTGAGAAGAAGGTATATTCTTTTGTGTTTGGATGGAATGTTCTATAGATATTTGTTAGATCCAATTGATTAATAATGTCAGTTAGTTTCATTATTTCTCTGGTTTCTATCTCAATGACTTGTCCATTGATGAGAGAAGGGTGTTGAAGTCTCCCACTATTAATGTATGGGGATCAATGTGTGATTTAAGCTTTAGTAATGTTTCTTTTACAAATGTGTGTGCCCTTGAATTTAAGGCATAGATATTTAGAATTGAGATGTCATCTTGATGGAGTTTTCCTTTGATGAGCATGAGTGTCCTACCCCTTATCTTTTTATTAATTTTGGTTGAATGTCTATTTTTTTAGATGTCAGAATGACTACTCCAGCTTGAAAATAATTTTCTTTGCTTGAAAAACTTTTTCTAGCCTTTTATTCTGAGGTAATGTCTATCTTTGTCTTTGAGGTGTGTTTCTTGTATGCAGCAGAATGATGGATCCTGTTTTAGCATGTATTCTGTTAGCCTGTGTATTTTTATTGTGGAATTTAGTCCATTGATGTTGGGACATATTAATGATCAATCATTGCTATTTCCTGTTATTTTGATGTTTTTGGTGGTGGTGGTAGTCTGTGTGTGTGTGTGTGTGTGTGTGTGTGTGTGTATGTGTGTGTGTGTATGTGTTGTGTGCTTTCCTTTTTGTTTTTTCTTGTGTGTGATTATTTATTTCCTGTGTTTTCTTGGGTGTATTTAGCCTCCTTGGGTTGGAGTTTTCCTTCTAGTACTCCTGTAGGGCTAGATTAGTAGATAACTATGTTGTAGGATATTTGATCCCATTGCAAACCCTGAGATTGTGAACTGTAAAAACCTATTTCTAGTTGTGGAATAGCTCAGCCATAACACACACTTTAAACCCAAGAGTTTTCTGTTTACTATAAACAAGTACTTGTGGTTTTTGGCTGAGCCCCAGCACATACCTTTAATCTAATACCTTAATAAAGTCAACCCTGGCTAAAAAGGTTGGGAAATAAACCATCTTACAGGGATTAAATAGAAAGGAGGGACATTGAGAGAAGGGTATTTAAGACAGTATGGAGAAGAAGAAGGGACTTTTGGCTTCTTCCTCCCAGGCTGTCAGCTGATCTAGCAAGCTTTTGGATTTTGGATTTTTCCTTCTTGGATGTGAGCTGAGTAGAAAGGCACTTTCCTATGTCAGCTGTGTAGAAAGATCAGCTAGGTGCTTTCTCTGAGCTAGAAGGTTTTCTTTTTGTTTGTTTGTTTGTTTTTGTTTTTCAAGACAGAGTCTCTCTGTGTTAGCCTTGGCTGTCCTGGAACTCTCTTTGTAGACCAGGCTGGCCTCGAACTCAAAGCGATCCACCTGCCTCTGCCTCCCAAGTGCTGGGATTAAAGGCGTGTGCCACCATGCCCGGCTCAGGTTTTCAACCCAATATCTGACTCCCACGTCTTTATTGATAAAATTGAATAGTTGGAATTTTTGTTTGTTCTAACAACATAGATACTGTTTAAAATTGGTTTTGTCATCAGATATATTGTTTTCTCCATCTATGGCGATTGAAAGTTTTCCTGGGTGCAGTAATCTGGCCTGGCATCTGTGGTCTCTTAGACTGCAGGACATCTGCCCAGGCCCTTCAGGCTTTTAGAGTCTCTATTGAGAAGAAACCAATCTAATAGGTCTGCCTTTATATGTTTCTTGGGCTTTTTCCCTTGCAGTTTTTAATATTCTTTCTTTGTTCTGTATGTTTAGTGTTTTATTATTATATGGTGTGGGGACTTTCTTTCTGTTCCAATCTGTTACATCTTCTGTAAGCTTCTTCTGTGTTTATAAGCATATCTTTCTTTAGGTTGGGGAACTTTTCTTCTATGATTTTGTTGAAAATATTTTCTAAGCCTGGGAGCTGCCAATCCTCTCCTTTTATTCCTATTATTCTTAAGTTTTATCTTTTTATAGTATCCTTGATTTCTTGGCTGTTTTGTGTCATGAACTTTTTAGATTTATTATTTTCTTTGATTGATATATTGATTTCTTTAATCCTATCTTCTACACTTGATATTCTGTCTTCCATCTCTTGTATTCTGCTGGTGATGCTTACGTCTATAGTTCCTGTTCTCTTCCCTAGCTTTTCTAGCTCCAGGATTTGCTCAGTTTGTGTTTCCTTTATTCCTTCTATTTCCATTTTCAGGTCTTGAACAGTTTTATTAATTCCCTTCTCCTGTTGTATTTTCCTGTGTTTTTTAAAGGGATTTATTCATTTCCTCTTTAAAGGTCTCTATCATCTTTATAAGGTTGGATTCAAGGTCATCCTCTTGTGCTTTGTCTGTATTGTCCAGGGCTTGGTGTAGTAGGAGATCTGGGCTCTGGTAGAGCCATATTGTCCTGGCTCTTGTTGCTTGGATTCTCTGCCCTTTAGCTATCTGGTTGTCCCTCATAAAAGCTGGCCATCAGGGATGGAAGCAGAGTTGTGGGTCAGAAAATGTAGTGCAGAGCATCAGGTGCAGTTTACAGCTGTTGGGTGTGCTTTCCAGAGACTTGGCAGGCAGAAGATGTCAGGGAGGAAGTCTAACCTACTTGTTCCTGAGGTTGGCAGGCCTCCTTGGGAAGGCAGACAGAGCCCTGGACCAGAGGTTGGAGGTCAGAGGCCAAAACAGAACTCACTGATGCTGGCTGTGCCCTAGGGGATTCAGGCAGGCAGGGTATAAGAGTTTAAAAAATCATAACCTCTCTTCTTTGGGCTGAATTGAACATTGTGGGAGATTGCAACACATTTGCTGCCAGTCAACAATGTGATGCTAAGTAGCTAGCTTTCTTTGTTGGTATTATGAGAATAGAGATGTTATTTGCAGCTCTGGGCTATTCATATCCATGTCACTACAATTAAACAAATGAAGTATGTGGAGAGTTTACAGAGGCAGTCCTTCTGATGAGCTTTCGTAGATGAAAACCACTAAACAAATAGAAAGCTGCAATGATGCTAATAGTTTACAAACTTTCTTAATTTTGGTGTTGATGGGTTTTTTATTTACTTTATATGCATATGTGTGTGAGTATATGTATGTTCATATAGTTCCAGCAGAGGTCAGAAGATGCATTAGATCTCTTGGAACTGGAGTTACAGGTTGTGGGTGCTGGAGACCAAACTTGGCTGTCCTGCAAGAATTTCAGCTTCTAACCTTTGAGCCATCTCTCCAGCTCTTGTTATTTGTTTTTTTAAGACAGGGTTTTGTTATTGTCCGGGCTGACATACAGTTTAAGATCCTTCCACCTCAGACTCTTGGAGTGCTAGGATTACTGACCTGCACCACCACAGCAGCCTGAATAAAACTAGTGTGGTTGATATTTGTTCTTATTTCTAAGGCCTAGTTTACAAAAGACAAGTAAGGGCAGATCATACCATTATGGTGATGATAGCTTTAGAGAGCCAGGAAGACCATTATACTCATTGGCTGTTCTCATTTATACAGATGCACTCTTTTGCTTTTCTTCTGAGATAGCTCTCATATATCTCAGGCTGGCCTCTTTGCAACAAAGGATGACCTTGAATGATTGTTCTGCCTTTGCCTCCTAGCTGTTTGGATTATGGGTGTGTGCCACCATACCCAGTTATACTACTCTGGGAATTGAGTACAAGGCTTCATGCAAGTGAAACAAGCACTGACTGAGCTATATCTCCATTGTATAGGTCTCATTTACAGTCTCTTGGGTGCTATTTTTGCTTTAATTCCCTTACTAAGAACATGCAAATTATTTCATACAGGGTATCACAGTCTTGACTTCGGTTTTTCTCAGTTAACATTATGATCTTCCAGGGACACGGTCAGGTTGTATTTTATAAGTAGTGAAAGTTGATCCCTCAGATTATTTGCTCTAATGATCTTCATTTTATAGATTCCTTAGAGTCTGCTTTGTTGAAGCTAACTATTGTAACATAATAGGAGCCAGTATGTATTTTATCTCTCCAGTTCTTCATGGAGTACCATGTAATAACTACAGAAAACATCTGTTCTTTGTCATCAAGGAGTTGAATCTTGTGGCTACCTTCTTTCAAAGCAACTGTTATACAAAGCCAAAATGATTTGTAATGAAGATGCTAATCACAAGGCAGGCAAAATGATTCTTGCCACCATGACTAACCACCTGAGTTCCATCCAGGGCATCTACATGATAGAAAACAAGAACTGACTCAAGCAAGTTGTTCTCTGACTTCCACACAAGGTTGTTGACCTGTGCCCACCTAGACGACTGCCATACACAAATAAGTGTTTCAGGTTTTTTTTGAGGCAAGGTTTCTCTGTGTAGCCTTGGCTGTCCTAGACTCCCTTTGTAGACCAGGCTGGCCTCGAACTCACAGCAATCCGCCGGCCTCTGCCTCCCGAGTACTGAGATTAAAGGGGTATGCCACCATGCCCAGCAAAATAAGTGTTTTTAAAGGATGTTTACCCACAAGGCAGTAGGAATAAAAACAAAGTCTGCCATGGAAGAATAGGTATTTTTTGGCAGAATCAAAATCTTGACTTGAGGTCCTAAAGAAAGAGGTGGACCACATGTATTTCCAGACATGAATGTAACAATAATTTTTACATGTTTCAAAACTAGTAATTAAATATACAGAGATTACTTAGTAAGTGGAGTATAGCATGTAATTGTAACAGAGTCAGTAAACATGTTGGTCATATGTGATTGTTTTATATAGTGTATTAGTTTATTTAGAATCTAAAGTAAATGAATTGCTTACATTGATTTTTAATACTTAACATTGATATGCTAGATAAAAGTGAAGAATTATTTGTGTATCTATTGATCCATACCTGCACTTGAACACACTGAGGAAGTGGAGGCAGGACTTCCAGTGTCCAAGGCTAGCCTCTGCCACATAGTGAATTTAATACGGTGTACCAGGATCTCTTCTAGGTGTTCCTATTACAAAAGACAAAGTAGCCAACAATTTCTGCCGTTCTGAAACTTAAGTTACTTGCAGTAAGTAGTAAAGAGTAAATAATATATCTAACATCTTAAAAGATGGTGGAAAATAGGACAGAATAATAATTTTGATGAAGGACTCAACTAGAGAATAGGAATGGCTTGTATTCATTAATGTATGCTACGAGTTATTTTTTGCAGCCTAAGTCTCCTGAAGGCCTATTTAATTTCTTAAAAAGTGTGTGTGTGTGTTAAATCTATTCAATGGAAAAAGGATAGCACTTCAACAAATGGTGCTGGTCTAACTGGATGTCTACATGTAAAAAATGCATTTGGACCCATATTTGTCATCATGCACAAAACTCAAGTCCAAGTGGATCAAAGACCTCAACATAAAACCAGAGACATTAATTCAGTTAGAGGGAAAAGTAGGGAATAGCCTGGAACACATTGGCACAGGAGATAACTTCCTGAACAGAACACCAACGGCCCCGGCCTTAATGTCAACAATTAATAAATGGGACCTCATGAGGCTGAGAAGCTTCTGTAAGGCAGGAGACACTGTCAAGAGAACAAAGCGACAGCGTACAGACTGGGAAAAGATCTTCACCAACCCTACATCTGACAAAGGTCTAATATCCAAAATATATAAAGAACTCAAGAAATTAAACACCACCAAACCAAATAACCCAATTGAGAAATGGGGCTCGGAACTAAACAGAGAATTCTCAACAGAGGAATATAAAATGGCTGAGAAACACTTAAAGAAATGCTCAACCTCCTTAGTCATCAGGGAAATGCAAATCAAAACAACTCTGAGATTCCATCTTACACCCATCAGAATGGCTAAGATAAAAAACTCAAGCGACACCACATGCTGGCGAGGATGTGGGGAGAGAGGAACACTCCTTCATTGCTGGTGGGAATGCAAACTAGTACAGCCACTTTGGAAATCTATCTGGTACTATCTCAGAAAACTGGGAATAGGGCTTCCTCAAGACCCAGCTATTCCACTCCTTGGAATATACCCAGAAGACGCTCCAGCACACAACAAGAACATTTGCTCAACCATGTTCATAGCAGCCTTATTCATAATAGCCAGATCATGGAAACAGCCTAAGTGTCCCTCAGTAGAAGAATGGATAAAGAAACTGTGGTACATTTACACTATGGAATACTACTCGGCTATTTAAAGCAAAGAATTCCCGAAATTTGTGGACAAATGGATTGAACTAGAAATGATCATAATGAGTGAGTTAACCCAGAAGCAGAAAGACTCAAATGGTATATACTCACTTATATCTGGACACTAGCTCAAGAGGCATGTCCCATGAAAGTCTTCACTTACCAGGAAAGTGGGACAGAGGGGGAGGGCATCCTATTGGGACTCTAGGTGTGAGAAGCATGGGAGAATAGCAAAGTAGAAGGATCCAGAGGATCCTAGAAACCTACAAGAAGAATATTATGACAAGCAGATCGGGGCCCAGGGGTGTTGCTCAAACTATGGCATCAGCCAAGGACAATATGTGCAGTAAACTTCAAACCCCTACCCAGATCTACCCAATGGACAGGACATTCTCCACAGTGGAGTGGAGAGTGGGGTCTGACTTTCACACGTACTCTGGGCCCCATATTTGACTATGTCCCCTGGATGGGGAGGCCTGGTGGCACTCAGAGGAAGAATAGCAGGCTACCAAGAAGAGACTTGATACCCTATGAGCATATACAGGGGGAGGAGGTCCCCCTCACTCACAGTCATAGGGGAGGGGAGTAAGGGGAAAATGGGAGGGAGGGAGGAAGGGGAGGATAGAAGGGATGGGATAACAATTGAGATGTAATATGAATAAATTAATACAATATATTTAAAAAATAAAAAGCCAACTCCCTGACACCTGCTCTGTAATACCTTTACTGATATTCTGGTCAAAAGGACAGATTCCTCTTCTGGGATAAAATCTTCCTGCTTATCGATGTGCACAGTTTTGTCTTCCATCGTTTATCTGCGCATAGGAGGTGCCCTATAAATAAATAGCTATTTGAAACTGACATAAGAGTAACTCAATGTAAAGATGGATGTGTCTGACTAATTTGCTAAAATGCGTAGATAAGTGAACTTGGACTAAGATGTTACAACTTTGAAAGCTTTATACAATTTTACTTCTTCAAGACTGCTTGTATTAAATATGCAGTATTTGTAAAAAAAAAAGTGTGTGTGGGTGTATGTGTGTGTTTCAGAGAGGGGGGAGCAATGGTGAGGGCACATGCACAGCATACATGTGGAGATCAGAGGACAACTTTGTGAAGTAGTTCTCCCTTTCCTTCTTCACTTGGGATTATGTGAGTAAACTCATACTATTTGGCTTTCATAGCTATTGGCAAGTACCATTTTACCTGTCAAGCCATCTTGGCAGTCTTTGAAGGCCTCTTTGTGATTACTCTGGGACCTAGCAAAATATTGTCGTAGGTAGTCTGTGAATCTAGTGTCTAGTCTATCCCAGAAAAAAGATCTCTGTCCACTCCACTCCTCTAAGCAGAGAACAAACTATGGTATTTTAATCTTGAATCTTGGAACTTAGAAAGCACGAACCCATGCTTGGCTATAGGGCCTCTAGCTAGCCTGTGAGTACTTAAATCATAACTTGTGAAGCACACTTAGAAATATGAAGTCTCTCTTTTTAGTCTCCCAGTTGTTAGCTCACCTTTAATAATAACAGGTTTTTCTCTCTTGCAGTGTCATGGGCTTTCTGTGGAAGGTTTTGTTCTTCCCTCTTCAACCACTAGGGAGGTAAGGTTCTGTCTCACATTTATATGGTAGAAAGCTTGCTATCTGAAATATTTCAGTTATCAATTACTAAATTGATATTGAGTGAAGTGATGCTATTGAAACTATACTGATTAGTTTTCGAAGTAACAGACCCACCGTTTTATAAATCAACCTACTGAGAAATACATGAAAGAGAGAAAAATGGAGTGGATATATTAGACAATAACAATATGGTGCTGGGGAGCTGGCTCAGTGAGTAAACTGCTTTGCTCTGCAAGCATGGGGACCTGACTTTAGATCCCAGCACCCATGTAATAAGTTGGACACGTCTGTGCAAGCCTACAATGCCAACGGTGGACTCTAGGGACTTGCCAGCCAGCTAAACTAGCTAAAATGGAACACTCCAGGTTCAGTGAGAGACCCTGTCTCAAAAAAGATGGAAAAAACATCTGGATGGGCAGTGGTAGCACACACCTTTAATCCCAGTACTTGGGAGACAGAAGCAAGTAGAGTTCAAGGCCAGCCTGGTCTACAGAGCAAGTTTTAGGACAGCCATGGATGTGCATCGAAACCCTGTCTTCTGGCTTCCACATGTGTCTACACAGTCAGGTGTACCAGCACACATGTATATAACACATGCACACCATACACATGAATAATTACATTTTGTTAATACGAATAGTTTCTTGTAATGGTTAATTAAATTATTTCTATATGAGACTGAGAGTTGGAGAAAGCAACAGAGATACAAGTGTAATAATGAATGGCTTCGTGCAGTCTCCCATCTATTTCAACTCAACCTTTCTCTAATAGGATACTTTTAGACCTGTGCTGATCTTCCCTTGTAATTGTATTTTAAAGTAACATGGGGACTCTTGTCTAACATAGTGAATTAGAGTTTTCAGAGAGGAAACCTGAGCATTTGTAATTTTTACATCTATAAATAACCATGGTTAGAAGACATTGCCACAAACAACAGACACTAATTAGCAGATGTTTTTGATTGGTTTTGCACTAACAAGCTAGGATTAGTAAGTTTAGAGAGTACAAAATTCTCAAAAACTGGACGTTTTGCAGTATCAGCTAGATGCACCAGTACTGAAAGCTAGTGACAGTAATGTGTTAGACCTTTACTGTCACATATGCACCTTTTCTGTAATAAAAACACTACGCTATCTGTGTATTTAAACAGATGCATTCTCTTCATTTGAACAATGTTGCAATATTAATAGTAAAATGTAAACCTAATACTTCTAAGAATCTTCAAAGAACTTTATGCTATTTAATTTGATTTTCAACCGAACTTTGTAAGATACCTAGGAAGAGACTATCTTTTCCTGTCTATAGGTAAGGAGACAGACTTAGAGATAGATTATTTAATGTCATTTTACTCCTGACACAAGTTTTGAATCCAAGTCTTTAGACTCTAAATATACTTTCTTCTACAAAATCAATATAATTTTACTAAAAAGCACTTCTCAATCTACTTCACCCCAAAATAACTTGTACTTTTGTAAAAATAATTTTTTTCTTACACCTTATCTAGCTCCCAAATAATGGCATTAAAATTTTAATGTTTTAAGCACTATAGCTGGGCAAATAATCATCTATTCTCACCTTACTATGCTGATCTGGACTATTTACCAGTCAACATGCCCCATTACCTGCCATCTAGTCTTGCCCTTGCTTTTCTTGCTCCATCTGTGTCTTCTTGGTGATTCTCTCATGGTATCCTCCTCATGGCCACCTCCTCACTGCCTGGTGACCTTCTTGACCCTTCTCTTCTCTCTCTGGGACCCCATAACTAGGATTAGAAACCTTACCTCAGCTGTCCTTTCCTGCTCAACTATTGACTGTTCAGCTCTTTATTTACCAATTAGAGATGATGGAGAACAATTTTACACAACATTGAGACAGGAGATTCTTCAATAATAATGGCAATGTCCACATCTGGACTGCAACCAGATCTCTGGGCACAGAAATCCAGAATCTGAATATACAGTGCACAAGACCATCCCCAACACACTTTAAATTTTTAAAAATGTGTATGGTATGTATATGCACCACATATATGCCTGGTCCTGTGGTAGTCAGAAGGAGAGGTCAGATTTCCTGAAACTGGAGTTATAGATGGTTGTTAGCCACCATATAGGTGCTGGGAATTGAACCTAGGTAATGCCTCTAGAAGAGTAGTCAGTGCTCTTAACCACTGAGCCATCTCTCCAGCCCCATAGCTGCATTTCTTAAGATCCATTTTATTATAACAATATGTAGCTATTTCGCTAATTTTATTCATCATATATATCATTTCAAGTTTGACTTCAGTGTTTTCTCTATTCAGGGTCATAGAGTTAGTCTCATAAATGGCTTCATAAAGCCTCATGAAGTTGCTATAGCATGTCATCATCTTTGCATTCATTGACATGTTTAGATTACTTTGAGTTTCATATGTGTGGCTGATGCTACCATAAACATAAACTTGGAGCTTTTTTCCTCTGGATTATTTTCTTAGGACAGACTCCCAGAGATGAGATTTTGGGTAAGAAAACATTTATACGTTTATGACTTTTGCTCTGTGTTACTAGATTGCCTCCAAAAATGATTAAACCAATTTACACCATTCCATTAAAGGGGCTGAAGGCCGACTTGCAGTTATAGCAGGTTTTGCTGCTTTTCAAAGGAAAGGATTGATGCTCTCAAGTTATAGTATCCTAGAAAGTGATTTTCTCTTTCTCTGGCACAGATGACCCCAGGTGAGATTAAATTCTCTGTCCATGTGGAGTCCGTCCTGAATCGTGTGCCACAGCCAGAGTACCGCCAACTTCTGGTTGAAGCCATCCTTGTTCTCACCATGCTGGCAGATATTGAAATTCATAGCATTGGAAGCATCATTGCTGTGGAAAAAATAGTGCATATTGCCAATGAGTTGTTCCTTCAAGAACAGGTAGGTTGCCTAATGTGGTAGAACCGCAGTCAAAGAATCTAGGAGTGTGGAGGCAGGAGGATTAAGAGTTCAAGGCCAGCCTCAACTATATAGTGAATTCAAGTCTAGTTCAAGCTACATGAGACCAAAAACATAGAACAGATGTTTCCTTTTCTTGGCCACTGTGAGAGAAGACAGTAGTATCCAAGATTTTCTAAACAATCCTATTTTTAAATGTTCTGGAATGCTGTCCATCCACATATCAGAAAATATGGTCCATTTCAGGCATAGACTCTAGATTTGTAATTCCTGTGGTCTTTTTGATTTAAGGTGGTTTAGAAAGAAATAACAATGAAATAAAATATGAAGCCAAAGTCAGTACTACTAGATGGTAGAGGTTCCAATGTAATCCCACCAGAGTTATCGCCAAGTGCTAACATTCTCTGTTATTAATAAATGTGAATCATTTAATCAATTATTAATTCATATTTTATTTTAAAAATTCTTTATAAAATTTAAATAGTAATTAAATTAATTTAGGGAGTCTAGTGTAGAAATTCATATCCATCCTTCATAACCCTGTCAACCACCTTCTGGTTAAACAGCCAAGGAATTGGTGATAGGGAGGCAGCTCTAAGGAACACTAATCAGAGTTTGACTTAGCAGGATTGGTAACTTTTCCTTTCCACTGTGTTTCCCCACCCTTTCAAACCAAATAGAAAACCCTCGGCGCGGATGATATCATGTTGGCAAAGGATCCCGCATCTGGCATCTGTACTCTACTGTATGACAGTGCACCCAGTGGCAGATTTGGCACCATGACCTACCTCTCCAAGGCAGCTGCCACCTACGTGCAGGAGTTTCTGCCACACAGCCTCTGTGCCATGCAGTGATGACCATGGGCTCTAGCTGCTGGAATCCTTTCAATATTTGGTCCGTCTCAGTTGATTGTGCATGGAACTGAAATGTTAACACCTGATCACTCCCCCATGTCCCTTTCCTGCCCCATCCCTCCCAAGAAGAGAAAACTTGGCTGATAATCTCACTACTTTTAAAGAACCCTTACTGGAGACTAGCCTCCATCCAGTGTGACGGTTCAGCCGGGCCTACAATCACTCTCTCTTCTTTTACGGTTCACAAAAGTCTGTGTGTGTTTTTACTCTGTAGAGCTGTTACCAGCTTAGTTTTCTACCTCCTGTTGGGGAGCAGGTATTAGTAACTTATTCCTGAAGCTTGGTTTTCTTATTTTCTTATTTCTGATGTGTGTATAGGAGTGGTGGGTATTGATTGGGCCCTTATTTCAAGAGAGTACATGCTAAATTGGATTTTATGCTACTGTAAATTGGAAGTGTCTACTCATCAAGTGCCTTCACTTAGCAAAAGCCAGTACCAGATTGTGGCTTCCATCTTCTCTCAAAGGTTGCTTCACTCTGAGTGGTGAAATAGTTTCTTTGTAGTAGTATTGCCTTTCACTGCTGTCCTTTCCCTATCTGCCCACAATGCCTACCCTCTCTGTGGTGAACTATTAAAAAAATGTAAGCTCACATGTAACTTTAAGGATTCCTGTGTTAACACTTGAAGTCAAAATTTATGAAGACACATATTTGAAAACACGTGGAATAACCCAGAGAAGTGGAGCTAGGAGGGAAAAGGAGAGGGCCAGGAGACCACCAGAGGTAGGTAGGTTGCTTGTGAAGAGCCTTGGACACCAAGGCCTTGCCTCTGGAGCATATACACCACACAATAGCCAGCGCCTATCTTGAGCAAAGAGAAATCCTGTAGTCCAGTCTGTGGCTGCCTCACTGAACACCCCTTTCCTGGACTTTTGGTCTCCATTTCACCTAGTCACTCCCCACCACATCTAACCACCCCTTCATAACTTCCCCCCTGCCACATTTATTCTTCAATTCTATTACTGACATTTGTTTTCACTGTTTGATTCTAGTTCTTAAATCCTTTAATCATGGTATCTGTGGCCGAGTATTTATTGTTACACAATATCTGTGTGTGTAAGTGGTTAAATACTATGTAAGTATTTCTAATATGTCTGTTTGTCTGTCTTGACATTTGATTGACTGAATAAGCATGTAAATAATAATGCAAGCCAAGCCTGGTCATACTCAACTGCTAATCCAAGCACTTGAGAGGCTGAGGCAGGAGGATCATGAATTCAAAGCCACCCTGGGCTACATAGCAAGTTCCAGGACAGCCCGAGTATGAAACCCTGTCTCAAAAACATTTTAAAGCATGTTGTGTGTCTGAGAGAGCAGTGTGGCTGGCCTCAGGCTGACACACAAAGGGTAGTAGAAATATATCTTCTGTCCTGGTCTCTGCTTCTGTGTATAGGTAGCCTGGCTTAGCAGAGGCTTCTCCTAATTTTCTTTGTTTCTACCCAGATAATTCCCTACTTGACTCCCTTTTCCCTCAAAATTTTAAAGATTGCCTCCCAGAATAGTAATGGGTATGATAGAGCTAGTGAGCTCAAAACAGTCACAGAATCGGGAGCAGTCTTCTGAGCACACTTGGTAAGCGCAGTATGCTAGCAGACAGGTAGTGGAAGCAATAGACAGATGGCCCACCTGTCCCCTCCCACAAAACATGGGAACACACAGTGAGTAGCTTTCTGGTCACTTTTGAGGTGAACATGCAACCTGTTCTGCGCCAGTTTGTCTTTTCACAACCTTTAGGTGTACCCCAGTCATAAGAAGCATGCCAAGCACTGTGGGAGCGGGGGTGGGGGGGAGGGTTGCCACTCCTTCCAGGACCTCTTTTCTTGAATTGACACTGATACCTGCATTTCTCTGGGTTTGTCTGTGGATGGAATGCCCAGGCACTGGTATTTAATTTTTAAAGTAACTTTTCAGAAAACATTACTGATATTTTGTCATTTTAAGAGTGTTAATATGAAGAAAAACACATGCTGTAACTTTTTTAAAACACAGAATACTTTGAAGTTAGAATAAAGAATTTACTATGTCTGATGTTACTGCACAAAACCTTATATATGTTTTTATGATTGAACCTAATTCACGATTATTTCACATAATATGTTTTATTATACAGTATACCCAAAGCTCATTAACTGGATCAAATAGAGTAACATTTGTCTACTTTGTATTATAATATGCCACATACCATATGTAAAAAAACAGGTTTAGTGTTATCTTTAGACAGACTGCTAAAAGTATAAGGTGGAGTTTTACTGTATTTCAACTCTCTATAAGTGGTATTTCTAAACTAATGGAGAAGAACTTAAATAGTTTATACTAAGTATTATCAATATTTCACATATTGTTTAAAATACTCACTGACTTGAGCTGCGGGGTGCTGGCCCACGCCTTTAATTCCAGCACTTGCGAGGCACAGGCAGGTGGATCTCTGTGAGTTCAAGGCCAGCCTGGTCTAGAGAGTGAGTTCCAGGACTACATAGAGAAACCCTGTCTCAGAAAACTAAAAAAGAAATATTCACTGGCGATTTCTATAACAAGAGAGTACTTATACAGCAAAGAACAGTGTCTCCACACTCCCTGTCTAGATAATTTAGTTTGACTGCATTGCGGGAATTTGACACAACTGGTATGGCAAAAGTTGTCACCATTAGCCATAGTTTACAGAATCGTGTGTGTGTGTGTGTGTGTGTGTGTGTGTGTGTGTGTGTGTGTGTGTGTGTGTGTGTTCATGTATGTCAAGTACTTTTGTGTACCTGCATGTGAGGGCCAAAGGACAACCTGGGGTGTTACTCCTCAGAAGCTCCCCCTCTACTTTTCTTTTTTGTAGTAGAGTCTTTCACTAGACTGGGCTGACTAGTCAGTAAGCCTCAAGGATCCTGTCTAGGTCTCTAGCACCATGCCCAGATTTTTCTATGGGTCCTGGGCATCAAACTCACGCTTACATGGCAGGCACTTTACTCACCAAGCCATCCCCCCAGCCCCTTAGTCTTTACTTTTTCTCCAGTTGGAGTAACCTCAGGTCTTAGTTTGCTCAGTGGAGCCCTTACTTACACTTCTTTTCCTGGAATAATTTTTAATATCACATTCTGTCACCCATAAGTGTTGTAGGGTTGATGATATCATCATCTTGTATCTAGTAGAAGTCTGACTTCTTTCAAGGCAGTGCCTCAAAGCCAAGAGCCTAGCCTCAAATCACAAGAAGTACTTAACATCAGTGAATGTGATTTAGATAAATGTAAAACATACTTAAGATGCTTGACATAACAATCCTTACAGCAAATAATATGTGAGTGCTCGCCAAATACATAGGCAATCTTAACTTTACAGCCCACATGTGGAGTAGGTGATGTTGACACCTTACTATAGGTGAGGAAGCCAAGGCATTGATAGCTGAAGTAAATTACCCAAGGTAAATTAGCTAATAAGTCACTACTCTGGGATTTGAACTCCTGTACTGATTTTAGAGTTTAGAGTTCCCATTCATAACAATTGTATTCTTCAAGGAAGATATGTTAGGAGATGATGGAAAGACAAGGGTCGGTGTGTTGAAGCATCAGTGGAAAGGTTGTGAGCCAAGAAAAGGCAGCCAATGCGAAAGTGCTATTTCAATTGATTCATTTTTCTTCTTCCTGCCTCTGCCAGCAAAGGAAGGCAAGGGAGGGCTACAAAAGAAACTGCCCCATCCATTCTGACCTTGCAGGTTCAAACGTTACATTTGGCAATAGTAGGAAAAAGCAAGTTAAGTCATTGTTTAGAGTCATAACCTGTCCTATTGCCTGTTTGTCCAAGCATAAGGCTAAAGTTTCTGAGTGGGAAAGGATCTTTGACTATTTTTGCAGTGTATATAATGGGTATAGTAATCCTTCTTGAAACTAATTATCCTCTCCTCCTAATATCCACACCTAGGAATCTCAAATTATTTTCTTCCAACTCAAAGATCCTCACCATGGTAGGGGACGGGTCTTAATGACATCCAGGGTGTGCAAACAATCTCTCCTTACCCCTCACTGGGGTGTGGGTGTGTTTGCACACACATGTACATGTGTGCAAGCCAGAGGTCAACATCAGGTGTCTGCTTCAATCACTCTCCACCTATTTTTAGAGACAAGTTCAATCACCGAACCTGCACTCAAAGAGATCTGCCGACTTCGGCCTCCCTACACCGAGGTGGCAGACAGCTGGCCTGTATGTAGGTGCTGGGGATCTGAACTCAGGTCAACATGCCTGTACAGCAAACACTTCACTGAGCTATCTGCCCAGTCCCAATTTCCTATTCAGTTTTTGAAAAATGTAATTCACTCTGGTGCTACAAAGAGAATGGTGGCCGGGTAGTAAGAATAGGCGAGGTCTGCAAGATAGCTCAGTTGGTAAAGTGCTTGTTGTATCCAGATTCAACCCCCAGAACCCATATTTTAAAAGCTGGGCATGGTGACACATACTTCTAGTTCCAGTGCTGGGGAGATGGGTGTGGATCCTTGGGGCTTGCTAGTCAACCAGTGTAGCCTACTCAGCAAGTTCCAGGCCAGTGAGCGACCATGTCTCAAAAAACAAGGGGAATGGCACCTGAGAAGTTATACTTGAAGAAATACACATGCACCCATGTTGTGTGACAGACTTTTCCTGGGAAGATACGGCACACAGATAGGGAGCCCACAATAGACCAAAGTACAGATACCACTCAAGTCCAACTTTACGAGCCATTGACTTTTATTGAGGTTACTAACAGGAATATAGATAAGAGATGACTCACAGGAGCAGAAATGACTCAAAGAAAGCTGTATCACCAAAGCCTACCCCAGCATTGGTGACAGCTCACAAAACCTGAAAATCTGGAGCACACTACACAGCTCAACAATTTGGAGAGTGCCCTCTTCAGATACCTCAGCTGGAGGAGCTTGGTTTCAGTCTTGGAGGAAACTGCTATATAACAACCCTGCACACACATATATACCCAACACACACACATACACACACACACACACACACACACACACACGTGTAGAAGGAAAGACCAAATAGATATTTACCAAGGATATGGTGGCCAGTTTGGGGTAGCAGATGTGTAGAAGGAAGAAGCAGGTGTGTTTCAGGCTTGTCTTAGAGATGGAAGTGATGGAAATTGCTGATGGATTGGATCTATAAGTGAAGAAACAGAAATGGGCACAGAGCTCTTAGGTGTCTGGCTTGTGCAACAGGGACAGGTGTGAATATGGGGAAAGACTAGAAATGACTTGGTCGGGGAAATCAGAAGTTCAGTTTGGGAAACAATGAAGTTATATTCAGAATTATAAGCTATGTCCAACTATTTCATTCATATTATTCTGGCTATATTGGCCACTCATAACTTCATCTTTTTTAAACTATGGAAGTGTGTGTGTGTGTGTGTGTGTGTGTGTGTGTGTGCGCGCGCACACACACGCATGCACACATGCATCAGTTGTTTGATACACTACTTTTGGGTTTTTTGTTTTATTTTATTTTTTCGAGACAGGGTCTTACCTCAAAAAACAGTAGACCAAGCCAGCCTTGAATTTACAAAGATCTGCCTGCCTCTGCCTTCTTGGTGCTGGAATTAAAATTGTGTAGCACCACACCCAGCTGACCTATTGTTTTATGAGACTTAACCCTTTTTAAAACACATTTTTTCAGTCCTACTTCAAAGTCCATCCTGCCCTACTCTTTTTTTTGGGGGGGGGGGTTCAAGACAGGATTTTTTTGTGTAGCCTTGACTGTCTAGGCTGGCCTTGAACTCACAGTGATCAGCCTGTCCATGCCTCTCAAGTGCTGGGATTAAAGACGTGTACCACCATTCCCAGTTCCTCCCTTATTCTTAGCATTCTTCCTCCCTTTTGGGCTTTTTTTCTTTTTGGTGCCTCACATTTTAAGCACACACTCTCATCACTGAACTAAGACCCTACTTTCTCATACAGGACCTGGCAGTGTTCTCTTCACACATTTTTAATTTTTCAAAGTTTTCAGCAGCTCGCTTTCATCCCTTCCACTCTCCCCACTATCCAGGTGGCAAGGAGGCCAGTCCTATTGAGCTTCCCAGGCACTACTGCTTCCTTTCTTTCCCCACTGCTGCCAGCCTAGTTTAAGTCAGTGAGCATTCCTTCCGTGTATGGACGTTTGCGGCATGCACAGCTCCAGTATCTCAAGTAACTAATTTTCATACACAACTGCTGCTCTAGAATATTTTTCTGAAGATTCTAAGGGGTTGGGGTCTACCTCACTTGCCTGGCTGACAGAGACCAGGGTTTCATCTCCAGCACTACAAAAACTCTCCGTTTTGAAGAGAGTAAAGTATGTTTTTGTTAGCTCAGTACTGAAGTCTTTCATGATCTGGCCTGTTCCACTAAAATCGAGTAGAATTTTTAAAATTATTTACAGATTTTTTAAAATTTTGATGTGGGGGACAGGGTTTTACTGGTAGCCCCTAGGTGGCCTAGACTGGTCTCACATTTGTGATTCTTCTGCCTCTGCCTCTTGAATGCTTGGAATCGTGGCATGTGCCACCAAGCCCAGCTTTCTTCTTTGTATTTAAATTGTTTTATGCTTATTATTCTGTGCGTGTTTGTATGTGGGTGGGTATTCCTGTGCATTGGCACATGGATGTGGAGGTCAGAGGACAGCTTGTAGGAGCTGTTTTTCACCTTCCACTGTGTGGTATCCAGAGACTGAACTTGGATCATCAAGCTTAGCAGAAAGTACCTTTGCCCACTGAGCCATCTTGCCTGTAACCATTCTTTGTATTTTTTTATAAGCTGCTGCTTCCAGTCAGCATGCCCTCCCATCCTCACAAAGCACCATACTGTACATCCTCTAAGATATTCTCAAATGCTACTAAGACTCCTACTTACCCATTTATTGAATGTTCCGTATTAACTACTTAATGCTTATTTTATTAACTAAGCTCAGCACCCTGCATTCATTATCTGGCTCTGTATGGATATGCTTTCTAATGCAGTTGTCTTATTTTCTCTATAATAATGCAGATTCCTTGAGAGCACAGTGTATCTTTGAATCTATAGCTAAAGTGTACACTTAGTTGGTAGAAATGCTTGGCTAACTGAATGATTACCGTGCTTTGAACTAGTTCCTATGGAAGAATACTAATGCAGAATAACTGGTTCCATTCTAATTGGAGACCAAATGCATTGCACACATGCACGCACACACATAAGCACATGCCAAGATTACAAGCATATTAAGTACTGAGGAGATACTAAATGGAATACTGACCACAGATGTAGCACAAAGTCAACCTGGAAGAATGAAATTCATGTAGAAAAAGGAGTATTTGGATTGGGGGGTGTTAGGTAGGCCTACTTGTGGATTGTTTTTCTACTTCACTCTATGACTGATAATGGTTTTTGTTCTTCAAAGTACATCTGTAAGGTGGACACATTACAGCTTCCTTCATGGAACTGTTGAAAGGTTTCAATGAGATAATAACCAAAGTTTCAAGGAAGTTACAGATGTGGGGCTTGTCTCAGAGGTTTCAGTAGGTCAGTTCAGTATGATGTGAGTGTTGGGATCCTGGGAACTGACCAGGTAGGCTCAGATCACAAGGTATCCAGAAACCCAAAACTTCTGATGGAAATAATAACATTGCCCGAGGACACACAAACACCCTGAACACCAAACCTAAAACATTTGCCCTAACTATTGTTTAGCTGCACAGGCAAATGAAAGGAAGTGTGGGTTCCAGGGATATTGGGGGAGGGGAGAGGGGGGAGCTGCGCTTTCCAACTGCTTGGGAGACTTCATGTGCTTTCCAACACGTGAAAGCTACAAGAGGATGCTGGCATCTCTTTTGTTGAGATTCTACCCTGCTATTTCCACAACCTCAGCCAGTTTCAGAAAGGTGATATTAGAGTTGTCAGAATGGATTATTGGTGAGATTATTATATCTCTCACGGACAGTGATGAAAAGCGGTGAACTAAAGTTGCAGCACGAAATTTACTGTGTAAAAAGTTCAAACTATTTGGTCCATTAATTCCATAGCTCCTCAAAGCCTTAGGAATATAGTCCTGGGATGCAGTTTGGTGGTGGTGGGTCCGACGTGGCTATTGACATTTAACATTTAAATGGTGATATTTACAGTTTGAAAACTTAAAAGAGTTGAGACTCCTTTTAGCGCTAAAACTTGAAATTGCAGCTTTTAGTGTTTAGATGTAATTCTTCCGCTACCGTGCTCCCTTAAAACTACATTTCCCAGAATGCTCTGAGGCTCGACTGACCTCATTTCAAATGGCCCCGTAGGGCAACAAGGCTGCCTAGTTTTGACCGTGCTACCTGTGCCATGAAAAAAAATCGATCTCAATTGGCAGCTATTTGGGCTTTTATATCTGTAAGGCCCCCTTTTGAACTGTGGTCATTCAAAGAAGGGATCTTGTCTGGGAGGGCCCATCCATCCTTGCAGTTGGACGAGGGATCAGGGAAACTGTCTCCAGCGAACTAAATAAGAGGGAATGTTGACCAGGGAGCACCGCTGGGGCTGAACAGAGGAGCAGGAACCGGAGCTCAGGCTGAGTCCGAAAACTGTTGGCTCCAGACTTTGGCTTGGGGACATTTGGAAGTGGGAGATGGAGATGCCAGAGGAACCCGCCAATAGTGGGCATTCGCTCCCTCCGGTTTATATTTACAGTCCCGAGTATGTCAGCGTATGCGACTCCCTCGCCAAGGTTCCCAAAAGGGTAAGAGAGATCTGCCTGAAAGACCATGGTTTTGGCGGATGGGGGTGGGAGAGTGTGAAAGGGAGTACATTAGGAAGCAGAGGAAACTGCAGTGAGGGATACCGTCAGCAAAATTTAACTAGCAGTGTCAGGCTCGCCGAGCTGAAGCAGAAGGAAGTGGTTCCTTACCTTTGGGGAGCAAAGCGGGCATCCAAGGCTTGGGTGGGGGCGGGGGAGGGGAAGGACTGGTGCAGAGAGGTGAGTGGAGTTTCTAATAGGAGGGGATCATTGAAGTCCTGGACCACAGACTCTTAGAGAGTATTCCGTCGCTTGTGTTAAATAAGGCTGGCGATTTTGAGACTTTGTATTGTCTTAAGTGTGTGCTAATTGTTAAAGTAACAAAAGGAAGAGACCAAGTAGTTAGTTCTTTGCGCAGGATGTTGTTAATGGGATTTCAGTACGTTGAATCTTGAGGAGACTGTTCTGCCTTTCTTTTATGCTGACATTTCAGGCCAGTATGGTTCACTCTTTGATCGAAGCCTATGCCCTGCATAAACAAATGAGGTACGTATGTTGACCTTTCTGAACATGATCGTCCCTGAAGCCAGATGTGTTCATAGCCTTGCCTCCTAATGGGACTAACCAGGGAGAAATGGTGCTTTAATAAAAAGCTTTTGTGGAAGTGTTCATAGTATTTTATATACATCTGTAACTAAGGAAGTAACTTTGAAAGGATTGAGAACACCCGGGAAAGGCACACAGTTAAGCAATTAAGATTCATTAGAAATGAAACTTTGAGCAGGGCTGATGGGGCACACCTTTAGTCCCAGCACTGGGGAGGCAGAGGTAGGTGGATCCTTGCGAGTTCGAGGCCAACTTGATCTACAAAACGAGTCCAGGACAGCCAAGACTACACAGAGAAACCCTGTCTCAAAAAAAAAAAAAGAAAGAAAAAGAAAAAGAAAGAAAGAAAGAAAGAAAAAAGAAAAGAAAAGAAAAAGAAAAAGAAAGAAAAAAGAAAAAAGAAAAGAAACTTTGATGCTAGGTGCGTGGGGAGCTGTTAAGCAGGGAAGTGTTCCGTTTTTCATTTTATATTTGGTTTGGGTTTGTTTTGTTTCCTAAAGCTAAGTTTGAGGATGTGGGTTCAATTTGAGACTTTCAGATGTGCCGCCCCACCCCCATCACCACCAAACTTTGACCAGGGCTTTGTTGAGATCAGGCTACAACTCAAGAAAGAGCTAGCTACTTGCTTCTCAAAAACAAGCCAAAACCAAGCTTCCTGCTGATCACCAACTCTATATTTAATGTCATAAATGCAAGTAGTATGGGCCTGGCACATGCCAAATCAGATTTTCTCGTGCCGAACCAACTGGGTGACCGGCTACATTGCCTAAGAGTCTCATTTTCCTCACAGAAAGTAATGTAATAGGTTTCCAGGTTTTCTCCTTACTAGTAAGTTATTTTTGTTGTGTACACTTTTAGGAATGTTGTGGTGTTGTTTTGAGACAGGGTCTCACTGTGTAGGTCCTGGCCAGGAACTCTTTATGTTGACCGGGACAGCTGTGAACTTACTAAGTATCCACCTGTCTCTGCCTGCCAGGTGCTGGGATCAAAAGGTATTCGTCACCACACCTGGCTAGGAATGTTTTTCTTTCTTTCTTTCTTTTCTTGGTTTTCTTGGTTTTTTGAGACAGGGTTTCCCTGTGTATCCTTGGAGACCAGGCTGGCCTCAAACTTACAGTGATCCACCTGCCTCTGCCTCCTGAGTGCTGGGATTAAAGGCGTGTGCTATCACCACCCAGCTAAGGAATGTTTTTCTACCATTGCTTAATGCCTGTGTTTGTCAAGATAAATACTTGCCTTTCCTTAAAGTATTTTAACAGTTTTCTGAGCCTGCTGGTGCAGGCTTTTAATTCTAGGCCTTTGGAAGGCTAAACATCACAGCTTTAAAGCCAGGCTGGGTAGCTTAGCTAGACCCTGTCTCAAAATAAAAATCTTAAAGGGGTTTAGCATATTATTTAGTGTGTAGAACACTTGCCTAACATACACGAGGCCTAGGCTCCCACACAAAATTAACACTTAAAATATTGTATTGCAAACAAGGTGTTAAAGCAAGACTCCTTAGCTTGCTGTTAAGGAGGAGCTGGCTGTAAATATTTTGTTTTAGGGTGCAGTGAGTGGAAGGTGCTGCAAGACGGAACTTTTAGACAGGCAATAGCTTGTGAAAAAAATTGAGACAAGGTCTCTCTGTGTAGCCCTGGCTGTCCTGGAACTCACTATGGGAGACCAGGCTGGCCTTTAATTCACAGAGATTACTGCTTGCCTCTGCCTCCTGAGTGCTGGGATTAAAGGCATGCACCATTACAGCGGGCACCTTGAAATTTTTATTTCAAACATTTTATTACACTGCATTTATTTATTTTGATGGGGTGTGGGTGCATGAGGGTGTGGTCAAGTGCCAGAATACACATGTAGCGCTCAGAAAACAACTTGCAGGAATTAGTTCTCTCCTTCCACCACCTGGAGATTGAACTCAGGTTGTCAGGATTGGCAGCAAGTGACTGCACCTGCGGAGCCATCTTGCTGGCTCAGAAATTTCATTTTAATGGGCAGCCCTTTCACCTCTCCTGGTATAAACATGTGTACTTGAAAAAGCAAGACTGCTTGATTTTGTTTATATATTTAAGGTTTCAGGTTGAACCACAGGATTTCAAACACCTTGGCTATTGTAGTTGCCTAAATACCCTACCTGTATAAATTCACAGTCAACTCATGGTTGCATTCCCATTCAGAAAACATACATGACTACCTTTCAGTGGCCTTCAATTTGAATGGGCAAGCATCTTGTTAAGATACAATTTGTTAGAATACAAATTGTGGTTCAGTCAGCCTAGGGTAGGACTCGGGCTCTGGCTTTCTAAAGAGGAAATGCCGTGCTTCTAGTGTCTCACCTGCCTGTTTAGCAGCAAGGGCTAGAGAATGTAAGTGCAGCAGAATCCAGGAGAGAAAACGGGCAGTCAGCAGGTTAGAGGCCAGAAATCCCATGTAACTCATTCATTCCTTTCCTCACTTCCGGGGAGGCACTGATTGAGAGGCTCTAACCATTTGCTCCACCTACCCTTCCTCTGGGAGCTAGATATAAGAGACCAAGTAGTAGAAAGTTTACATTAGAAGACACTGGGGAGATGACATAGAAAGCAAGAGTACTTTGCTGTGCAAGCAAGAGGACCAAAGTTGGAATTCCCAGAATCCACAGGAAAGGCTGGTTTTATCACACATACCCATAACTCCATTGTCTTGGCAGGGGTAGGCAAGACTCAGTAATTGCTGGGGCTTGCTCATTGCCAGTCTAGCTCCTGGTTTAGATTCAGTGAGCGATGCTGTCTCAAGTGACTATGGGGGAGAGTTATAGAGCAGGACATGTGACATTCTCTGGCCTCTGCCCATCTACAGACTTGCAAACCCCCATGCATACATGACTACAAAGCCTACCCACAGTAAATAGATAGGTAAACAAACAAACAGCCCCTTTTTACATTTGCTTCTCTCTCCCTCTCCCCGCTCTCTCTCCAGGGTCTTATAGAGCCCAATTTAGTCTGGAACTTGCTATGAAGCCCAGGCTGGCCTCACACTCATGAGCCTCCTGTCTCTCAAGTGCTAGGACTACATTCATGTGCTGCCATACCTAACATGTTAGCTTTATATACTGGTTTTTTCCAGTGCTGGGAATCAACCATAGGGCCTTGCACTTGTAGATGTTGTATAACTGAACTCCATCCCCAGCCCATTTTCCCTACTTTTGACACTAATGTTGATGATAGTAGATGTTATCATTTCATCTCCACATAAGGCCACTAAGTTGACTCATTTTGCAAATGAGAAAGGTGCAGTACAGGAGAGGCAACTTACCTGAAGTTACAGAACCAGTGAGTAGCGAGAGGGAGGAAAGGAATCCGCTTCTCTGGCTCTAAATTCTAACTGTGTGATAACCAAGCTGCCTGTTAAAGCAAAGACACACAGGGATGAGAACACAAAGCGTAGCATCAAAGCTAACACAAGTGATTAAACATCTAACTGAGAGGATTAGCCAGTCCAAGTAGCAACTACTGATTCAAATGTAAGTAGCTTTGCTGGTTTGTCATGAGAAATGCAACTCACAAAGTGAGGCTTATGTCTCAGTCTTTTAAAAATATCGTTTTATATTTATTTATGTTACACGTATGAGTGTTTGCCTGCGTGTGTGTGTGTGTGTGTGTGTGTGTGTGTGTGTGTGTGTGTGTGTGTTAGCTATGGAGGTCAAACGATGGGCGTCAGATCTGGAACTGGAGTTAAGCATGGTTGTAAGTCACCATATAAGTGCTGGGAACTGAACCCCAGTCCTCTGCAAGAGCAGCAAGTTCTCTTATGCTCTGAGCCATCTCTCCAGTCCAAGAGTTCTTTTAAAGTTGATTGATTGAGTGGTTGGTTGATTGATTGATTGATTGATTGATTGATTGGGATATGTGTGCCACAGAGCACACGTGGACATGTGGATGCCAAAGGCCACAGTTCTCTCCTCTACAATATGGGTCCCAGGGATTAAACTTGGGTTGTCTGGCTTAGTGGCTGGGGCCTTGATCCACTGAGCCATCCGGCTGGCCCTAGGTTAATAAGGTCCTTGTGGCTAAACCAGGTACCTTGATCGACGAGTATCTGTTTGAGTTCAATGTGGTTATTCAGTTATGCTCCCCTACCTAAAAACTCAAAGGAAAAACCATTGCCTCTTCCTAGTGGAGTCAATCTCATAGCTGAGGAGGTGAAGACTGAACTGCGCAGTGGAGGAATAGCATGTGTGTCTGACTTCAGCTCACTGGCCTCAGAAGCTGGGAGTTGTCTTTTCTGTTCAGACTGTTGGCTGCTGTTTCTAGCACCTTGCATACTCTGGGTCTGACCCTCTACTCTATGTTCGCTCTGTTGATATTAGGATAGTAAAGCCCAAAGTGGCCTCCATGGAGGAGATGGCCACCTTCCACACTGATGCCTATCTGCAGCATCTCCAGAAGGTTAGCCAAGAAGGTGACGAGGACCATCCAGACTCCATAGAATATGGACTAGGTAAGGTTTTCTCAGGCAACAGTGGAAGATCGAAAGAGCCCTCACCCGTAGTTATGTTACTTAATTTGTGTCTGTGTATATGTATGTATGTTTGTGTGTGGCGGTGTGCATGTGTCTGCTGGTACCCAAGTGGAACCAAAGGTCAACACTGCGTGCCTTCCTTAATCACTCCCCACCATAATTTTTGAGACAGAGTATCTTATTGAACTTGAACCTCACCATTTGGACTGGGTTGGCTGGTCAAAGATCTGCAACAATCTACTTGTCTCCACTCCTCCGCTGCTGGGGTTAGTAGATGTCTGTCTATTCATGCCTCCTATGGCAGGTTTGAACGGGTACTAGGAATCTGAATTCAGGCCCTCCTACTTGTGTGGTAGACATTTTACTGACTGATCTACCTCCCTAACCCCAAATACTTTCTCCTTTAAATAAAAAAAAAAAACAAAAACCTTTATTTTAAATTTTTAATGATTTATTTTTAGTGTTCTGCCAGCATGTACACCTGCAGGCCAGAAGAGGGCACCAGATCTTATTATAGATGGTTGTGAGCCACCATGTGGTTGCTGGGGATTGAACCTGGACCCTCTGGAAGAGCAGCCAGTGCTCTTAAGTGCTGAGCCATCTCTCCAGCCTAAATTCTTTGTTTTGAATTTTATCTGTATGTGTGTGTGCCTGAGTGTATGTATGTGTACCACATGCATGCAGTGCCAGTGGAGGTCATAAAAGGCCTTACAGCCCTTAGAACTGAAGTTATAGATGGTCGCGAGCTACCATGTGGGTTCTAGGAATTGAACCCAGGTCCTCTAGAAGAGCAATAAATGCTCTTAACTGCTGAGCCACTTCTCCAGACCAATATTTTTTAATTAAAAAAATAATAATATAACTGGTGTCCATGTGTGTGCATGTGTATATGTATATACATGCACACGTGTGTGTGTGTGTGTGTGTGTGTGTGTGTGTGTGTGTGTTATTGAGGATGGAACCCAGGACCTTGACTGCACTAGCCAGGCGCTGTGCCTTAGCTATATCCCTAGCCCCAGCTGTTCATTTTGATCCTGTGCTTTGGTCATATTGTGTACACTTTATGAGCTGAACACAACTTCCCCTGGTGGGGAAGAACCCTTTTGATGCTGAGATTCTAATGACAGTACTTAGGTCTATCTCTCAGCTGCCCTGAAATTGTATATTTTAAGTATATATTTATTTGGTTTGGGTCATTTTTTTTTTTTTTGAGACAGGGTCTCACTATTATAGCCCTTGATGGCCTGGAATTTGTCTCCTGCCTTCCAAGTGCTGGGATTGAAGGTGCATGTCACCATGCATGGCATTAAGTAAATATTTATATTCTGGCTGAGTTTTCTACCTTATCACTTCATTAACAGATTCATTAAGGAAAAAAACCCCTTAGTGAATTGTCAACAGCACAGTCTAGAACAGATTTGTCCAACTTGCGGTTCATGGGCCATATGCCTTCCAGGATAGCTATTAATGGTGACAGCAACATACTATGATGTCAAAGGTTAGGCACCTCTGTTCTAGTGGGTTCATAGAAAAACACTAGATTGGGAATCAAGAGACTGGTCCCAGGCCTAGCTCTATGAGACCACTGGCAAAATACATCACCTCTCAGGCATTGATTGACAGCTGGTGGGATATGAGCAGTTCATCATGAAGGCATTATCCTTTCTACCTCTCACATTTTAAAGTGTTCCATCCCCAACAGTGGAGATCTATCTGTCTCCATTGGAGCTGAGTTTAACTCAGAAGCTTCTTAGTAGGCCATGCTCTGCCATACCTCAACCTATTCTTCCTTCTCCAGATCATCTTTAATAGACTTTCCTGGGTTTCCCCCTCCCCCCAGGTTATGACTGCCCAGCCACAGAAGGGATATTTGACTATGCAGCAGCTGTTGGAGGAGCTACAATCACAGCTGCCCAGTGCCTGATTGACGGGAAGTGCAAAGTAGCGATTAACTGGTCTGGAGGGTGGCATCACGCAAAGAAGTAAGGAAATGGCCTTTCTGCTTTCTAACCCTTTCTTCAGTCATTCTCCCACTTATATAAACTTGTATGCTCGTTATAGTGACACTTCAGGGAACCATGTGTGTGTGTAGCGTTTTATAAGGTATTCTGAAAAGATGCAAGTAAAAACAGGTGACCTGATACACTGGAAAGCACTCCATCAAAGCATCTGGGTTGTGTGCAAACTTGGGCAAGCCTCCCTAGGCCCCAGTTTCTTCATCTGTAAAGGGACAGGGAAAAGGATATAAGTAGACAACCTACACACTCCTTGGAAATTCTGTCTCGGGGAGTTGGCTCTAGAAACAAGAACAGAATTGGAATAATTTGAGGACAATATAACTTATGATATTAAGGGAATGCATGCAATATATAAGACGAACAGAATAGCGGTAGGGAGAAGTTAATCATGGGAGTCTCAGGGGAGGTTCCTTTCAGACCTAATACTTGACAGAAGAAAGGAAGGGGTTTTTGAGTAAGTAGATAATTGATGAGAACAAAGAACAAAATACTTAAGCAATCAAGGAGTCTTACACTGGATCCAGTGATAACATGGGTCTCTCTCTTTCTAGGGAAAAAAAAGGCTTTTCTTAGGTGCTGCTTGCTTAGAGGAGGCCTTTTAGAGTTTTGTTGGTGTGTGTAACATTCTATTCTGTCTTCTTCCACATCTGGAGTCTTATTTGCTGTGTTCGTTGTACTTAATACTTGTTAGGGAAGGGAGATTTTACAGCTAAACTTATCTATGTAAAAAGAAAATAGCATTTGATTCTTTCAGACTGAGAGACAACACAGTTTTAGCATATGTAAATTTACATATTAGAATGGTGTTCTTTTCCAAATGGACAGGTTTCCTGGCCAAAGGAGTCCTTGTGAAATTAAATAACTAGAATCTACTTCCTTTGTAATAGAAAACTGTTAGTTTAGTAATGATTTTACATGGTCTTAAAGAAAGAAAACAGCCTGCTTTTGTTAGTTTTTGTTTCACTTTTTAAAGCTCAAAAATAAGCCCTGATCTTTTTTTTTTTTTAAATTAAAGCTGAAGAATGGAAAGAGGAGAGTGAGCGAGTCTGCATCCAGGGCTTCTGTCCTCTGGTGTTCAGGACAGCTTTCAGCAGATTCTGGCTGGAGACAGGCAGACTTGTGGGGAATGGAAATGACAGGTTTTCTGGGGATTGACCTAATTCAAGTCTGAACCCCCCTAGAGTCCCTGCAGAGTGGGGCTATAGGCTTATATGCTTACCTGAGACTAGGTGCTCACCTGTTCTTGTTCCTGGAAGTTCTAGGGACCCCAGCCTGGAATGTCACATATTACTGGGCAAATTGGGGTCTTCTCTTGGGCTTTTAGTCCCATAAAAGAATTTAAGAATAAACTCAGTCTAGGCATAGTGGCACATGAACAATCTTAGCACTCAGGAGACAGAGGTGGGAAGATCTCTTAGTTCTAATCCTGCTAGGGCCTCATAGCAAAATTGTGTCACAAGAAAGCAACATAAAATAATAAAATAAAAGATAGACTTAGCAGGAAGCTCAAGGACAACGACAATTTTATTAGTCTTTAAAAGGAAATCCTTAGGCCAGGCAAGTCTTGGTAGCTGCCAGGGAGGACGAAAAAGAAGAAGAGAGAAAAATCATGCCTTTCTGTAGGCCACTACATGGCTGAAATGAGAGCTTGGGAGGTGGGGGTCGGAATAATGGCAGAGAAACACAGTGAGAAAGCCCAGAGTATCTGGGAAAGCAGCAAGCCCAGGCTATGGCCAGTGTTCGGGGATGGGGATAAATAGATGGATGGATTATACTTTCCTGAGTCATTCAGAAAAGCATGTAGGCTTAACCCAGTCAAGGCTCCAGAAGCAACAGTACTGCATGGCTATGTGTGTGTATGTGTGTGGGGGGGGGGGGGGCTTCTGGGAAGGAAAAGTACACCTCTAATTAAGGACATAAATATTCCTCCCATCTGTTTAGCATGCCTTTAGGTGGGCTCTTGGCCTGGCTTGATTAACTCTTCTGTTTTGTGTAGCTTGGACTGTTGGGTCCACCAGAGACAGAACTTAGATTCTGGTTTCTTATCTCTTCCAGATACCCTAACAGTCTCTGCTCTGCAGATGTAACCCTGTCATCATATAGGAGATATGCTGAAATTGGGGACTGAGTAGGACCCATTTCCACCATGGAAATCCAGAGATCCAGTTCCAAAGCTGTCTGCCAGGTGCTCTGCTCTTAGTGTCTGGCCTGGGGTTCTGCTGGCAAGGCAAGGCAAGGCAAGGCAAGGCAAGGCAAGGGCCTTCATTTGGGAGGAGATAAGAAACCAAAGCTCCCATGTAGCATTTGGACATTCTTGGAACGGCTGCTTTAGGGGGCCCCTGCCTTAAGCTGCCTGCTGAGTTTCTATGCCCTGCTGTCTTCACTGTAATCACACTGTTTAAACTTTCCAGACACACACACACAGACTCACAGATCCCATTTATTCCTTAAACCAGCATTGACTAAAGTATGCCAAACAGCCGCTCCTTATCTTTAGTACTTGGAGATAAGGAGATTAAAGCAAAGTATGTTTTCCCCCAGTGCTGACAGGGTTCTGTTGGAATTAGCTTCTTGAAAACTTTGAGAGTACTGAAAGTGGCAAATATGTTCATGCTTGTTAACCCAGTAATAATATTCTTAGAACTCTATTCTGAGGAAATAACCCGATCCTACCATCAAGAAATTGATATCTTGGACATGATACAGTAAATTGCTACATTTGAAAGTTAAATAAGAGTGTTTTTTTTAATCCTGCAAAAGATTGATGAAATAAAGGAGAACTAATGCTACTTATTAAACATTAGGTATATCAAACTAGAATTATGAAAACACTCGCATAAGATAGCATGTCCCTCAAAGAGACCAATTCTGTCTAAGTTTAATGGATTGTAAAAGCTACATTGTGAAAGTACAGACCCACTGCCTTTCAGATTAGGGTGAATTGTGACTAAATTCCTCTTTCCTTTTCTTTATTTTCTCTCACTGTGAACATAGGCAAGCTGGCCAACTCCAGTGAGTCAGTTGGTGCACAAGATCCAGGCCTTTTGGAAGGGGGTAGAGCACTCAGCAACAGTATCCAGGAGGAAGAGAGAGGCTCCCAAGGCATTTTTATTACTCTCATGTGCTTTCTCCCCTTATCCCCCTGCCATGTGTTTCCGCCATCCCCTAGCAACTCCCTATTGAATAGCTCAGGATGCTATGATGCATTCAATCATCTGATCTTCTTCAGTCTCAATAAGGTTCCAATGTGTGTGTATGTATATATATTATATTATATATAATATATATTATATTATATATAATATATATGTGTATATATTATATATTACATAATATATATATTAAAGTGAATAAAATGATTTTTCTCCTGTTAGTCATTTTTTTTCTTTATTTGTTTTGGGTTTTTTTTGTTTTGTTTTGTTTTCTGAGACAGAGTTTCTCTGTGTAGCCCTGGATGTCCTGGTACTTGCTCTATAGACCAGGCTGGCCTTGAATTCAGAGACTGCTTTCCTCTGCTCTGAGCTGGTAGTTGTTTTTTGAAATGCCAACTCATAGTTCAACCAAGAACCTAGAATGGAGGGACCATTACTCCTTTCCTGACACAGACGAGTAAATAAACTGTCATTGGGGCTGATGCCTTACCGACTACTTCTACCTTCTTCCTTCAATTTCTACAGTTACAGCTTTCTCTGTGGAGACTTTTCACTGTTAATCTCTGGGGGCACTTAGTAGCATTTCCTTGATCCATTCAGTGGTTGTTTTTCCTCCATTTTTTGCTGTGGGTCAAGTGCCATCTGCTGGCAGTCAACTGTTATGGCCTCTTTTTTTTGAATGACATTTTCATTTTTTTTTTTTTCTAACTTTTAGCTTTCCTTTTAGCCAAGAATGACCTTGAACTCCTGATCTTCATATCTCTACCTCCAAGTGCTAAGATTACAGATATACCACCATGTCTGGTTTATTCGATGCAGAGGGTCAAGCACAGGGCTACCTGCATTTTATGCAAACACTCTACCAACTGAGCCACATGGCCAGCCCCAAAAGTGCTGGAAACTGAATCTGGGACCTCATGCATGCCAAGCAAGTGCTCGATCATCAAATTATATTCCCAACCTGGTACTTCATCTTTATATTCCCTAAAGTCTCTATGACATCTAAGGGGCTCAGTCTTGTGTGGGTGCATGGTTTAGTGTTTTATTCATGCATTTGGTGATGTACTTTACTTTGATTTCAAAGAGGCATTTCTACTGGACTCTCTTTACTAGTTACTAAATCTGTGCTGATATTTCCCCTCACCAAATGATCACTTTATAATCTGTAAAGTATGCCTCCATAAATGTTAAGAAGAGGTCAGTTTTATTCTTCACTCTCTCCTTCCGTTGCCTCACACTCTTACATGGAGATAGCTTCTCCATGGTTCAGAGGAAAGGAAAGCTTTAAGAAACTTAAGAGAGACTGTGTTCTCTCTTGAATAAAGCCTGAACAGGCAGGAATGCATATGGAGGTCACAGATGGAAGATTAAAGATGGAAATGGGGGCTGGAGAGGTAGCTCAGCAGGTAACGAGCGTGCTGTATGTGCAAAAGCAGATGTTCAGATCCACAAAATCCAGGCAGAAGCTGGGCAGATGGGTGGCTTCTGGTAATACCAACAGTAAAGAGGCAGAGGCACAGGGGATCCCCAGGGTAAGGGAGTCGGTGAGGTCAGGTTTAAGAGTCCCTGCCTCAATAAATCAAAGTGCAGAACAACCAAAGCTGTGCAAGATGCAGCCATTTCTACTTTGTTCTTTTCTTTTTCTTTGTTTTTTTTTTTTTTTTTTTGTTTTTTGTTTTTGGGGTTTTGGTTTTGTTTTGTTTTTGTATTTCTAGACAGGGTTTCTCTGTGTAGCCTTGGCTGTCCTGGACTCACTTGTAGACCAGGCTGGCCTCGAACTCGCAAGGATCCACCTACCTCTGCCTCCCCAGTGCTGGGATTAAAGGCGTGCAACCTGGGCTTCTACTTTGTTCTTATGCTCATGATCAGTGTTCAAACATATGTGGAAAAATGAAGACTGTTAAGACAAAATGTTCAATTATTACTTAAGACTCCAAATAAGAGTTTTAATGAGGATCCATACCTACCATGAACCTATTTATATTGCTGGTATGACACAAACAATTCCTTTGTTTTTTGATATGGGATCTCACTGGAAAGCCATAGCTACCCTAAAAGTTATAACCATCCTGCCTCAGACTCCTGAGTGCCAAGATTACAAGTAAACACATCAAGCCTGGAGCAATAATTTCTTAGATCTAATTTACACGGGAGAAAGTGATTTTTTTTAAAAGGATGCATGGTAAGAATAGAAAGGGCTGTTCATTAATCATGCTGTGACAGACAGTACCGTTTATACTCTCATCTGCTATAATAAACTAAAAGAAATGGCAGTTGGATTGAAGAGTTAAATATTTTAAAAAGCAAGTTATAAAACTGGGATGAAGGACTATGTATCAAGCTTCTAACAAGGAATAGTTTTATAATATTAGGAAGTAATAGGAAATAATCTCAAAGGAAAAGATCAAATCTGACAAAAAATTTAAAAATCAATATGACATACAAGTCTTTAAGCCACTTTTAAAACAAAAGATAAATACAGACTGACAAAGCCCATGTGACACAAAGATGACAACAGTTAGCAAGAGAGTATATATGCAATTAGAAGATTTGAGAAATGTTCATTACCAATCAAAAATGCAAATTAAAACAACTTGGTACAGCTAGGCAGTGGTGGGTCTCTGAGTTTGGGGCCAGCCTGGTCTAAAGAGAGAAACCGTGTCTTGAAAAACCAACCAACCAAGCAAAAATCCAACTTGGTGCTGGGGATATAGGTTAGTGGTAGAATGTGCAAGTGCAAAGCCTCCTATCCCCAATCCTACAGGCCCAACACAGAAAGCCTTTCTAAGCCTATATTTAAAAGAATGCAGAAAAAAAAAACCTCACTTAGCAGTAAGGGAATAAAGGAATGGTGGATTTATTCCATGAAATATTAGGTATGCTGTGATCTTTTGCTTTGTCTTTCTGTATGTATTCTTTTCTCCTGCATTGCTTCCTATACACTCTGGCACTGAGCTACATCTATCCCAAGCCCTTATGCTTTTATGTCATAGTGATTATGACAATTATAGGGCATTGTAATCTTATGGATTTTTAATATGTATCTGTAAAGTGGCATTTACAATTATATGTGCATTGTAATTACTTTAGCCCACACCTGAGGAGAACAGTGGGTAATGAGTACACTGGTCATCTTACAGCCGCAGAGTTCCTCATGAGTGTTGTTGGTTTTGAGACATCATTTCACTTTGTGGCCCTGGCTGGCATGGGACTCACTGTTCTGTTTTTTAAGTGCTACAACCTACAGGCATGTGCCACCATGCTTAGCTCATGATTTTTTATTTTATTTATTTATTTATTTGTTTATTTATTATGCATACAGTGCTCTGCGTGCATGTACATCTTCAGGCAGAGGAGGACATCAGATCTCATGATAGATGGTTGTGAGCCACCATGTGGTTGCTGGGAATTGACCTCATGACCTCTGGAAGAGCAGACAGTGCTCTTAACCACTGAGCCATCTCTCCATCCCCTCTCGTTATTTTTTTTTTAATTTTTCTCCAGTTTACAAAGGTTTTGAAGTGAGATGATAACCGCTGTTATAGCTGAAATTTACCAAAATAAAAAGAGGCAAAAGTAGAGTAGATATTACTGGGAGTTAAACTCTTTATTCTAATTAGTTTCACACTGAAACTTTCATAAATAGATAAATAGCACAAATACACAACATATGGTAAAAAAAAAAAAAACATAGTTACTATCATATAGAGAAACTGAAATACATTTTTCCTGCCAAATTTGAGAGATGCTTGGTAATCTAAGAAAATTAACTGATCCAAAAAACAACTGTGTGTGTGATGATACTGTCTCACTTATTTATAACATACCCCAAGGACAACAGGAGGGCTATCTAAACATTCACCAGTACTACAACGGTTAGGAAGTATCCCCTCTTTCTGGGATATTATGTAGCCATTAAAAATGTTGGTTAGCACTGGGTGTGGTGCCACATACCTTAAATCCCAGCACAGGGTAGACCAATCTCTGTGAGTTTAAAACTAGCCTGGTCTACAGTGAGTTCCAGGATATCCCGGAGTATATAGTGAGACCCTGTCTCAAAAAAAAAGGGGGGGGGGTTACTTAAAATGATTGCCTAACTAGAAAACATGCCCTTCATATGATGTCAGGGGATTTTAAGGCAGGTAGCTATATCATACATTCATTCACTAAGGTTAGACTCATGAAAAATTTTTGTACAACTGAAGAAATCTTTAAATATAGCAAAATAGCTGACTTTGTAAGTATGATATGGGTCTATATTTTATATGCATATGCATGAGATAAATTTTAAAACTAATATAACGTATACGTTTTTAAGCCACCTAAAATTTGTACATGTACACATATCTTTTTCTGTTTCCTCTATTTTCTCTGATGTCCTTACGTTATTTTTATAAGTGGGAGGCAATGATGACATGGTGCAGTGAGTGTGTGTGCTTGTAGTCATGTACAAGGTGGTATGTAGGGACAAAGGAGTCAGAGGTTGCTCTCTCATTTGGTAGGGATGGAAATTGCCAAGCAGAAGGATTGATGGCAGCGTAGCCACCAAAAAGTATGGTGCGGCTGGGGAACCCTAAGGAGCGAAATGGTCAGAGTAGGACAGCAAGTGAAGACAGCATTACAAAGCTTTTGTGAGTCATACTAAAGAGTCGTGCATTTTTCCCTGGTGGTGGTGAGGATTTATGGAAGTGTGCTGATTGAATTAGAGGCAGAAGATACAATTGCGATCATTCATTTAACAAACATGAAGCTCTTAGTGTATGTCATATGCTAAGGAAACAAGAACATTAAGAGGGTCTTATTAGTCAAGGGAGGTTAGATTGGACAAATGGTCACTTAGTAAACCTGTTTTAAAGGACTACTCAAACATAGCATGGCAGTACATTTCTGGAATTTCAGAATTTTGGAGGCAGAGGCAAGAGGATTGCAAGTTTCAGACCAGCCTGAGCCACATGGTGAAACTGTATCTTTAAAAAGTGGGGAGGTGGGGCTGGAAAGATTGCGCAACAATTAAGAGTACTTGCTGTTCTTGCGGAGGACCCAGGTTTGGTTTCCAACACCCACATGGTGGCTCAAAACTGTCCATAAGTCTAGTTACAGGGACTATGATATCTTTTTCTGATCTCCACTGGCTCCAGGCACACACACATACACATAAAATAAATATTAATCTTTTTTAAAGGTGGAGGGATTTTACAGTGCATACTGAGTGAGCACACTCTGAGTAGGATGCTAGTATGAATAATGAAAAACCATCAAATTGTGTTTGTTTTGTCTTGTTTCATAAAATTGAGCCCTGAGTAAAACTATGCGCTAGTTCCCCCAACAAACAAATAACATGCCAAGGCTCGCTGTATTTTGCTTAAGGTCTTTTCTTTTTAAACAAAATTGTATGGTATTTCAAAGTGGTGTGTTGAGATTCTTGCAGCATGGTTTTTAAGAGCTGATTTTGGGCAGGGTATTTAAGGATTATCTTTTTTCCTGCAAGCTTTATTTTAATCTACTCAGTAGTCACAACTGTCTGTTCTAAACTATACTTAAAAATCACTTATTTTCCTTACTCATTTTCTTCCTTTTCAATTGTGAATTAGCCTGCCATATTGATATTTTTAATTTTGTGTGCTCACTTCACGATATCCTGTATTTTATGCTCAACTTGTTACTTTACTCTGTGATAAATTACTCCTGACTTGCTAGGTGATCTGTCTGATGCTCTAGGAGACTCAGAATGAACGGATGGATGGGCTGGGTATTGGTGCGCAATTAAGAGGATTGCTTGAGTTGAGACTGATAGTAAGTGGTCCGTTCACTAGCAAACACTTTCATAGCTTTTGCATCCCTAGGAAATCCCCAAACCTTTCTGCTGCCAGGGCTAAGGTAATAGCTGCTTGGTAATGAGAATGCCCCCATTATCAGCAAAAGACTAGTGCAGCCTTTTTAATACTGATGATAGTAACTTATTCATGGAGCATTTTAACAACTTAGTGGACTGCAACAGTGATATGAGATCCATGTATGAGAATTGCATGGAACTTGTTTTGGGTGGAGGTCAGGTGCACTTTCGAGTACTAAGTCATCACACAAGATGTCACGCCATTGTAGAATGGAATGACTGTGGACTCTGAAGTAAGACCTAGCTGGAAATCCAGGTGCTACTACTTAGTAGGATTATGTCAGGAACAGTGTGCAGAAGCACAGAGAGGTGTGCATCGTGGGGACTCCTGTAGACAAGTGACCAGAGATAAGAGTTGGAATGTTCTTTATGTGCCAAACTAAATAGCTTGGACTTTGTCAAGCTTGGCCATTTTTTCAGTGGTTTATACTGTCTTTGTCCTTGAACCTCTCAGAAAATCCAAAGAAAACTGTCTCTTTGTAGAAAATGTACACAACAAATTGTCCTCGTGTTTTCAGAAAGTTTCCTAAAACCTGTTCTGCATCCCAGGTTAAGAACCCCAGCTTCAGACACTGAAGAGTTATGGAAAGGAATTTAGCCCAGAGTTAAATATCTCTGTCGCACTTGTATCGTTTGTTTGTTTGTTTTTGGGTTTTGTTTGTTTGTTTTTCGAGACAGGGTATCTCTGTGTAACCCTGGCTGTCCTGGACTCACTTTGTAGATCATGCTGGCCTCGAACTCACAGCGATCCACCTGCCTCTGCCTCCCGAGTGCTGGGATTAAAGGCGTGCGCCACCACTGCCTGGCGGCATGCTTGTATCTTAGAAACATGACAGTAAGTATAGTTGGCAGATAGATCCAGGGGAGAGAGGCTGTGAGCAGGGAGATCTGTTGGGGCTTGCCATGAAAATCTACCTAACAGGGAGATGAAGGCAAGAGCGCTTAGCATAGAAGAAGAAATAGAGTCAAGAGCCATCTAGTAGTAGAACCCATAGGACTGTGACCATTTAGACATAAATGACATAAAAGAAGTGGGTAGCATGGCCTTTGTATGTAGATGGCTGCCTTTGTTAAGTTCCGGGAACCAGGAAAGTGCATGGGGGGATTAGTGTGTTTATATCTTATTGATGGTATCTGTTAGAGAGCTGGTAAGAGGATGCAGCCCTGGGGTTCTCCACTTCGGTATGTATACAGAGTATCTGGGGAGCTTGTTAAAGTGCAAACTCTGGTTCAAGAGGTCTGGGCAGAGCCTGGGAATCTACACTGACAAGAAACTCACTGCAATGCTACTCTATAGACAGTACTTAGAGCAGCAAGAGGCCAGCACTACGGGGAATCACCTTCAATGAAATGAGAGCCTTGGACTTAAATAGCATCATGGGTACTTTTTGTTGTATGTTTGTTTGTTTGTTTCAAGACAGGGATTCTCTGTGTAGCCATGGCTGACCTGAAATTCACTCTGTAGACCAGGCTGGCCTAGAACTCACAGCGATCCGCCTGCCTCTGCCTCCCCAGTGCTGAGATTAAAGGCTCATTGTGGGTACTTATTAAAACTAGGGAACTAGACCAAGTCTCCGGGAAAGAATGCATAGAATAGTAGGAGATCAAACAAATGCTAAGCCTTGTGGAATGGCGGTTACTGAAGGGCAGGTGGAAAACAGGTGTATCTCCATGTAGAGCACATGATTACCATGGCTGAGGACTGGGACTCCATCCTCGTGATACATACACAGAGAGACAGATAGGCTAGTAAGACAAAAAAGTCTCTGCTAGAATTTTGAGAAGGGATAGTCAGAGAGATGGGAAGTCTCAAGAATGACTTTCCCCATAGAAACCAAGGGTAAAAATGAGCCTTAAAAAGACACATTGGAGCAGCCATATCTGACACCGTTGTGCATACATTTGCCATAGAAGTAATGGTGCCCCAGAGGAGCAAAAACTCATTAGCAAGGGCGACATAACTCTAAATGTTACAATAATTTGTAGCCCTGCAAAGGGACTCAGGACATAAATACATAGATACAGTGTATGTATGATACTAAAGTTTCATGGCAGGCGGAGGTGATTAAGAAAAGCTATCCTAAAGGGATCCTAGAGTGGGAGCCAGGCACCATAGTGAGAAAAGGCTGAGAAGCAGGACTGTAAAGAACTGAAGATCAGTAAGGTTAGGGGAAGGCATTCAGAGGGGGAAAGGGGCTGAGCCAGGCAGCTAAAGAGATAAGGAAGGGTGTGTCAGGAAGCCACAGCAGCGTGACAGAGGCATGGCAGCGTAAATAAGATGTAAAGAGCAACATAAAATAAAGGTGATGCAGCACCCCAAAGAAGCAGGGAGCTCTCAGGGAAACACGTACAGCTCAGTATTTCTGGGGGGCTATGGTGCGATGTGGACAATGACAGAAGACGAAGTAGAAATACAGGAAACTTGTGAAGGACTTCATGAATATCAGAATTGCACAGTTGAACAATGTTAACTTTGCCACCAAAAGTCACCCTGCTGGCACAAACCAGGACTCTCCGCTATTTGGGAGGCTGAGGCAGGAAGGAGTTCAAGGCCTGCCTAGGCTGCAGTCACAGATGCGGGTGGCAGGAGTGTGGGGGTTGCCTACCAGCAAAGGGAGAGGCCTGCTGAGCTGCCTGCTTTTGTGTGAAGTGACTCTTGCCTTCCTTTCATTGTCCCATGGACCTCTTTGAGTCATTGGATTCCTTTGAGGTCAGTCCATTAGGAAGTCACTTTGTCACATCCAGATTGTCTTAGGATGGAACTCACGCTACTCTTGTAAACAGTTCCAGAAGATTATTAGAACCAGCCACAGGACAGTGACTCAACTTCCTGGATTTGTCTAGATGACACTGGTACATAGTCCTTCCTCATCCTTTCGCCTCTCTGGTGTGTCTTTCTGTTGGGTTCTGCATCTCAACTTGCAGTGCCTTCCTTCGTTGTGATCTGATGATGCACTTAAAAACCCACATTTAAAACCCATATTTCCAGGCCAGCTGCAGTTTCCTTCCAGCCGCTCACTGCAGCCTTCCACCTGCCTCCTCCCTTCTAGAAAAAAAGAGATCATTGTCCAGCTGACTGTGCTTGCTGTTGTTGTTCCCTGAGTGCTCCACTTGGGGGCAGCAAGTGATAGGGCCAGAAGGCTTTGCGGTGTGTGGTTTGGCACGCTCTACAGGGGTGTATCCAGTGAGACTTCTGGCTCCTACTTAACTCTCCAGTTAAGTTCAAATGGCAAGAGCTGCAGTCCCAGTACTCCCATCTTTTTACACATCCAATGGAGTGAATGAAAGTGACTGTACTACAGTTCCAATTCCCTGGAGAGCTTTGCACAGTAGAAGTTGTTACCATAGCAGCCAATGTCCTCCCCCACCCACCTCCTCCTCAGCTCTAGCCTTACCAGCATGTAGATAACTGCATGAAAAGGAGATCTGGGTTCCAAGGCAGCCACGTCATCTTATCACCAAGGCAGGCGCCTCATTTCATCCATGGATGGCATGTCCTTGTCCCTTGCCTCTCAGTCCTTTCCCAGGCAGGTACCTGCAGAACAAGCACATTACCAGGGAAATCAGTGAGCAGCTTGGACTGTCCTTTTGATACATGCCCAACCAATAAGGGACCAGCTACACCAGTTCCATCAACTACTACCTCTCTGTGCCTCTGTATCCTCATTTATAAATTGCAGGTAATAATATTACTCACTTCATAGGATTATAAGGATTAAATGTGATAATTGCACTAAAGAATATACCAAGGACCCTGGCGTATATTCAGTTCTTGATAAAAGTCATTTATTATATCCACGCTGGATTCTGCGTCATCTCAGGCAACCTCTCAGTCCTTGGTCTAGTAGGTTTAACTGCTTGTACAGCTGAAATCAGGCCTGGTACAGTTGCATTTCCCCTTCATGCATATACTACCCCTGGCTGGGATTAGACTATTGTCCTACGCATGTCAGAGTTTTGTTGCGGGGTTTGGCTACGAGCAACTTTACTCTCCTACTCCATGCCTAACATTACAGAGAATTGCCTTTTCAACCAACTTCTTCGCCTAGAATCTGACTAATACCTTTGAAGTAAATAAAGATACTACCCACCAATATACTAAGAGCTATCCTATAATTAATAACAGTGACAGTTTAGCAGCCTTGAGACAGAGGATCTACCAGCAAAGGAGCTCTCTGAACTTCACATCAAGGCCTTCTCTAAAACCCAGCTTTGGACAAGGCCTTGGAACAGGTTTCATCAGCTTCTCTATCTCTTCACCTTGGCCTTGAGTTGCTTTCTGAAAAGAGAAGGTGGAAAGTCTTTCCATCAATATAATCTTCTCAGTGGAATCACTATCGGGGCGGGGGTGGGAGTGGACCCTTTCCATTGGCCCAGAATCTCCTAATCGATTCATAAGGTTACAGCCTTCACAGGCCTTAGCTAAATCAAGAAAGGAAATGACTGGAGAATTCCTCTATGGCACTCCCGCCTTCTTCCAGCAAGTGAGATGCTGAGCTCTTCATAGAGTAAGTGGAATTCTCTTGGCAATGATTTTTAGAAAGTCTTCTACTGTACTGTTAGGCTCTCTAGGCTAGGTGCTAATGCAATGATTACAGTGGCACTTTTTCCGGGCGCAGTCCCTAGAAATGAAAATAGAGCCTCTAAACTACAGCCGTGTGTGTGTGTGTGTGTGTGTGTGTGTGTGTGTGTGTGTGTGTGTGTGTGTCTGTGTGTCAGGGTGTGCATGAGCTAGATATTAACCTTTGTGAAATGAAGTGTTCTAGGTGAGTGAAGACAGCAGCAGCTCCAGGGTACCTCTGCACCTTTACCACCCCAATATCCATCCTCTTAAGAAAGAGGAGGGGCTGGAGAGATGGCTCAGTGGTTAACAGCACCATCTGCTCTTTTAGAGGTCCTGAGTTCAATTCCCAGCAACCACGTGATGACTCACAACCATCCATAATATGATCTGATTCCCTCTTCTGCAGATAAAGCACTCATATACAATAAATACATAAATCTTTAAAAAAAAAAAAAAAGAAAGAGGATTTAGTCCTATTTGGAACACACACACACACACACACACACACACACACACACACACACACACACACACAGCCTTCTAGTAACTCAAGCCCCCCCATTTACTTCTACTCAAGCTTTGGCCTGTGTTGTGGTTTTGAATGATAATGACCCCCATAGGCTCCTATGTTTGGATACTTGGTCTTCCAGACCATATAGGAAGGCTTAGGAGGCGTGGCCTTGTTGGAAGAGTGTCATTCAGTATAGGCTTTGAGGTTTCAAAAGCCCATGCCATTCCTAGGCTTTCTGCCTTGTGCTTTTGGATCAGACGTAAGCTCTCAACTACTGTTCCAGCACCATGCCTGCTTATTGCCACACGCCCTACCGCGATGGTCATAGACTAACCCTCTAGAACCGTGAGTCCCAAATTAAATGCTTTATTTTATAAGTTGCCTTGGTACTGGTGTTTTGTCATGGCAATTGAAAAGTAGCTAAAGACAGCCTGCAATCTTGACTGATGTCACCAACTTGCAGAAGAACCTGGGTACTTTTCGATCCCTGCCCTTGTACCAGTCTTTTAGGTCCCAGCCTAGGTCTAGTGCCCTATGATAACCAGAGTTCTTAGTGATCAAGGCTGCTTGGAACCTAGGGCGGTGCTTCCTTTAAAGGGAAAGAGGCAGCTTGCTATTAGGAGCTCAAACCATTACATCCTGGAGCAGCCAGAGCAGACTTGGAGACTGTAGCTTATGAGGAGGCAACTGAAATGTTTATAGACCCAATATTGCAGCCATTTGCCTCTAGCAACAGCATCGGCAGCGGGCAGATGTTATAGCACACAAAAGTTCAAGTCCGTCGTGATACAGCCCATAGGGTTTATGTCCCTAGATACACCATTCTGTTGGAGCTGGGGGTTGCCTGTGCCTATTGGTTCCTCTTCTAACAGTCACACTTCCAAAAGTGTGAACAGCCTGTTCACACTACGCACTTGATGGAGTGTCAGCCAACCAGCTGCACATTAATCCTAAAGGGAAGATTCTTAAATCAGGCTTTCTAGGACTGTGGCACCAGTTTCTCTCCACGTTCTTTTGAGGCTCAACACTGCTGGAGAACTCTGAGCCCAGAGGATCTTTTTTGTTTGTTTGTTTCTGCCTTGCATCTTAGCCTGTCCTCCCGTGTGCCTCTATGATTCTTCCAATTGAGACAAAGCCAACCAAGGCAGCCTCCAGGCCCTTGAGACGCTCTTAGAATAAACGCCATTGAAGATTTTTCTCTCCTCCATCTATAACTTCTTTAAACTCCTGGTGAACCCCTCTTAACTGTTTGCCTAGTCCACACTAGGTGTTGCCGCCTTCTTCACCTAAGAAGCCCTCCCCTTTTACCAGTGCCAGAGCACTGTTCTGTGGCTACAGCCCTGTGAGCCAGCAGCTACCCTGAATGCCACAATCTGACTCTGGAGTTCATCCGGAAGAGCTCACTCCAGTACTCTTCTCTAGTGTATTCCTTACACCTGCTGTAAGCATCAACAAGCCAGGGTTTGTAAGTGCCTAGACACCTCATGTGTGTAATCCCAGAGGGCACATTCAGTTGGTCTTCATCAACAAGGCATGAGGATTAAAAATAGGGACTCTGAAACCAAGCAGTGCTGGTACATACCTTTAATCCCAGCACTTGGGAGGCAGAAGCAGGCAGATCTCTGTGAGTTGGAGGCCAGCCTGGTCTACAGAGTGAGTTCCAGGACAGCCAGGGCTATTACACAGAGAAACCCTGTCTCGAAAAACAAAAACAAAAAAAGAAAGAAAGAAAGAAAAGAAAAGAAACCAGGGGGGCCTGCACAAACTGCTGTACCAACCAAGGACAATAAATCAGTAAACTTAGACCACCTGTTCAGATCTAGCCAATGGACAGCATATTCTCCACGGTTGTGTGGAGAGCAGGGACTGACTCTGACATGAACTCTGGTGCCCCCTATTTGACCACTTCCCCTTGATGGGGAGGCCTGGTGGCACTCAGAGGAAGGATAAGCAGGCTACCAAGATGAGACTTGATAGGCTGTGACTGTATTGTGGGGGAGGAGGTCCCTTTGTGTCACAGACCTAGGAGAGGGGAATAGGGTGAAAGAGGGAGGGGGGAAGGAACATACAAGTGAGATGTGGTCTGAATAAATTATAAAAAATATTTAAAATTTTTTAAAAAGAGGGACTCTGAAGCCACACTATCTAGGTTTAAGTCCCAGCACCATCACCTCCTATATTGCCCTCGAACAGCTTAGACTTTCTCCCCTCAAGTTTCCTCACATATAAATGGTGATGATAATAGTGCCAATCTCATGGAGCAGGTGTATTATAAGAAATAATGTACATAGCATAGAAAGAACAGCAGCCCCCGATACATACTAAACACCAAAAAAATGCATTCTGGGAAGTTGAATATGAAATCTGCTAACTAGGTTTTTTTCCCCCGGCAGTGTGACTCCAGTTAGATTGCCTCTCAGCACAGGTCCATTCCCCCAGGACAAAACTTGAAGGACTTTTACCCCGAAATATTTGAAATGAACTTTAGTCACCTACCCACTGCCGTCCTACATCAGAGCAACTCCGTTTCCTTCAGGCCCTGCCTCTTTCATGGTCGCTCCTCAGGTTTCTCACTGCTCCATGGTGTAGTCCAGCTACATCGTACTCTCTAGTCCGTTCCAGTATTTAAACTTGGAGAGAAAGAGAGCAGTTGTTTGATTTTCCTTACTCACAAGTTTGTTTATTTTATTCGAATATTGAGAAAATGGTGGTATCATTGAAGAGAGCCCTGTTTTAAGCAGGTTCACAGTTGCTCTACCGCCTGATTCACTGGCAAAGTTGTTGACTAAGAAATAGTTTGGTGGGCCCCAGGGGACACTGTTCCAATAATCCTGGTGTATCTACGCTTACCGCATTCTACCTTAGCACTTCCTGAAGTGTGAGTCTGGTGTTCACTTTAAGGTCCAGGTACCAAGACTTAGAGTAAATTGAGGCCCTGTCTGTCCCTTCCTCTGCCCCCTCCTCCTGACCCTGGAGCAGCTGGGCTCCTCTGCTCATTCCTCCTGATGAAGGCAGAAAGAGCATACTGGGAAGAGGTAAGGAAAGCATGAACAGATAGCAACCACAGAGGTGAAAAGGCTAGAGAGTGCCGGGGAGCAGTCTTGCAGGCATCACTAGTGGAACTCAGTGATCGAGCTAGGCACATTGACTCATGCCTATTATCACAGTACATGGGGACAGAGAGAGGAAGATTGCCATAAGTGTGGCATCAGTCTGGGATATGTAGCCAGACCTTGCCTTAATAAATAAATAAATAAATAAATAAATAAATAAATAAATAAATAGCCCTCTGTGATCAATTGGCTGCTGAGAGTAAGTAATTAAGTAGGTAGAAATGTTGTTTTCCGCCGAAACTGGAAACAGCAATCAAAAAGCACACTGAAGCTAAGGTAGACAAAGCACTTGCTGCCAGACATGAGGACAAAGGTTCAGATCCTCAGAGTCTGAGTCCATAGTAGGTGGGTGTGGTAGCCTGCCTGTAATTCTAGTGCTCAGAAGGGAGAGATGGAATCCCCAGAGCAAGGTGACTAGCCTGTGTCAGTGGGCTCTGGGCTCAATTAAGAGCCTTGATGAGTAAGGTTGAGAACAGTGAGGAAGACATCAGATGTCAGCCTTGGGTCTCCATGCATGTTATCCACCCACATGCATACACACACACACACACACACACACACACACACACACAGACATAAAAATATAGAGGTGCTGTCATGGTTAATATTTTAACATATCCACTTGACAGAAACTAGAAACAACTGGGAGGGAGAGGGGTGTATCTTGATCACATTAATGGATGTGGGAAGACCTATGTTACTTGTGCACAGAACCATTCCCAGAAGATCTTGGACTATATAAACAGAGAACAGGAGCTAAGAAGCAGCATGTACTCATCACTCTCCTTCTGACTGCATGTAACGTGACTAGCTGCTTAGAGCTCCTGGTGATGAACTGTATCCTGGAACCATAAGCTAAAACAACTCCCTTTTCCTTCATGTTGCTTTTGTCAGAGCGTCTCATCACAGCATCAGGAAAAGAAAGTAAGATGGAGATTGGTACCAGGAGATGGGTCATTGCTGGGTAGATGTGACTGCTTGGTTCTTGGGCCTTTGGAACTGTTTTGAGGCTGGAATGTGGAAAAGTTTGGTGCTTTGGTCTTAGAAAAGCTACTGAGTGCTGGAAGTAGAGTTTATTGAGCTGTCAATATCTAAGAGTTTTCTTAAATTGTATCTTCAGATGTGTAGAGTTTGTCATGTCCTTCTTCCTGTCTGACACCTGTGCAAGCTACTGTCATTTCTCTTGGTTTATCACAGCAACTCCTCCAGCTAGTGTTCTTGCTTCCGGCCTTGCACCGAGCAGCCACCCTGATCCTTCTACACCAGAAGTTAAATCCCATCATTCCTCTGCTGCACTGGCTGGCCCCCCCCCCTGTTTCATGTAGAGTAAAAGCAAAACAAACAAACAAACAAAAACAAAAACAAAACAAAACAAAACCATGCTGTGAGCTGAGCACAGTGGCTCAGGCTTCTGATGATCCCAGCACTCGGGAAGCAGAGGCAGGCGGATCACTGTGAGTTCGAGGCCAGCCTGGTGTACAAAGCGAGTCCAGGACAGCCAAGGCTACACAGAGAAACCCTGTCTTGAAAGAGAGAGAGAGAGAGAGAGAGAGAGAGAGAGAGAGAGAGAGAGAGAAAAGAAGTCCATGCTGTGGTCTGGTCATCCCTAGCAAATGCTCGTGTCTCCTCTCCCTTGGTAAACAGTTCATCTCTCTTTTCACTATTGTGGCCACTGGGCTCCCTGAGTTCACCCCTAGGCCTTTACCCTGGCCATTCCATTTTCCTCCTCACCCAAAGAATACCACCTCACTCCCTTTTCCTTGCATGGCACTTTCTCAGTGGGACATTCCTGTTCATACCGGTAGCCTGCCTAGAACTGTACCCAGCATATAGCAAATCCTCAATAAAAATGTCTGGAGGGACAGATGAGTATGAAAGCTGAAATAGATGGCAGAAAGACAAAAGTTGGAAATGCTGATTTCCAGCCCTTGAGCTAAGTGTCCCTCTGGTGTTACCAATCGACTTATTGATTGTTAATGTTTAGAAAATAGGAAAGGGAGAAATTAAACTGCTAAGATAAGCCAACGCCTTATCAAGGTAGGCTCTCAATAAGTGTTGGTTGATTCAATGGTAACCGCTTAACGGACTGGATGAAATGATCAGAACAGAGAAAGAGTGGGGAGGGGAGCAAAAGGAGAGGCTGTGGGTGGGGAGAGGTGGGGGCAGGGAGGAGAGATTACTGTAATCCCAAAGTTAGATAAGTAGTCTGAGTGTAGTGGAGTTTATCAAACATTAACAGACTGAGCTGTTACGTAAGCATTGTACTTGAATCAAGAGACCACTAGAGGGAGCACAAGGCTAAGCAAGCGTGTTCTCTTAATGAAATTCTATTAAGTCATTCACTTTTTCTATTTATTGATCCAGTCCTCGTCTAAACTCTTTCATCAGTTCAATGTTCTTCTGATTTCTTTCACGTGTCTTTAATAAAGATTTATGATTTGAATGGAAGGATGAATGTTTAGAATCAACCCATTGTCACCTTGAAAATCTGTTTTACTAATGAACTGGGGTCAGATGCTGTCCCTTGAGAAATCATCCTTCACAGTTCATGAGCTACTAATAAATAAATAGTCGTGGTAGTTCATCCTTAAAGAATCATTAGGTCAGAAGAGCAAGAGTCATGGAGTTTGTATCTTTTACTTGTGTAAATGATAGTGTCAGAGCACTGGTAAGTTAGGTGTTTGAGCTGACCTTTCAAAGCTCTGCTGGCCTGTGCCCTCCACCCCCACCCTCGCCCCCCTCCCTCCCCCCTTCCGCCTCCTGGAGTGCGGACAGCTGATAAAGGCCTTGACTCCCCGGAGCTTGTTTGATTCCATGGAAATCATTAGCTCTACTTCTACACACAGAGATTGCATTGCTTGAGAAGCCTGCTGTCTTCAGTGTGCTGTAGGGCTATGGAGTTGTTTGGGATGAGCAAAGGTTAACAGACGGCTTGATTGCCTTCGTAATCATTGATCCTATTGAAAATCTCTGATGGGGTTTCAGTGCTGCATTTGTGGCTGTCTGAACTGGATTTCTGAGGAATGTCAAGTCCTTGACCTGTTGTTATTTCATGGTTGAAGTCTTTTACTGCCCTTAATCTAGGCCTGCGAGTTGAGCCCTCAGTATTAGGGATTTTTCATTAATAGGATAATTTCAAATGACCTAAAATTAGAACTTTAAAAAAATTTATTTTTCGAGACAGGGTCTCTCTGTGTCGCCATGGCTGTCCTGGACTCACTTTGTAGACCAGACTGGTCGAACTCACAGTGAGCCACCTGTCCTCTGCCTCCTGAGTGCTGGGATTAAAGGCGTGCGCCGCCACCACCTGGCTACAATAGAACTTTTAAATAAACTTTATTTACTAGAAGAAATTTAAAGGTATTTTAACACCTCTCTTTTTATTTTAATATTTTTAAGCATCTATTTTTATGTTAATTTTGAACACTTCTTGAAGCAACTTCTTGCTAGAAGAAGGTGAATATCCTTACATTTGTGATTTTTTTTTAAATCCACTGTTCACTCTAGAGAAAGCCTTTCTGTTATCCACACCCAGCGAGTTCATGCTGTCTCCTCTGCTCGGCTCAGGAAAGCTGAGGGGGAATTGTACACACAAATTCAAAATCCATATTTATCTGCAACTCATTGATCTTTTACTTTCTTTCTTTTTTTTTTTTTTTTTTGTTTTTTTTTTTACTTTCTATTTTTTCCTGATGTCCAAAATAGTAAGAAGTCTCATTTTCAGTTTCTGTTTAAATGGGAGAAGAACCTAGAGGAGAGGTCTGGGGTGGCAGAAGCAGATGGTGGTGCTCAGGGCAGCACTGGCCCACAGCATTCCATCCTGTACAGTCTTCTGCAGCCTGCCTTTCGAGATCTATCATTATCACCAAGTAAAACTCAGCTTTTCTTTCTCCCTCCATGTGTTCAAATATTTAATCTAATGATGCACACAAATTCTCATACGACTGATACTGCTAACTTACTTGGGATGTCAGCAAGCTACATTTGCTTCCTAACTGGCCTCTGTTAGAATTTTTAAAACCTTTAATTTCTGCACCTTTCTAGAGTTAAGGGATATGGCTCATTAGATTGTTCCGGAAACTAGGGGGAAAATCAAAGTAAGGCACAAATTGAGAGGAGTTTAAAACTGGTCTTGTCTGATATGCTTTAATAGCATGGCAGTAATAAAAACAGAGGGTGGAATGACTCAAGTAGTAAGTATGAATTTTATTTCAGAAAATTAAGGTTTAAATTTTTCCTTTTATGTGTATGCATATTTTGCCTGCATGTATCTGTTCATCATGAGCATACGGTACGTGCAGAGGCCAGAAGAGGGCGCCAGATTCCTCCCTCACTCCACCCCCCCCAACCCTGGATTGGAGTTAAAGACAATTGTGAGGTGCTGGGAATTGAACCTGAGTCTTCTGGAAGAGCAGCCAGTGATCTTAAACTCTGAGCCATCTCTCTAGCTCCCCACAAAGCCAAGTGTATCTTAGTGATAATATAGGATGTATTGAACAGGTTGGAACAGAATAGTACATTAAGGAAGCCGTGGGATAACACATGGCTCTATCCGACATATTCTTCTTTGTAAGAGACTATGAGAGTTTCATCTAGGCCAGTAGGTTTCAACCTGTGGGTCATGACCCCTTTGGGGCTTAGAATGACCCTTTCAGAGAAGTCACTTATCAGATATCTTGCATATTGACTATTTACATTAGAGTGATAACAGTACAAAATTATAGTCATGAAGAAGCAACGAAAATAATTTCTCAGTGGGGGGCCACCACAACATGAAGAGCTGTATCAAAGGGCCACAGCATTAGGAAGTTTGAGGCCGTACTGATTTAGGAAATAGTGTGGAAGTTGATTAATGCTTTTACCTTGACCAGAACTCCCTTGCAGTGAATTTACTACAAGATGTATTTATATTCATAAAGAAGATAACATTAATTAATTTCAAAGACTTCTGTTACCCTCAAAAGCAAAGAAATTTTATAATAAGCAATAGCAAAATTTAGTGGAACATTCTAAGAAATGCATGCTAATTATGATATAAATTGTTGGGATTCAACTGTAAAAAAAAAATTATTGAGCATAATGGTATAAATCATGCTCAGATAAGTAAAGGATCTTGGCCTCTTATTGGGCACAACTTGGAAGAGGCCCAATATTGAAGGCAGGTCACTGAGACCAAACAATTTATCTGTGTTATGTCCTCGATTGCATTGTTGTCTCTGATTAAAAATTGGTTTTCTTCCAGGCATTATCTGTAGCTAGTTAACTTAGGCAGTTACGATACATTGCAAGTAAGGCCCAAACTATGATTTTTGTCCTTGCATAAGCCCATTAGTTTTCACGTGCTCGAATGATACTACTGGCCACACCATTTCCTTTAGCCAGCGATCTCTTCAAAACCATATCCTCAGCCTCAAGACCAAGCTGGTAGATGGAGATCAATAAAAGTAAGTCTATCCTAAAACAGTTGAGGGAAGAAGGGGAAAAAAACAGCTAAAAGGCCTCTTTCTCCAGATGCTGGCCAATTGTGTCCTTTCCACTGGTTTGCGGTTTTGTGTTGTTATGCGTACCCGGAAATGCAGGGCTATGCCCATTGCCGCCTCTGTTTTATATTCTATTAGCTCAGGGAAGATTTTCATTCCATTGAGCACCAGACTGTGGGGTATATTTTTGGAAGCAAGTGTAGGTGTACCCGAGCCAAAAAAGGTTGGGAACAACTGTAGACAAACTGATCTCACTGTTCCTAGAGCTGCCAATTCTAGGCATGGAGCCCTTAAAGTGGACTATAAATGTCGAGTGGGTGGTTAAAAGAAAATCCATTATGTGGGTCTAATTTCTGATTTCCCATAATCAGGTGCATGTGTTTTGTGTACATGCATATTTTGTGTGGAGAGAGGCAGGTGTGCATCGAACTGATTTATTTAGCTATATTAAATCAGAATTGGGGTCTTATTGAAAGAAAAATATGAAGTATATAATTAGAATAGGTAATACTTTTTCCTTTTATAAATGCATTTTAAATATATTGTGCTAACATTCTGTTAGCAGTAGGTTAGAGTAGGAATTTTATGGTAGAAAAGAAACTAAAGCAAAGAGGCTTAGCTTTCTTGGTTCCTATCCCAGGGTCTATCTTCCATTTGTAGAACATACCCATCTCTAAAGCTTGCTGGACACTGATGTGAAATAAAGTAAGAGAAAGAGGCCTGGTGTTTCATTTGCCTTTGGTAGAGGAAGTAATCAGTTGTAAATACTAAAACTTGATCTGTAAAAGCCATTGAGTCAGTCCTCATAAGTATTGTCCATTTGCCAGCCTTGTGAACTGGGCTGCAGGAGAAGTGAGGCAAGAGCGACTAGGAGAGATCCTGTAGAAAACAGCCTAGGAAGGTTTGGACATCAACTATGGAAACGCTGGAATATATACTATGTCAACCAGCCCTACCTTGCAGTGATACGTTCACTTCTTTCTTTCTTCCTTTGATCCTTGGGGGAGGGGTGAGAAAGGGTGTCACTATGTAGCCCTGGTTGTCCCAGAACTCCATCTGTAGACCAGGCTGGCCTCAAATTCACAGAGATTCTCCTGTCTCTATGTCCTGAGTACCAGGATTACAGGTGTGACAGTACACACAAGCCCTGCATAGGTTTAAACCAGATAAAGTCCTAGCACTGAAAAGAGAAAGTGGGCACCAATCCCTCCCACTCACCAAGAAGCTGTTTGCAATAGATAGTTTCTGGGAACGGGAACATCAGTTTTCCATGAGTGAAGTATCATTAGATATATCAACCATTCTCCAGGACAAGCCCAGGAAGTTTTGTTTTGTTTTGTTGTTGTTGTTTTGGTTTTGTTTTTTGGTTTTTTTTTTGTTTGTTTGTTTGGTTGGGTTTTTTTTTTTTTTTTTTTTGGACTTTAAGGCGCATCCAATTTTTAGAGCAGTAAAACAAGAAAAACAGTAAAACCAGCAATCAGACCATAAGGCGCACCCTAATCCCCCCCAACTTTGGGAGGGAAGTGTGTCTTATGGTCCAAAAAATACAGTAGTTGGGCAATCCACAGTGGACTCCGTGGGTTTTGTGGGTGGTTTGGTATATTTTTGTCTTACTGGGTTAGTTGGTTTGATTTTCGTTTTTTGTTTGTTTGTTTGTTTGTTTGTTTGTTTTGTTTTGTTTTGCTTTTATGGATATTTTGCCTAACCTTAGGGAAAATATTTATATACATAAAACATTAATCATTCTCAGTGTGTAAAACAAAAACAGTAAGCACAGAGCTTATATGGCATAGTTTTTTTGTTTGTTTGCTTTTGTTTTATTTTGTTTTTCGAGACAGGGTATGTCTGTGTAGCCTTGGCTGTCCTAAAGCTACTCTGTAGACCAGGCTGGCCTCGAACTCACAGAGATCCACCTGCCTCTGCCTCCCGAGTGCAGGGATTATAGGCGTGTGCCACCACGCCCAGCTGGCATAGATGTTTTAAGAGACAAAGCTAATATACTCATTCACCAAGTAAGAACATGGAGTTGGGTGGGGAGGGAAGTGACGATCTGGGAAGAGCTGAAAGAGGGGAAAGAATGTGATCAAAATATACTGTATGAGAAAATTAATAAGAAAAATTTCAGGATATGCAACAGCACAGCCAGCTCCCTTCTCTAAACCCTTATACCCAACAGATAGGGAAAGAAAGCAAGTGTGTTCCAGTAGTGCTTTCTGGCACTGTCTGAAAGCTCAAATACAGGTGTACTCCAACTTAAGAAAACTCTGGAAGTAAAAAAAAAAAAAAAGTGATGTGCTGCTCGCCAAGTGATAAATACAAAAATCTGGTGGAAAGCACTCAATTTACAGAGGGACTCTTCACTATGACTGGATTCCCCTCCTGATGAATTCGAGATTCGGTTGACAGCATCAGCCATCACATAATTCTTCAGGGACACACTTATCACAAAGCATACCTTGGTATTACTCCTTGTAAAATGCAGATATTTTACAATAACTAGTCTATATGCTAACATAAACTAAAAGAGGATGCCAGTGGATTTTGTTTCCTGTGTTTTGTGTGGTACCAAATGAGCTGTGTAGGTTTACATGTAGGACAGAGCATAAAAATAGGACTATGAGTGCTATCTGGAGAGGAGAGCATGATACTACATATCAGAATTAGATGGGCAAAAGATTTTTTAAAAGGAAATAACAGTGAAAAATTGGCCATTGCTAATTTCCAGGAAAGCCATCTTCCTTCCCTCTCTAGTGCACCTCACCCATGACCAATCAGTTGAGCTCTCCCCTGCTGCTGATCTCCTGTAGCCACCCCTGCTCTCCAACAGAAATTACCCATAATGGCACAAATGGCATCATTTAATGAGGCAACAATAGAAGTACCAATGCCACATTCCCAGAACAGCTTAAGAGGTTTGATCAGCTGCTACTGGAAGTAAATGGGAAAAAAAATGTACCTTGTTTGAAAATACGAGTACACCTTATTAAGCACAACCTTGGATCATAAGGGCTCCATGCTCCGATGCGGGTGCTCTTCAGTGTCACAGCTACAGCTAGGAAAGTGGCTGGATTCTGTTCTGCCAACAGTCATGGAAATTTACAGAAGGTTCAACAACTGCAGTTCTATAGAAAATGGTAGACAAACATAAGAAGGCATTGCAGGGCTTCTAGCTAATTGCTGTTAAACACCCCAAATGTATGAAATAAACACATTTCTAATGGGCATTTTCCACATCAGAAAAGCTTCAGCTATTTTCTTTATCTTTTCATATCATAATCAACACACACCAAGTTTGAAACCACCATTCCTAACTGCAAAACAACAACAACAACAACAAAAACAGGCCTTGGATTATAGTTTCAACATTTTATAATTTAATATTATAGCTTTTTCCCTTAAAAAATACATTCCCATGTATTTTCTTCTATTATAAATAGGATTTTCTGACTTTACTCTTGCTATTATACAGAAATACTAAGAGTTTTCAGTTTTTAATTTTTTACATTTATTTAATCTGGTGGAGGGGGTGTGTCACCAAGTTCATGTGGAGGCTGGAGGACAACTTGTGGGAGTCGATCTTCTCCATCAACTTAGTATTATCCAGGGATTGAACTTAAGTCATCAGGTCTGGTAACAGCAACACAGGTCTGCAGCTGCTGAATCATCTTGTTGGCCCTGGTTTTCTTTTTCTTGCGTAATTATCTTGGCTAGATCTACCAGGGCATTCTTGAGTAGATGCACTGTGTGTTTAGACATCCTTGGTCTGTTCCTATTTTATGAAGAAAGTGTCCAGTCTTCTGTTGTTGAAGTGCAATGGTAGGTCTGAGTTTCGGAGGGTCCCCTTTTCTGGTTAAGGATGTATCTACTCCTAATGAGTATTTGTGTCTTGGGAAGGTACTGGATTTTGTCAAATGCTTTTTCTGGACCTATTGAAATGATAATTTTGTTTTAATTCTTGGTGCTATTGATATGTAGATTATGTTGATTTGTGGATGTTAAACTAAACACTTTTCTGGAGTAAGTCCCATTTCATTATGGCATTTAACCATCTCACTAAACTTGTTAGATTATGTCTGCTATTTTTTTGGTAGAGGATTTTTTATGTCTGTAAGGGACATCAGTCTATGGTTTTCTTGTGATGTCTTTGTGTTATCAGGATAATAATACTGATGTCATAAAATGAGCTAGATGTGCTTCCTTTGCTTCCTTTACCTTCTGGAAAACATTATCAGTAACTGGCATTATCTGTTCCTCAACTGTTCGGTAGAATTCATCAGTGAATCCTGGTTTTCCTTCCAAAACTTGGAATGATCTTAAAATTCATCTGGGAATATGAAGGGGATGCAGAATGGAGCAAAGTTGAAGGATTATACACTACAGTTGTAAGAGCAGCCCGCTCCTGGCAATGGATGGAGTAGGATGGAGAATTAAAGAAAGTGAACTGGCTATGCTGGTACACTCCTGGAATCCCAGTGCTCAGGAGACTTGAGGACTGTCTGGGCTACAGAGTGAGTTCCAGGCTAGTCTAGGCTATACAGCAGCAAAGCACAAACCAGCTTGAGCTACTTACCAAGACCCTGTCTCCGAATAATAAAAGAAGCCGATATAGGGCTGGGTAAAGTACTCAAAAGTATACAGTACTTAAACAACACACGGAAGACTCTGGGTTCAACCCCTACCAGAAAAACAAAAAGGAAAAAAGCCTTGTGTATCCATGGACATTTGATATTCATCATGGTACTCAGACCACTGAATAAGGAAAATCAATGTCTTGTCAACATATTGTGCTAGAATAACTAGATATCCCACGAAAAAGAATAGTGTTGACTCGTAATTTATACTTTATATTAAAGTTTAATTCAAATCAAAGACATTAGTCTAAGACCCAATCCTAAGGCTCTCTGCAAATAATTTAGGAGTAAATCTTCATGGCCTTGTGATAGAAAGTAGTTTCTTAGTTAGAACAACAAAACAAACAACAATAGCAACCCCACCCTACAACTAGCAATAGAAAAAAAATAGATTTTTCTCCAAAGATGACATACAAGTCACCAAAGTGGCCTAAAAGATGTCTGACATCATAAGTCATTTGAGAAATGCAAATCAAATCCACCAGATGAACCACTTCATACCCATTAGGAGAGTTGTGATTTGAAAGAAAAAGCTATCAATAAGCATTCAAGAAGACATGGAGAAATTGGAACCCTCATACACAGTTGGTGTGGATGTAAAATAGTATAGGCACCTTCAAAAACAGTTTGGTAGTTCTGCAAAAGCTAAATATAGATTTATCATATGAATCAGAAATTATACTCCTGGGGGAGGGGTCCATTCTCCCTCCCTACCTCTCACTGTAAAAGCACTAAAGATACCTGCCCTTGCAGAAGTGTGTTTGCCAGTGTTCACTGCAACAGTATTCATTGTGGCCAAAAGGTGGAAGGAGTTCAAATGTATATTAATTACAAATGCATGAACATAATGTGCTATATTCGTACAATGGGATGTTTTACACAGTCATAAAAAGAATGGAGGGCAAGGACGATGGCTCAGTGGTAGAAAACACCATGTTAAGAAGAAGCTAGTCATAAAGATCACAAATTAAAATGTTCTGTTTGTGTGAACCATCCACAAGCACTTCTGTCCTGGCACCCGCAGCAGGGTTGGCTTCTGGAAAAAACCAAGTAGTGAGTGCTGTGGAGTGGAGAGCATTTCTGTGTGATGATCAGACCCTTCTAAAATGGGGGGTGTGGGTACGTGGTAAAGCTGTTTTCTAAAAAGAAGGATCAGAACCAGCTGCTCTCATGGTGAATCGATTATGTGTTTTAGTGACCAGGAGTGATAATGATTTAGTCCCTGAATAATCAACATTCTGTTCTTCCCAGTCGATGGAATGAAAGAATAGGAAAATAGAGAGTTGGCTCTGGAATTCATCAAATCCACATGGTTCTTTTCTTTTTAGAGATTTAATTATATTTCTTTTTAATTAATATATTCAGTTTATATCCCTACCATAGCCCCTCCCTCCTTTACTCCTGCTCCCTCCCACCTTCTTCTCCTTATCCCCCCCTTCCCTTGTCCTCAGAAAAGGGGAGTCTCCCCCCACACCAACCCACCCCAGCACATCAAATCACACCAGGACTGAGCTCCTGCTCATCCACTGAGGCCAGGCAGGGCAGCCCCGTGAGGGCCAAGTGAGCTAAAGCAGGCCACAGAGTCCATGTCGTAGACAACACCTACTCGACTTACTAAGGGACCCACATGAAGATCAAGCTGCCCATCAGTTACATATGTGTAGGGGGCTGAGGTCCAGTCCATGCATGCTCTAAATTCCCATTTTTCTTCCTTATATGTGTGTGAGTATTCTGCCTGCATGTGTGTGTGTGTGTGTATTCAGTGTGCCTGCCCAGTGCCGTCAGAAGTCAGAAGAGGCATTGGCTCCTCTGGAGCTGTACTTATAGATGGTTGTGAACCACTATGTATGTGCTGGGATTGAGCCCTGGTCCTCTGCACGAGCAACAAGTGCTCATAACCATAGAGTCATCTCTCCAGTCCCCAAATTCACACTTTTCATAAAACTACTTTTGTTTGTCTTCGTCATCGTCATCATCATCATTGCTGTTTTTGAGACAAGATTTCACTATGTGGCTCAGGTTGGCCTCAGACTTGCAGTACTCTTCCTGTCTTAGTCTCCTGAGTGCTAGGATGACAGGTATGTACTAGCATATGAGAGTGTACAACTGTTTGCCTTTAATCCCAGTACTCAGGAGGCAGAGGCAGGCAGATCGCTGTGAGTTCGAGGCCAGCCTGGTCTACAAAGTGAATCCAGGATGGCCAAGATAACCGAGAAACCCTGCCTCCAAAAACAAAAAACAAACAAACAAAAATCTTCTTCCTTTTTATTTTATTTAACTAAAATATAATCACACTATCCCCTCCAAACTAATTTTGATCATTGTTTTTTAGTTCTTTAAACCATATACACTTTGTATACGAATTCCATAACTAGCACACCCTCTTTGCATTGCATTGTAGGTTTTCAATGAGGAGGTGTAATTCACACGAATTACAAATTACCTATATCAGTTACCCTTTGCACACAAGCTCCGAGTCCAGACACTCCTGCATTCAGCGTCACAGCCTAGCCTTACCCCTCCCCTCCTTGTCACCTGCCCTAGCTGACTCTTCTTTTTACAACCCCACTGAGCTTTCCCATGCTCTTCTAGAATACCCACAAGCCTCTTCTGGCAAACTGCTTCTCCTTTGAGGCACAGCTTAACCATCTCCTTCAACACCTTCAAGGTGTTCTTCCTACTCTGAAGGCAGAAGTAATTGCCTTTGCCTCCTTTTCCCCAGTGCTGAAGATGGAACCCACATTCTACTCCACTGAGCGACATCCTAAGCCTTTGATACGGTTTCAGTGTATGTTTGTTCTCTCTCTCTCTCTCTCTCTCTCTCTCTCTCTCTCTCTCTCTCGTACATTTTTTTTACTATATCATTTCATAAGGTTTTTTTTAAGCATTATTTAACCATTGAAGGTAGAAGCTAGAAAGCACGGATTGTCAATGTTCTGTATTCATTGAGTGCATCAAATATGAGCATGAGCCATGGCACTATTCCAGCCAGCGATCAGTAGAGCTTGACAGACAGACAGACAGATTCAACTAGCTGTCTGTGGTCTAAAAGAGGAAGCACAGGAAAACACTCTTTGCTTCCCCTACCCAGGTGTCTGATTTTTGAGTAAGGATTTACAGAACTCCTCTGGGACTGTCTAATATCCTGAAAAACCCAGAGACATAATGTCACTGCCATTAAGGATTTTAAGAGATTAGGGCTAAGACTCCAATCTATGCTGCAACTGTAAAAGAACACAGAGCACGATGTGGTAAAGGACTGCAGGTTGAAGCAGCTTCTAATGCTGTCAGGATTTGGGGGGAAGGAAGCTCTCTCTTCTGCATCACAAGCTGTGTGGAACCACACTTTCAACCAGTGACAGCCCCCTATGTAGAGTTCCAGCATGGCAACAGGAGACTAACAGCTTTCAGCACTTGGTGGACAAGCGGTAAATGGCACTGCTACTCCCCAAGGTGGCCCTAGGCAGGAAGAGTGAACCAAGAGGAAAAGGAGCCAGGGTTCCTAGGAGCATTTTCAAGGCTTTTAGGCTTTTTCCACTCAGTGGGGAATTTTTGTGTCGTTATCTCTTTTGTGGAACTTTAAAAAAAAAAGTCCACATACTCAAAAGGGGTTCTTGAATATTAGTTTCCTATGGCTACTATAACAAATTCCCACCAGTTTATTGTCCTCCAGCCATAGAACTATCCTCACGCTTTTAGAGCCTGAAAAGGTCCAGGCTGGGCCCGCTTCCTCCTTGGGCTATAGGGGAAAGTCTGGTTCCCTGCCTGTGCTAGATCAGTGAGCCATGTTCTGTTTCTCAGTCTCTTTCTCCTACCAGTGCCAACAATGTAGCCTCTTTGCTTAGGCTTCTCACTCTGCTTGTGGCCCATGTTGAATAGCCTTCTCCCTTCCTCCTAAGGGTACTTTTGATTGAAACTTAGGACCGGCCTAGATAATGCAGAATAACCTCCCCATCTCGAGATCATTAATGTAGTCACATAACATACACAGAGTTCTTGCCACTTTATGTAACACTAAAATAGAGTCCAACGATGAAGACATGAGCACCTGGGCTAGAAGGACGGTGGTGGAGCACTTGCCTAGCACAGGCAAATGCTAGCTTCCATCTTCAGCACCGTGCATAGTGCATAGATGAAGACGAGGACGTTTTTGCAGGGGGCTCGGTTTAGCTTTCACAAGCATTTACAGGCATCGTGCTAGACCTGTGCTATTCTTGTTGGATTTGCAGCTTCATCGCCCTGCTACTCCGTAAATTCCTGGAACACAACGCCCATGTGGGGTTTTCCTTTCTAAGTACCTTATATGTGGCCTTGCTTGGTGTATATGCAAGATAGCACACAAATCATTGCTGAATAAGATAAGCCACACCTGTCACAAGGGAGAATTCACTTCAGCGACCATGACGGGAAAGAGGTTTTGCTATCTGAAGAGTCAGATCCAGACTATCAGACAGCCATTGTGCTCCTGCTGTGTGCCACACATCGTGTTATTCAAGAGCCAGTTGTGAGGAGGAGCTACACTGAGCAATCAAGGGAGTCTAAGAATGGTGTGGGGCATGGCAAAGCAGCATTCCAGTACACAGATACCACCTAGGGGAGTGGATTGATGGCTGTCCCATTCAGAAGGAACCCTACAGGTATCACCATGACCACCTCCAACCAGAACTGTGTCTGTCGCTAGAACACCCTCCTTTATGTTACTGCCAAGTGCTCCCCCAAGTTCTTACCAGGAACTGCTTCCCTCCTTGGCATCCCATCTGATGCTCCAGCCATTTTAAAGGTTAAAAAAAAATTCTTCTGTTGAGCTAAGAGGGTGTCACCAGTCTTCCCGGTTGTGCTTTCAGCAAAAGTGTTATCCATGTGTTTCTAAAGAGCACCATAAGACTATTCATTTATCCATATAGTCATGCAACGCATGTTTCCTCAACACCCTTTGTGGAGTGGTCACTTTATTCGTGATTTTAAAGGGAGATGGGCAGGTAAAATTCCATCGTCAAGGACATCCCAGTCTAGAAGAGAGATAGTCATGTGCATAGCCTCCTGCACCTGTATTCTAGGAGATAGAGAGAATGTTCAGGGGCAGCCGACAGTAAAACTAAGCCACTCTAACCAAGGCGATAGGGTCAGGAAGGGAATGTGTCTGCTTGGCTTCAGTCAGTCGGTATCTTTGAGTACCTGTAATGTGTTGGGCAATATATTAGTGACCTAGGATTTTACCAGGCATAGGATGCTAGGCAGAGATCAACAGTTATCAAGTCAAAGAGATATACACTTGCATTTAAACGATTCAGTTGCTGAGTTTGGGTTAGGCTCCAGGCAGTGATGCCAGACACCAGAATGCAGATAGGACACGCTGGTTAGGCTCTCTTTCACTTTAAGGAGCTCATAGTTAGCTGGCAAAGACTAACATATACACTATCGTAATGTGATGGACAGTCACCATGGGTACATGGTCCCGGGGAGGCACATACGTAAAAGGTACTCAAATCACAGCTGCAGCTGTGAGTTCTGAGCGGGTCTGGGGCAGTGCTTTCAGTGTCAGGATGCTTAGACTGAGTCTTAAGGGGCAAGGAGGCCTTTCTTGGGCAGATGCAAAAGGAAATGTTCCTTTCTTTAAAGGGCAGTAAACATGCAGAGGTAAAAAGATAAAAGAAAACAGGATCTGCATCAAGAGTTTAGTATGTCTGGGTCAGTGGCAGGAGATACAGCTGGAAACTCAGGGGAGGGCTGGATCCTCAAGGACCTTGTGTACTGCATTAAAGTGTTTGGACTTATCCTGAAGGCAGTGGGGAGCCAGAAAAAATCATTAAGTGGGGAAGTGACACAATCAGATTTTTCTCTGACAAAAATAACTCTGGCAAGAGTGTGGAGGATGAAATCCAGGGGTGGTGAGCCCAGAGGCCGGAAGACTGGTACAGTGTGCCAGGGGGGGCGGTAATGAGGAAACAGGAGGAGGGGCTAGAGGGGGCACTGACTCAGAAAGGCAGGCAATGCAATCAAACTGACACTAAGGTGGCTGCTTTGAAAAGGTTCTTAAGAATACAGGGGGAAAGCGTGTTACAGGGTGGCATGACAGTGAGGGCTTTGTGGCGTCTGTTTGTAGCTGTGACTAAAAAACGTGACCAAACAGGTTAAAAGGAAGAAAGATATTTTGGCTCACAATTTCAGAGGGTTCAATCTACAGTCCTCGGCTTTGTTAATTTTAGACCTGTGGTGAGATAAAAACTGTCACGGCAATGGAAAGGTGGCAGAGGCTACTCCCCTTGTGGTGGACAGGAAGCAGAGAGGGGCCCTGGATAAGGCAGAACACAAGGTCTCCCTCCAGCTATTGCCTGCCCCTACCATTTTCGAAACCTCCCCAAAGAGCATACCATGTGAGGACTAAGCATCCAGTGCGCCTTCAGAGGGGGAAACTTGTTATCTAAGCCATAGTGCACTAGAGAGGCTGGTAAGGCAGATGCAGAGCAATCTGAGTAGGGACAGGAGTGGTGTGTGGACGCAGCGGCCCTTAGACCAACTGATAATTACTGGGCGCCTCGCATGTGCTGTCTGCTGGAGGAAGTCCCTGAGGTCTCCGGGGTTGGGAAGATGCAATGGACCATGTTTGCCCTTCAAGAACATGGCCTAGGGGGCGGGGTAAGCAAGGGCTGCAGTGGTGATGCTGTGTGCACTGCGGGGCATGCACAGCCAGGTGAAGCAGCCTTGCCAAGAAGCCCTTAACCCAGGTGAGAGGAGGGCGGCTTCCCGGGGCAAGTGCAGTCTCAGTGGAGGCTTCAAGAAAAATAGGAGCTCACTGTGGAGTGAAGAGGGCAGGACTTTCTTCACACAGGGGACATCTGTGAAGCCACATAACAGAGGAAGGAAAGAAAACATGGTGGAGGCCCCTCGCTACTGCCACAGCCCATGAGACGGAGGATGAACACTGACATGTTGGCCCAGGGAGGCCTTTGATGCCATGTTCTGGAAGTTTAGGTTCCTAAGCCATGTGGAAAGAGTGAAAGTTTTAAAGAGTGATATAGGGCGATGTAGAAATATTTCACTCACATGGGAGCGTTTCCCCCTGCCCCTGCTCCTACAGCTTCCATACGTTCTGAGGCCACTGCAGAGCTTAGAACCCAGTGGACCTTCAGAAGACATTTGTTGAAAATAGAAACTAAAAACAGGGATGAATAGGAGAGGCCCAGATCAGACTCAAGAAGGCTGTAACACTCATGCGGGCTACAGATGGTGGCAGTCTGACCCAGCACTGGCAGTAAAAGGTACAGAGAAGGCTTTCAAGGGTAGGCTATCCCAAGCATTTGTCCGGGTCAGCAACGATAACTGCAGGAAATGTATTTGTGTTTTAATTTATCAGAATGACAGCCAGCTGTGTCCTGGATACTTTGGACACCAGTGTCGTCAAGAGAAGTAAGGCATACAGCCTGTTCCTAAGACGCTCTCACCTACTGGGACAGACAGACCAACCTATGGAAAGATAAATATAGGAAGTGTGAGAGTGCAGAGCCGGCAGGGCACATGTAGGAAACAGCTACTTCACATGGAGGTGTGGAGAAAGGCTTTATGGTAGTGACATTTGAGCTGTTGTCAGACATGGAAGGGGAGGGCGGTTGGTGGGCAGAAGAGGGTGTGCATGGTATTCTAGAATGCAGACTCACAAACAGGAATGTGGGGGTTTGAAAGGTTCAGTGTGGCCCAGCTACAGGAATGAGAACTAGATTGTGTATCATGTGCGTGCCTGCATGCCTGGCAGTAGCTGATTGCAGGTGTCTCTAACCTGATGAAGTGTAGACACACAGGCCCTCGTTATCTTCACATCCTGCTGGGTCTATCTCCTAAATAGTCCTTGACTCCAGCTCCACTGTCTTCTCCTGCCAGTGGCAGGCCAGGCCTTCAGAAAGGCCGTGTTGTGAAAGAGTCCAAGGCCTCATCTGGGCTTACTAGGAAAAGGAATGAGATTTATCATGGGTGGGAACGTGAGGGCTGGCAGCCTGCGTGCCACATCCCAAGGCTAGAGCATAGGGTGCAAGGTACAGAATGACAAGCTCTGGGGCCTCCAAGTCCGCTTTTGAGTGGACTAAGATGAAGGAAGTAGAACCGGGGATGCAGGTCAGTGATGGAAGATTTGCCTGGCATAGGCAAGACCCCCACTCCAAACAAAACAAATGAAACAGATCTGGCTCGAAATACTTAGTAGAAAAAGCACTTAGTGAATAGGTAGGTGCCATGATTTGGCTTTTGGAAATAATCTATATACACTTCAGAGGTAGACAGTTTATTTTCTGTAATGATTTCTATGGAGTTTTAGGCTTGGAGATGGTAAGGCATCTGTGTTACAATAAAACGGATATTTGCAGAACTGCATGTCTTTCATCTCAGTCCCTGGGAGGCAGAGGCAGGTGGATCTCTGAGTTCAAGGCTAGATTTATCTACAGAATAAGTTCCAGGGCAGCCAGGGCTACACAGAGAAAGCCTGCATCAAAAACTACTCTTAACAATGCCATTTGCAGAAACGCGTGATAGGTTGGACTTGACCTGCTAGTCATGTTTTGCTGACTGTGGGAGAGATGACATGCAGCGTGCAGTCAGTCGTGGCATCTAGAATTTGAATCTCAGCCCTTAGGCACTAACTCTGTGGCCTTGAGTGAGCCCTTCCAACCTCCTGACCCCCTTTCCTCATGCAGAAGGAAGAGACTCATGGGAGCAGCTCCTTGTGAGATAACTGTAAAGAACACCTGCCATCGTGAATGCCCAGCAAATGTTGGTGAATTATTAATAGTACCATTACTACTGAGACTCTAAATGTTGTTATACAGGTTTAATCCTAATTAAGATCAGAAACGTGGATGGGCTCACCATGGAAAGCGAGTCACGCAGAAGAAAAGAATGCAGTCACAGCTAAGGGTCAAGTAGCCAACAAAGCTATGGAAGGCTGAGCATGGGCTGCAGCACTTCAGAGGGACAGGAAGGAGCAGTGTAGGGGATCTAAGGAAAGAAACTGATTAACAAAGGGGAAAGAAAAAGGTCTTTCATATTTACAGAGTGGGCCAAGGACACAAAGAAAAGGCAGCTATCCAAAGACCTGCACATGGCCTGTAAGTATAAAAACAGGTACAGTTTTCCTAGCAATCAAGCAAAGACATGATAACCAAGCCACATGTTTTTGGCATGCCACAGTGCTATGCCATTGGTACCAATGAGGATGTAAATCCTTTGGACTTTCCAGAGAACAGTTAGCAATATGTATCAGAATGAGAAATAAGAGATTCTATGAGACTTCAATCTTTTGAGAATTATTAAACCTAAAGGATATAGAAAATTAGACAAATGTATTCTAAAGACATCTAATGACATTACCTTCAGCATCATGATAGCAAAATAATCTAAAGTATTTGACAATATAAGTTTACAGCTGATACATAAAACAGAGTACTATACAGCTGTTAAAAGGATGACACAGCTCGGAACTTATGGATGCACTGTCCAGGACATAGTGTAGAAAGGTTGTAAAATAGCTTCCTAGCATTTTTTTTTTTTTTTGCTTGTTTGTCATCTGAGTGTCAAGAGTTCAGGTGACTGTATTTCTTATTAGAAGTATGAATGATTGAATATTTTTCTCGTGAGCATGTGTTGCTTTACAGAAACAGTAACAAGCACTATGATGACAAAGTAGCTTTCAGCAAAAGATAAAGCTCCAATTTATACTAGCTGCCAATTTGCGTGTTTTAAATACTCCCAAGGGCTTACACAAATTATTTCATAGTCAACAACCAGCTGTCATGAAAGTTCCGGCATACCAAACAAGAGAAAGAACTCATATGTGTTCGCTAGTGTCACATGATAATCGAGTGAGGTGAAGATGGAAAGTGTGTGACACTGGAGTCCTAGCAGGACAGTTACAGGAAGGAAATGCGGAGTTGCTTGTGGGCAATATAGAACCAAGAGAAGTTTAATTTGCAGGGGGTGGGGACTAGGGGGAGGGGGAAGAAATAGCAATAAGAGCTGGTTGAGGTAGTACATGCCCAGAATCTAAGAACCTGGGAGGCAGGAGGACCAGAATTCCAGGCTATCCACTGCTGCATAGCAAGTTTGACATTAGACTGGGCTACATAAGACTCTGTCTCAAAAATATATATAAATAAGTAAAGTGAGGATATAAATAAAATTTTTTTTCTTTTTTTTTTTAACTGTTGAGAAAGCTTTAGAATTCAGTGTGTATACATAAGATATTCCTTTAAAAATATTTTAACTTTGCATGTGTGTGTGTGTGTGTGTGTGTGTGTGTGTGTGTGTGTGTGTGTGTGTGTGTGTTCGGCACATGCAAGTCAGTTCTCTACCTCAACTGTGTGGGTCCTGGCATGGAACTTGGGTCATCACTCTTGGGGTAGCAAGCACCTTACCTGCCGAGCCACCCCACATGAATGTTCTTGAGACAATTCTTAGTATGAATGTTATGTTTTTGTATAGCTATTATTATAAATCTCTTTGGATGTATATGAAAGTGGAGGCTCTGAGGATTGTAATGGCTTGCTGTAGGTACCACAGAGCATAAGCCATGAATGTGTGTATCTATTAATCTCCATCCATTAAGCCCTAAGATCACCAAGATGGATAAAAAATGTGCCTACTAACACACACACACACACACACACACACACACACACACACACACACACACACACACACACACACACACCAGCCATTCTCCAAGCCAGGTTTCCCTCTCCCACTAGCCTTTAGTTCTGTTCCTGCTTGTCCTGGTTTCATAGCTGGCTGTGAAGATAGATACAGATTCATCCTTGATCAGATGAGAAGAGAAGAAAGCCTAACACAGGAAGGGAGGAGGTTATGAGTAACACTGAGGACCGGTAGGGGTCTGCTGGATTTGGCAGCCAGAAGATTACTGGCATATTTTCAGGAGTATACAAAGAACAGAGTGGGGGCGGGGGCCAGGGGGGCGGCAAATGAATAATGAAATAAAGGGAGGGAGGGAGGGAGAGGGACAAGCAGGAGAGGCAAGAGGAGCCTAATAAAATGCAAGGCACTTGCAAAGCACTTTTTAATCACTGTTCAAAGTGTGGCAGATTTGGCCAAGGAGTGCTCCATCAAGCCAGCTCCTATGTGTTTGACACCACCTATTGCTTTTGTTTTTGTTTTGGTCCTTTGCTTCAGGTGAATAAGGTTGCCACAGTACTCCAGCCCTGGGCCTAGCCGTTTCTCTTACATAGAAAATGGCATGTCAGTACCACAGTGTAGACACTAACGATGATCACTGCTACTTTCACACATTACTTTTAGGTCTTTACTGTAGACTAACCTAGGAAGTGTGTGCATGTATGTATGTGTGTATGTGTATAAGGAACTTGTAATTAAATAGATGGAGATGGATTGTGTTTATAGAAAATCAATTACAGTAGTTTCTTATTTCTGTCTATAGTCATATTCTGAAGAAAGGAAAGGAAGAAAGATCTTTATAGCAGAACACTGCCTAATAAATATGTAATGAAGGTAGAATAGAAAATCGCTATTTTGCAGATCTTCCCCTGTATAATAATTGATTCTGGCAAAGATCATTGAGTGGATGCTAAAACCATTGAGCAAAAAGTTCTTCAGGAACAGGAGATTCACACAGTCTCAAATTATCACCCCACAGATTCCATACTAATTACAGAGGGGGAAATGCACATTTAAAATGAGAAGAGCTTTAGTCACTAGGCTATACAAGTGATTCAAGCCAGCACTGTTAATAGCCGACCAGCTGACATAATGCCTCCTGGTGTGATGTAACAAGAAGCACACAGTACCACTTACAAAATACCCTTTTCCAGAATGTTTACCTTGAATCTAAGAATGAAGAAAGAAGTAGAAAAAGTGCATCCCATTCATAGTTGGCCTGCACTACAGAAAGCTACTGTCATAAAATGCAAAAAAAGGTTGAGTAAGAATTCTTGAGTTGTATTTTGTTTTATATATTTAATTTAATTTAATTTTTTTTATTTTATGTGTTTCTATGTATGCATGATGCCCTTGGAGGTTAAAAGAGAGTATCCAATCCACTGGAACTAGAATTAGAGATGGTTGTGAAATATCATACAGATGCTGGGAACCAAATCTGGGGCCTTGGTAAGAGCAACTGGTGCTCTTAACTGCCGAGCTGTCTCTCTAGTCCAGAGGGTCTGGATTTTAGAAACTGAGTTCTAATCAAATGCACTTGTCAACTTTGAGTCAGCTCCAAGATTGTGAAGGAAATCATAGAGCACTAATAAAGAAGACTGCTTTAGGCTAGCTGGAGGAGTTGAGGTACCCAGAGCATGGTATTGTTGATTAGTGCTGATCCCTTTTCCTAAGAGGTGTATGATAAAGTACTAAAGTGGGTTTCAAATAGTTCTGCAAAAACAGGGAGGATAGGGATTAGTGGCAATTGGTGAATGTAGAAAAATGTACATGGCTGCTTATGGCTCTTTTATCTCAAACCTTCTCTAGATTTGATCATTTTAAAAATAAAGCTATTTTAAATGGCTCTTGGTAAGGTACAGGAAGATGTGTGATAAGGTCTTACAAATGATACCGAGAGAATTGCTAAAAGAGTGAAATTAGACCTTTACCTCAAACTACATATAAAACAAAAAACTAAATGCAAGAACTAAACCTACAAAACTTTGTTTTTGCTTTTGAGACAGAGACTCAGTATGTAGTCCTGGCTGGTTTGGAACTCTGTATGTAAATCAAGCTGGCCTTGAACTCAGACACCCACCTGCCCCTGCCTCTGCCTCTTAAGCACTAGGATTAAAGGAGTGTGCTAAACTATGCAACATTTAGAAGAAACCATAGGAAACAACCACTGATGTAGGCAGATTTCTAAGGCCTAACAACAAAAACATGATCTGTAAAAACGGATAAATTGGACATCATAACTAAAATCTTGTACTTCACAAGGCATCATCCTGAAAATGAAAAGATAAGCCACAGATTATGAGAAAATATCTATAAACTGTATAACCAGTAAAGCTCTAATGCCTAGATTATACAAAGAACTATGGCAACTCAGTTAGAAAAAGACAACCTAATTAAAAAATGAGAGAAATATTTACGTAGATATTTTACCAAAGAAAATACATGATTGCTTAATATATATATGTGAAGATGCTGTATATTATTAAAATTTAGGAAAATCAAGAGCAAATCTACTGTGGCATATGACTTGTTGTTCACTAGAATGGCTGAGGATGCTAGGAAACATGTGGTGTCATTTGTTGCTGGTAGAAGTATAGAATGCTGTAAGTGTTTTGGAAAACAGTTTGATGGGGTTTTAAGAAGGTACATATAACCAGGTGCAGCGGCACACGCCTGTAATCCCAGCACTCGGGAGGCAGAGGCAGGCAGATCACTGTGAGTTCGAGGCCAGCCTGGTCTACAGAGTGAGTCCAGAACAGCCAGGGCTACACAGAGAAACTCTTGTCTTGAAAAACCAAAAGGAGGAGGAAGAGGAGGAAGAGGAAAAAGAAAGTACATATAAATGTATCGTCTGTCCCAGCTATTCCTCTCCTAGGAAATTCTCAATAGAAACAAACATGTTTATGTTCACAAAGATTTGCACACGAATATTCATAGCAGCTCTCTTCATTGAAATCAGAAACTTGAGGAATTCATATATCTATTAACTCGAACATAAACAGGAGGTACTTTGTCTGTACAATACACTACTTCTCAGAGATTAAAAAAAAAATGATGAAAGCCAGGCTTGGTGGTGCACGCCTGTAATCTCAGCACTCTGGGAGGCAGAGACAGGCAGATCTCTGTGAATTCGAGGCCAGTCTGGTCTACAAATTGAGTCCAGGACAGCCAAGGCTATGCAGAGAAACCCTGTTTTGAAAAAAACAAACAAAAACAAAAACAAAAAATGATGAAACACTGATATGTACGTGAATAAATGTCAGTACCATTAACACGAGATGATACATTCCGAGGTATTTACAAATGAGTTGAAAACTTGTATTTATACAAAACCTACCCCAAACTATTAAAACTGCTTTAGTCACAGTTACCTAAGTCTAGAGGCTAGAGAGGGAGTTCAGTGGTTAAGAGCACTAGCCGCTCTTACAGAGGGCCTAGGTTTGGTTTCCAGCACACACATAGCAGTTTACAGCCTTCGGTCACTCCAGTTGTAAGAAGCTCTGCAACCTTTTCTGGCCTCTTTGGGCACCTGGTACACACATGCTGCAATACAGACATGGAGACAAAATATTCATACACATGAAAGAAAAATAAATGAATCTTAGCCAGGTGTAGCGGCACACACCTGTAATCCTAGCACTTAGGAGGCAGTGGCAATCTGATCACTGAGCTTAGGGCCAGCCCATCAGTAGCAGAGTAGGTAAACACTCTGTGTTACGCCCATCCAATGAAAAATTATTCTGCAATTTAAAATGAACTATTAAAGCATGAGAAAAAAAAAAACCCAGGGCAAAACCTTAAACACACAGTTAGGCAAATGAACACTACCTGCAAAGGCTATATTTGGTATGATTCCTACTCATTGACATTCTAGGAAAGGCAAAAACTATAAAGACTGTTAAAAAGATTAGTGGTTGCCAAGGACCCAGAGGAGAAGGTGGGAGAGGGGAGGAGGGGTGAGCAGATGGCACACAAAGGCTTTCTAGAACGCTGCAGCTATTCTATACGACTCTGTGTCTGTAAACATATGGTGTCATATGTTTCAGAACAATTAAAGAACGTGTGGTGCTCGGCATGAACCCTAGTGTAAACTATGGCCTTTAGCTAATATTAGTGTCAATATTGCAATCCGTGCACCGTGCTAATGAAAGTGCTAGTAGTACAATAGTCTGACAGCCGGGAAGAGGTGTATATGGCAATTCCATTCTATCTGCTTGGGGTTTGCGGTTGTTTTGTGGGTATTTCCTTCTATTTGATAAGGCTAACTTTTATAAAAATAACTTTTATAAAATACTCATAATTTTAAAAATATGCTAAGCAAAAGAGGCCAGTTAGGAAAGACCAGATAGTCTATAATTGTATCTATAGGAAATGTATAGAACAATGACTCTGCAGAGAGAGAAAGGAGCTTGGGGATCTCCAGAGTCTGTGAATAGGAGCAAGAATTAGCTGTTAACAGGCATGAGGGATCTTACTAGAGAGACAAAAATGCTCTAAGGCTAGTTTGTAACGATGATTGCACAGCTTGGTAAGTTTATTACAAATCATTGTGCACTTCATAGTATTGAGTGTTATGGTCCTCAGTAGTATGATCCCTCTCACAACGCCAGCCTTCCCCCCTTTTTTATTGACAAGCTCACATGTAACCCAGTGTAGCCTTGAACTCACTGTCTACCTGAAGCTGACTTTAACTAACCCTCAGCCTTCGTCTTCCTAGTGCTGGGGCGGGTGTGTACCACCATGCCTGGCCAGCTGGCTCTTGGGACAAATTGACGAACTCATTCTAAAACTTTCATGGAGTATCAGAAAGCTATGATAGCAAAGGCACTCTTGGAAAAGAAAACATTTGAAGTCTTGGTACTGGCCTAAGAACAGAAATACAAACTGGGTGTCATGGAATGAGGAATTGTCTGCTTCTCTGGTAGTCTAGTGGCTAGAATTTAGAATTAAGAATCTGAAATAACTTAGAGCATTTGCCTAACATGTATGAGAGCCTAGGTTCAATCCCCAGTACTGAAAAAAAAATCCCCAGACCAAAAAAACAGCCCTAAAAATACCTCACACAACTAAAATATAGATATGAGCCAAGTACAGCCCATGGTAAACACTAGCGATTCCAGCGCTTGAGAGACAAATGGGGGCTTAGGAATTCAAGGGCAGTCTGGACTATGTAGAAATATCCTATCTCAAATAAATAAGGAAAGAAAGAAAGAAAGAAAAGAAAGAAAAGAAAGAAAGAAAGAAAGAAAGAAAAGAAAGAAGAAAAAGAACGAAAGAAAGAAAGAAGAAAGAAAGAAAGAAAGAAAGAAAGAAAGAAAGAAAGAAAGAAAGAAAGAAAGAAAGAAAGAAAGGTATAGGCAAGTATTTGAATAGACTTTTCTCCCCCAAGGAAAAGACATAAATGGCCAATAAACACTTGAAAAGATGTTCAACATCATTAGTCATTAAGCAAATGCAAATTAAAACCACAGCAAGGTCTCTCTTCACACCCACTGGGATGTTAGATTCAAAGACATAATAACAAGTGTAGGTGAGGACATGGAGAAGTTGGAACAATCGTGTACTGCTGGCGGGACTGTAAAACGGCACAGCCACTTCAGAAAGTTACATGGTAGCTCCTCAAAAGCAAATCTGTACGTGTAGTCCACACCATCATCCCCTTGACATTTGTAAGACCAAAGAGAAGGCCAGTATGGCTGAAGTGAGCATGGGGGACAGAGTGGTACAAGAGCCTAGAGAAATTGCTAGGGGTAATGTCATGCAAGAACTTGTAGGTCATGGCCATGCATTGGATATTATTCTAGAGATGATGGACATTTTGAGCAAGGGTCCTAGGATCTTGGTAAGATTATCTAGGCACTGTATGGAATGAGAGAGGCAATTTGAGAGAAGTCAAATAATTCATGAGCACCCTTGAAGATGCACCCACGAGGAAGCCCTAACTGTTTAATGGTGTGTGGCTACAGTTAAATATTTTTCTTTCCAATGTCACTTGGTCATTTTCGCTTTGGAACTAGGGAAAACAGGCAGCTGCTGCATTTCAGGCTGTGCTTAGAGAACATTGGCTGGGGTTGCTTGGCAAAGTGGCTCAGAAGTGAACAGGTGGGCCCTTGCACAGAAATCCAGAGGCCCTCAGTAGAAACAAGCGCTCCTTTCTGCCTTTTGCTGTCTTCCTGTGAGCAACTAGAAGCATTTAATTGAGTGAAAAGGGACCTTCAGTCAGGAGACTTAGCGTGAGCTCTCAGTGACTGTAACACCAGGGTAAACTGTCAAAGCAACTCCTAGTAAGCTGGAGAAACCCTCCTGGCAGCCTGCTTTGCTAGTTATGCTCCACAAACCTCCATAACCCGTGCTCAGCAACAGTTCCTCTGCCTCCCACATGCCCTGCCTCACCTGGTGGTTCTTCCTGATGGGCTGCAGTCCATTCTACCCTTTACGGAGATCTTCCACAGTACCACTGTGGACAGTGAGGTAGGGGGTTTTCCATCTCCCTGGGAAGTCCGAACTCCCTGCTGCCTCCAAGCCCCATTGATTTGGGCCTGTACGCCTTTGGCACCACTCTGTTCTCCGTTTCCCAAGCCACGCTGGCTACCTTCAGCTGCCTACACAGACCAGGAAGGTTCTTTCCTGCCTCAGAGCTTTTCCAGCCCTGATCCCTCTGACAGAGAGACTTCCCCATCTCTAAGCGGCTACTTTTCTTTTGCGTTTCATGTCTTGGTTCTGGTGCCACCTCCTCAGAGAAGCTTTCCCTAACCCAGCTGCCTAAGCCCTTATTCCTCCTGTTAGTCTCTGTCATGTTTCTGTATTGTTTTTTAATCAATGGCCAGTTTTCTTGTTATTTTTCTAACCTGTTTGCCATCTGTTCCACAGTTCTATATGGTGAGATTCTTGAGGCGGGTGTTAATCTGTTCTGTTCATCATTATCCTGGGTGTGCTACACAGCGGACTCAGTACAGATTTGTGCAATGAGGAAGGAAGCAAGGGGAAGGCTTCTTTTGTTCCCCACTCCCTACTGCTGAGCAAGCCTGGTGCGCCCTCAAAATCACTCCTTAAATGTGTGGGTCTACAATGGAATACAAACAAGCCGTAAAAAGAAGGAAATTCTGCTCTGTGTAACAAAGATGAATTTACAACTAGCCCAGACACAGAAAGAAAAAGACAAATAGCACATGATCTACCTTAAGGGCAAGAATCTGGGCTACAGTGAGACTCAATGCGGTTGCCAAGGGCTTGGGAGGCGGGGGGCGGGTTGGATAATGGACAAGAAACTACAGCTTCTAAAAGATGAGTAACTGCTGAGATCTAATGCATAGCACACTACCTATAATTAACAATAATACATTGTATACATAACTTTTTCTTAGGGAATATCTTAATTGGTCTCATCACACAGAATAATTGATAATCACTTCAAGTGATAGGTATGTTATTTAAATTAATTGTGATGATTGTATCGCAGTGTGTATGTGTTTCAAACTGTCAAATTGTATGTAATTAAAAAATAGTTCCCAGCTGGCATGGCAGTGCACACCTTGTAATCCCAGCACTCGGGGAGGCAGAGGCAGGCGGATCTCTGTGAGTTCGAGGTCAGCCTGGTCTACAAAGTGAGTCTAGGACAGCAAAGACTACACAGAGAAACCCTGTCTCAAAAAACCAAAACAAAAATTCCCAATTCTCCTATGGGTGGAATAAAATCCTGATTTTCAAAGACTGGTCATAATGGAGGAGGATTGTCATATTTCATAGTCAAAAGTAGTTTCAAGCCACCTGTTCTACCCTGTCCCATATGTCAAACCCCTTCCCACAGCACCTGTTACAGGCATTCTGCGAAGGGGCCCCAAAGTGGTTGTAGAAAGTAAAGGATGGCTAAATAAATAGGGTTCTGGACCCCAAAATGTCGACTGACTTGTCCCCTGTCTTTACCTAAGCACTGCTGATGTTTTCTCCTCTGTTTTGTGTGTATAAGTGTTCATATGTGTGCACAAATGTGCTACCTTCAGAGCAAATACTTTACTGACTGATCCAGGAGCCATATCCCTGGCCCATGGGTTGTTTTGTTGTCTGTGTTGAAATTCCACAAACATTTCCTTCTGAAATAGTTACATGTTTATTTACTGTCTTTTTTTTAAAGATTTGTTTTTTATTTTGAGTTATGCATATGTCTATGTGTGGGTATGTGCACATGAATACAGGTGCCCACTGAAGCCACAGATGCCAGATCTCTGGAGTCGGAATTACAGGTGGTTGTGAGCCATCAAATATAAGTGCTAGAAAGTGGAGCCGTCTCTCCAGCCCTGGGGATGTAGTTCCTGGCTTGCTGTTTTGAAGCAGGACCTTCCTATGTCATTTCGGCTAGCCCTGAACTTGCTCAGTAGCTCTGATTGAGCTGGGACTCAACAAGTTCACCTCAACTGCGTCAGCTTCCCTAGTGCTAGTTTAGGTGTGTAGCCCCCACACTTGACTTCGTGCTACTGTTTTACCTATCTACATCATCAACACAGGAAGATGGTGCGACTAACAGTAGTCACCTCTTGTGCCTACTATGCCTGTCACTAGTGGACCAGGAAGTGGTACCTTCTGAGTTGACAGCCTGTCCATGGGTTTCAAGCAGCCGTGCTCAAGCTGAAGCAGCTGCTGCTGACTTCATAGATCTGCCATGATACTGCGCAAGCTGCTGTGTGCCGGGGTGCAGCAGTCCGTGCTCTGCTGCAGGACGAGGAAGCCTTTTCAGTACGGCTTGCCAGCAGCCCACCTCCTGGGGTGTTTCACATTTATGAATTACCTTTTGGCTTCCAGCACTAAGTTTCACCAGAGTAACATCTACCTGTTTCATGGGTTACATCAAGTCATCCTAATTTTAAGTGTGTCTATCAAATAGCATAGATAACAACTACCTTATTTTTAAGTCATATTTAATGAAACGTGTCATACCCCCACACACACTTTTTTTTTTTTTTTTGGTTCTTTGAGACAGAGTTTCTCTGTGTAACAGCCTTGGTTATCCTGGACTCACTTTGTAGACCAGGCTGGCCTTGAACTCACAGAGATCCTCCTGCCTCTGCCTCCCTGAGTGCTGGGATTACAGGTGTGCACCATCACACCTAGCAAACATGTCCAGTTGTTACATAATTTTTATTTTAAGGGCTTATGACATCACTCTAGAGCCAGGGCCAGCTCCTGTGGAAGTTCCTACTTTGTTTCTGTGTTTATTTGTTGTAAGGATGGACATTTGTGCAGTGAGTCAGTGGTTCCTCAAAATGCAATTCTTAATGATCTTAATGATCTGTTTGAGCATTTTCCTGGCTGATCACATGTGTATAATTGGAGGTATTTTTCTCTTTTATTCAAAGAAAACAATATAGATCATCTTTTATTTCTAGTAACTTGGATTCTGATAAACTCTTTGACAGTAAGAACCATTTGTTTCAGAATCTACCAAGTGCCCAAGGTAATGATGGTAGATACAGTCCTTCCTTCCAACAGTGTACAGTCTAGTGGGGGAAATGAGTACAAGAAAGTAATTCTTGTAATTGGGTTTGAGAAGTACTGTGATAGATACTCATATAAATTCTTAGGCCATGTACACAAAATGGGAAAGATCAATTTTCTTTAACAGGGAAAAGAATGTGGAACTTTTGGAATGTCATCACAGCCAGGTCTTAAAGGATGAGTTGGGGGTTCTGAGAAAATATAGAAGTTGTTCTGCAGGTCTACGACTATGTATGTACAAAAGCTCAGGGTCATGCTATTATATTTAAGAAGCAAAGAAAAGTTTGGTGTGATTAAACTTTGGAATAGTGAGATCAGAGGCCTTCTTGGGAAATAGACCTAGGCAAAATTATGAAAGGCCTTGTGCCATAGTGCCTACTGGGGGGCTTTCACACTTACGCAGTGCAGTCGCATGGCCAGAGCCATGCTTAAGCAGTTCTAGCAAGCAGTGTAAAATGTGTGAGCAGAGAGCATAGGAGAAAGAGGAGAGGACTGTTTGAGGCTTTGCAGCCTTAGGCCAATTCCTTAAGTACCAAGAGGCATAAATCATCCTGTTTTTCAATTGTAGAAGAGGAATAGCCTTTTCCTCCCTTACTTCAGTGGGAGCTAATGAGAATATATGAGACCACAAGCCCACAGAGACTCTTCAAAGGGAGTTCCCAGGTTAGGGCCGGATGCTGGGAGGCTAAGAAAGCATCGTCTATTCCATATAGTTGAACATTAATTAAATATATGCGTGTGTGTACATGCATGTAAATAAGTATTGTCTTTCAGCTCAATTGTAAACACTTCAAGGGCAAGATCCAGGACAACACATGTTGTCTACAACTCCAGAACATGGAATGAGTCCTCAGCCAAAAAGATTATGAGCCTTATTCCATCAGGCCTTTGAGTACCAGACAAAGCCCTTGACTTGCTGTTTTTGCCATGACACCTCTCTTTAAACATGAGGCTACCCAGGGAAATTCCTTAGCAATTAAATTGAACTAATTGCCATTTTGTATAGGAAGTCACTATCTGTATATGAAAGACGGCAGGTAGAACTTAGGTACAATATTATGCATATTCTTCTGAAATTTACCTAATTTTCAGAAAGCTTACAGAAAGAGCATTTATAAGTTTTAGGTTGGTCTTAGGGAATATCTATTGCGTGGTAGAGTGTTTGCATGCATAAAGACCTGAGGCAATACCCGGTATCACAAAAAAGCTGCAGGCTTCAGAGCAGTTTTAGATTGGAGATATTTTGGGGATTAGAGATGCTTAACTGGTAGTCTTTAAAATATCCTCAAATCAGAAGAACTCCTAAATCTGAAACACTTCTGTTCCAAGCATTTTGGATAAGGGATCTGCGTTCCATCTAGCTAGTATTATAATCAATATAGATATAACATAAAAAGACCCTACATATTTTTTAATCCAAGTTTCGAACAACTTCAGTGATCTGTGGCCAAACTTTGAGAAAGAGAGTAGTCCTGTGAGCAACAGGATATTTGAGGAACATCCATATGTTTTTCTTGTATGTCAGAGATTACCCTAAATTTGTATCGACCAAAGCCAAAAAGTCTGAAAGCCTTCAGTGCATTTTGAAAGCAAGTGCTTTTCTTTCTCCCTTGACTTGGCAGAGGTTGTGATCAGTTCACGGAACACAATGGCATTTCCTCCTATCCACACCTAATAGAAACTCCAGCCAATTTAATTGGGTCTCTTACGTAGGTTGGGGATGCAAGCACATAAAGTCTTTGGCTCTTGAAGCACCCATCTTATGTGCCAGGACCAGGTGCAGAAATACAAATGCATACGCACTGAGCCTTGCCGATGCTTTTGTGTTGTCTCTAACTAGAAAGGTTACAGGCCCAATTCCATCAATTACACCAAAAAAAAAAAAAATGTTGCTTAATCCCTCCATCCAGTGTCCATAGTTAAGCCACTGCATTTTTTGAGTTCATTAAGTGAGTTTAAAATAAAAATTGATGGCTAGTGAGTGGTTGGTGAGTTAAGGCACTTGACATGAAGCCTGATGCTCTAAATTTAATCCCAGGAACCCACACAGGAGAAAACTGACTCACACACATTGTCCTCTGACCTCCACAGACATCCCCTCCCAACATATAAATAAATGTACTACAATGTAAAATGCCATTAAAAGCTGGGTGGTGGTGGCGCGCTGGGTGGAGGCAGAGGCAAGCGGGTCGCTGTGAGTTCGAGGCCAGCCTGGTTTACAAAGTGAGTCCAGGACAACCAAAGCTACACAGAGAAACCCTGTCTCGAAAAACCAAAAAAAAAAAAAAAAAAAAAAAAAAAAATGCCATTAAAATAATGAGGTAAAATCAAAATTGAGAGCTGCGGAGATAAGTTCAGTTAGTAAAGCGCTCACCTCACACAGATGAGGACCTGTTCGATTGTGCTTTAGTAAGCCCAAGAGCTGGGATCCCACTTACTCTCACCGCTTCTCTCGCGCTGGTTCAGCCTCCTGGACTCCACTGAACCAAGATCGTTAGAGGTAGACACTGTTGACTAGACCTGGACAGACCGTGAAGTATATCCTAGGAAACGTCTTCAGAAGCTGTGAGGAATTTTCTGTGTGTCTTTTTCTTTAAAAAAAAAAAAAAAAAGCAAGCAAAGTACATAAAAGAAAATTTCACCAGCCAAGTAAAGACTTTGGAATTGCTAGTCTACATTTTATGAATAAAAACATGTTTTGGAGCAAGAAAATTCTATTTGCCTTCTGAGGAGAATGTCGAAAAGAAGCTTAGAGGCAGAAAAATAAGACCTTGTGTGTCCAATGGAAACAACCAGTGAATTTAGTTCATCATGACCCTTCTCCTCAATTCATTCCCTAGCCCAATTAATCTTACGGCAATTTTCAAGGACCCCGCTCACCACCGCTACTCTTCTGTGGTACAAATGTTAAATTCTGTTTATGAACTATCTAAGCTTGTGTGTAGTAAATAGAACTGTTTATACATTTTCATTCATTTGTATTGGATGCTATAATTACCCAAAGGAAAATATGGCCCAATTCTAAAAGGGACCTTCTGGCACTTCTCACTATAATGGATGCGCAGTCACTTTTCTTGATACATTTCAGGCAAATATTACCTCCTTTCTCCTCTCTCAAGTCTTCATTTGTCTTTAGTAGTGACTGCCTATCATGGCAAATGGTATAGAAAGGGGGAAACTTCAGAGAATTATGCTGCTGTCACACTTATTTTATTTCTTGGGTCACATTTTTAGTAGTTTTGTCATACATTTAATGAATTTGTTTGTATTCATGAGTAGGGCCTTCTTGACCTAATCATTTGTCACACATATTCCTGTATAAATTCTAAACGTGAAGATTCTAGATCAGGGCCTCAATTTGGTTTATAGAGGCAAAGATCACATGGAAGTTTATATGAATCTGGCCCTGGGTCATTTACCTGCCTTTGGGGAGAATTTCAACAACTTGTTTATCTCAAATCCAAGTTACCTGACTGAAAGCTAAAGTGATTAACGCTTGGTGGGAGGAATAGGAGAAACCTGAAGATATAAGTTGCTGCTAAAAGATCAGAAGTTAGCCATTACAGTAGTCAAAAGGTCTAAGTCCAAATATGCTGAAAATGGCCAAGGGGATAGAGGCAAACACAAAAACCAGTAAAGTATCAATGGTAAAGACAAGAGAAATCTTGGGAAATCATAAGAAATAGATGAACTTGACCTACATTAACAAGACTAAAATGGTGACATGGAAATAGACATAAGGGAGAAGTTGAAAAATCACAAGGAAGGAAAGGAGCAGGAGCCGAGATAAAATGATACCCAAACTATTTATCATTGTGACTACACATGCAGGCTAAAGATCCAGACTTCTGCGATGCAAATTCAACCCTTTCCTCATTGCCTTTTCAGCTAGCTGCTGGCAGCCTTCACTTGACTCTGCTGCTAAGGCTTTGACCATATTCTTTTCCTGCTACAAGTGATATGTAGAAGAGTTGTCCTTTGGAGTCTGGCTTATTTTACTAGGTATAATGTCCTATAAGTTCATCCATGTTGTTACAAATGGCAGGATTTCCTTTTCAAACACTAACACTTTGTCCTTATGTGTATACTGTGTTGGTCTTTCAACATCTATCCTCTGATGGATGGAGTGTCTCACAAAACACCTACAGTTAACAATACCATTGTATACTTGGGAAGTTTGCTATGAGGATAGATCTTGTGTTCTTATCATAAATAATAACAAGATGAAGATAGGAGATTTTAGAGGCTTATGGCATGGCTTTTGGTTATTTTTCAAATATATGCTTATTTCCAAACTCACCAAATGTATTCAGTGAAATGTATGCAAGACATTTCTTTGTGTGTCAATCAGATCATCACACAATGCTTTCATACAATTCCAGTTTGAGATCGGCCACTTCCTAGCTGTATGACCATATACAAGTCACTTAATTTCTCTGTGCTTTACTTTCTTCATCTGTGACATAGAAATAATATTAGTACCTACCTCATGTGACTGTTGTGAGAATTGATCGAGTCAACAGCATTGAACGCATTTAGTCCAGTTCTTGGCACAGGCTGACACTCAGTGAATGTTGCCTGATATTTTTGTTGTACACCAACAGAGCCAAACTGGATTTTCAGCTGATTCCAAAACAGCTATAATGAAAGCAAAGAATGTTAAGCTGTATGCTACCACTAAAAGAAGAAACAGACACATGACCAAGTTATTTAAGAAAGGTTCAAATAGGCAAACACAATTAAAAGTCTATAAATGCTAACTTTTTAACCATTTACTAGATTATAACATACATAAAAGTTTGCTACCAGGCATGGTGGCATATGCCTTTAATCCCAGCACTCAGAAGGCAGAGGCAGGCAGATGTCTGTGAGTTCAAGGCCAGCCTGGTCTACAAAGTGAGTCCAGGACAGTCAAGGGTATACAGAGAGACCCTGTCTTGAAAAACCAAAAAAAAAAAAAAAAAAAAAAAAAATCCTAACAAAGTATTCAGAGTTATAGACTGCATTGAGGCAATTTTGGCAATTTTAATTAAATTACAAGTGAAATCCTTTGATTCAGGTCAGGGATCACTCATGCAATAATGTCTTTCACATATATTTGCACATACTCAAAATGACATACTTAGTTTCTCTGTTGCAGAATACTTTTAAAAGTGATACATTGGGAATAATCTAAATGTCTATCAGTGGATACCAACACTGAAAATTTTATGAAAGAGTGTTGTAGAATCTGTGCCAGTGACATTATTGGCATGTTCCTTTGCCTAAATGAGATAGCCACCTGAGTAATGTTTTACCTCAAAGTCTTCATGTCATGACCTAACTGGCCCTGACTTTTTGTTGGTGTTGTTTGATTGTTTTTGTTTTGTTTTGTTGTTGTTTGAGACACAGTCTCTTTAAATAGCACTGGCTACCATAGAACTCACTATGTAGACCAGGCTGGCCTTGAACTTTCAGAGATCCACCTGCATCTGCCTCCTAAGTTCTGAGATTAAAGGCATACGCCACCATCACATCTGGTTGTCCCTGACCTTTAATGGGCATTAAAACCCAACAAATGCAATTGACTGTGAATGTTATGCTTTTTTGTTAAAATCAACTTTGTGAGTCCCAGCTCATCAAGGCATTTGAGAATGTAGGTGGAGCTCTGCCTTTGTTTGTTTGTTTGTTTGTTTGTTTTATTTTTGTTTTTTTCTGTTTGGTTTTGTTTGATTTTGTTTGTTCTCTCTTCCCCTCCCCCTTCCTTCCCCCTCCCTCTTTTCCTCCCTCTCTCCCTCCCACCCTTCCTCTCTCCCTCCCTTTCTCCTTTCCTCTCTCCCTCCCTCTCTCATTCTTTCTCCCTCTCTCCTTCTCTCCCTCCCTCTCCTTCTCTCCCTCTCTTTGTCCCTCCCTCTCCCTCTCTCCCTCTCTCCCTCTTCTCTCTCCCCCTCCCTCTCCATGTGTGTGTTTAAGCAACTCCCTCAATCCAAAACTGCATAGTCATTCCTCAAAGTGTTCAGAAATACATTTGTTGGTCTCTCCCCCAAACTTGGTTGTTGGTAATGTGAAAGACAAAACGCAATGGACAATTAATGGAATTCTTTATTCAACCATTACAATTGGGAGGACTTTCATAAATGAGAACCATCTGAGAGAAAAGGGGGCCTGGGTTGTTACAGTAGCCGACAAATGAGTGGTCTGTAAGTTTTTAGTTACTGTAAGGAAGGATGGAGTTGGAATTTATCCTGGTGTAATGTACCACCATGGGTGGGTGAACTCTGAGGTTAATCTTTTCTCGGAAAACAAAGGGTGGTTGGTCTTCTTAGCAGTCTGGGCTCTCTAGGATAAACAGGGCTCAGATAAACTTCAATACTGTTACTTCTCCCCTTTGTTTAAGACTGATTATCACTCATTCCTCAGTACTTTGGGTAAGCATAATCCTGAATGGCCTAAAGCAGACATGAGGAAATGGTCTCTATGGTTCTCTCTTTCCTGTAAACTAAGTGAGCCATCTGTTAAACAGTAATACCAAAGGTCAGTTGTTTTAGAGTTCAGTAATTGAGGCATCTTTAAAGATACATGACTGGATGACCAAAAGAACTAGGTATGGTGAAAACCTAGAATCCCAAGACTTTTGGTCATGGCACTAATAGTGGGATTTTTTGTTTGTCTCTTTGGTTTGGTTTGTTTTTCTGTTTTGTTTTTGTTTTTGTTTTTGAGACAGGATCTTACTATGTAGCCTTAGCTGGCCTCCAACTCGTTATGTAGACCAGTCTGGCTTTGAACTCATAGCGATAGACCTGTTTCTGTCTCTGCCTCCTGAGTACTGGGTGTGTGCCACCTTGCTTTGCTATAATCCCAGGATATTGGAGGCTGAGGCAAGAAAATCATAAGTTCAAATCCAAGCTGGAGCCAGGTGCAGTGATACATACCTCCGAGCACTCCATGTGCAAAGGCAGCCAGATCTTGATAGCTTGAGGTCAGCTGAGTACCAAGAGAGCTGGAGCACTACAGTGAGACTCTGTCTCCAAGAGTAAATTATTAATAATAATAATAATAATAATAATAATAATAATAATAATAATAATAATAATAATAAAAAAACATAAGGTGGGCATATAATGATACTCCATGTCAAACGAGCAAGCCAGATGTGGTACATACCTGTGATCCTAATCGCTTGGAGACAAAAGTAGGAAAAGTAAAATAGAGATAAACTTGAATTGATCAAGCATAAAACCTTTAAAAACAGTATGTGTTTGTATGTATGTATGTATGTGTGCATAATATGCTTGGCTATATGTGCCACAGTGCACGTGTAGAGAGGTCATAGGACAGCATTATGGGTCAGATCTCGTCTTCCATATTTACATAGGTTCTGTGGATCAAACCTGGGTCACCAGGTTCACATGGGGAAGTGTCTTTACACACTGAGCCATGTCACTGGCCTCAAATTAAAAACATTTATGTATCAAAGTACATTAAAGAAAATGAAAAGACAACCGACATGATGGGAAAATATTTATCAGTCATGTATTTATCTGATACGGACTGACTATGGAGAAAATATAAATAAGTCTTACAACTCTACAGCAAAATTACTTAAAACTACCCAGAGGACTTGAATAGGCACCTTTTAAAAATCATACACACACACACACACACACACACACACACACACACACACACACACACACACACACACACACACACACCCCACCACCACCACCACCACCACCACCACCACCACCATCACCACCAAAAAAGATGTCTACCATCAGTCATCAGAGAAATACAAATCAAATCCTCAGTGAGCTACCACTATATGTGTACTAATGGCTAGGCTTGAACAAGAACAAGCCCCAGAAAAATAACAAGTGGTAAGCAAGGTGTGGTGGCTTATGCTTGTAAATCGCAGCACTCAGGAGATAGAGGCAGAACTGCCACAAATTCAAGTCCAGCCTGGTCTATATAGTGAGTTTTAGGCCAGCCATGCTATATAGTGAGCCCGGGGGGTGGGTGGGTGGGTGGGTGTGTGTGTGTGTGTGTGTGTGTGTGTGTGTGTGTGTATGTGTATTCCTAACAGAACCCTGGATCATCCCTAATCAAGTCCTTGAGGGGTCTGGAGTCTATGAGTCATCGGCATGCTGCTCAGGCTTGAGTTAGGAGGTTTTTTGGTTTGTTTGTTTGTTTAAAGATTTATTTATTTATTTATTACATAATGTTCTGCCTACATGTATGCCTGTATATCAGAGGGCACCAGATCCCATTATAGATGGTTATGAGCCACCATGTGGTTTCTGGGAATTGAACTCAGAACCTCTGGAAGAGCAGACAGTACTCTTAACCTCTGAGCCATCTCTCCAGCCCCATTGAGTTAGGAGTGTTATTAACTCACCGGCTTTTCAACTAGTTTTCCAAATCTCGTCTTAGTTCACTGTTCCCTAGTGTGCCTTCAAACTTGTTTTAACTTGGTCTATCAGGACTAGGGGTGTTTCTCAGTCCTAACGTGCATGTCTGGCATATGCAAGACTGTAGGTTCTGTGGAAGGAAGGAAAGAAGGAAGGGAGGGAAGAAGAGAGGGAGGAAGGGAGGGAGGGAGGGAGGGAGAGAAAAATAAACTGGGCTAAGGCTACAGCTCAATTGTAGAGCATCCGCCTAGCATGCATAAGGTCCTAGGTCCAGTCCTCAGTCCCACATAATAAAAAGAAGTCAGCTATCTAACAGAAGCTCGTGCACAAAAGTACTCAGCACAGTTCTCTCCCGTGAGGCTGTCAGCTCTCAGAGGGTGTTTTGTTGAGGTGAAAGCCCTCTAGCTTCTAGTTGGTGGTAGGTACTTTCAGAGAGGCACTGAAGGGAAACATAAAAAGCAATCTGTAGACGACAAAAGACTTACAATAGCTGTGGTTACCTTATTACTGTTCATTTTCAAAAGGGAAAAATCTGATGAGAGTTCATTACGAGCATAATAATGCAACTGACAAGGCGATGTAGCTGTTTCTATGGCATGCAAAACAAGATAAAAGCCAATCCAAAGAATCGTCAACAAAATATCTGTAAACATAATGATTAAACTCTTTTCAAAGAAGACAGGGTATTGTGTCTAATTTATAAAAATGTATGAACATGCTCTTTATGGGGAAAACAACTCAGAAACAGCATATAAAAGCTGGATCCAATGTAAAATGGATGTAGCAAGCATTTAGTTAGATTATACCCAGAATCTATCAGGGAAGAAAAATAAGGAGATTCAGTAATCTAGACTACATCTTAAACATTTGTAGTAGGTAAACCCCCAGTTAAAAACTAAGGCCTTGGAAGATCCAAAATTCAAAACCAAGAAGCACAGTTAAGGTCAAGTAAACACTGAATTTTTAAAAACTCCTAAAATTTTGAGTGAAAATACTGTGCATTAGACCCCTATGCTGGCTAATGGTTGTCACCTTGACCCAACCTAGAGGATGCCTCAGTTGAAAAAAAATGTCCCCACCAGATTGTCCTCTGGAGGCCTAGTCCATTGTAAGTGGTGCCATTCCCTGGGCAAGTGGTCCTGGGTTCTATAATAAAGCAGGCTGAGTAAGCCAGGTGGAGCATGCCAGTAAACAGCACCCACTCCGTGACCTCTGCTTAACCTCTGGCCTCCAGGTTTTGTCCTGCCTTTCCTAGATGATGATCTTACAAGCTGTAAGATGAAATAAATCCTTTCCTCTCCAAGTTGCTTTTGGTCATGGTGTTTTATCACAGAAATAGAAACCCTGACTGAGACAACCCTCATCCAGGATTTCACAGTCCTCAGTTGCAGTTCCTCATGATCAATCACGATCAGTCTAGGATATTAATATACTTGGAGGGAGGCTCAGTGCTTAAGAGTACTGACTATTCTTCCAAAGGACCTATGTTCAAGTCCATTACCCACATGGTAGCTCACAACTGTCTGTAACTCCAGTTCCAGGGGATGTGATGCCCTCTTCTGGCCTCCACATGTGGTGTTAGGCATGTGGTTTAAAATATATTTGGAGAGACAGAGAACAAGACAACATTCATATAATTTTTATTATAGTGCATTTTTCTCATTGTTCCATTCTGTTATCATTGATAGTCTTTTATTGTGCCTTACTTGTAATTTGGATTTTATCATAGCTATATATCAAATATATGTATAAAATACATACATATACATACATACATACATTCATACATGATATATAAAGTAGTTTTTACTTTCCAGCATTTCAAGAACCCACTAGGGGTCTTGACATGTAGTCCTCAGAGATGGGTAAGGGCTATAGTCTCTAGTTGTCTAACATTTGACAAAGCAGCAGGCTGAACTCTGACAAATAGAAACATATCATGGCTGGTAGAGACATGGATGATCTCATACAGCATTCAGTTTCTGAACTATTTATATTGATAACATTTCACCGGTTTAACCTGAGAGGCAAATCACCACTTGTGACTTGGCAGCTCTACCTCTGTGATGCTGCAATAGCGGCAGCACACAGAGCTGCCAGTCTTAGGTGCCTCTCTTCTTATGAGATAAAAACCAAAATGCCTTTGTGATTTGTTTTTCATGGGCCCTCTGAGACTTGATTAAGATAGGATGATAGGCTATTAAAAATAATGCTTGGCTCTCTGTTCTACTCAAGTAACAATTAAGTATTTTCCATATAAGCATAGAAGTAAAGTGACAATAAAGACCCTTAGCTCCTTCCTAAGAGAGAAGACTTTGCTTTTTTAAGTAATTGGGGAATAGAGGAACATATCCCAAAGAAGAGGGCTTGCTTACCATATGTGAGGCCAGTGGAAGTAAAGAGTAGGAAACCAAGGAAGATAATTCTGGAAAGATCCGGAATCTTCAGAATCTAAGAAGATTTTCCAGAAGGTAAGGCAAGCCATTCCCAGCTTGTAAGAACAGACTAAGAAGCCAAAATCCTTTCTCTTTTGAAGAATTAGACATAACAAAAATGCTTGAAAATTAACAGAAATAATAAAATGCTTGAAATTAAAATTCTTGTCAGAAATTGTATAAATCACACACCAAAATTGAGCCAGCTTTGACCTAAACAAATTAAATTCTTCTTCTGAATCCTCTAAAACTCTCTGTATCCACACATATCCTTCATAGTGCGGCTTCCTTGTCTCGGTGCCAAAAAGAACACACCCTTTAACATACCTATTCACAGCTCCCTGCAACTTATAAAAATGAAAGCCTTACTGCCTAAACTCCAGGACCAGGATTTGGATCACCAGCATCAGTATAAAAAGCAGGTAGGCTTGTTGGCTTGCCTATAATCCCAGTGCTTGGGAGGTGGTAGCACGGGAGCCCTAGGGCAAGCTGGCCAGCTAGACTAGCTGCGTGTATGAGCTCCAAGTTCAGCAAATAAAAAGGACAGAGACTGAGGCAGACACCCAACATCAACCTCTGGCCTTTGCATGCAAGTGCACACATGTGCACCCACATGCATGTGACCACACAAAAACACATGAATACCATACATGCATATGTACATGCACAAATAAAAAACGTATGTGTCCATTATTTTGTGCTAATATTTCAACATTAGAAATAATTAAATTAGGCCTGAGCTAGAGCTTTCAGTTACCCTAAGATCTAACCAATTATCTTAAGCTGATAGAATACAAAACATAATTACAGTTGAAATAAAGTTTGCCATAATAATGGCTCAACTTGGTTAAACAAATGTACATTTTGCATACTCTTAAGCGTTTGATAGAAGTAATGTTAGCTTGTTCAGTCAATAAATATATAAAATGTTTAGAATAACATACCAATAAATATATAAAATGTTTAGAATAACATACCAAAGTAAATTAAAAATACTCCTGTATATTATACCTAACACTGATAAGATATAACTGATTTTTAATAAGTTAGTAAATTATTAAATTAGTCTTAATTATTATAAATGTACATAAATTCTATGATCTTGAATTCTTAAAGTACTGTTTTTAAAGATACTCTCACTATGTAGTCCTGGCTAGCCTTGTGTAGACCAGGCTGGCCTTTAATTTACAAAAATATCCCTGCTTCTGCCTACACCATACCACATGCTGGGATTGAAGACATGAAACTACCACACCTGGCACTTGGATACTTTGGAAGCCCTGCAAGTTCAGTTTCCTTATTTTGTAGGAATTTTAGCAATCTTACCTAAATGTGTAATTATTTCTATAAGCCAGTGAGAATAAAACTCCTTTAATCTCAGAGCTTGCCCACCTTCTTCTTCTTCTTCTTCTTCTTCTTCTTCTTCTTCTTCTTCTTCTTCTTCTTCTTCTTCTTCTTCTTCTTCTTCTTCTTCTTCTTCTTCTTCTCTTCTTCTTTCTTCTTCTTCTTCTCTTTTCTCTCTTCTTTCTCTTCTCTTCTTCTTCTTCTTCTTCTTCTTCTTCTTCTCTTCTTCTTTCTTCTTCTTTCTTCTTCTCTTCTTCTTCTTCTTCTTCTTCTTCTTCTTCTTCTTCTTCTTCTTCTTCTTCTTCTTCTTCTTCTTCTTCTTCTTCTTCTTCTTCTTCTTCAATGCTGGGAATCAAACCCAGAGCTTTGCATATGCTAGTCATTGTTCGGCCTATGAGCTTTATCCCTTGCCCTTGACTTTATGAGATGGTTTGGCTGTGTAACCCATGATGGCCTGCAACTTATGATTCTGTGTCTGCCTTCAGAGTGCTAGCGTTATACATGTATTCCACTATACTCCACTTTCTGAGATTCTGGTAAACCCATTCAGAGGTAGGAAAAGATTACATACTCCCACAGAAAATATAGAACTTTGAGAATTGTTGATATTATGGCCATTATCATTCATGACCATCTTCTGTTTCCTCTTTTTTGCCTGGCACTTAATGTTCCATCCCAAAAGTGTTAGATGGTCATTGGGACAACACATTACTTTTGTTATGTACTAAGACAGTAGATTTAGAAAATGTAGACTTTCAGAACTAGAAAATAGCATGCGCGTGCAAGAACACTCAAAGCTACACATTTAATTGTCACCGAGAACTTGTGGTTGAACTCATCCTTTCTTTCCTTGGTTTCTTCCTTGTTGTATACCTAAGGGCAAGCTATTCTTCAGCATGATCAATTGCTGTGCTCCCCTCAGTGATGCACAAGCAGTGTCCAGTGGTGTTTTTACCAACTTCCTGCTCACCATTGTACCTGTCTCATCAATTTAGCCTGTGAAGTAGGGCATTGTTTAGAGTGTAAAATCTCCTTGGAAAGAGATTTCATGAAGTTTTTTATTATATAGCCATTAAAAATGTTTCCCACAGAACCAGTGATGCCATTTCAAATGTCCATGCGTAAGAATTTTCTTTCAAATAAAATCTCATGGCAAACAGATATTGGGGGCGGGGGCAGTGCTAGATGTTTGAAATATCTATGGAAGCAAAAGAAACTATAGCATTTGGAATGTGACTTTAAAATAAGTTCTAATACACTCTTGTATATCTAAATAGCAAGGCTCAATAAAAGTGTAATAAAAGAGCAAGCAATGTAGATAAGAGGATAAGTGACGCAACAGCACCAGTACAAAAATGTTACAGGACTCAGCAAATCAGTGACAATGGTTTTTGTGAAGCAAAATACCTTTAGCAAAGGCTTCTTTACTCCTCATTACAAAATTCCACTCAAAGAGAGGAACCACATTAATGTGCCCCAAAGGTTATGCATTTGTCTGTTCTACAGTCAGTTTTTATGAGTAACAAGTGCCAATGCATATTAAAGTAAAAAAATAACCAACTTGTGGGTTGTGTCATAGAGTCAGTATAAGGATTCCAATCTCCACCATCTGTAAAACTATCTTTAAGGCCCCACCTAGGTTTTAGCTTCCTTAGAGAGACATAAGTGGAAATCAGTGTTGACCATTATGACCCCATGGGACTACAAGCTTTGTTTGTTTGTTTGTTTTTTAAGTGATCCCCTAATTGTCAGAGAAAAGTTATCTTATTCAATATAGTTATAATAATCTAATGCTTAGAAGCTTCTGGGACTGTGAGTAAGAAAATACTACCAATCATTCTGCGTATTTATTGAAATACATTCTCTGATCTTTCTGGGCCATTTACTATATAATCCTCATAGGTGACGTTTTGTTTTTCTTAAAAGAAGGGGGACTTTATGGGACTCGATCTCAAAGGTTAGCTGCTTGGCTGTAAAGACTCCCTTGGCCTGCTTTTCAGTTGTTGGCTGTAGCAACTTGTTTTCTTGCAGAGATGAAGCATCTGGTTTTTGTTATCTCAATGATGCTGTCCTGGGAATATTACGATTGCGACGGAAATTTGACCGTATTCTCTATGTGGATTTGGATCTGCACCACGGAGATGGTAAGCCCTTCAGTTTCAGAGACGCTTCACTACGAGGACAGCAGGCTTTGATCAGTTAAAGCTACTTCTAGGCAACTAATAAAAGGAGAAATGCCTAATGCAATTGAAATTTTCCTAATTGCCATTTCTGGAGTAGGTGGTACATAGACTCCTCTGACTAATGCAGTTCCCTTCTGCTGCGTAAGCCAGGCAGGCTCCTGTCATTTCCTCTCTCCTGTCTCCTGAAGCTACACTTCATAGTAGAGAGTGGAAAGGACGGAGAGATCTCGCTTAGTGTTTACTCCACTGTCCAGAAAGCACTCCGGGGCCCTTTGAATGGGTTCTAAGGAAACTCAGGGGTTAGAGGTGATGGTCTTCTCTCTTCCCACCAGTGTTTCTCTCAAGTTACAGTGGCTATATGAAGGGCTGACATTTTAGCCTATTCACCAATAGGCTACCAGTCATGGAGTAATCACTTTCTTTGTGTTGCCAACATATTCTTGGGATAGGACTGTATTGCTAGAAACAAAGAATTAAAGATAACAGAAAAGGGTTAAAACCAACGTCATACCACAATGAGAACCATGCTCACTGAATTTCTCACTACTTGCCAGCATTGGACACAGCCTTGATTGAAAATGCTCAGAACCTCTTTCTTGCCCATAGCGAGGGGCAGCATGTCACAATGGCTTCTTTTTATATGACCAGTGAGCTAAGAATGGGTTTTCATTTTTATTTGTATTCTGGGGGATTTTTCAAGACAGAGTCTCTCTGTGTTAGCCTTGGCTGTCCTAGACTCACTTTGTAGACCAGGCTGGCTTCTAACTCACAGAGATCTGCCTGCCTCTGCCTCCTGAGTGCTGGGATTACAGGCGTGCGCCACCACCGCCCAGTGGGTTTGTATTTTTTAACAAGGCTGTAGAGTACATACACATACGTGTATATGTAAATGTGTACACAGACCATAAGTAGTTTGACGTCCAGGATGTTTGCTGTCTAGCCACACGTACTTTGATGACCTGTAGCCTAGAGAAATGGTTCTCATACATGACTGTGCATCTAGGTGACCTGAGGGAGTTTGCTTTAACTGCAGATTGCTGTGCCGTAGGTATCAGATCATCAGAGGAAGTAGGCCAGACATACAGTCTGTACTGTAAAAAAAAAAAACAAAACCTAAGTTGTGTCACAGACCACCCCATGAAACCGTGTTCTTTATGGCAAAGTGGACTTTCTTTACTTTTCCAAGGCCTCAAGTAGGCCTGTCCTCATCTTTCTAACTATCTGCCACGACTTTTCTACTTACTGAGCAAGGCTCACTCTTCTCACTCTTTGGCACATACCTTTCTGATCTCACCTCTTTGACTTTGCTTCCCTTTTCCTTAGTTTAGCCTCCCTTATTGCGGCCCTAAATTCTACCTATTCATTCAAGTTCCAGCAGCAGGGGATTACCCCCGCCACTCCAGCCCAGGAGTAATCTTGTGTCCCTGAAGCCCTGTAAAGTTCCTATCAGTAATCCCAATTTAATCTATATTGTCTTGCACTGTTCATTTTAACAAATGGCTAAAGCCTGTCTTCCCAGAGTAGAGATCAAGCTGTTTACTCCTTTCTGCCACTACTCTACCTATAGTAGCAGCTGAGTAAATTATTGGTTTTGTGAATGAACACATGCTTATGGAGTTCAAGAGCATTAGTACCAGAGTTCAAAAATCGCACCAACCCTGCCGAACCATGGAAGAATGAAATAAGACCGTCACTTGAAACCACTCTCTCCATTTGCAGTGTTATTTCTATGCCATTTAGAGTTTCCTGTTTCAGCCAACTTTTATGGTGTGTTTCATTTCACTTTATTTCCCCTCTTCAGCACCTCCCTTCCAGTGACCTCTGCCCTACCCCCACACTCTTACACATTCGCTTGACTTTAAATCTGCCATGATTCTACCACCAGCATCCTGCAGTGGCTTCACTGGCCACTCCTACCTACCTAACCCTCTCCTCTTTCAAACCAACTCCACATCCCCTGCCTCTCTGATTATGTCCTTTTTAAACTGTGCCTCATAGCATTTCCTTTGTGACAAGATACAAATGGCCGTAGAATAGATGACCGGGTGCTTGATACCCTAATACTAAGAGAAATTCAGCTTCTGCCTAAGATGTAAAAGAAATAACAACTGCCAGTGTTAGTCATCACAGGAGACAACAGGAATTTGCATATAGGACTGTAACTTGCGACTTTTCTGGATGGATAAATCATTAGCATTTTCATAAAATAACCCTTGTTTAGTACTTACTTCTCCCTCTGTTGAAATGGCATTTTCATTTATTTTCTTTTGTTTACTTAATGCTTTCTGCCTGGAGTCTTTAGCTGCTTTAACTACCTCCCTAGGGCAAAACACAGGGCTTGGGAAATTCAAACATACCTGTTATATACAAATAGAGTTCATATTTTCTTAAGGTCTCTTTTGGCCTCTAATAAAGACTTAAATACATTTAAGTCAACACAGAGACAATATCTTTGTTTGAAATATAAAGGAGTGCTTTACCTGGCTTTACTAATAGCCCTTCCATTTCAGAGTGTCTGAGGACGACTGGGATCCTAAGAGGAGGGGGGTAGTAGCATTGAGCAGCATGGCCAACACCTAAGTGGTGGCTTTGAGGATTATTTTAAATTTGAGCTTTTATCTCCCAGGCATCTAGTCATTTTCCAACTGCTTAAGAGGAAAGGAGACATCTGTCTATAAAAGCTGCCCCCCCCCATCTTTAAATGGTTTTAAAGCTGCTGTTAACAACTGAAGGTGTCCCCCCCCAACTCTGGACACACACCAAACCAGTTTGAAGTTGGGGAACAGCAAGCTCCTGTCAAGTTTTATTACTGGGTTTAACAAATGTAATTGTATTTCTCTCACTTCCTTTAAGCAGTTCTAAAATGCAAACATTTGTTTTAGTAAATAAATAAATAGAATGCAGCATCTTATTATAAGGGAGCTGTTGAAGGACAGCTTGACTGACTTTTTTCCCAGCAAAAGATGCAATAACATGTTATTTATTGCTCATGACCTCATCATTAAGTTTTAGCTAAATAAAGCCTAATCACCGATTTATTGGTTATATTTTAAAAGATTACTGTATTACAGTTCTTTGAAAACAGTCTCAGGAATTTAACTAGAAATGCTCCAACAAAACAGATCATGAACCTTCCTGGCTGGTTCCACGTTTCTCTACTCAGTTCTGTGGGTAGAGAGCCTCAGTTGTGGGCTCTCGCCTTTTCCTACCTTTTAGACTAGAAGTTAGGTGGAGCCCAGGCATCCTATTGCTTGGAAAGGGGACGCTCTGTTTGCCATGAGTTGGGACTCTGTTCTACCTCATCTGTAATTGCTGAAATCAGAACCCAACAGTCTGTGTTCTTTCAACTCTCCGCTCACTATCTATTACAGCTGCCTTCTCCTCTCACCTTCTTCCCATAACTGTTAGATTTTCAGGTGTTGAGAACAGAAGCGGCCTATGTGACATGATCCTTTTGACATTTCTCTCTGGTAGGTGTAGAAGATGCCTTCAGTTTTACATCCAAAGTTATGACTGTGTCCCTGCACAAATTCTCCCCAGGATTTTTCCCAGGCAAGTGAACCGCATGCTTCCCATTCATTACATGTCTAAATACTAGAATTCTTTTACATGCTTTTTATATCTTATTTTATATATTTCCATGCTGATAACACCGTATTTGTGCTATTCTATGCAAAATTTTAACACATATCACTTGAAGTGACAATGACAAAGGGAATGACGATGAATACTGTTTTTTAATTGCAGGTGATTTTTATGGTCTGTCAAGAGACAGACCACTTGTGATTTTATCACATTCCACATGTAGTTCTGATAACTGCAAATGACACGATATTAGCTCTCATTATCTTATTTCATCCAGTAAGATGTAAAATAATATTTTTCAATTTCCTTATTGTTTTCCTGCTTCCCCCAACGTCATTTGTAATTATTAGTTCTCTAGATTATTTTTCATAGTTGCATCTTATGCAAACTCAAGAATATGCAATTGTTTTCCTAATTGGCCATTTTGCTGTTCTGAATTGCTCTTGTACAGTCCTTTGTGTCTTCTAGTGCTTGTGTTCTTCCTGAGTGATCGTAACATTCCTGTCCTTTACAGGAACAGGTGACATTTCTGATGTTGGCCTGGGGAAAGGACGGTACTACAGTGTCAACGTGCCCATTCAGGATGGCATACAGGACGCGAAGTACTATCACATCTGTGAAAGGTATGACAGTAACACTAAGCTAGTGACCAGCAGACAGACTCTCTGAAAGGTGCACTGTTTCTCAATCTCACAATTCTTGTTTTCAAGGAACTATTTGGACATGACAACCATTGTATGCTCACACACCTTTGATCTTTTTTTTTTTTTTTTTTTTTTTTGACACAGGGTTTCTCTGTATAGCCCTGGAAGCCCTGAACCCTCTATGTAGACCAGGCTGGCCTCGAACTAAGAGAGATCTGCCTGCCTCTGCCTTTCAACTGCTGGGACTAAAGGCATGCACCACCACGCCCATCTCACATAGCTTTTAGATACTACTTACTATGCTTATTTGATCTATAACTGTTGGAGAGCACTAAACAGTTGGACCAGAGACAAGAGTTTAGGTTTGACCTAACCTGCTATACAGTATGATAAAGACCATCCCAGAATAAGAGCTTTTAAACCATCCTGAGGACTATACTTTTCACGGGGACTGCCTTGTATGAGTTTGGCTTTATCAGCCCGCCAGGGTATGCTTTTAGTTTTTCCTCATGGAGACCTCTACTTGCATGAATAGTAGAGTTAATGTTAATTATTTACCATTCACTATTGTGCTCTACCTATACATCCTGCTAAAAGTGTAGTCAGAAAGCAGAGAAAGAGTAAGAGAAGGGGGATGGGAGAGGAGGGAATATGTTTCCTGCACCGGGGATAGAATCTGGGGCCCTGTATATACTAAGCTGCATTCCCCCCCAGCCCAAACTTCATTTTAGCCTAGAGTTAAAGAATCCATTCACCAACATACACATACATTGGCAGACAGTTTGGTTTGTAGACTGCTGTGGTTGAGAGTCCTACAGAATGGAGGCATGTTAAACTCATAGTCTTAAAAATTAAGATTGATGAGGTACAGTTTTTACTGTTGACAGTGGCAGTGGAGTAGGGAAATCTGACTAGAACTCCACTAGTCGAGCTCACTGAAGGTAAGCCATGAGGATTGAAACAGTGTTAGTCTCCCTACCTCCCTACCTCCTCTGCCCCCAGCTCACATTTCTCCCAATTGATGGTGGAAAACAGGGACTTCTCAGAGGAGCCTGCCTGCACTGGCCACCATCACTGGCAGTTGTATAAACAAAGTAGAACTATATGAGAAATAAAAACCTCAAAAGTGCCTCTTAGCTCCAGAGACTTGGTGAGGTGAGTTATCCTGCAGTCACTCAGCAGCGCTAGGCAGCCTCCTCATGGTCTCCATCGTATCCCAAGGATAACTGCATTGTCACGCTGGAAAAAAAAAATGTTGAGCCTGCCACTGATGGTTTAATTGCCCTTCTTTGTTCCCCTTAGGCTTTGTTCTGTCCTTGAGATGTGCAGATCAGAACTGCTTATGTAACATTACCAATGAAGATGTCCTGTGGTTCTCTGTAAAAGGAAAATTATTTTGTTTGTCTTTTAATCTCCTTCTTGACAGTGCCCAACATTTTGTTGGCCTTTTTTATTTTTTTATTTTTTTAAACCATAGCAGGATACTGAGTTGTTCTCTTCAGGGGACTGTCCGCAGGGTTTCTTAGACATCTTTTTCTGGGTCTTAAGTGAAAGTTCATCATTTACCAGCCTGCAAGTATAGTTTGGGATATCTGGCCCTCTCTAAGTGGATCGCCTTACATGTGCCATATTGAATCATCTGTCAATCATAAAGCCTCTTGAGGTTTTCCCTCATCCCCCATCCACTTGGCATTTCATTGCCTGGGAAAAAAAAAAGCTGACAATTATGTGCAGACTTGAGGAGCTCCTGAAGGCAGATTACTATTTGTACTTCAGTCATAAAAATGTCTCCTTTTCCCTCTATATCTTTTCTTTTTTAATTTTATGTACCCCAATTCCTTATAGATGACTTTTAAAATTTAATATCGTGGCAATTCATGTTTAAAATAGCCTTGGTATTAAACATAATTAGAAGCATTTTAAAAGTAAATATAGCCCCAAGGTGACATATGATTTCTCTTCACACAGAGTATTGTACCACAGGCAGCCTGGTAGACTGGTGGCCTTTGTGTATAGCAGGCTAGCATTCATTAAAGACGCTTCTAGCTTGCCAACTAACGAAGCAGATTCTCGTCCGTTTATAGATCTGAGGGTTGCCTGTTGATCCTCATGAGCAGTACAGACAGTGGTCACTCTGAATAACAGGCTCCAGGCTTTCACAAAGACCACAGTGATTGTTTCCTTCACTTGTCTTCGGAAATCAAGTCTGTTGAGGGCACCATGTCCAGGTGCTTTCTCACTCCAAGGGTGCTAGGAAGGATTCCTATGCCAAATATTTGTCCCGCCATTGTTAACTTATACCTGATATTCCTGTAACAGGAAGGAGACTTTTTCTTTTCTTTTTTTTTTTTAAAGCCCCTAAATGAGGTGTCGGCACAATCTCTCCTCCCCTCCCCAGGCCTACTAGGGATAGGCATTTCATTTGCTAGATGGCAGACTTGGCAAAGCTTGGAGTGTCAGCCCCGTGGCTGTCAGTTGGTCAGACACTAGAGCACAAGGGGGAAAGTAGTACAGAGAAGACAAAACAATCTGACATCTAAATAGCTTTGCCTAGCTCTAGCAGCCCTAGTAAACATGCCTCCCGCCGCCGGTAATTATCCTCCCAGTACCTCTACCTAGCGGGTTTGGAACTAGAGTGCTTTACACTTGGCCGTTGTTACGGCTGACCCATCTGCCTACCTCACATGAAACTTGAAAGAGGAATGACTGGTCTTTTGCGAAAGTCATGCGACCTGTCTGCTGTGTCCTTTTCACCTGTTTTGTTCTGGAAGCCCACTGGTTCTCTGGATCACCCCTCACTACAGAAATAGAAAGAAGCTTATCCCTGGTCACGTGGCTGATGCTTGGATACTGGCTTGTCTCTCAGGGGCTAGTTTGCACCTGAGCTGATTTTCTCTGTGGGAGTCACTGAAACTGTTTCCAGCCTTCATTTTGTACTCTTTGCATCTACCCTTTTCTCATTTCCCTGAGCTTCTTTCTTTCTTCCTTCTTTCCTTTATTTTTAAGGAAGATCACCTTTTCCTTTCATACTTTGCCAGCTAGTCAGGCAGGGAGGTAATGGTTTCATCATAACACTCAGTACCGCCTCCCCCCATTTAAAATCTCTTCTTATAATAGACTGGATATAGAAATATTTCATGAATATTTTGTAATACTACCAAAAAACCTGGAATCCTTTTGGAAATGAAAGTTTCATATTAGATATCCCTCGGTCATTTGATATTAAAGGCAGAGGTTCCTGATTTATATAAGCTTCCTGTAAGTTTCATGGGAGCTAGTAGAGTTGGCATTGCACATAAAGCCCGTTATCAACCAATATAAAGGAATACTAGCATTACTATTGTCAGCATGTCTCTTCCTTCAAATGGAAGCTTATGGCTCCAGTATAGAGATTTTATATAAATCAAAATAATAATAAACCCAATAAAATCACCCCCAACCCATAGCACCATCCCCTTCCATACCATACTCACAAATTTTGGAGGAAAGAAATATTAACCATTGCCATCTAAAAGTGCAAATAGAGCTGGAGGTATGGCTTCATGGTAGGGCATTTACCAAGTATACATGAAACCCTGTCCCCTATATATATATATGCATCCATCTATGAATACACAGGGAGGTACTGCTCTGCCTATATTTAACCTGCTTGCTCTCTATGTGTGAATGTGATGGAAAGATTGTCTTAATAATATTTTGTCTATTGCCTAAAATGCTATGAATATTGATGACTTTGAGAGCAGTCACAGTGAAGAATTGTACAAGAGAAGGACAAGAACAAGTACTTTTGATAAAGTACATTTTAAGAAATAGTAGTAGCAGGGTGAGCCAACTGCTTGCTTACTGTAAACTGCCATAACATATGCTGACATATGCATGAATCAATTCAGAATTGTGCTAGTATTTCTTAGCTTGTATCCTATCTGCCATTTTGCACCCCTAACAACCAGTAATTATTCTTGATGTTCTCTGCTTGTCTAATGGGAAAACTATATATAAGGTACTTATAATATATGTGGGTACATGGACTGAAGTTGACAGTAAAACATTTTGAAAAAAAAAACCACAATTTTAGGACTACAGATAAAGGTCAGTTGGCATGCCTGCCTACATGCGTGAAGCCTTGAATTTTGTCCCCAGCACTGCATAAAGCAGGCATGGTGGCATGTTATATGTAGGTGTAACCCTAGCACTTGGAAATTAGGGATAGGAGGATCAGGAAGTCAAGTTATCCTTTGAGGACATCCTGAACTACAAAAGACCCTGTCTCAAAGGAAAAAAAAATTTTATTAAGAATATCAACTGCTCATAGACACTGCATAAATATCTTATCAAAAGAAGACCCTGTTGAGCAGATTCTCCAATAAGAGGACTTAGGACGGCTTCCACTAAACTGCAGCTCACTCAGTAACAGTCTCTGTCCATATGTGAAGATTTTGCTAAGAAGAAATGTCAGCCTATCCTGAGAAATATTCTTATTCTAGTGAACTATGGCTTATATGTTGTTCATAGTTCGTTCTTGGGCTACTATTCACCTGTGTTCTGTGGCTTATATGACGTAGCTCAAAACTGAAGTAAACCCTTGGTCTCAATCAAAGACCAGTGGACTGAAAGAAAAATTCAATCACTCAGAGACTGAATGAATTCATAAACTTGTAGTCTCCTTTAAAGATTTATTTTCATTTCTAATTGTGTGTTTGCATATGTGTAAGTATGTGCGCGTGATTGCGGGTACCTGTGGAGGCCAGAGGATGGTGAATCCTCTGGAGTTGGAGTTACAGGTTGTTGGGATGTGTCTGACATGGATGCTAGGAACTGAACTCTGGTCCTCTGCAAGAGCCATCTTTCCACCTGTTCCACCCCTAACATAATGTTTTTGCCTCTTTCCATGTATACTTTTTTATTTTAAATTTAAAGTTTTTTGCAATGTTGAGGAATCAAATTAATGGGTTTTCCCCCCATTGGTTAGCAAATGGTGTTTTGTTGTTGGTGGTTTGGTTTGGTTTGGTTTGGTTTTTTGAAGCAGGATTTCTCTCTGTAGACCAGACTGATTTCAAACTCACTCACAGAGATTCGCTTGCCTCTGCCTCCCGAGGGCTGGGATTAAAGTTGTGTACCACCACCACCCAGTTTTAAGCTGATTTTTAAAAGCTTATCACCTGCTTTTTGAGAACATTTGTGGTGCTCTTACTGGACTAGACAGAGTAGCCTAGAGAGTACTTTCTCTTTAGGACAGCAGCAGGGTCATTCAAGGAGTGCTGTATTTAACCCTGACTTTTATTCTTAATGGAATGTTTTGTGCATTTATACTCAACATCCAACAAAGACCCGAAAAAAAATACCCACCCCACTGATTTTTCATATAGGGTCTATACAGTGTGTATTTATAGCACAAGAACTGTCCTTTGACTTGAGCTTTACCTCGGAACTAGAAGTCCTCAATGTTTTAAGTACAGTATTAGTTTCTGTGAATCTGGGACCAAAATTTACCTCTCCAAAGCTGCTCTGACCTTCCTGCAAAAGAACTGAGCCGCTCGTCACTTTGTATTATAGTTTATGAAACATGGAGCTTCATGAAGGAGAAGGGTGAGGGGAGAAGCTACCTGTGTGTTCAGGCATTGTGCTGAACATCTGGTGTGTTTCTATTCGGGGTATGTGTGCATGTTTAAATATGAAGAGACCATTTCATTCACTCATTCTACAGAAACGTATCGTCTACTGTACAACAGTCTCTCTACCAGGTACTGGGACAGGAAATAAAGCCGAACCCTGTAACCAGCAGCTTGCTTTCTAGAAGTTCACTTTACATCATTTGATCTTTGTGACAGTCATACACTATAAAAGTGGGCATGATTATTCTCATTTTAGAAGGAAGAAAACTAGAGTGAAAATTGACATTCTCAAGGTCATACATCCAGTAAATAATGAAGCCAGACTTTGGGGCCTTTTTTTCTTCATTTTTTAAAATTCTCTCATATATTTCATCCCAACTGCAGTTTCCTCTCCCTCCCTTTCTCCCAGTCTTTACCCCTCTCTCTCCTTTCCTTCAGATCCACCCCTCCCTCTACCTTCCCTCAGAAAAAAAAAAAGCAGGCCCAGGGACATCAACCAAACAAGGAACGCAGACTTTGAACTGCTGCCTTTCCCTAGCCATTGACATGCTGTCTCTAAAGTATCTCATGGAAGTGGGAAATTTAACTGTTACATGCAGTGTAAAGATACCATCCCCAGGACTGCTTGGAAAACTTTATTGTATGAGATTACAGAAAGCACTTTTTTTAAAAAAAGCCATTTAGCTTTATGCAAATGAATCACACGACCTCTCCAATATACAATCTATTCTGTGTATGACTGTGAAGCTGAGATTTGGGCAGAAAAGAATCTCTTAATCTTCAAGATTTATTTTGTAATTCTTTTTTAGCTTTTTGAAACAGGGTTTCTCTGTGTAGCCCTGGCTGTCCTGGACTCACTTTGTAGACCAGGCTGTCCTCGAACTTACAGTGATCCACGTGCTTCTGCCTCCCGAGTGCTGGGATTAAAGGCGTGCGCCACCACGCCTGGCTTATTTTGTAATTTTATGGACAGAAGACATGAGTCAATAGCCTCAGAATTTTCTTTTTAGATATGGAAATCTTGTTTAAAGTTTGAACTTGGAAATTGTGGATTCTCTTTTCTCTTCATTTCCTGACTGCCTACTGTAGAAGGTGAACGGTGTCACGTGCTATTTTACAGAGCTCTCCCTAGGGAAGAACATTTTTTTTTTTTTTTTGGTGAGCCATTTTTTTTAGACAAGTATTATGAAAGATTGTTTACTTCTATACATTTCATATGACAGAATTCCTGGCCCCTCCTGGTCCTGGCAGGAGGCCGTATGTACTAGTTGATCAGCAACCTACTGAATAAAATGAGAAGCAAAAGATCCCTCTAAGGGAGATTTAATGGCAATGTTTCCTTTCAGTGTTGACTTTTCATGTTAATATTTAAAGAAGAGATGCTTTAATGATGATAGGTTTTTCTTTCATTATAATGGCAGGTCAACTGGAAATTACCTTCCACTTGGAGTTGCATGTGGCACTTGGCCCTCTGTCTCATTGAAATTTAGAAACAGGTAGCTCCTTAGTGAAAGAGAACCCAGCAATTACAATTTACTCCTTTGGGTTTGATGATGTGGCAACAGCCTGCATCACACAGATATTCATACATAAATATTTTAAGCAGTACAGATTTTTAAAACTCTCTTTAGTTTGATGAAAAGGGATGAACTCTTCTAGAATTTGTCTTTGAGTACAAATAATTACATAGACTTGCTTCCATCTTCGTCTCCATTTTCATTACAATCGGAGAACTGGCAGGAACTCATCACACAATTACCCTGCCTCTCTCTTCATTTGGGTCACAGCTACCCTGCCTGGATAATCACTAGTCACTTTGGTCCAGTGATAAAGGTAACAAAAGCTGCAAATTCATTCTGTAAGCCTTGCATCTGGAACTTGGCCCTCTGTAAGTAAGGTATTTTTATTACATGCTTTTGTTCGATTTGATAAACTTCTATCCTGCCTCTTTGTAGTGTAGCAGATGTAAAATTACCTATTGTTTCTGGAAAATAGATGAGTCAGACACTAATTAAATTCACCGATAATGTTAGCCACAGGTGGAAATGAGGCCAAAGTGGGCCATTCATTTATTCTTCCTGGTTTGATGTGTCTTTTAAAATATTAAATTCAAAAGGCTTTAAGAGCTTCACAATGGAGGATAATTTGGAGGGAGGGATCTGTGCTTCATTATTGGAGTTGTCCTGAGCCAGTGAGCTAACCATGCTTGTCTGGAGGATTTGTATTAGGCTGGAGGGAGAACTAGTAACTTCCCTCACCTCATCCTTAGAGCCTAAAGTGTACATTGTTAGAGGGGCGATGCCAGTTTCATCTCCTCCTCCTCCTCTCATCCAAACTTCACCAAGTAGTTTACCCCACCCTGCGAAGCAATGGGGTCTTCACAGGGGATTTCTTTCCATTTAAGTGAGGGAGCCCAATGTTCTAGGATTCTGGGGGTCAGGGGGGGTGTCACAGTGTGCATTTTCCCTGTTCTCTTCCCGGCCCCTAGAGAAAAGGACCTGATCCTTTGGCAACAGTTCGGTGGTTCTGGTGTTAGAGTATATTCTGAGACTACCCAAAGCCAAGAAGACCTTGTCCTAAATGGAAGTCTAGATAATCATACCCTTTAACACGGGGCTTCTCTGAATAGGATCCCAAACATGACTAGCTCTGTGCTCAATGGAATGTTCTAATGTCAAAACTCACACTGCCCCCTTTCCACTACTCTCTCCACCATGTGCCTCCTGCTTCCACTCTAATTCCACCCTTTCCTTAGTCTTTAGCTGATGCGCTGCCCCTTCAGTCCAGCCTAGAAAAACTGTTCAGGCTCTACAGAAATGTTATGGCTTTGAATGGCTGCACCTAATACTACCCTATGCCTAGCAGCCACTTTGATGCATAAGCTGGCTTGTGTTGACGTGGACCCTCTGGAGGGTTCAGCTAAAGCTAGAATCCACCACCCCATGAAAAAGCCTGCTGCTGAGTTTGGGTGGACCTTCCTCTGCATGCACTGTTGCCTATTGTACTATCAGGAAAGAGCCAAAGCCACTGGTACTTTTTTTTTTCAAGCCCTAACAACTAATCAGATAAGTTAGCAAGTGAGTGGGGGTAGGGGCTTGGGGAGTGCCAGAGAGAAAGGTCAGGGGTCACCTGGAGATGCTGGGAGAGCAGTTCTGTGGAAGCTGGAGGTGAAGGGGTTTGTGTGTCCCAGCTCCATGCAGGAGAATCCTGAGGAGAAGGGGAAATGCGGGGCGAATGGGGGCATCTTAAATGTATGAGGGTGAAGTAGAAAAATATCTATCCTATTTAAATATAGGCAAGCCTCACTAACTCAGCCTAATTAGAGGAAAGCCAGTCTGAATCATGGAATATTTTAAATGCGTTTTTATTACTTTCAAGCATTGGACATGCTAGTAATTCAAAATAGACTAACAGCATAGAACAGCACCTCAGGGAAGGGGCTTTAAGAATCATTTGTAATTAGCATATCAATTATTTGTATGTAAGTGGATGTGCACAAAGTGCATAAAAAGTTTATTCTCCTAAGTAGGACAAACATTCCCCAGTGCAATCCTGTTTACACTATTAATTTGCTTAGCCAGCCCTTTTTGTGCCAAGATAGATGTATGTAAGAAATGCTTATTTCCTCAGGGAAGAATGAATCGCTTCCCTGTGTTTAGTCCAGTAACTAAGAAGCTGAGCGCCACTTGATTGGTTTGGGATTTCCAGGATATGGAGTTTTGAATTTGCATACAGACTAGAGAGATTTCATATGGAGAAGATCTGGCAGCCACTGCCAGAGACCCAGTTTCCCCATCTGGATTTCATTGACGTGATCTGGATTTCATCAAGCAACAGGACACTGATCCTAAATGATCCACCAGACACTCCAATGTAGACATGTTTAAAATACATCCTGCCCCAGAAAAAAAATAACTGCCAAAATATGATAAGTTGGAGTTACTCTATGTGCAGTACTTAAAAGTAATAAAAATGCATTTCTTTTTAAGTCCCACAAAACCGTGCAATATCAAGTTAATGATGAAAATCAATCCCCCAAACTCTTTCTTGCACACCTCATTGTGTGACAGCATTGCACAGACTTCTAATCATCTGGGAGGTGGTATTAGAGTGTGATGAGCCGCACCAGGTGCTAACTATATGGCAGGATTTCGCCTTTGAATCTTAGTGAGGCCCTCCTGAGTTAAAAAAAAGGGTGAGGGAAGGGCTAGCGGCATGTTTATTGTTAACAAGTCAGTCTTGTCCGCATAAGTTTGCAAAGTAGTGCAATTGCATTGAAAAGGGGCGGGGGAGGTTTATAGGGCAGGAAGAAATATGATTAGGAAATGAGAAGCAGAGATATCTGCCTATATTTTACCCTCCCGTGAATTAAGCTGTGCTCTGGGTAGCTTGTGAATTCTCCAAGGCTTAGCTAGAGAGTAGAAGCAAGTGTGCAGAGCATAAGCATGAACAGTAAATATACACACTGATGTCGCAACTACAGTTTGGAATGGCTCCAGCTCTCCCCTTTCCCCCAAGGGCATCACTATCCAGGGTCTGCAAAGGCCAAATAGCTCTTTGGCTTCCAATCTGATTTTTTTTTTTTTTTTTGGCCTAAGAAATCAGAGAGGTTCGTTTCGATTTTAATAATATATTCTTCCAGCCTCTATATAACAGAAAGGCACTTGTGTTCCTGCCCCCTCTTAAAGTGAATTTTGTGTTTGGTGAAAGGTAATAGATTGGCAGCACTGGAAAATGAATTACTGTATTCCCAGAACAGGTATAACCAGGCAGTGACACTATGAAATCTCTCCCTGCCTTTGGGGACCATTAGAGTACTACTCAGGAAGTCACTGCTTCGGTGTGCTGTGCTGAACTCGACAGTATCCTAGTGGGCTTTCAGAACGAACATAGCACTCGAAGGGCCTGACATAAGGCCATTCATTTATTCATTCAGCATTATGCAGTACTTACTATATGTGTCTGGGGCCGGGAGAACACGTTCACAAATGTTGTATCATTTAATCTCCACAGTAACCTGTAAGAGGGTGAGTGTTATTTCTTGTTTTATAGAGAAGGAAAACAAGGCTCAAAAAGTAAAGTGATCACCACACTGGTCAACACACACACACACACACACACACACACACACACACACGCGCGCGCGCGCGCGCAGACGGGATTCAGGCTCTTCCAACTCAGTGCCAGTGTTCTCCCTGAACTAGGTGCTGTGGAGGTTGCAAAGGAGGACTGAGGAGACGTATGCTCAAACAATAGGACACAAAGCCGAATGTAATTTGCACCATGGTCACTCCTGGCGGTTATAGAGAGTGAGATGACCAATCCCAGAACACATAAAGGGCTATTAACACAGCAAGCTTCAGGATTCATATACTTTCAGTCTGCTGCCAGGCCTGCTTCTCTGCCCAGCCCACCACCTGCCAGATAATATCTACACTGCTTGCTGGGGGGTCTGGCCTTTCAGAATGAAAAGAGCTTTAGAGCCATGGGACTTAGTGATGATACCATTAGATTCAAATTGGAATTTGGATACTAATTTTAGCTCTGACGTTTCACTCTGGGCCACTGGTGTGGTCCTTTACTTCTGTATGACTCATTTTCTCTTGTGTGAGTGAATGCGAGTGGTTTTACTTCCAAGAGGTAAGGAATAATACACTAAAAATAGTGCCCAGCTCTTTCTGTTGCCAAGGCGAAATATAATTGATGTGTAGAATTACTTACTACAACTCCAGCTAGAAAGAGATGCTAATTAGAATCTGTTTTCATGTAGTAGGCTCGGCAGTGAGAGAAAAGAGATCCCTTTAAAGTGCTACAAAACTATGTCATGAAGATCAAAAACGGGGGGGGGGGGATGTGAGATGGTTGGTTGGTGGGTTTGAAGAGTTTAAGATTTGTTTTTTATTTTATAGGTTTGGGTGTTTTAAATGTCTAAGGAACCAGTACAGCTTGTGGGATGCTAAAAGCAGAGAAGAAGGAAAAAAAAATAGGAAATTAAATGCCTTCTGGCTGTGTCCAAGCGACACCCATGGCCCCCAGTGAAATGACACATCATCGTCACTGCAGGGAGCCCCACTCCAATTCCTGCCTCCCACAACTATTTGTAATAGATCTGAAATCACTGAGGCATTTGCCATATGCTGAGTCCCCTGACAGCTTGAGTCTTTGCAGAATGAGTCAGCAGTACCTGAGTTGAGATAGGATTGAAAGAATGTAGAAAACACATACATAAGAAAAGTTGACTGGCCTCCCATTTGGGACTGATGAGTGATTCTCCGGGTCCTTCACATAGCGCTCTTCTGAATCTCATCAAGTGCAGTGACTTTAGTATTTATATCTTCGAGAGGAGCTTTGCTGCTGGCAAGAACTCTTCTCATGCTGACTGTGGGGGCTCAGAGCATTAGTAATACTCTCCCTCTGCGGCTTCCTAAGAGGTTTGTCAACTTTTAAGTTTCTCTTTTTTATATCTAGTGACGGAGGCGCTAGAGCAGTGGTTCTCAACCTTCCTAATGCAGCGACCCCTTAATATATAGTTCCTCATGGTGTGGTGACCCCCCAGCCATAGTTACTTTTGTTGCTAGTTCATCACTGTAATTTCGCTACTGCTATGAATTAGAATAGCTGAGATGCAGGATATCTGATTTGCAACACCCCATCCCCCCAGCCCCACACAAGAGTCTCTTAGCTTCCATGGGGGGTCACGACCCACAGGTTGAGAACCACTGCTCTAGAGTGTTTAATTGCGCTTGTTAGAAAATTTGGACGATATTTGGCCAACCGAACTGAGATATGAGCTAGAAAGTCAAGAGATGGGACCTGTTGGCAGCCTGTCTCTATGGCAGGCCAGGCTAGGCCTGTGGGGCTAGGGTTACCACACCCTGCTAGCAGCCACGATCATGACTGTGACACTGTCGGCCTGGCCTGGAGGTGAGAAACCTTAGCTTCATACTTTCTTAACAAACCAATAATAAATATATGCTCTCCACTCCCCTTCGTGTCATTTCCCCAGTGGAAAAGGGCACCAGTGAGTGAGCAGAGGCTGTGGGTGAATGTCTCAAAGCTTTGGGGGCTTGTCTTTTACCCCAAAGTAGCATGCCTGTCATCACCCCCTCCCCCCTTTTTCTCCTCCTCAGGCTCTAACACCCTCTCCCAAATGAAGTTTCTGTGCCTGCTTCTCCTCCTCATTTGCATAGTCCCCTCAGAAAACCAGATGACAGAAGACTGAGGGATCAGGTTTCTCATCAAGAAAACTGCATTTCAAATGAATGTCTTGTGTGTTTATAAGGAAGTTACTAATGTAGTGTAATGAGATGCCTGTCTTCCCCCTCCTTTCTGGGGAAGAGATTTTATACTGTCATAAAAAACTAAAATTAATGAGTTACAGTGTGGGGAATAGCAGTGTTATAGCCATTAGGGAAGGGTTCCCAAAAGCATTTCATTCACTTACTCATTTAATGACTATTTATTGAACACCTACTATGTCTAAAGTATTGACTCTATGCTCAAGGAACTTAGGCGAAATTTTAAAATGTTAGATGGAGATTGATTTTCATATTCACACATTTGAATAAAATAAAACACGGAAAGTTGCAAGAATCATAAAATTTAGGATGCTGTGGGCATTCAGAGGAAATAAATACTTCAGAAAATGGCTTAATTAAGGAGGTAGCATTTGATCTGGGTTCTAAAGGGTGCCTAATTACTACATCTTTACAAACGTGCAAATGTGTATGCATATTCATAAAATCTGGGTCAAGTCTGAATATACAGAAACTGTCGGGAAGGATGTTGTGGAGAGACGGAGCAGACAGATCAGAGGTGGAAGAAGCTGCACTGTGCATGGCCAAGTTTGGCTGGCCTGTGAGGTGAGCGAGAGGGGCAAATGACAAAGACTGGAAAAGTGGCTGGGCACTGCAGCATGGAGGAGCTCGAATTCACAGCTATCAACATGTGTACCCTATCCTGTCAGCATTAGGCAAACCAGTGAAGGGTTTAAAATGAGGAAATAATAAAATCAGAGTGTGCTTGAGAAAATGAGTACTCAGAAACAATGCTCTTACAGTGGCACTGCCTACATGAAGCAATGTGAGTGACATAGCTGGTGCATGACCTGCCACACTATATAGTTCAAAACGTCATGGAAGCAGGCAGCTTGTACTAAGTTAGAGGTTCCACTCTGGTGGCGGGGTGCAGTTCTGCCATTTAATAGATGCATGAGACTGTAGTGATTTCTGACCCTCCTTGTGCTGCAGTTTTCATGTAGAAAATAAGTTCCGAGACACACAGTACCTTGTTTTGGGTAAAGTCCTCAAAAAAAAAAAAAAAAAAAAAAAAAAAAAAAAAGTTAGCTGCTAGTATTTCCTCCATTTAGGGAGGAGATGGAATTTGGACTACCTTTAAAGGATAACTATGACTATAATGTAGACATGGAGAAAGATGACTTTTAGCCACAAGGCAGTGTGTGACAAAAGGCCAACTTGTGTGAAGACGTAAAGCGAATGAGGTAAGCAGTTTGCCTGTGTGATGACATATCATAGGTCAAGGGGTTATTGAGTAATAGGATTTTAAAAGTAAACCGGAGGTAGCTCAGGAGGGACTCTGAAGCATAACCTAAAGTGGAGGGGGACAATGAGGGACTTGGGGAATAGGGCAAGTGACTTGATCAAAATGTCTCCTAAAGAAAACTAACTTATTGGTAGTTTGTATGAAGGATTGGACAGCAAAGAGACCTGAGGCAAGTAGTTAGGAAGTTCTTGGTGAACCCACTGTGGGTCATGGAAGCTCTTGGTGGACCCATTGTAGGTCATAAGGCTGGATTCAAGTGTGTGATGAGAGTGAGACAGATGTTAAGGATGAGTAATAAGAAAGAAACAGGGAGGGATCAACTCACAGAGGCTTCATAGTGTACATGAGAGACTGAAGGTGTGGCCATCATTAATAGATTGTAAGAAATGAGGTGGCGAGTTCCACATAGCCCCAATGGAGCTGTAAATCACAGCTTCTCTGCACAAGCTGAAAGGCTGGGCCTAAGATTTATATACAAATGCAATCAGAAACAGCCCAGACAGTCTTGAAAAGAAAGGACAAAGTTGAAAACCTCATACTTTTTAATAGTCAAACTTACTACAGAGTTACAGTAATCAAGAAGGATGATTGGCCGGGCATGGTGGCTCACGACTTTAATCCCAGCACTCGGGAGGCAGAGGAAGGTGGATCTCTTTTGAGTTCAAGGCCAGCCTGGTCTACAAAGTGAGTCTAGGACAGCCAGGGCTACACAGAGAGACCCTGTGTTGAAAAATAAAAAAAGAAGGATGATTGTGCCTTAAGGACAGATGTCTAGATGAATGGAACTGAGTCCAGAGATGAGAAATAAAGCCCCACATTTACAGCCATATGGCTTAATATAGCAGGGCCAAGGTCTCTGAGTGGGACAACTGCATAGCAGCATGTAAAACAATGAAGTTAGAGCTTTACATCACACCATGTAAAAGAGTTGGCTTAACCCAGTATGAAAGTCTAAATGCTAAATACGATAAAACTCTCAGAGTCAAACCTAGATTATGAACTTGGATGAAGGAATTGTTTCTTAGATGTGACATCAAAAACAAAAGCAACAACAGCAATCATGGGTCCAACAGACCTTATCAAAAGTTCAAACTTTTTTTCTTTTTCTTTTAATTTCTGAAATTATAATATAATTACAGCAATACTCCCTTCCCTTCCCTCCCTCCATCCCTCCGGTATAACTCCCCTTGGTCCCTGTCAAATTCATGGTCTCATTTTCATTGTTATTACATGCATGTCTGTCCACGTATATACTTATGATCCTAAGTATAACCTGCTCAGTCTGTATAATTTATTTCAATGTATGCTTTCAGGGCAAATTTGTGCTTGAAGTGACACTATCAGCAATGTGCACAGAATGTGAATGAATGCTTGTAAGTCATGGATCTAACAATGGACTGCTGCCTAGTTTATACTAAGAATTCTTACAACTCAAGGTTAAGATGTCAACCCACTTTAAAAGTGGCCAAAGGACTGAAGTAGACACTGCTTTGAAGATGTCCACATTGCTGATAAACACATTAATAGATATTCAAGTTTATTAATTATCAAGAAATTACCACAGTGAAAGACAAGGATGTGGCTCAGTGGCAAAGCTTAGGCAGGAGTATGATAAGATGAAATAGTACATTTTATCCATTAAGGTTTATTTCTATACTTAATAATATATATAAACATATATGCATGCAACGGTTAATGAAAAAGAAGCCATGAATTTGAAATACAGAAAGGAGAGTTTGGAGAGAGAAAGGGGAAGGGTAAAATGATGGAATTATAGTATAATCTCAATAAATAATAAAAATTAAAAAGAATTGAAGTTTTGACAGAGAATCTTATAGTAAATTAAAGTATAAGAACAGTGTACATATAAGAAACATAAAGTAAATATTTTATTCTTAAAAATAGCTATTTTAATTTAAAATAAACCAACACAGAAAATAAATGTTGACAAGAATGTAAAGATATATGAACACTCAAATGTATAATGGTACAGCCACTATGGAAAAAAGCCTGGCATTTCTCAGATTCTTAAACATAGAGTTATCACATGACCCAGTAGATAAACACAGAGAGAGAGAGAGAGAGAGAGAGAGAGAGAGAGAGAGAGAGAGAGAGAGACACACAGACACACAGACACACAGAAGCATAAATATATGCACAGGATAATTAAAAATGTATCCACACAAACCTATGCATGTATGCCCACAGTAGCATTATTCATATTAACCAAAGAATAGAAATTATATAAATATCTATTAATTTATGAATAGACAAGCATACAATAAAATATTATTTGTTGATAAAAAGGAATGAAGATCCATGTGTGATGTTGCATGCCTGTAATCTCAGCACTATTCCGGAGGTTTTTGAGGCCATCCTTGGCTACATAGTGAGCTTTAGACTAACCTGAACTACACGAGACCTGTGACCCTATGTCAAAGAGAAAATATATAATACTGGTTCATGAAATAACAGATGAACCTTGAAAGCACTATGCTAAGTGAAAGAACACAGACAAAAAAGACAGCATCTACTTACATAAGGACAAAATTAGATAAACCTAAAAAACAGAAAGTCGATAAATGCTTTCCAGGGTTTTTGACTTAGAACATGGTAAAATGAGTAGTGACCTTTTATGGTCACAAGGTTTTATCGGGACATGGTGAGAAAGTCCTAAAATGTTTTGTAGTTATGGCTACGCAGTTCTGTGGTTGCATAAAAAAAAAATTGTACAGTGTAAATGGAGGAATTGTATGATATGTAAATATCAATTGTTTTAAATATACTTTATGTGCTTACTACAGTAGAAGAGAGCCGAAGATATGGACAGCATGGTTCATTCAAAGGCCTTATGTTGGCAGGTGAAAAATGACCATTTGTTAAGGATGCTTGTCAGAGTTTTTTAAATCACTAGCCATATTCTCAGGAAGAAAACAGGTGGGCTGTTGGCTTAAAAACAGGAAGTGATTAGGCAATCAGAGTTGAACACGAATAAAGAGCGAGTACAATTGGGACATGGGAAGACAGAAAACTGTAGCAGAGAAAGTAGTTCAGAGTTCAGGGTCTCAGCTGTAAACTGTTCCAAGTGTTTGCTTATCAAGCTGCCAAAAATGGCCATGCTTAGGAATAAGGAAAGTGGAGTGCAGACAGACATTGTTATTATTGAAACCAGAAAGAAAGGTAATGTCAGAGGATTAGTCCTTGGAGAAAAGTGAATTTGTTTTGTTTTGTTTTATTTTTAATTCTGTAAACCCATTGGCAACCTTGTACCTGCCATATCGTAAGGCATTCAGTTAGCATTTATTTGGTGGGTGGTTAGGTGGGTGGATGGATGGATGAGTCAATTGATGAATCAATGCATGGATGCGTATGTGGGGGTTTGGAGAGGTGGATGGATGGATAAGTGGATAGATGCATGAATCGATGGATCGATGGAGCAATGGATGAACGAACATTATAGCACTTGACACTGTTTTGTGCTTCTCCATCTTCTACCCCTACTGAACCATCAATACTATCAGGCCTTTGCTGGGTTCTTTGTTCCCACCTTTAGGGTGTGTGTGTGTGAGAGAGAAGGGGGGGGTCTCATTATATAGTTGTGGCTAATCTGCTAATTCACTAGTACCCCAGGCTGGACAGAAATATTGGGCAATCTTCTTGCTTCAATTTTCTGTATACTAGTATTATAAGTTTATGTTATCATCCCTAGTATAGGTAATGCCGGCTACTTGACTCTGGGTTTAAGTGAGTGAAAAAAATACTAAACCACAGAGAATAATGACAAAGAAAGAGAAAAGATGTGTGTGTGTGTGTGTGTGTGTGTGTGTGTGTGTGTGTGTGTGTGTGTTTAAAAAAAGAACCAGAGGCTAATGCTAAAGTCCTCAAGGGAAATGGAAGAGTATTTTATAGGTTTATTGAAAAGAATTTTAATAGTATTTGTTTAAAGTAAGAAAATGATGTGGACTTCAAAGTGGAACTATGAAGCCAGGCCTAGTGGCACAGACATGTGATTTCAGCACTCAGGAAGCTAAAGCTGGAGGGCTCCATGACTTCTAGACTAGCCTGGGCTACCTAGTGAGACTGCATGTCAAAGAACCAAAACAAACAAATATTAAAACCAAACAAACAAACAATGAGGGGAGGAGAGGGTGTGAACTTGGAAATGGTAATTTCTCCACATTTGTAGTCACCCACCCCTAACAAGCTGCCCACCCCTCTCAAGATTTTCCAGATATACCTGGCCTTTCCTCATCCTCATCCTGTCCTCATGCCTAGAGAGCTTCAATGTCCCTTGTGCCATCCTCTCTGCTGCTAGGCTTTGCGATTTTTGTCCTTACACGCAACATCAACAGTCAGAGCTCTTAAGTGTAACTTTTGGCAAGATCAGTACTTATAGCTCTCCAGGGGCTCCCATTTGACTGTCAAATCAAATGAGAACCTAAGTAGTCTTCCATGTCCACCATCCAGCTTTCTGTAAGTGGACGTTTGTTCAGTGTACAAAATGTCTTACCTTTTTCAAAGCTTCTGATTACTGTTTTCTCTACCCATCCAGAGCCCGTTTCATCAGAACTCCCTGAAGACTCATTTTCCCTACAGCTATAATGAAGACAACTGTTCCAGAAACACCTCCCTTCCTTTCCTTCCTCTCTCCTAATTACCAGTCATGAGCATTATAGGTATCTTCTTTGCTTGGGTATCGTTCCATGTTACTCTATTAATTTTGTCATGGAAGTTCCTCTCAAGTCCCTGTCTTTCTTGTGTCAGTGGCCTGTAGATGGTTGTAAAAGCCCTGATCAGCCTTCAGTGTGTTGTACACTAGAGTTCACTTATCTCTAAGATGAAATTTTAATTGTGTCCCCAACACACACAGCATACACACTACACATGTACCTGCACACACACACACACACACACACAATGTTTGAGATATCTCACACACTTATACATAAAGACCCAGAGTCATTTATTTCTGTCTTTATATACTTCCCCTGGCAGTTGCAAACCTGCATGCCACATGTACTTTCTTCTCTGAGCCTCCTCTCCGCTTAGCAGCCTCTATAACCATCCCTGTAGCTAACTCCCTTAACTTTATTCCACAGCCTTCAACTTTCTCTTTTTCTGATGTGCTTTTTGTTTTGTTCTGTTTAAACATTTTTAGGGATCAAATTCAGGTCTTATACTTGCTACCTTCTATGCTTTAAAAAAAAAACCTTGAAATTTTTATTAAATTTACTTATTTTATTGGGTGGGGCACACATGTGCCAGAGCATGTTTGTAGTGGTCAGAGGACAACTTTGAGGAAGCTGGTTCTCTCCTTCTACTATGTGAGTACTAGGGAATTGAACTCAGGTCCTCAGGCTTGGCTGCAAATCTCTTTACCCACTGGCTTTAACAAAACTTTTATTTCAAAATAATCACATATTCACAGGAGGTTACAGAGAGAAGCCCTGTGTGCTTTCCTCACACTACGTATAGTGTGACATCTTGCACAAATCAAAATCAATAAATTATCTTGGTAGAGTTTATTTACCATTCAGATCCACCAATTATGTATACATTCATGTATGCGTGCGTCCATGCAATTTTATGATATCTGAAGTCTCACATGACAACTACAATCAAAATACAGAAGTATATCACACATGGGTGTGTCATGCTACCCCAGTACTATCATAGCCATCTATAACTGCTGGCAACGACCAATGTCTTCCCTCTGTAGTTACGATTTACAGTGTTATATGACTGGAATCACACAGAATTATTCTTTTGAGATTGGCCTTAAGTACCCACCATACTTTCCTTGTAATCTACCCAGATTCTTTGCATATAATAATGGCTTGTTCCTTCATATTGATGAACAGTATTCCCCTGCTGTAGCTGCTGGTTTCTTTAACCATTTACCTGTTAAAGTACATTTAGATTTTTTTTTTCCACTGGAAGCTATTATGAGTAAAGATGCTGCACACATTCATGTACAAGTTCCTACATGAAAATAAGCCGTAACTTTCTGGAATAAATTGCCCAAGAGTGCAATTGCTAGCTCATATGGCAAGTCTATTTTTAAGTTTTGACAGGAACTGCTAAATGATTTTCCAGAGTGGCTATACCATTTTACATTCCCACTAACAAGATATGTATGATCTAGTCTCCACATCTTCACCAGGAATTATTATCACTGTTTGCTTCTAGCCATCGTGAGAGTTGACTCGTATATAGTGTTTCTCATCTTTCAGGACCTAGAGAACCTTTATAGCCTCTATAGAGCCTTTTCTAACCTTACCTGGACAAGCTTACTTCTCTCTCCCTCGTATCATCTTTGATACTTCATTTATCATTGCGTTCTAATTATTTATTGTCAGAGTCTGTATATTCCCCTCTGTTCTGAGCTATGGGATGATACAGAGCGTGCCAGAGTCCTCTCGATTGCTGAAGCATCTGGTCCACGCTGGTTCCATTCTGAGCACATTGTGGGTGCTCAGTAAGTGTGTGCTAAGTAAAAGAATGAGCCCAGAGGCTGGTAGTGTCCCTCCCCCAGCCCTTGCTAGAAAGCTTTTTAAAATAGACATCATGCCTTCCTCTGTGTCTCTGTGTGCAGTTAATAGGGTGCTCTGTTTGTGTAGATGCTCAATAAATGTCGCCTAAGCTGTTCAGGTGGCTTATCTTCTCTCTGCACCCATGAGATAAGCACATGAAAGAGAGAATAAACCTAAGAATCCTTGCATTGAGGATCATATGTCATAAATTTTGTAATATTCTTACAATCTCTACAATCACTCAGCATTCATCTGTGTGATGAGAAACCAAAACAAAACAGTTCTTTAAGTCAAAGCATGCCTCTCTGACCATCGTTTCCTACCCTGGTTACATATGAATTGGGGAGGGCAGTGTTTTATATCCCTGAATTCTTTTTGCCATCTCAGAAGGCTCTGGGGTTTTTCTGTTTTTCAGCACTGGTGTAATTTGACACGTTGATTATGAGAGGGTCATTAACTTCAACATTTTTGATCACTTTTTGACTCTGTATTTTCTCAACTCTGAAGTCTGTTAATTTGCACTTGTTTATATGTCTCTGTAAGAGTTCCTCTGGCCCTTGAGGACTGGGATATGTTTTGTCTGGAAAGTAGATTGTAAGCCCCTTGAGAGCAAGGGCCTTAGAATTCCTAGGAATGCATTCTGGACATTGTCAGTGTTCAATTAATGATAATACTGGAAGCCTGACTAAGGTTACCTGTCACATTGACGTTTCCCTTTTCATCCACAAGGCTTCATGCCCTCTGCAAAGAGCTGTTTGGCTGAATTGATAGCATTGATTCTACTCAAAATTACACTATTACCCACTGCAACTTGTTCATTTGGGTACTTTCAAATTATAATTTTTGATCAGTTGATACTGTTCCCCTTATAATGCCATGGTTGCATCTGCACTGGGGAGGACTGTATTTCAGAGCCCTCGAGTCCTTTGCATAATGAAAAGTAAGCTGATACCATCTAGGCTTTCAAGCTTGTGCCTCTTGCCCCCCACTGATAATTAGGTGATAAATTCCAAGTGTGATTGCTATCTAAAATTATCAGAGGGAAGCCTTCATAACTATTCAATGTATATGTTTTATTTCTCTAGATTCTAAAATGGAATAAATGTGTAAACTATGTCCCATGGCTATGAAAATTAAATAGATATGAAGTTTTCAATGAAATCTAGGTTCAGAAATAAAAAGGGCAAACTTGTTTGTTGGCAATGGTGGAAGTAGGGGATTTGTTATTCTAAGTCAGGTTTATTAAAAGTATTATGCACGTACAGCCTGGTTCACCCTTTATGGTAGACAGTTTAATGTGATGGACAGGTGTGTGTCAATTACTAGGTACTTCACTTATCCCTCCGACATACCCTACTCCCACTGTAAACCCCTAACTAAAGCTGATCTTTTTCTGAAAGTCCTTGTCCTTCCTCTTTCCTATAGTGTACTAAAGGAGGTGTACCAGGCCTTCAATCCCAAAGCTGTCGTGTTACAGCTGGGAGCAGATACCATCGCTGGGGATCCAATGTGCTCCTTTAACATGACGCCAGTGGGGATCGGCAAGTGTCTGAAGTATGTCCTTCAGTGGCAGTTGGCAACTCTGATTTTAGGAGGAGGTGAGTACAAAGGAAAGGCACCAAGAGAACTTGTCAATCCTCCCCCACCCTCACTTGACATAGAAGAGAAGTTGAATTTCTTGCATTGTCTAGTACTAACCTGCCTGTGGCCCAGAAGCCTAAGTCTATGAAATAGATGACCTCCACAGTTCAGTACTCTGGCTCCTCCCTGGTCGGCCTGCCATGTGCTTTTTGACACCTAGGCACTCTGAATGAAGTATGTGTCAATTCTGAAGTTAAGGTTAAAATCACATTTGCCTAGCATGCACAGGACCCCGTGTTCAAGGCCAAACACTGAATGAAAAGGAAGAAAAAAGAAAGTATCTCAGATTATAATAGAGGATGTCAGCCCCCAAAGACTGGGAGCCCTCTTCTGTCAGAATAGTCATTCATTCTGTTCTTCCCGTCATGTTTTAGAAACATACCAATGAGATTCTATCTCTACTTACACATGAATAGTAAACACGAGTTAATTGAAGAGCTAAGCTGAGTTCAAGAGTTACTCCTTCCCCCAAAGCATGGTTTTGTTATACTGAAGCAAACGTGAGAGAGCCATAGTTTCTCGAGCATTCTTGCTTCCCTCATACTGATATTTGCCTTATTTATCTAACCGAGCGCTACGTCTGTTTGACAGAAGCATTTATATGTTTGGAACCTTGCCCAAGCTCAGCCACCTTTATAGTTTCCTTGCTTAGGGCCTTCTGTTTCTCTACCAGCCACAGTCTTTCTTTCATTAGATCAATAAATTAGTATATTAAAATATGGTTAAGAAGCTTGAGATTAAAGTGCACATATATATTTTACCAGGCACAGTGGCACATGCCTATGATCCCAGCAGTTGGAGGTAGAATCAAGAGGATCAGGAGTTGAGGGCTAGCATGAGCTACACAAGAGCCTGTGTTGAAAATGAACCAGAAAGTCCATATATATGGCTCAGTAGCTAGGAGCACTTGCCTCTCCTGGCAAAGGACCCAGGTCCAGATCCCAGCCCTCATCTGGCAGCTCACAACCTTCCATTACTCCAGTTCCAGGGGATCTAATGCCCTCTTCTGGCCTCTCTGGGCACCTGCATGTACATGGTATACATACATACATGGAGGCAAAATACTTACACACATAAAATCTTTGTAAAGAATTTAAATGCATATATGATGAACAAGCTAATGTTTGATTTTATCATCCTCTTGTAAGACCCAAGTCCAGGTAAATTCTGGGAAGGCCTTATGTGTGTGTGTGTGTGTGAGAGAGAGAAAGAGAGAGAGAGAGAGAGAGAGAGAGAGAGAGAGAGAGAGAGAGAGAGAGAGAGAGAGAGAGAGAGAGAGAGAGAGGGAGAGGAGAGAGGAGAGGAGAGGGGAGAGGAGGAGAGAGAGAGAGAGAGAGAGAGAGAGAGAGAGAGCGCACACACGCATACGGCACAAGTACACCAACCTAGTCCTTTGACATTATCAAATGCCAGGGGGATCAAAATTAAAACTGCTTACAAGAGACATTCTCTTAGGAAAAGCTGGCAAAAATTTTATTAACTTCGTCTCTAGGGGAAAAAAAAGATAAACTTGATAAGCATTGCATGGCATATTACTTTCCTTAACAACACTAAGGATGCTGATTATGATACAGATCCAGCAAGAGGGGAAAGACCTTTCTACAACAGCCATCTCTAAGAATTTAACTTTTGTCTGAGGCTACAGCCTTCTCTTAAAGAACCTATTAGTATTAGCTCAAGCTCTTTTGCTTTTGTAACCTAAAGCTGGGCTCTTGAATATGTAAGTATAACCCTTTTTATGCAATATGTGCATTCTGGTTTTTTTTTTAAGTTTTTCAGAAAAGGGTTTCTCTGTGTGACCCTGGCTGCCCTAGACTTGCTTTGTAGACCAGGCTGGCCTTAATATGTGCACTCTTGAAAGTGCCTGTAGATAGGTGAATTTTTTCCAATCAAATAATATGTGTATACTAGAGATAGCATACTCCTCAAGCAAAACCTACAGTGATTCTTCTTAAATAACTATGGCAGATATGTCTGACTTCTAGACTAACTTTGCACACTAGAGATGTTTAAGGTAATATCCAGCTGGAACCCTCTGCTCTTAACACATAGACAATTAGTAGTGGTGGCTCCATTCTTAAGCTTCTTCAGAGCAGTCCCACTGAGGCCTGAATGACACTCTCCAGAAACCATAGCTTCCCTGACCTTTCAAATAGTAGAAAAGCTTAAGAAAAGTTAATGGCGTGTCCCAGTTTATATATGTTAGCTCAATGTAACAATGAATAGTATCCTCTATTTCTCTTAAAAGCATATCATTTTGAATGATAGTGCATATGGTCACCCTACCTAAAATAGAGCCAATTTTATTCCCCTTGGTCTGCTACGAGGTTAGGAAGTCATTCCATTTTACCCTTTTACTCTTGGAATTTAGCTAAAGGCCAGTGTTCTAATGTTTGCATGGCAAAGCACATCCATTCAGCGCAAAAAGATGCTGATTATTAACCAGTGCAATATGGCTGCTGGGTGACTGACAGGCCCTGACAGGATGGGTCAGGATGTCAATCATCAGCCCCTTCCTCGGCTCACTTTCTTTGATCTCTGCCACCAGGCTTGCATTTTGTGGTGAAAAGGAATGCTGATATCAAAAGAAGGAAGTCTGTTTCTGTCAGCACTTCCCTTTTCTTTTTCCTGGATGCCTTTAGGACTAGATCTGCCAATAGCTTTAAAATACAAATCGTAGCCAACTGTCACTTTATAGAATTGTTGCAAAATTCATCAGAGAAACTATCACATTGGATGGGTCACCTCCAGCCATCTGGGTTCCAGGGTTCTCAGTCTCACTAATGTCTCTTGGTGGATCGGAGGTGCTTGGCTTCCTAGGGTACATATTTGCTGGAAGATGAGAGCCTGTGTAATCTGTGTTGCTCTTGAAATTCCAAATTCCACTCTATGCATAATCTCACTGGTTCCCCTAAAGGCTGCCCACTAGGTGGTTTACAAATGTCATTAAGTGATGTTTAGGTAGAATTCTGCAAGTTGGAGTTGTCTTTTTAGCCATTTTATTAAAACAGTTTTCTCTCCTTCCTTCCCCCCCCCCCTTCTCCTGTTTTGTGACCATCCTAACTTCACAATTCTTGATGGAGACAGGAGGCTATAACCTTGCCAACACCGCTCGCTGCTGGACATACTTGACCGGGGTCATCCTAGGGAAAACACTATCCTCTGAGATCCCAGATCATGAGGTAAGTAAGGCTCTGACAAGTCCTCTCTTCTCTAAGGGGAAGAGCTGAGTCATTCCACCTAATCAAAATCACGTCCTCACCACTCAATACCGTTTTGTTGAGAGACACTTCAATAACAATAACACACTGTTTTGGCAGAATAGTGGTCTCTTGTTCCAAAATAGCCAAGACCTTCTGCCTTTTTTTTTTTTTTTTTTTTTTTTTTTTTTACAAAAGCTCTCAAAGGCCAACCAACTTTAATTTCTCAATTAATTACAGAGACTGTGGGAAGGGGTCACCTGTTCACACAAAGAACTCTTTGGAATATGTGCATATTTTCAGCCCCTAGTCTCAAAAGGGAAGGGGACTAGTTTTTAAATGTATAAGCTAGGTTTTGGTCTGTTTTAGGGTTGTCACAGGTGAGATGTGACACATATTCTTTGGTGGTCATCCTGTTCTCTTGGTTGTCTTTGACTTCCGTAAAGTTCGGAAGGCAGAATCACAAGAAAGCCCGGACTGCTGGGTTTCCAGTAATTAGAGGTTCAGAGACTGGGGCTGGACCATCTGAGTTGAAATGTGTCATCTGAACCTTGACATTTTCTCTAGTCATACGAGATGGCTATAACAAAGCAGAGGTGTCTGTTTTAGTTTCCCCAAAACAAGTAACAAAAGCTGTCTGGGACCTGTGAGTGTGTTGAGAATGACTATTGCAAAGGTGTACCCCATCTCCTCCCACCTACTTCCACCCCGGGAAGGGCATATGCTATAACAGATGAGGATCTAGCCACAGACCTTAGATTATGTGACTCAAAAGAGCAAAACAGTCTGTGAAGCCTCACTTTCTCTATCTCTTTCCCGAAGACAGGGATAGTGCTTTGCTTTAATGTTGGGTTCTGCCACATGTATCACTGTGTACTTGAGAGCATTATGCTTTGTGAAGTCACTATTCTTTTTTTTTTTTTAAATTAGAAGTAACTTAAACTAATTTCCTTCCAATTCTCTTCATACCATAGGTGAGGTATAATATGTAACTCAGAGAAACCACTCAATATGTCTAGAATACAAATAGAAGGCACGCTATAATTTGAGACAATTTGCCAGTGTCAGGGTTAATGGAAGTCTCTTTTCTTGACTTGACTTACCTTTATTCAGTATTTGGAAGCTTAATGAAATATAAAGCTAATGTAATTGCTGTTATTGCTGTGGGAATATCTCAGATTGCATTGTAATTTAGAGCACTGGGACGCCAAAACCTGATCAAGTTATGTGAGAAAGCAGCCGTAAGCTGTAGTAGTCTGAATTGAGAGTGAGTGTTATGTTCCTCAGACGCAAAAGCAAATCTAATGATTCATCTGTATTAAAAGAGTGATAAAATTTTATTAAACACGAATATTGCCTCTGGTACCTGGAGAAGCTATGTGCGTGAACAGATGTGGGTTTAGCCTTATAGATTGAGAGGCTCTGTCTTTATATGGACTCATTCTGCAAGAATAAATGAGATGTAATGCATGTCAAGTGCCTGAGACACAGTTCGTGTCACCTAATAGACGTTTCAGAAATGCAAGTTCTTACTTTCCTTTCAGATGTTCCACACTTCTTATACCCAGATGTTTATGACTCTGTCATTCATATATCTGCCCAAACCCTTTGTGAATCCCTTCTGTCATATTCTTCTGGTATAAAAAATATGAGTCATCCAAGATGGAACAAAGAAGAAAATTGAAATGACAGTCTTCAGGTAGAATGAGATATTATTTTAATGAAAATTGCCAAAAATACAGCACACAGCATGAGCGCATATATAAGTTTTGTGTCACAATACACAGTTGCACACAAATATCCTGTGGTCCTCTGCAATTGGATCAACAAATGGTAGATTGAAAAAAATATTTCCTGTGTATCCATTATTTGCTAGGAGCTGTACTAACTCTCAGTGCCTTAAAAGATGCAAAGGTCAGTAAGACCTTATCCCAATCTCGTGTGGATGGAGAGGGACAACGTGCATGGGGAGCTGTGCCGGTGCAGATGGTGATAACACAGAGCAGAGTAGGAGCTCCAAGACCAGACAGGCATGTTCGCGCACACCTATAATCTCAGCAGTCTAGCCACTAAAGAAGGAGGACTGGCAGTTTGAAGCTAACTTGGCCTACATAGCAAGTTCCAGACCAGACCGGGCCATTGAAGAGACCCTGTCTCAGGAAAATCAAAAGGTGGGGGCTGGAGAGATAGCTCAGAGGTTGAGAGCACTGATTGCTCTTGCAGAGAACCCAGGTTCAGTTCCCAGATCCCCCCTGTAGTGATTTAAAGCCACCTATGACTCCAGTTCTATGGGGTCTGACACTTTTCTGGCCTCCACGGGTTCCAGACATACCAATGATGCATAGATACACATGAAAGCAAAACAGCCTTCCACATAATTTCTTTTTCCAAAGTAACCAGAAGATAGTCAGAGCAGTGACTATGGAGATGTGCATCTACTTTGAAGGAAGTACAATATACCCTGCTCTCCCAGAGCCAAAAGGGGACTTGAGAAAGACAGTGAGCACAATCACAAGGTCACACTATTGCAACAGTCAGCTAGGGCCCAGCTAGCTAGGGCCCAGCTGACCTCCACACTATCTCAGCTCTCATTCTTGGACTTTGTTCTTCCATCTCCTAGGATAACCCTCCTCCTCCTCCTCCTCCTCCTCCTCCTCTTCCTCCTCTTCCTCGTCTTCCTCCTCCTCCTCCTCCACCACCACCACCAAAGGCCCTTTCCCCACTTCCGTGCTGTCTTCCTAGGTCTAGCTGCAATCTCCTTGATTTTCAAAACCCTTTGGCCTAAATCAACCAAGCCTTTTAAAGCTATTCCTTTACTCCCTTATTCATTTAACAATTATTCATGCCCCTGCCCCCACCTACTACTTGCCAGGACATTTTCAGATCTTAATTCAGTGTCCTCAAAAATACTACCTTCTAATTAAGGCAACAAAGCAGTGTGTTCAAATCCAGGACAGGCTGGAAGCAAGCAGGGGGGGGGGGGAGAACTCTTTCAACAGAACATACAATTGAGCTGAGAGCAGTGGCGCGTGGTTGTGATCCTCTAACACTCAGCAGTCTGAGGCAGAATAATCACAAGTTCAAGGACAGCTTGAGCTACCTACATAGCAAGTTCCAGGCCAAACCAGGGAGACCCTGAAACTTTAGACTGGATAGTCAAGATTGATTGAGAGTGACGAAGAGAGAGGTCTATAGAGTACACGAAAGGGACAGAAGCCGGAAAGGCCAGGGAGAAGTGTGCTATGTGTATGGCGCAGACTCTATAAGAGAATAGGAACACTTGGAGCTTTAGTGGGACTTGTGACTAGATAATGGAGAACCTTAAGTGCTGCTTCCTTAGTTGTTTATTCAATGAAAGGCGGCCAGCTGGGTGAGTGCTTAACATTCTGCAGAACACAGAAAGCTCAAATAGACAACCTAACACAGGTGACCAGAAAAATGGGACAGGTCTGAACCTCTTCAGAACTCACAAAGATCCACCTGCCTCTGCCTCCCAAGTGCTGAGATTATAGGCATGCGCCATCACACCTAGCCTCATATTGCCTGGTGGTTTGTTTGTTTGTTTGTTTGTTTGTTTGTTTGTTTGTTTCAATTACTTCCCACCTTCTTTTGAGACAGGGTCTCTCACTGAACCTTTGATCTGCTGATTGTCTAGGCTGGCTGGCTAGTGAGCCCCAGATATCCTCCTGTCTCTGCCTCCCCAACGATGGATTGTCAGTACATGATGGCTTTTACATGGTACTACCAGAGAGATAATTTACCAACTGAATTATCTACCAGCCCCAGCTTTTGTGTATGTGTGGCAAGGCTGCACATAGCCTACCTAGGTTAACCTAGGACTCCCTATGTAGCTGAGGATGACCTTGAATTCCTACCACCACCTCCCAAATGGTGAGATTAAAGGTATGTGTCACATCAAGCTTGTGGTGCTTTTTGCTTTTTCAGAGAACTAGCTTTTTATTTCATAGACTTCACTTGTTATTTTCTCCCTTGTGCTTTCTTTTGTTGTTTTTAGTTCTTTTCCTAGTTTCTTATGATAGAAATGTAGCTTATAAGGACAGTTCAGAAGTACGCCTTTAATCCCTATACTTAGGAGGCAGGGCAAGTGGATCTTTGAGTTTGAGGCCAGCCTGGTCTACACAGCAAGTTTCAGACCAAGCTACATAGTTAGAACCTGTCTCAATACAAAGCAAACCTTAGCTCATTGATTTTTTTATGCTTTTTTTTCTAATATGAGCATTTTAAGCTAAAGATCACTATGTAAGCACCAATTTAGCTGCTTCTCACAAGTTTTGTTGTATTTGTTTTTTTAATGTTCATGTGATGCAAAATATTTTCTCCTTTAACATATGACTTATTTTAAAATATAGAGGCTTTATTTTTAACTGACTCTCAAATATTTAAGGGCTTTTCCATATGTTTTAAAAAATATTTTTATTATTTTCAGATTATAATATATCATTTTTCCTTCCCTCTCTTCCCTCCAATTCAGTCTTTATACCCCCTTTGTTCTCTTTTAAATTTGTTGCCTCTTTTGCATTAATTGTTGTTACATGTATAAGTGTGTGTGTATATATACATGTGTGTGTGAATATATATTTTTCATATAGATATACATACATACATACATATTCCTAAATACAACCTGCTCAGTCTGTATAATGTTACTTGTACATATGTTTTCAGAGCTGACCATTTGCTGTTAGATACCCAGTTGGTGTGCTCTTCCCTAGGGAACACTATTTGCCCTGCTCTTGGCATTCCTTAGTTACCTGTCATTCTTTGTGTAGAGCTGAGGTCCTGTGGGCTTTCCACCATCATGCCAATGTTAGGATGTCTACTGTTGTCCCCGTTCAGCTCATGTGTGGGCTGTCGTGTTTTGAGACTATGGGTACAGCTTTTGATACCAGTAGGAAACAGCAGGCTTGCAGCAACCTCCCTGATCCTCTGCCTCTTACAGTCTGAAGTTTCAGTGGTTGTGAACCACCATGTGTGTGCTGTGAACTGAGGCTAGGTCCTCTGCAAAAGATGAGCAACAGGTACTGTTAGCCACTGAGACATCTTGCTCAACCTTATTTTTTTTCATTTTTATGTAACATTGTTGTTACCAGAGAACATGCTCTGTATCATTTCTGTTCTTTTACGTTTACTGAAAAAAAATGTAAGGGCTGCATGTGATTTAGAAAATGTTTAATTATAATCTAAAGAATATGTGGTCTGCTGTTATTTGAGTGACATGTCCATCGTTATCAGCTAAGTTTTGTGAGTATAGTTTATATCTTCTCTATCACTAGTGAACTCTAAGTGCTTGTTCTGTCAGTTACTGAGAGCTGAAATTTCCAAGCATGATTTTGGATTTCTCTACTTATAAGTTCTATCTAGGCTTCATATACTTTTGAAAGTTTGTTATTAGATACAGACACACTGAGGGTTGTTATGTCTTCTTATGAATTGACGCCTTTATTATTATGACATATCCCTCTTTATTTCTGGTTATCGTCATTGTTTTGAATTCTACTTCATCCCATTTAAATATTGCCACACATTTCTTTATTATTGCTTGCATGATGAATCTTTTTCTCTCCTTTTACTTTGAATATATTAACATCTTCATATATAGTGGATTTATATAAACAGCGTATACTGATGCTTTCATAATCAAGTATGATAATTTCTGCCTCTTAGCTGTTGTACTTGAAACAGTTCATAAATTTAGCTTTATATCCATCTTCCTGTTTATTTTCTGTTTCTGTCATCTGTTCTATGTCCCCGCCTCCCTCCCTCCCTTCCTCCCTTCCCTCCTTTTATCTTTTGAGACAGGGTTTCTACACAGATCACTGACTGTCCTGGAACTCACTATGTAGACCAGACTAGCCTCAAACTCACAGAGATCTGCCTGCCTTCTTTGATCCTCCTGTCTGTAAGCCTATACTGGCATTAAAAGCATGCACTATCAAACCTGGCTCTATCCTTTTTTTTTTTTTTTAAATACATGATTTGGGAGTTTCTGTTTGTTTCTTTTTTGCCATGTGGTGCTAGAGATGGAACCTAGGATCTCATGCATGCTAAACTTAATTCAAAAGAAAGGGGTGAAGAACAGACAAGACAATTAGGAAACAAATAGGAAGGTGGGTATAAAGATACATACTTTTTGGGATTCCATTTTATCTCATCACTTGCTTACTAGCTATAATTTGTATTGATTTTTTTATATTGATTGGTTTTAAAGCAAAATTTTATTATATTTTATTGTGTGTGTGTGCGTGTGTTTACGTGGTATGTATGTGTCATGGTGCATGCACATATGGAACTCAAGAGACAAGTTAGGAAAGTCCGTACTCTCCATCTACCATGTATGTTCTGGGGATTGAACACAAGTCATCAGGCTTGGTAGCAATCACCCTTAGTTTCTGAGGCATCTTACTGGCCCCAGCATGAATTTTTAATTGAGAGTTTACTTTTAAATACTTTACTTCACATACCCTTACAGCAATGTTCTTTCGTTTCTCCTTCCCTTTCTATTATTACAGTCACATACTTGTTGTTGTTGTTGTTGTTTTTGACAGGGTTTCTCTGTGTAGCCTTGGCTGTCCTGAACTCGCTTTGTAGACCAGGCTGGCCTCAAACTCACAGCGATCTGCCTGCCTCTGCCTCCCGAGTGCTGGATTACCGGTATGCACCACCATGTCTGATTCACATACTTCTTTTTAATGCTATAAAAAAAACTCTTTGATGCATTGTTATTGGGTTTTGCTTTAGATAACCAGATATATAGACATATAGATATGTGTGTATATGTATGTGTGTGTGTGTGTGTGTGTGTGTGTGTGTGTGTGTATTGGTTTGGGTTTTTTTTTTTTTTTTTTTTTTTTTTTTTTTGAGACAGGGTTTCTCTGTATAGCCTTGGCTGTCCTGGACTCACTTTGCAGATCAGGCTGGTCTCTAACTCACAGAGATCCATCCACCTGCCTCTGCCTCCCTGAGCACTGGGATTACAGGTGTGCACCACCATGCCTGGCAGGTCAGTTATATTCTTATTTTAAGATATTTGAAATGTACTTAAAATAAGAATAATAAATCTAATCTGTCCTACAGTACATAGCCTGTTTTGATTAAAAAGAGCTCTTTTCTAGGACTTAAGAAATCCTAGTGTTAAAGACTTCCACCTGTCTCTTTATTATCTGCCTTAGTAGGTGACAGCTCATTTACCCTATCTGCTTCTTCTTTCAAAGTATGTTGACATTGTTTTAGTTAAACTGTATGGCAAAAACACAGCTTCACAGGTATGAAAAGAAAGGAATGTTTTAATAACCTTTTCTGATAATTATGTGCATTCCTTGAGACTTTACCAAAACTCTACAGATGGCAATTTCTTTAATGTTAATTCAGTATGGAGCCTTAAAGAATCTTGGTGGATTTTTATATACTGTTAGGTTACATTTGTATTTTGAATGGATATTTGACCCCCACCTTATACATGGTATTCGGAAATATATCAGCTCATTGAGTTATAAAAACATTCAAAATGTTCACAGATTTTATGCAGCATAAAAAATACATTGATATCATCAGTGAATTCCCTGGGGGAAGCTTAGGTTATGAAATGCCGTAAAGCTCACAGTGGCAGAATCAAGTTTTCAGAAATCATAGTTTCACTAAAAACTATGAATTTGTTATCATTGGCAACAAACACGTCAGTTGTTTGCCATAAACTTTTAGGCTCCCTTTATTTTTTAGAAAAGACTTGCCAGCTTCCAAATGTTTAATCATAATATTGGATCATCATAATCCTTCAGTTGTTCTTTTGGGCAAAAGCAGTATCTGGTGAAAACCAGCTAGTTACCCTCACTGCGTAATCACAGATGAGCTTTTCCTCATGGCAACCCTTGCACAGCATTCTATCCCAAAGCACCTCATCATACTTCCTATGCCGTCACATAGAATACCAAATCCAGGAGCAAGATTTAATAAAATCTACAATTTTAGTACTTCAACAAAGACATTCTCAGGTAAAATTAGATTTTCTTTTTAGTATAAGTTTATGGCAAAAGAATATAGTGCTCAGTGGTACACTTGATACTACTGCCTTAACCCGTACATGGTGCCAGCAGTTTTCCCTCACCATTGCTTTTGAACTGCCATGCAAGTATAAACAACAGTGTTCCAACACAAACCATGAGCTTCAAACAAGTTACTCGGCACTTTAAATATTGTAGCACCACTTCTGTTTGTTGCCTATCATTCACATAAAAGAAAGTCTTCTGCTAAGATTAGTTCTGATACCATAATGATATAAGCAAAACAGCAGATCAAGCCGCACTGAGATCGGCCTGTTGGTAAGAACACAGTTCAGAAAATGGATTGCTAGGTACAAGTCTCCATGTTTGCAGCTAGATGTTTCGATCAGCAAGCTACTGAGCCATTGAGAAAAGACAGTGTTGTGAGTATTTTCACAAACGTTTCCTCTGGTAGGCAGTGAACAATGTCAACTGTTCAAGGCTTTATTGGCCTCTGAGCTTGAGGGTTGCAGATCTCCAATCAATTTAGCCGTAAGACGCCACAGTGGCTTTTTCAGTTGTAGTTCAAAAAGTGGTAACAAGCAATTCTGGTGTTTATTGATTTAACTAGTTATTAGGTTTTTTTCCCTAAAGTTGGGGGTTACAGTACATATGCCTGACTGGTCTGGAATTTGCTATGTAAAATAGGATGGTCTTACATCTGCAACAGACCCCCTCCCATCTTTGTCTCATGAGCTACCATGTAATTTTTAGCTTTGATGAGCTTATGGTAGCCATACATCTGTCCATATTCATACTCAACTTCTAACCAGACATTGTAGCTTACACCTAAAATCTAAGCACACAAGATGCTGAGGCAGGAGGATTGCTTCAAGGTCAGGTTCAGCCTTGGGCTACACATCTAGTTCTAAGCTACCCTGAGCCAGTTTCAAATATACGTGTATATTTCTTTATTTTACTTTATGAATGGTCTAAAACTGCTATAACTTAAATGATGAATTATATATAGTTAAACTGTATGGCAAATTAGTGACAAAAATATTTTTTCATCATTATTTTCATTCTTCACTTATAATTTCTCCCAGTTTCTTTGAACTAAGTCCCTTCCTTCCATGAGTCAGACTCCTCACTGACACTTCATCTTCATCATTTTCAATTTCTATAAAAATAGATGCTGCAGCAGTAGTTTGGAAAAGCAAGGCTTTTCATCTTCCTTTGTTCAGCCAACAACAGCACGGTAGGGTGACTTCAGTTCACAACAATTTATTATATATTTCTAAAGAGCTGGAAGGGAGGGATTGGAATGCTCTCACTACACAGATATAATGAATGTTGAAGGAGATGAAAATGCTAATTACCTTGATGTTATCATTCGACCCTGTGTACATGTATCAGATTATAACACTACTGTGCCTATAAATATATACTACTATTATCTGCCAATTAAAATTTTAAATTAACATTTTAAAGATACGATATATAAACAGTAATCAAAGAATGTATTAATGTCTGTCCCTTTTTTTAAAAGCAACTATTTTTTACCATATAATCTAGTAATTACATTCCTGGGCATTGTTCCCAGAGAAATAAAAACTTACATCCACATAAACTATAAATAAATGTGTAACTTTCATAGCCCAAATTGGAAGTAACCCAAAAGTCTTGTAATGTATAAATGGTTAAAAAGATTATGATCCATCTATGCTATGGAATACTAGTCAGCAATAAAAACCAATGAACTGTTGATGTATGGAACAACTTGGATAGACCTAAAGAGTGTTATATTGATCAAAAATAGCCACTCTCAAAAGATCTGACCTAAAATTGTACTACAGAGCTGGAGTAACAAGCACAGTGTGGCATTAGCACAATAGCAGAAATGTAGACCAACCAAATAAAATTGAGGACCCAAAAATAAACTCACACAACTACAGCCACCTAATCTATGGCAAACTATTAAAAAAAAAGTGCATTGGGGACAGGGGGGTGAGGAAGACAGCCTCTTTAATAAGTCATACTTAGAAAACTGGATATCCATATTATCAAAGAAAGAAATTAGATCCATATTGCTCATCTTGTACAAAAATTAATTAGGAATTGATCACAGACCTTAATGATAAGTCTGAAACCCTTAAACTGCCAGAGGAAAACATTAAATATGGACATGTGCAAGAAATTTCTCAATAGGACTCCAATAGCACAAGAAATAGCCCCCAAAATTGACAATATGAGATTATATGAAATTATGAAGCCTCTACACAACAAAGTAATAATCACCAGTGTGAAGAGGCAGCCTATGGGATGAGAGAAAAACATTTCCCAACCACACCCCAGATAGGGGCTTAATAGCTACAATCTATAAGGAGCTCTAAAATTTAAACACATAGAAAAAAATAATCCAACCAATAAATAGGTTGTCTCAAAAGAAGTGCAGAACTAGAGAGCTAGCTCAGTTGATAAGTACTGCCATTGCAAACATGAGGGCCTGAGTTTTACCCCCAGTGCCCACATAAAAAGCCAAGCATTGTGGCATACATGTGCAGTTCCAGCACTGCAGAGCCCTGGGCCTCACTCACTGGCCAGCTATCCTAGCCAAATCCCTGAGTCCCAATCCCAGTGAGAGTCTGACTCAACAATGCAGGGTGCACAGCTAGAAAGGAATGATACACAAGGTTGACTACACTCCACACCCCTCCACGTGAATCTATACATACACACCAAAAAATTGCAAATATTCAACATATTTGTATTTTTCAGTGTTGTTTCCGATTTTTAATAAACATTGTTTTCATGAATTTTTTCCTCATCTGTTATTCTTTTTTTTCTTTCTTTTTTCTTTTTTTTCAATATATATTTTTAAATTGTTTAGTATCTTCAGCCAGCAGGAAAATACAAATTAAAACGGTTTTACAATTCTATCTTATTTCACTCAGAATGGTTTCTCTCAAAAGAACAAATAAAAACAAATTCTGGTGAAGATATGGATCACCATATCTGTGGGACTATAAACTGCTACAGCCAATGCAGAAATCAGTATGGAAGTTCCTTTTAAAAATTGAAAATACAACTACCATATGGCCCAGATACATATACTACTACCCCTGTAGGTACAGCCAAAGCACCCTCAATCAACACATCTTTGTCCATAGCTGCCCGCTTCACGATAGCTCATATACCAATCGTTAGATGACTGGATAAAGAAAATGTGGCATGTGTACATAAAGAATTGTATTCAGCTATAAAAGAGAATGAAATTATAACAGTTACAGGAAAGAGAATGGAACTGGTGATCTTTATGTTAAGTGAAACAAGCCAGACCCAAATATATATAATGTTTTCTCTCATATATAATCTAAATTTAAATTTAAATATGCATGAGTGTATATATGTGTGTATATGCATGCATATACATATATGTAGGTCATGGGAACAGGGATCTGTAAAGGAGAAAGAGGTCTAAAGGGAGTGGGGGAAAAGTTAGTAGAATATGTCTGACATGAAAACAGAGGGAGGGACTACCTGGGGGGAGGAAGAGACCAGCAGAAGAGGGCATGGCAGGAAGGACAGTAAGGAGGACAAATAAGAACAAAGTAAAATGATACATATTTGTGAAAATGTCACACTAAAACCTACTAGTTTATATACTAATTAAGGATGATAAAATAAAAATGTCATATACTGCATGGTTCTATTTATATCATGTCTAAATGGTAAAACAAAATCTGAGAAATGAAAATCATACTAATGATTTCTATGGATGAGAGATGGAGTGCTGGCAGAAAATGGGCACCTGTGGTAAACAGTGCAACACAAAGATTTACAAATATTTCTGTGGGGGTGGATGGAGTCTATATTCTGACTGTGGTGATGCTTAAACCAGTCTATACACGAGATAGAATTACATGGGAGTAAATGTGATGCTTTTCTTTCAATCTTCCTATGTCATTATACTTAAACTTTGCAGGGGGGCACTAGGAATAGAACCCAGGGCCTCAGAATACTACCGAATTGTCATATTTAAACTGAATTTTAAAATTTCTGAATATAATTTGGGTCGTGTTTTTATTTTAATGTATTCTGCCAATCTATTCTGTTGTTTTGTGTTCTTCTTTGTTTGTTTGTTTGTTTGTTTTCAGGACAGGGTTTCTCTATGTAACCTTGGCTGTCCTGGACTCTCTTTGTAGACCAGGCTGGCCTCAAACTCACAGAGATCCACCTGCCTCTGCCTCCCGAGTGCTGGGATTATAGGTGTGTGCCACCATGCCAGGCCCAATCTCTATTCTTTAGTTTAAACATTTAGACCATTTTTAGAGTTGCGAGAATAGAGTTTTTTATTTTAATTTACTATAATTTATTGAAATTACATCCCAATTGTTATCCTGTCACTTGTATCTTCCCACCCTATTCCCCCTTCCCTAGACCTCTGACAGAAGGGGACCTCCTCCCCCACCATATGACCACAGCCTGTCAGGTCCCATCCAGATAGCCTGCTTACCCTTCCTCTGTGTACTGCCAGGTCTCCCCACCAAGGGGAAGTGGTCAATTCAGAGGCACAACAGTTCATGTCAGAGGCTGTCCCTGTTCCCCTCACAACCATGGAGAATGAACTGTCCATTGGCTAGATCTAAACAGGAGGTCTAGGTTTGCTGCATGCATTGTCCTTGGTTGGTACAGTAGTCTGGGCAGACCCCCCTGGGTCCTGCTGGCCTTGATGGTCTCCTTGTTGGGCTCCAGAACCTTCTGGGTCCCTCCATCTCCCCATTCTTCCCATACCACTCTCCACGCTCCACCTAGAGTACAGCATAGGCTAGTTGATCAACGGAATTGAGTCAAAGATCTAGAAATCAATCCACACACCTATAGATACTTGAATTTTGACAAAGAAGTCAAATCCATACAATGGAAAAAGAGCATCTTCAACAAATGGTGTTGGTCTAATTGGATGTCTACATGTAGAAAAGTGCAAGTAGATTCATATTTATCACCCTGCATAAAACTAAAGTCCAACTGGATTAAAGACCTCAACATAAAACCAGGCACACTAAATCTGTTAGAAGAAAAAGTGGGGGAGAACCTTGAACTCATCGGAACAGGAGACAACTTCCTGACCAGAACACTAACAGCTGAGGCTCTAAGGTCAACAATTAATAAATGGGACCTTATGAAACTGAAAATCTTCTGTAAGGCACAGGACACTGTCAATAGAACAAAATGGCAGTCTCTACAGATTGGGAAAAGATTTTCACCAACCCCTACTGAGAACTAATATCCAAAATATATACAGAACACGAGAAATTAAACACCAACAAACCAAATGACACAATTTTAAAATGGGGTACAGAGCTAAACAGAATTCTCAACAGAGGAATATTGAATGGCTGAGAAACACCTAAAGAAATGCTCAACCTCCTTAGTCATCAGGGAACTGCAAATCAAAACGACTCTGAGATTCCATCTTACATCCATCAGAATGGCTAAGATCAAAAACTCAAGCGACACCACATGCTGGTGAGGATGTGGAGAAAGGGGAACACTCCTCCATTGCTGGTGGGAATGCAAACTTGTACAACCACTTTGGAAATCAATTGGGCACTTTCTTAGAAAATTGGGAACAGCTCTACCTCAAGACCCAGCTATTCCACTCCTTGGAATATACCCAAAACATGTTCCACCATACCACAAGGATACTTGCTCAGACATGTTCATATTAGCTTTATTTGTAAGAGTCAAAATCTAGAAACAACCTAGATGCCCCTCAACTGAAGAATTGATGAAAAAAACTGTGGTACATTTTTTTTCAGACAAATGAATGGAACTAGAAAGGGTCATCCTGAGTGATGTAACCCAGACCCTGAAATACACACAGGGTATGTACTCACTTTTTATAAGTGTACACTAGCCCAACATGGATGTCCCCTGAGAGACTCCACCCAGCAGGGGATCGGGACAGATGCTGAGAATGAAGTTTTTTTTAATTAATTTATTCATATTACATCTCAATTGTCAGCCCTTCCCTTGTATCCTCCTATTCCTCCCTCCCTCCCGCTTCCCCCCTTCTCCCCTCCCCTATGTCTGTGATTGTGGGAGACCTCCTCCCCCTATATATGCTCTTAGAATATCGAGTCTCTTCTTGGTAACTTGCTATCCTTCCTCTGAGTGCCGCTAGGCCTCCACATCCAGGGGGCGTAGTCAGAAAATGGGCACCAGAGTTCATGTGAGAGTCAGATCTCACTCTCCACTCAACTGTGGAGATAATCCTGTTCATCGGCTAGGTCTGGGTAGGGGTTCGAAGTTTACTGCCTATATTCTCCTTGGCTGGTGCCTTAGTTTGAGGAAGTCTCCAGGACCCAGATCTGCCTGTCATAAAGTTCTTCTTGTAGGTTTCCAGGACCCTGTGGATCCTTCTATTTCCCCAATCTTCCATGCTACTCTCACCTAAAGTCTCAGTAGGATGTCCTCTCCTCTGACCCACTTTCCTGGCAAGTAAAGTTTTTCATGGTACGTATCCCTTGGACTAGTGTCTCGATATAAGTGAGTATATACTGTTTGTCTCTTTTTGCTTCTGGGTGAACTCACTCATTATGATAATTTCTAGTTCAATCCATTTGTCCAAAAATTTCAGGAATTCCTTGCTTTTAATAGCTGAGTAGTATTCCATAGTGTAAATGTACCACAGTTTCTTAGTCCATTCTTCTACTGAGGGACACTTAGGCTGTTTCCATGTTCTGGCTATTTATGAATAAAGTAGCTATGAACATGGTTGTGCATATGTCCCTGTTGTGTGGTAGGGCATTTTCTGGGTATATTCCAAGGAGTGGGATGGCTGGGTCTTGAGGAAGCCCTATTCCCATTTTTCTGAGATAGCACCAGATAGCTTTCCAAAGTGGTTGTACCAGTTTGCATTCCCACCAGCAATGAAGGAGTGTTCCTCTCTCCCCACATCCTCGTCAGCATGTGGTGTCACTTGAGTTTTTTATCTTAGCCAGAGAATGAAGTTTTTTATTTTATTTTTATTATTGTGTGGTGTGGTGTGTGTGTGTGCGTGTATGTGTGTTGTCAGACAGGAGAGAGAGAGAGAGAGAGAGAGAGAGAGAGAGAGAGAGAGAGAGAGAGAGAGAGAGAGGAGAGAGAGGGAGAGGACACAACTTGGTGAAGTTGATTTTCCCTTTCACCTTTATATGGGTTCCAGGGATTGGATTTAGGTCACCAGGTTGGCATGACAAGCGTATTTGTCCACTGAGCCATGTTTCTAGCCTGCAACTCTGCTATATTGGTACAAAACTCTCTAACTTGTCAGTTGTCTGCTCCGCCGCACCCCCATGCAGTTTTTTGGGGGGGGTTCTTTTGTTTTGTTTTGTTTGTGCCTTAGTTTTTGGTTGTTTGTTTTTTGTTTTTGTTTTTTTGAGCCAGGGTTTCTCTGTGTAACTTTGGCTGTCCGGGAACTTGCTCTGGAGATCTCTGCCTCCTGAGTGGTGGGATTAAAGGTGTGCTCCACCCTGCCCAAGCTCAGGTATGCTATTTTTAAAGAATGTCATTTTACCGTTTATTAGTCAATTAGTAAAGATTTCATAGCATTTGATGTGGTTCCTAGGTTATATACACATAACGTAGTCTGCCTATATATCTGTTTAGCCACTTGGAATGAAGAAAGCTTACCTCCTTCCGGGTTCTTTTACCCTCTTCCCATTGTAACATAAAATGGTTTCCTTAAATCTATTGAGAACCATACCAGATAGTACTAAATTTTTTGTTTCAGCCATCAAGAATAATCTTTATTGTCTTCCTTCCATGTGCTCAACTATTTTTTATTTTGCCTTTTTCTTTCTATTTAGAGTACATTTTTCCATTCTTTTAGAACTCCACCAACAAATTCTCTTTCTTTTTCTTCATAGGAGAGTCTTGATTTCCCTTTCACTCTTAAAGGCTATTTTCACTGGGTATAGGATTGTGTTGGCAACCTCATTTCGGCACTTTAAAAAAAATGTGCCTCTTTCTTCTTGCATCCACAGCTTTAAATGAGAAATCCCCTGTCATTCCAGCTATTAGTCCTATATGAGTAGTTCATGATCGCCCTCCAACTGCTTTCAAGATGTTTTTCTTTATATGGTTTTTGTTTTGTCTTCTTGTTTTCAAGACAGGGTCTCTCTATGTAGCCTTGGGTATCCTGGAACTCTCTGTACACTAGGCAGGCCTTAGGTCTGTCTCCCAAGACTAAAAGTGTATGCTGCCACCACCCAATTCTTTCTTTCTGCCTAGGACCCTGATGTTCTTGTCCCACTAACCTGAGACTTCCGCGCCCCCCACCCCGCCCTCAGTCTGTTTTCTCTTTTGTTCAGACTGCACACCATCTCACTTTCAAATTCACTATTTTTTTTCATCTCAATTACTCTATTTGGCACATCTAGTATGTTTATTTGCATTATTGTATTTTCTGTTCTAAAATTTCCATTTGTTTATTCTTTTATTTTATCACTAATATTTTGGGGTTTTTTTTTATTTTTGTTTTTTTTTTTTTTTTTTTTTTTTTTGCTTTCTAGTGTGTTTAGAACTGCTAACTGAAACATCTTGTGATGACTTTCTTAAAGTTCTTATTAAATAATTCTGCCGTGTTCATTATCTTGCTATTGACATTCTCATTGAGATTGAACATTTTCCAGTTATCTTTATAACTGATGAACTTTTCTTGAGACTTTCAAGTGTTGAATTTCATCTTATGAACCCTGGCAACCCTGAACTCTGTACTGTGACAGGCAGCTTTGTGCCTGATCTTGGTCACTCCCACTCTTCAGTGGGACTCCACACGGACCCTTCAGTGGGACTCTCACTTTAGTAGTAGGATTGTCTCTATTTCTGCCTGGTTTGGAATGGTTTCTTAAAGTTTCAAACATTGTAAAGTAAGGTTTAGTCTTCTAGAAGCTAATTCCATCATTAACAGATGCCAGTAGTCCAGTCTTTTGGTTTTTCTGAGACAGGGTCTCTCTGTGTAGCCCTGGCTGTCCTGGACTCACTTTGAAGACCAGGCTGGCCTCGAACTCACAGAGATCTGCCTGCTTCTGCCTCCCTGAGTGCTGGGATTAAAGGCGTGCGCCACCACGACCGGCTCCAGTAGTCTTTTGTTTATTGTATATTTTTGATACCTTTTGAAGTCTCCCACACACATATGGGACACTTTAAAAAGTTAACTGTTTGTAATTACTCCACCCACTAAAGAGCATGTTTATTTATTCGATAGGTGTACTTTCGCTGGAAGGAATCAAAGTAGCAATGTGTGCTTGGCAATTAACAAATTATTTGACAAACATCTGCCTAAACTTCACCCATAAAATGGAGGTTAATATGCAAATTCAGTGTGCTGTAAAAAACTAAAGTGCCTTGGGAAGGTAGCTGAACCAGAGTAAGTAGTCAGCAAACTTTAGAAGGCCTAGGAAGATAGTTCAATAAGGAAAGTATTTGCCATGTAAACACGAGTCCTAAGTTCAAGTCCCAAGCAAAAAGCCATGTGTGGTAGCAAACACTTGGAAGGTGGAAACAGACAAATTCCTTGGAATCACTGGCCAGCACGTTAGCCTACTAAGTAAGCCTCAGGTCCCAGTTAGCGAGCCTGTCCCTGTAGACGGCTCCTGAGGAATGACACCCAAGGTTGATCTCTGGCTTGTCCACACAAACATCTGTACATATACGCACCTACACAGAGATAAATCAATTGTAGGTGTTAATATTGCTAATAAAGCTAAGAAGCCAGCCATTGTGGCACTTGCCTATACTCTCAGCATTTAGGGGATTAGCAGATGGACTGTGGGTTTATAGCCAACCTGGCCTTATGAAGAGAGCACCAGGCCACTCTAAACTACCTACTGAAGCCCTGTCCAAAAACAAACAAACAAAAACTACATTAGTAAAATTCCTCATAACCAAAGACCTGTTTCATCTTATGCCTCAATGGTGAGTCTTCGGTACCCAGTGAGTGCCTAATTGAGAAGCTAAGTGTGGTGCTATATTGAATGCTTTATGAATTTAGCCAAACTTCCCTTAGTAAACCTGATAGCTCATGGACTAGGCCTGCCTAGTGTACAGAGAGTTCCAGGATACCCAAGGCTACATAGAGAAACCCTGTATTGAAATGAACTATTATTCCCCTATATGAGTAAAGATAGCTATAAGGAAAGGCAAACGCTATCCTATTACTGAAAGACATTGTGTAGTAGGATTTACGAGATTTAATGAGAAAGAGTTTAACATTAATTTTTCAGTTTTATTTGCATGTGTGCATCTGTATTATATGTGCGATGGGAGGGTGTGTGCCTTGGTGTGCATGTAGAGGGGAAAGGACAACTTCGCGGGGCCAATTCTTCCCTTCAACCTTTGTCGAAGTTGCAGGGCTCAAACCAGTCACCAGGCTTGCCCTGCACAGGCTTTTACTGACTGAGCCACCTCCCTAGCCCTTTACCATTCAGTAAACACCAATTATTTATGCATACACTAGGTACTTTGCATTTATTCAGGCAACCCCCGGAACATGTACCAGGGGCCAGGCCTTCTTAGTTCTCAAAGCATTCTTTAGTCCAGCCTCGCAGTAATCCTCGGAGAAGAACTAGAGCTCATTTTGCATCTAGTGTGTGCCTGAAACTTATATAGATTCCCCCTCCTGGTCTCCTCGCAGCCAGTGAAACATGTTATCCAGACAGCTGTGAAGAAGTTGACAGGAGCCTTCAGCACACTTGCCTGCTACTCCAGGAAACTCTACAGGACACTTTCTTATCTGCATTTTATAGAACATGCATTCCATAAAGCACTGTTTTGTTTTGTTTTGTTTTTTTCAGGTGTGGACTAGAAACATGAAGGTCTTTCCATGACAGTGTTTTTGTCTTTTGGGTGGCCTTCGATGGCTCCTCCTTCCAGATAAGCACTCAAATAAATACAGTTTTAGTACAATCTCAGAGCATCCAGTAATTTCCTAAAAGCACACCAATGGAATCTTTGTTTAAAATTAGCAGAAACCTCCTTGGAAGAGCAGAAGTCAGTCTTAGTAAACGAGAATGCTTGTTAGTGCTTCATCATTGAGCTAGAAAAGCCCCAGAGAGCACTGACAGTGTTCGCTGCCCATTCGATTCTTTTTTTTTTTTAATGGTAGTCATATTTCTCTTTCTGTTTTCTTCCGGCCAGTACTAGTGGCATTTCTAGTGCTATAACGCCAAACAATATCCTTGGCTACTAAAGGCCAGTAGCCCATTCTCTGCTTTTTCCTTTCCAATTTGACAACCGAGACTATCTCCAGACACTGCCAAATGTTCAGGGGCAGAGCAAAGTTGCCCTCTTTTGAGAACTGCTGGCTGATCGTAGTTATAATTATTCTTGAGTTACTCACAAGCACAAAGGCCTAAATACCAGACTTTCTTAAAGTGTCTTTTTCTTGGTTGACTAAGGCCTCCCATAAAAACAGTTCAGCTGCACCGAGTATGGTCAGAAACATCAGAACAATTAAATTGCTGGATAAATATGTAAAACTTTACTACCTAAAACAGCAAAGGGAAGTGACTGTTGCTTGCCGTATGCAACTGATTTACTTCAAAAGTCATCCAGTAACTAACTCAATGACTATGGAATGCTGAGCATTGTGACAGGTCCTGGGGCTACACTGATAAACAGTGCAGACACTGTCCTCACATTGGGGAAGTTAAAAACCCAGTGAGAAAAGCATATTAAAGGACAAGTTAAAAAAAATACACCAAAGAAATTCTAGGTACCAGCAAGATGGCTCAGCAGGTAAAGGTGCTGACTATCCAAATTCAATCCCCAGAAGGGCAGGCCAATGTCTAACACTGCCTTTTCATTACACACACACACACACACACACACACACACACACACACACACACACACACACACACACGCAAATAAAATAAAATTAATTAAAATGTATATTTTTTTAAATTTATGGGCTGCAATAAGTGTCCTGAAGGCATAATTATTGTGCACACACTAACAAAGATATTTAAATTGGGTAACTAGGCTAGGCCTTTCTTAAAATGTGACATTTAAGGATAGAACTTAAAACTGAGAAAAAGTTAGCTAGGCTCACACACACACGCACATGCACTCATACACATACACACACATGTGCACACACACTCACACACACACAGAGACACACACACAAAGGCACATGATTTAGGTAGAGTAGCCAACTGTGATGGTTAATCTTAATTGTCAAACTGACTAGCTTCGACACATCTTGGTATGTACATGAGGATATTTCTGGAAAGATTTAGTTGAAGAGTAAAGATCCATCCTGAATGTGGCAGCCCCCTATCCAATTGAGTAAGGAGGAAAAGAGCTGAGCACCAGCACTGCTCTCTGTCTGCCACCTGATGTGGAAGCGGTCTGAACATCTTTCTACGTCCCTCTCTGGCTGCCATGCCCATGCCTTCACCGCTCTGCACTGTATTCCTTCTTAAAGCTTATATACCCTTCCTTCCTTTCTTGAGTTGCTTTGCCTAGACATTTCATCATAGCAATGAGAATAGTAACTAACAGAGCAGCCATGTCTACAGATTCTAAGGCTAGAAAGGCTTGGCACATTTTTTTTTTTTTGAGACAGGGTCTCTCTGTGCTAGCCTTGGCTATCCTGGACTCACGGGCTCACTCTGTAGACCAAGCTAGCCTCCAACTCACAGAGATCCACCTGCATCTGCCTCCTGAGTGCTGGGATTAAAGGCGTGAGCCACCACGCCTGGCCAGGCTTGGCACATTCTTGATACTGGAAAAAGACCAAGGTGGCTGGGCCTGGCAGGTAAGGCAGCAGCGATCTGAGATGGAGTAGCCAACAAACCCGACCCTGTGGAATCTGCAGGCCATGGCAAAGAGTTGAATCTCGTTCTTAATAAGACTGGGAAGCCACTGAAGGCTTGTAACAGGACTAACAGATGATCTTTTTGAGATTATAATATAATTACATCGTTTCTCCCTTCCCTTTCCTCCCTCCAACCGCCCCCCCTTATGCCATTCGTTGCTTTCTTTCAAATTCTACTTGATTTAATATACATATTCAAACCACTTGTTACTGGGAGTTGGGTGGGGCTGCCAAGGCAAAGGAAATTAAATGTAGAGACCAGGTGGAAGGTTGGTGCCAACTGATAATAATGTTTGTGACAGTGGAGATGGGAAGAATGGCATGATGTACTTATAGAATTGACATAGGCTCATGAAAAGAAGACTAGGTTACCACACGGGAAAGAGGTATTTGTTCCTTGGTCCAGTGAATCACAATTATGAACACCTAACTAGTTATAAAATAGGAAGCCATTCAGTTCAACAGATTGATTAAGCACCTACTGTATGCAGAGACTATGGCACATGTTGAAGATACAAAGGAGTAAAAGACCAATCATTGGCTTGCAGCCCAGCCGGAAAGACAAACACGTAAACAGACAACTTCAATTGGCTGTGTTAAATGCTCCGAAGCATGCACAAAGTCTATGAAGTCACAGATGAGAGCCAATTAGTCTGACTTGAACTGGAGAGTGGGTTAGAGGTCAGGAATGATGTTGTAAACATGATGTCTGGGCTGAAGACTGAAATAGTATTAGCCAGGAAAATGTGTGAAAACAAAGGAAGGGAAGGAAACGGCAATGAAAAGGCGCAGATCAGTGAAACATCTTGATGCATTTAGGAAACTACAAACCACACGCTATTCCTAGAACACAGATTTGAAGATAGAAAATAATAGGAAATAAGACTAGATACATGATATTGGCTGCAGCTGTCAATTACTGAGCACTTAAATGTCAGGCACCACACAGGGTGTCTTCCATGGATAGCTCAATCCTCACAATTACAACACAAATAGCAAATGGAGACGGGGACACTGGGTACCCTGTCCAAAGTATCCCACTATCAAAGTTGAGATTCAGTGTGAGCAGCTGAGCTCTTCACCACAGTAAATCTCAAATGTCATCTGAGAGAACTGAGACTGTACCTGTTCTCCAGGCTGAGTCATGGAAGGGCAGTGACGTGGTCAGATCTGTTTCAGAGCGATGACTCAGGATGATTTAACGAGGCCCCGCTGGCTGGAGACAGTTGCAATATATCAGGGAAGTGGGAGAAAGAACTTGAAGTGGGGATGGAGATGACGAAAAGATTTAAGAAATGTTTAGGAGGTTGCATTAGCACCACTTGGTGATTAATTGAATTTTGGGAGCAAAGGAGAGGAAGAAATCTGGAATGTCACCCTGTTTTCTGGTTTGGGGAAGTGGATGATGTGAATGTATAGTGAATATAAGGAAGAGCACTTAAAAGCAAAGCATTTTTTATGCCAAGAACTAGTGCCAGTAAGACGCCCAAAGGAATCCATTCAGGATGGGTCAAGACTGGGTGTCGATATCAGTGGTAACTGCATGTGAGAGGTAGCTACAGTCAGTAGGGTAAATGTGATTATCCATGGCTACTGTGGGAGAGGGTGACCATAGGGCCAACGAGAAAATTGTGGAGAATTTCATTAAGGAACCATTAAAAACAAACTCACAAGGGAAGTTGTAGAAAACAGAATCGCAAAGATAAACAGTATAGCCTAGTAATAAAATCAGAACTGGACCCAATCTGTATGAGTTTCTATGCTGTGGGCTCTGCCACTTAGCAGCCATGGCAAGTCACTGTACCTCTCTGAGCCTTGACTGCTTGAGGATTAAATAGAAATCTAATGCACGTAAAAGTACTTAATATAGTACCTGATAGACAATATTAGGTAAGTAATTGGCAAGGATTGGAGAAGAAGTTGAGCAAAGCCAAGTGAGACAATCAGAAAAAGCCTCAAGAGTACAGCTCAGGTTGGATCCAGAAGTGGGTGTAGTTTTCTTTGCTGGAGACAGAAGAACCGGAGGAATATGCTGTGGGAAGTCCCCAGAACACTGGTAGGAACCAAGTTCGAGCTTAGAGAAAGAGTAACAGTCAGCACAGGGAAGAGGCGCATTGTGAAAGCAGGCACGTTGGACTTGGAGTCCTGATAGTAAATAGTTTATGTGATTCAAGGCAAGTTCCTTGAAAGCTGCAAGCTTGTGTGTCCTCATCTTGGAAGTAAGCATAGTAGCAGGGCCTGAAGAACAGCTGGCACATGACCATGCTTCAAGAGTTGTTGGGTCCCCTTTTCTCCTACTCAGCACTTACTGAACACCTAATATGAAGTGTTCTTTTCTGGGGACACTGAAATGAATGCCAGTTGGCCTCCTTTCATGAACTCTTGAAACAAAAGAACACCAAAATATAGGTTACGATGTAAAGCAAACAGATGAGTTCCCTTCACATTGCCAAGCACAATACTAGTGGTGCTATTAGAGCCCTGACAACGATGGCTGATGGGAGTGAGGAAAGGCTTCACTGTTAAGCTAGTCACACCCGGCTTTTAGTTTCTAGTGTTGCGGGAAAAGAGCAGGAAATAGCTTATATTTTCTTAGTCAGTATCCCAGAAGAGTGATGGTCAAGAGAAGGTGTTCATTTTAAGGAAAAGGACTTCTACTGTTGTGTGAACTGAATGAAGTAGGAGGGTTTTTAGGTGGGTGAAAGGAATGGAAAGGTTAAGAGTTCAAGGTTCCAGAAGAGAGGGAGGTGAGCTCCAGAGCCCAGGTTTAACAGTCTACTGTAACTCTCTAAAATCAGGAGACAGAAAGGAGAAAGAGCCAACGTGGATCTTTTCTATCAAGTTCTCAAACCAAGACTGTTCCTGGGTGTGTTCCCCTCAAAATGAGTGCAGTCTAGAGAGCTGATCCTGCCAACCGGGGACACTGACAACTTAACAACATGCAAGCAGCCGCAGTAATGACCTCCAAACTGGGCACCTGGACAAAGGGGGCGCTGACAGCTGCAGCAGGTGACTGTGCTGGAGCAGCAATTACTACACACTTGCCTTGAGGGTCGGAGCTGAATTCATTCCTAGATGATCCCCTTTCCCCATTCCCCCATTCCACTCTTCCCACTCGTGCCCCATAGAGTGAATTTCCAACCTAAATTTTACCCACTCAGAATAGAATCGGCAGCCTGCACTTTAAAAGACCCAAAAGTGTTTGGCAGTATCATGCTCTGTTCTGGCCTTTAGAGCCAGCAAGCATCTCCCCTTTTTAGGATGCTATCCCCCAGTTATTTCTCACAAACATGCACTTCCATGAAAGACACACTTCTAAAATGAAACTTCCTGGCCTTGGTATAGAAGAATCATCTCTTTCTCCCAGTTAGTACCATAGCAGGAGACAGATTCAAACCCTGGCAGCTTACCAGTTGCTCTATGTCCTGTCGTCTTCAAATTATACCATTTAATAAAATTAGAGGAGTTAGTTCAAAAAACACTTTAGAAACTCTCGCTTGTTTGTCACTTCACTTCTGCTCTAAATGCATGCCAAGGGACACAATTTCAATACAAATTGAAACCAGACTCCTTCCCCATTTACTATTACAAAAAAAAAAAAAAAAGGCCAGGTAGGCATGGTGGCAAGACAGGACTGTGAGTTTGGAGCCAGATGGGACTATATCGTAAGACACTTTCCCCCCAAGTCAAAAGCGGTTCATGACAATAACTTTAGTATATTGTCCTAAAAACAGGAGATGCTTGACTGTCCCTAAAGGTTTACAACCGTGTGTGTGTGTGTGTGTGTGTGTGTGTGTGCGCGCGCATGCGCGCGCGCGCATCCAAGAAAGGGATCCCCTGCAAGAAGATGGGATTCGTTCAAAGAGAAGAAAAATATAATAAATATAATGTCTCCTTAGGGAATCACAACAGAAGAAGAAGGGCATGAGGGAATGAGGAAACCCTATCTCTTTAAAGGCAAATAGCAGACCTCACTGGAAAGAAACAAGAAATAGCATTTATTAAACACCTACTATGTACATGTGACTTTGCCAGATGCTTTCCTAAACCTTATGTAATTCATTTAACCCTCACAACAACCTTGAGTTCTACATCTATAAAAGAGAATCCGTAGTTTCCCCCCACGGTCCAGCAGCTACTGAGTGAGTTCTCGATGGGAACAGGACAAAGTCAGCAAAGCCACTTGGACAGGCCAGGAGACTTCTGTTGCACCCATCTGGCAGCTAGCATGCTGATTGCATTTAAGGCTCATTGTGTCTGTGGGCAGCCCTTTCTCGTCCAGGAGTGACTGCAGAACTCACATTCTTGAGTCACTTTGACTCTTCCCCTTTTGCCTCTCTGTTCATTCACTCAAATCCTAAGAGCTGATCTCTCAGGCCTCTCATTTCCTCAGTTCATGAACACAGACCTTATAGTTTTTTCCAACTCACTTGTTAGTTCATTAGTTTGACCAACAATCATTCATTAAGTGGCGACAGTGTCAGCATTCTTCCAGGCACTATAAAACCAGAGGTGAAGACCCGGTTCCTACACCGAGAAAATTCAGAATGGGGTAGGAGGTATAGAATTGTTAGTTTAAATCTTAATACAGAGGGCAGTGACAGACCTGAGTTTTGGCAGCCTGAGTTTAGGAAGCTGTACAGCCAGAGGCAGAGAGCTATAAAAAAAAATAAACTTGTGAACATAAAAATAGGTACAAGTAGCTATTTGGGATGAGAAAAAAAAAATAATATAAAAGCTCTAGAAAGCTGAAAGTTACTATAAATATCACACAATCTAAAACAATTCTAACATGTTTTATTAATTAAGTGTAGGATACTTCTATGCCACCTTTTCCTGCTTTGTCTGCAGATGCTCTAATCACCTCTACAACTGACAGTAATTATATAATCTTGTATGTATAAAGAATAGCATCCCAGCACTTGTCAGGAGCAGGAGGATTAGAAGTTCAAGGCTAGCCTTGGCTACATAGTGAGTTTGAGTTTAGCCTAGACTACATGGGACCTATTGCAAAACAAATCAAGAAGAGATAGTTTAATGGATCCCTATATCATATGCTTTTTCTGCTGCTGTAATAGATACTGCCGATGAGGCTGTTTATAACCAATAGAATTTGGCTCACAGTTTTGAAGCTTGAGTCCAGCAGCAGGATTCCACCACCTAGCAAGGGTCTTTGTTTTAAGATACATGATAACATGGTGAAAAGAGAAGTGAACATAAGAAAGAAAGACAAAAGTTAGGCTGAACTCATCCTTTTTATCATGAACCCACTCCAATTCTAAGTAGCCCACCGCCACAGTTTCAATCCTTTAACAACCAAACCCATTTCCGATACTGTTAAAATGAAATTAGAGGCTATTTAAACCATAGTCGCCCCCTCCCATGTGTGTGTTAGTCAGTTTTCTATTGTTTTGACAAAATACCTGGGCTAAGCAAAAGGGGGAAAGATACATTTGGCTCATCTTAGAGGTTGTATTTAAAAAGCTAAAGGAAAAAATACCAGAGTCTTTATCTAACAAATATATAAAAACAGTTATAAATCTTAACTTGTGAAAATAACACTATTATATGGAAGTGGCTTAAATAAGCAAGAACAAAGTTGGTCTCAATTAAAACTAGATTATAATAAATTTAAGATGTTAAATGTAATACACATGGTAGGTACTAAAAATACACAAAATTTACCAAAATTATTTTCTACAAATAATCAACTATTTAAAACTGTAGTGGAAGAAATGAGGGCTAAAAAACTAGGTAGAAGATATAGAGAAAACAAATTTTTCCTAATCAACAAACAAAATAAGTATAAATAAATCAAAGTCTCCAAAATCAAAAGAAAGTAATAAATTTTTGTTTAAAAATTAAATAATTCTGGGTGTGATGGTACACACATTTAATCCCAGCAGACCAAAAGTACAGGCAGATGGATCTCTGTGAGTTCAAGGCCAGCCTGGTCTATATAGCAATTTCAAAGCCAGCGAGGCATATACAATAAGTCCTTGCCTCAAATAGAAAACAAAATGTAAATAGATGCTGCTTCTAAGACACCCAGAGAAGATCCAATTATCCAATTAGTTAAACGTGACAAGGAAGAAAAAAGTATTTCATGTAAGTGGTAAACTGAAGTATCTAACCTAAAGTCAGACAATAGAAATTACACTAAAATTGTTAGGAAAAATAAAGGTAGACATTACACACTGACAAAAGGGAAGATGTAACCATTCTATATACTAAACAGCAGTTCCCTAATATATATGAAGCAAACACTGGGATAACTGGAAAAAAGTGGTTCTATAATACTTGAAATTTTCAATCCACAATTTCAATAATAAATAGATCATGTAAATAGGAGAGAACTGTAACATTCCTCACAAAAGACCACATGTTAGGTCAAAACAACTATCAATACATTTTCAAAGATTTCAACTTGGGCTGAGGATGTAACTTACAGATCGAGTGCCTGTCACGGCATGTGTGACACCCTGATTGTAGAAGGAAGGATTCGAGAGATGTCATGCAAAGAATTCCATGGAACAAAGCTTTAAAACACCTTTAGAAAATGAACATCCGAAGAAAAAGAAAAAAAAATCTTGCAAGTTTCTTTAAATTAAATATATTTTTAAACAACCAATGGACGAGTCAAAAAAAAAATCACCAAGGAAATTAGAAAATATCTTGAGATGAATAAAAGCAGAAACACTATGGCAGCAGTTATGAGACTCAGCAAGGCCTATGCTCAAATCAGTACTCTGCCTACTTTTACACTAGAAAACCTAGAAAAAGAAAATTAAATCCAAAGCCAATGAAAAGGGGAAAAAATCAAGATTAAACTAGAGATAATGAGATAGAGACTAAAAAATTAAAAGACTTGGTAAAACTAAAAGCTGTTTCTTTGTAACACTCCAGATAGAGTGACATAGAAACTATGCAAATAATTAAAATCAGGAAATATTGATCTGGGGTAGGAGAGATGACTCACTGGGAAATAACAGTTGCTCCTCTCAAAGAGAGCCAGAATTCAATTCACACATCAGGAGACTCACAGCAGCCTGTAAACACAGTTTCAGGGGATATGATATCCTCTTTTGGCCTCCATAGGTACCATGCTCCTGTGCACATACCCAAACTCAAAGACACATACATATAAATATATAACAAAATCTGGTTGCTAGTAATTGACCTTCCACAGATGAACAGTATTAAAATAAAATGCTGTTAACAATTGTAAGCTAACACCTTTTATACCCAGAGTGAAATGGACAAGTATGTAGAAGCAAACAAATTACCTCAGGAGATATATAACTTTTATTTTATAAAACAAATGCATTCCTAACATGTCTATGTATTACTTTTCTCATAACTGAGCAAATATCTGACAAGAAGCAGTTTAACGAAAGAAGGATTTTTTTTGGTTCACGGTTTGTGACAGGGAAGCTAAGCCAGGTGGAGCAGCTCATGGCTGTGGCAGTGGGAGGCAGGGACTATTCAAATGGTGTGAGCAGTGAGGAAACTGCTCTGACAGGATCCAAGCCATAACACCCACCCGCTGGCCACCCATGTTCTCCAGCTAGGGCCTACCTTCTAAACATTCCAGGCAGGTGGATCTGTATGAGTTCAAAGCCAGCCTGATATAAAATAGTGATTTCCAGGACAGCCAGGGCTACATAGTGAGGCCATATCTGAAAAATAAGTAAATAAAGACTCACACAAATACCTAAATGCCAATTTTATAGATCATTATTCACAATAATCAAAAAGTAGAAACAACTCAAATATGTATTAAGAAATGAACAGATAAAGAAAATGTGAAATAAGCATGGAATTAAATATTATGCCAACACTAAAAAGGAATAAAGTTTTGGTGTACTGCAACACAGATAAGCCTTTAAAACAATACATTAAATAAAACAAAGCAGGCACAAGACTCCAAATAATGTATGACTCTACTTCTATGTCATATCTACAACAGAAAAATTCATGACAGTAGAATGTAGATTAGAGATTACCAGCGGCGGGCAAAAGGGAGGATTGTGTGGAATACAACACTTCTTTGGGAAGTGATAGGAAAATCTAATAAATACATGTGATGATGTTTGTCCAGCTTTCTAAAAGTGAAGCATGCTGGTAAATTATACACTTCAGATGGTTACCGTGGCAAACTTTATGCTTTATATTTTTTAGCAACATAACAGAGAAAGGACCAAATCTTTTTAAATGAAGAATATCATGATTCATCAAACAAAATCCACCAATTGTAAAGAAGAAAATCCAACAGGGTGTATTCTCTAGCCAAAGTTAAATCAATCAGAAAATCAATGAGGAATGAGAACAATCTTTAAATACTAACAAACCAAAGAATACACTTTTAAATAATCCATGAGTTGAGTCTAAGAGATTCTTAAAGTACATTAAACTAAATTAAAATTACAATATGTCAAAATGTATAAAATGCAGCTAGGGCAATACTAAGCAACTTATAAAATTAGATCTTTTATTAAAAGAGGACAGTCTCTAATCAATAGTTTTAAGCAGCTCCCTTAACAAACTGGAGAAGAGGAGCAAGTAAACCTGGCACAAACAGAAGGAGAGGAATCCTACAGAGAAGAAATAAACAAGACAGAAAAGAAGAAGAAAATGGGCGAAATAAAAGTGCTTTCCTGGAAAAATCCATAAAATTGATAAATCTGTAGTGAGGCTTGTGAAAAAAAAGCAGAAGACACAAATTAGCCACATCAGCAATGAAGGGGGTAACACCATGGACCCGGCAGACACCGGAAGAACACTTGGAACACAGCAAACAAATCTGCATGCGCACACCGGGCAACTTAGATGAAATGGACTACATCTTGACAAAACACAAAGTACCAATTCACGAAATCGGAAACAATTTCAACATCTCTATAGCTTAAAGAATGAGAATTTGTAACTTTTTTACCCCCTCAGGAAGTAAGCCTCCAAGCCTAGATGTTTTCTCTGGAGAATGCTACCAAACATTTAAAGACAAATTCATGCCAATTCTACACAATCTAACAGGAAATAAAAGAGGAAACACCTCCCAACTTTCTTTATTAAGGTGCTATTATCCTGACACCTAAACCAGACAAAGATAGCATAGAAAACGAAAAAGAGACCAGCAACCGCGCTCTCAGCCTCACATATCTGAAAGACACAGCAGGCTGCCCCTCAGGAGCACACACAACAGAAAGGGAAAAAATAACTCTCTGTTTGTAACTGACAGGATTGTGTACACGGGACGTCTCTGGTAATCTACAAAACCCTCCTGGAACTAATAAATGAGTTGAGCAAAGTTGCAGCTTACTTCAGCATACAAAAATCAATTCTAGCTCTGCACGATAGCTCACCTGTAGTCCCGGCCCTTGGGAAACTGCAGCAGGAGAATTGCAGGAGCCCACGAGTTTATAACCAGTGTGAGGAACACAATGGGACCTGTCCCAAAAGGTGTTTTTAATTATTCTATCGATGAGCATGCTTTTATGTACCCTCAAGGAGTACACAGAAGCCAAATTTTTAAATACAGTTTTCATTTTACAGTTTCAGGGGTTCTCTTTGTTTTGTTTTTTAGGGTTCGGTTCGGTGTGTGTGTTTGTTTTCAGACAGGGGAGCGCTAGATGAGTCACACTGGCCTAGAAGTCACTCTGTAGCCCAGACTGCTCATAAACTCGCAGTTCTGCCTCCAAAGTGCTGGGATTGCAGGCCTGTGTTACTCCAGCTAGCTGTCAGCAGTAGGTGTGAGTCTCAGTGAATAGGTACTAGATTCGTATGCTGAAAACTCAACCAAGCCGGTTAAAGGAATCAGCGAAGCTCTACGTGGAGAGGGGTGGCGCCTTCACACACTGGAACTCAGCATACTAAAGAAGTCCACTCTTCAAGTGTATGCATGGATTTAACACAGCTGCTGACAAAAATCTCGCACGACTTTTTCCAGATCTAGACAAAATTATAGTAAAACTCATTTGGAAAAACAAAGGAGCTAGAGAAGCTGAAACACTTTATAAAATGAGAATAAAGTGGGGGAAATGACTCTACCAATTTTGAGAGTTAATAGATAACTACAGTAATGAAGACTGTATGGTATTCAAGGAAATAGACATATTAAAGGAACAGAATAAAGACTTCAGAAGTAGACCCACCCTAGACATGGCTGAACTGGATTTTTGACTAAGGTCCAAAAGAAGCTCAGTGTAAGAAACCTTTTCTATACAGAGCACTGGAGCAGTCAGACAGCCACCAACAAATTAGTTTTAAAAAAAAAAAGTAGACATTTGTTATGCTGTTTCTTTTGTTTTTCTATAGATTTAAAGGATCTCCAAATTAAAAAAAAAAGGAAAGAGGCATAAATATATTTTAACTGCATTAATTCTCAGAAGACAGACTTGGCAGGTAATCAAACAATAGTCTTATCTCTTGCTGGGGCATTTCTTTCCCAGGATCAAGGAAGCTAGGAAACTGAAGTTACTTGATGATCACAGACTCAGAATTGAAGGGAGGCGAATGTTGAAGTGTGTGTACAACAGCGGACTTCTGCTTCTCAACTGAGTCCGTTTGCTTAGGGACCACCATATGCCTGGTTACCTGGTCTGCCTGGCTCTGTTTGCTGTCCGGTCACTGCTCTGATGGAGAGAGCAAAAAAGTGGACTTCCCTCCCTCGTCCCTTCCTGCCCTTCTGCCCAGTTGTGGATAGGAGGGCCTGAACAAACAGTGACATATGTTAGCTATCTCATTCTTTTTTTCAGATCATCTGTCCACCGCCCTCTCTGTGTGACGTGCTATTCTGCAGCAGTTGCCAGTGAGCTGACTAGATTACAGCTGCGTCAAGTGCACTCTAGTCCTGCAGGTCCACCGGAGTTACCCGTGGCTCTCTCCTAGAGCTCCATAGTCAACACATGTGCAGCCAAATCCTGGTGGGTGTTTCACACTCCAGTCATGCTAGGTTTCACACTCCAAGGTCACTCGGCTGCACCATCAGCTAGGACCACCTTTGTTTTCTTGGCTTGTTCTATTTTATCATGACCCTGTCATAGACAGTTGGGTTTCTTTTTTTTTTTTTTTTTTTTTTCCCTAGCATACTCAGAATATCACTGCTTCTTGGTGTCATTGCTTCTGCTCTACAAATGTATTTTGCAAGTAGGGTGAGCTAAAGAAGGTATAATAGATAAAATGATAAAATTAGATAATTTATATGAAAGTACTTTGAAAGTTAAAAGCACAGAACAAATGTACGGGACTGCATTTGCTATAATACAATGAGGAAAACCGGCAAGTGCTCATAGGAGAGCACCTTGGGAAGGGCCTCGGGCTGCTCTATGGGGGTTTGCTTCAAAGATTCATTTGATTAGTTTTGGGGGTTTGGTGTGTGTGTGTGTGTGTGTGTGTCTGTGTGTGTGTATTCCCGTGCATGAGTGCAGGTGCCCACAGAGGTTAAAGGTTCAGGTTTTTGTGTGCATGCATGTGTGTGCGAGTGAACACGTGTGTCTGTGTGTGTCTGTGTGTGTGTATTCATGTGCACGAGTGCAGGTTCCCACAGTGTGTGTGTGTGTGTGTGTGTGTGTGTGTGTGTGTATTCATGTGCATGAGTGCAGGTGCCCACAGAGGTTTTTGGGTGTGTGTGTGTGTGTGTGTGTGTGTGTGTGTGTGTGTGTGTGTTCATGTGCATGAGTGCAGGTCCCCCCAGAAGTTAAAGGCTGAGTACCCTCTGGAGCTGGAGTTACTTATAGGTGGTTGTGAGCCAGCCTGTGTGGGTTCCTGGAACCAAACTTAAGTTGTCTGCAAGAACAGAATGAGCTCTGTACTGCTGAGCCATTTCTCCAGGTCCGTCCTCTGTGGTTTTGCTGCCACACATTTCTCTCCTATTCTCAGTCTTTTAGGAGGTGAGTAGTCTAGGGAGCAAATCCATGCTGCCACAATTGATTTTAAAGCAGAACTCAAGGGGGCTATTTATAGTTGGTGACATAGTTGCCAAGACTAGAACCTTATCGCTTGCATAAGGACTTTCTGGATGGTGGGTCTTTCCATTCTAGAAACCACATTACCCTTTCCTACACTGTAGTATGCATCCCTGTCAATAACACTTTGCTGCTGTCATTAATAGCTCCACTTCCCAGTATATACGTAGAGCACTGTTCACTGCTTCACAATTCACCCATCCCACCATGCCCAAAAGAAACGCAAGCTTCAGTCCATCAGCATCTTTACTCACCTTCCCCATCTCACACGGAGCCCATGTATCTTCTAGTGTTCTTACGAGATCTCCCAAAGTCAGTCTGTTGTTTTCATGCCGAAGTGTGCGTGCTGCTCAAAGGCAGAACAAAAAAGCTGCCAAGTCTAAACCAGGAATCTAAAAAACTTTCAAAGACAGGCCACTAATGCTTAGGAAGATAAATGATTCCATAGAATCACATATGTAAAGTACTTGGTACATAGTAGGCCTACAGCAACCATTTGTAAAAAGAACAAATTGTCCAAGGTCTCCCAAGTAGTACGTGGCAAAGCCAAACCTCCCAAGCCCAGCTGTCTCCCCTAAAACACAGCGCCTCCAAGGTCATCACAAATGCTTTGCGTTCGGCCTTCGCTTTATGAAGTACTTTGCAAGGAAGAACAGCAGGGACTGTCTGTGCTCTTCGTTCATTGTGGGCTGGGACTTGTTGACTTCAAGGTCAGAGTAAATTTCCTTGAAGCTTTTCCTAAACCCCTGCCTCGGAGGCCTTTGTTTGATTAAATTCTGCCTTTTATTATCATCTGTACATCCTTATCTCCTTTTTCTGGCTTCTTGAATGCAAACTGTTGAAGTGTAAACTTGTTCATCTTTCTGTTGTCCACAGTCAGTGCCAGCATAGAGCCTAGCAGACAGTAATGCTTAACAAATGTCTGGGGACTTGAGCTGAATTCCCCTGGCCCTGACTTCTGCAGTGTTTCTGTATCTTCTGACTACTGTCTGCGATCCTATGAATTCCTTATACCACAATACTAAAAATACAGTCAGCACATTGCCACAACCTTACAGAATTTGACCACCTATAGCTGGAGATGATCCCCAACACAACATTAAGACCAGTGTGACACACACACCTCTAACTCAAGCACTCAGGAAGATCAGAAGTTCAAGGTTACCCTCAGCTACAAGAGGAGTTGTAGGCCAACTTGTACCATGTGAGATCCTGTCTAAGACAACAAAATAGGAACTTATAAATCTAATAGAAAATTTGCAGTAAACACAATAAAATAGTTGCACATTGCAGTGAATGCTAAAAAGGAAATAAACAGATGATACAGAGGTTAAAAATGATCTCTTGGATTGGGCGTGATGGCACACACCTTTAATACCAGCACTTGGGAGTTCGAGACCAGCCTGGTCTACAAAGTGAGTCCAGGACAGCCAAGGCTACACAGAGAGACCCTGTCTCCAAAAAAAATAAATTTAAAATATATAATATATATAATTATTATTATTATATATAATAATATATAATTATATAATAATATATAAAATCTCTCATCAAGGAGAGGCGTGAAGTAAGAAAGATGTGAAAAACCTTAACAAAGAGTTAAAATTTCAGTTTGTGAAAAGAGCTGGCCAGACTCCAGGGAAGTGAAAGATGCCTTCATGGCTGTGTGTGCCCTGGAGCAAGGAGAATGAGCGAGATGAACTCAAGGAGGCAGGAGGGAGCCTCAACAAGTGCAGGCCACATAGGATGGTCCAGTGAGCAGCAGTCTGGCTCCAACTCTGCTGGAAGCCAGGGCGTTTTTTCAGCAATGGAGTAATAGTGAGGTCTCAAGCACGGGATACACTCTGAGTAGTGAGCCATTAGGTGATTTCATGACTGCAAACACAACCTAGACGGTACTTACACAAAGCTAGTTGGATATACGTCAAACACGCCACGGGGCCTCTTGGTACAGTGGACGGATTCAATAAACATGAGACAGATGAGGCGGCTGCAGTAGCAGCTGCAACACAACACACTGCTTATGGGGTTTTGTTGTTGATATTTTGTTTTACTTTGCTTTGCTTTTGCTCTTGAGTTTTTGAAACAAGGTCTTGCTATATAACCCTGGCTGGCCTGGTAGTCACTATGTAGCCCAGCCTGACCTCAAACGTCCTACTATCATCCTATCTCAGCCACTGGGCTTACAGATAGGTGCCCCCACACCCTTATAGCATACTGATTTACTTTGTGTTTACTGTTGTGCTTCTATTTTCTGAGACAGGGTTTCTCTGTGTAACATCCCTGGCTGTCCTGGACTCACTTTGTAGACCAGGCTGGCCTTGAACTCACAGAGATCCGCCTGCCTCTGCCTCCCAAGTGCTGGGATTAAAGGTATGCACCACCACGCCCGGCCTACTGTTGTGCTTTTTAAAACATAATGAAACCAAGCTTATTCTACAATATACTCACGGTAAGGGTGCGTGCTGTGAAGCCTGATGGCCTGAGTTCTGTCTCTCGGACCCACTTAGTGCAAGAAGAGGACCGGTTCCCAAAGGTTTTGCCTTCTGACCTCCAGGCGCACCCCATGGCACATTATGCATATACCCAAATGGATAAATGTTAAACCAGTAAATACATTATTATCATTTAAATGTAGGTACTGTTTGTAATTGTGTGTGCCTGGTAGCTCAGTCTGGGTTGACACTAGGTTACAAACACATGGGTGAAGTGTTGTCTATAACATTATGGCAGCAGTGGTGTCACTAAGCAATAGGAAGTTTCCAGTTCCACCTTTTTTCTGTTTTTATTCTGAGGTTGAGCCCAGGGCACTGTGCATGGTAGGCAAGGACTCTTATATTTGACTACACCCCCAGCCCAGTTCCATTGTAACCTTACAATATGACTGTTATTCTTACACAGAGAGAGGGAGACAGAGACAGAGACACACCGAGAGAATAACAGGCCAAAGTAGCATTATGCAGCACATGGGTATAGTCGAATTGACATTTTTATGATAATACCAATTGTTTGTCATCCAAATTGTATGGGATAAAAGTGATGCAAAATTCAGTGTAGTGACTCAGGTGGCAACCAATGAGGGACTAGGCTGCGGTCATAGGAATGGAGGCATGGAAAGTAACTCAAAAGACATTTTGCTAATTGGCAGACCTTTTGATCATTTGCATAGATAGCCTCTTTGTTTTATTGCTTAGGAAAGTTGACCCTGTGCAGAGAATTTGACAAAAAAAAAGATCATTTTCATTTACCTTACTTGTTAGTTTGTTCTTTTGCTTTTTGAGATGGGGATTCTCTGTGTAACAGCCCTGGCTGCCCTGGACTCACTTTGTAGACCAGGCTGGCCTTGAGCTCACAGAGATCTCACCAGCCTCTGCCTCCCGGGTACTAGGATTACAGGCATGTGCCACCATCACTCGAGTGCTTTACTTGTTTTTTTTTGGGGGGGGGTTGTTTGTTTGTTTGAATTTGTGCTTTTGAGACAGGCTCTCACTCTGCGTCTCTGGTAGGCCTTGAACTCACTATGTAGACTAGGGCTAGTTTGTAGCGGCTCTGTCCCTGCCTCCCAAGGGGTGGAGTTACAGGTGTACTCCACCATTCCCATTGACAAAAGGCAATATTTGTACTGCAGCTGAACCTTGATTTCCTAACCAGTGGCCTCGCTGTTCTCCGTGTTGACTCTACTTTTGGCAGCTTTGCTGCTTTTGTGTCTTCTTCTGTATGGAATCTCCAAATCCAAGCGCCCTTCATTTTTGTCCTGCTTTGTCCTGCCACATCTAGCGTGTTGTAGGTTATTATAACTGCCTGATAGCTGGCCTTCCCTCCCCTTGTAGTCTTGCAGCACAGCTCATCTGTACTGGCATCATTCCCGCTATGTGTCTAATAATGCTCTGGCAACTCTGGCAAGCTCATTTGAATGGAAATCCAAACCTGACACAGTGACTTCAGTACTTCCTCTGCTATCTCTACCTAGCCCTTCCTGTCTGCTCTTGTTTCCCATTTTAATAGAGCCCATCTGTACCTTTAGCTCCTAGCTTCCCTGTAGCTCCCCACCCACTAGACTAGCCATCCTGTATGTGAAATTCTGTCTTTCTCTTCCTAAAAAAAATTTTAAGGGATGAAGAGCTTGTCAAATCCCAGGAATTGTTGATCAAGAAAAAGAGAAGGGCCAAAGTGTGTCACTAAAAAAGGAAGGAAATCTCTATAGATGCAGGAGATAACAAATGTAATAAGAGGAAGCAGATAAACTTTAAAATGGGGCTGAGGAGCTAGCTCAGCTGCTAAAGCACTGGCCACACGAGCACAAGGACATACATTCAATCTGCACATAAAAGCTGAGCACCCACCATCCCAGCAGACACTAGGGAGACAGGCTTCCTGGGCTTGCTGGTCCGTTCAGTCAGATCAGTGAGCTCCAGGTACAGTAAGAGACCCTGTCTCAAAAGATAAGGTGAAAACCATTGAGGAAGATACCCGATACCACTCTTGGACCTCCACATGCATGTACATATCTGTGTAAGCATGCAAACACACACAAATGTAACCCAAATGAGCACATTCCTAGAAACACTAACTAGTAAAATGATTCAAGAAGAAATAGAAAGCATGTATAACCACCACAATTCAACCAGAAGTAGCACATAGTGATATATGCCCAGAATCCCAGCACTTAGGAGACCAAGACAGGAGTTCAAGGTCAACTTCAGCTATTAGCAACTTTAAGGCCTGGGCTTTTTTCCCCTCAAAAATAGAAAGAAGTTCAGTCAGTAATTTAAGATATTTTTATAAGGAAAGAACAGTATGTGTAGATAGTTTAACCAAACAGTGAAAGGTGAATTAATTCCACTGTTACAAAAGTTCTTCCAAATAGTAAGAAAAAAAGGGGGGAAGCACTTCCCAGCTCATTGGATGGGATTAATATAATCTTAACACTCAAACCACACAAAGACATTACTGGACTGTGCCTGCCTTGCGGGATAGAGAAGGAGAGTGTCCAGAGCAGAATGAATGACAGCAGGAATAGTAGATGATGAGGTCACAGGGTTAACCAAGTCAGAGGTGTAGGGCCTTCAGGACCATTTTTTTAAATTGAGATTTTATTCTGAGAAAAAAAATGGAAACTATGAATGAATGTGATAAGACTGGAGATAAAACCTTGCTCACCATGGCTGCCATTTTAGAGTTGGCATTGGAAGAGCAAAAGCGAAAGCTGGAAGACTAGTTCAGAGTGGGATTCAAGCTCTGTCTGCCACATCTACTGTTAAAATGAAGCCTTTGGTCACCCGCAAGACTGCCGACATTCCAGAAAATGTTGACAGGACTCTAAAGGGAGGGACACTTATTGTGGAGGGCCCAGAGAGGCCCTCTAGAGAGACTTCAAGCATAGCATTGTAGATCTCAGTTTTCTCGGGAAGAAAAAGAAGACGCTGTTGGTTGACAAATGGGGGGAGGGGAACAGAACCTCTGCAGTCACGGTTAGAGTGTGGTCTGTATTACTCTGAGCTCCTGTTCCACCTTCCCCATCAATGTCACTAAATGGGTCAGGAAAATGAGTTTCTGGTTGAAATCCAAAATTTCTTGGCTGAAAAAAAAATTCATTGGAGGGCTGGAGAATGGCTCAGAGCTCTTCCTGCTCTTCCCAAGGATCCAGGTTCAACTCCCAGCACCCACATGGTAGCTTGCAACCATCCATAACTCCAGTTCCAGGAGACCTAACATCTTCTTCTGAGGGCACCTGGCACACATGTGGTGTACATACATACATGCAGACAAAACACTCATACCCATTAAATAAAATAAATATAAAAATTAATTTTAGGATATAATTAAAACTGTAGGAATTAAATAAAAAGGGAAAAATACATCCACAGGAGTCAGATGAGGACAAGTGTTGTTTGTTCTATTTCTCAAGCACAAAAGGTAATCTTTGGAGGAAATGATACTGAACTTGTTTCAAATTCAGCAAACCACAACAGTGAAGAAGAAGATATCAGAGCCGAGAGTGGTGGCGCACGCCTTTGATCCCAGCACTTGGGAGGCAGAGGCAGGCGGATCACTGTGAGTTCGAGGCCAGCCTGGACTACCAAGCAAGTCCAGGACAGTCGAGGCTACACAGAGAAACCCTGTCTCAAAAAACAAGCGAACAAACAAAAAGATACCAGAAAGTTTCTGGATAGTATCGATGTATCTGAAAAAGAAACAGTGTAGATAAATAAGACCTGAGTTACCCAGCTTCAGAATCAGGATCCTGGATTCTGTCTATGATTTGAGATTTTTTTGGAGACAGTGAGAGACTAATAGTTGGGGGAAAGTCAGGGCAGGGGAGCTGTTTGCAAGCCCATGTTAAAGACTTTCAGAATGGAAGAGTGAAGACATCCTAAGAACCACTCCAAAACAACAACACAACAGGTAATAATTGCTTAAAAAAAAAAAAAAAAAAAAAAGACCAGACAGGCAGGCAGGCAGACAGACAGACCCACCCAATCTTTTAAAGTCTTCAGAAACTCCCAAGGGCATCTAGCAATTGGCAAAACAGTAATTCAAGAAAAATCTACTGTAGAACTCAGTATTCTCATGACTGTCACATGGTTCTCCCTGCTGTATGTAGTCTGTCTTATACCTGTGTAATAAAATAAATGTATAAAAATTAAAAAAAGAAAAATCTACTGAATCTCAGAAAGGGCAATGATAGTCTGTGATATCTGAGCTAGGACCCATTCCCTCACCACAGCTCCCCCAATTCTGCATTACAGAAGTCCTACCCTAAATATACTACTATGGGCAGAAACGGCCAAGAAACAGAGGCTCTTTCTCCCCTTAGTTTCCAGGCTGTACATCTGATCCCACTGAAAGAGGTGCAGATAGGTAGCATTTCTCATCTTTCCCAATCCTTTTGCAGAATCTACATGACAAGAAGTCTTCCTCTCCCCACCATTCCCCATGAATGGCACAAGTTCTGCTCTAGCATGGCAGACTGAGAATCTAAAGTCCCTAAATGTTCTAACCTTAGCTCACTCACAGGCAGAAAATGCACACAAAGAAGGACATGCCAAGAAGAGTAGGAGCTGATACCCTTCAGCGCCCATGTGGATATAGAATGTCACTAATGGAAACATGAATTGTTGTCCCTAGCTTGGGAGCCATAACATAGGCACTCTCCCCATGGAAGATAGGAGAGCCATAAAGACAATGAACTGTTTGAGGGACTTGACATTTGGGATGAGGATTGGGGAATTCCATGCTTAAGGATAGTGGTTTTTTTAATGGAAAGTTTGGTAAAGAAAATTCAAGAGGACACAAACTGGTATCTCTGTGATACAAATAAAACAGCACACAGCCATTTTTTGTAGAGAGAAGCAAGGGAAAAGACAACAAACAAGCCTCTTTGTATCACACTTAGCTCTAGGAGTTGAGATGTGGGGGCTTGTTAGGCTACACCCACTCAGCAGCAATCAGCTCAGGCCTTAGGGCACACTTGAGCAGTCCCTGAACTCCACACTGACCTATCAGCACTGGGGAAATGTATCATGGGCACAAGAGTTTTGATGATGCAGTTCTGGCTAAACATTGACTGAATAAATAACCTGCTCTAGCCCAAGGGTACTCCTGGGAAACCAAGCTGAAAATAAAAATCAGGCTCACCCCTGATAGTCTGGAGGACTACAGTCAAGTCCCGGAGGCTTTTCATCCTCCAAAGCTATCAATGAGGAAACTGCCAAACTACTAATCTCTGGATGAACAGCGAGCAAAAACTATAAACTCCTGAACTGTGATAGTAAACGCCAAACTAAAACCATTGGTGCTAAAACATAGAACTCCGACTGGCTTTGGTGGCTTAAACACAGCCTCTGTAAGTGGCTTGTGCAAACTAAGAGTTAAAAGAAGAATAAACAAGGCTCCCCCTTCCCCCCACCTCAGCGGCCCACATCAGTGGCTTCACACTACATGGAGGCTAGACTTCACAGAATACATTCATTCAAATCAGTAAACAAAAAGCAAGGACGATCTCTGGTGGGAGGTGGATAAAAGCACTAACCAAAGTTCCAATGCAGTATTTTAAACAACCAGGTTTCAACAAAAAATTATGACATCTCCAAAAAAGTAGGAAGCATTCAGTGAGCTCTACCTTTGAAGGGGCTCAAACAGTGAACTTAAACTCTTCCTAGCACTCACTATAAATATTCTCAACTAAAGGTAGAAATACTTAAGGAAATAAGGCAAGAGACAGGCATGTCTCACAGATGTGGTGTTATATACCTGTAATCCTTGCATTCAGTACCCTGAGGCAGGAGGATCGTGAGTTCAAAGTTAGCCTGCACTACATGGCAAAATGTATTGTAGGGAAAAAATGGGAATTAGGGAAGATAGGATGTCAATAGAAACTGCAAAGAAAAAAGGAGCCACATACATTGCACATTTTTTGTTTTCCTTTTTCTCTTTCTTTCTTCTTTTTCTTTCCTTTCTTTCTTGGGGAGAGAAAACAGGATCTTGCTATGCAGCCTAGGGTGGACTGGAAAAGCCTGGACCACAGTCTTCCTTCCTCAACCTCCTAAGTATTGTGATGGCAGGTGTGTGCCACCTAGCTCCAAACAGATACTCTCGACTTCAAAAGTTCAATAATTAAAATGCAAAATTGGCGAGATAAGGGTGGACAGTAGATTAGAGTTGGCAGGAGAATAGATGAGACAATGTGAAGATATATGAATAGTGATTATGCAATCTGAAGACAGTGAAAAGAATGAAGATAAACAGGCTCAGAGAAACATGGGCTATAATTAAGCACATCAGTGTGCGTAAGTAGAGTACTGGAAAGAGCATACAGAGGACAAAGAAAGATAGCCAAAGAAATAATTGCTGAAGCCCTTTCCCATTCGGTACAGATACTTATCTACATGCCCGGGTTCAGTTAATTCCAAGTAAGGTAAACAAAGGTCGTACCCAGGAGACATGTTGTAAAATACTGAAAAGCAAAAGACAGTCTCAAATATAAGAAGAGACAAAAGACTCATCACATATGGAAACCCCAAAAAGAGTAGAGTTGACTTTCATCAGACACAATGTAGCTTTGTTGTTGTTGTTGTTTTGTTTTGTTTTGTTTTAGTTTTTTAGTTGTTTCCTAAGGTACCAGGGCCTAGAAAGGTGGCTCAGCAGCTAAGATCACATGCTGCTGATAGAGAAGATCCAGGTTTTGTGTCCAGCACCAACAATGGAGGCCCATGACCTCCTACGACCATATGTGTGTGTGTGTGTGTGTGTGTATACTTGGGCATGCACACACATACACATAAATACACAAAGTAAATATTTTAAAATTTAAAGGGCACTAAGAATTATCTAGAAAAAATATCTTTATAAAATAAAAGCAAGCATTAACCATACCAGTTATGCAAGGGGAAAAAAGACATGGAGATACAAATTCTTCTTTCAAGCAAGATATGGTGTTGCATGCCTTTAATCCCAGCACTGGGGAGGCAGAGGCAGGTGGATGGACCTCTGAGATGGAGACTAGCCGGGTCTTCCAGGACAGAGAAGCTACACAGAGAAACACTGTCTTGAAAATAATAACGATAACAACAACAACAATAATAATAGTTTTCCGATGACATGATTCCATATACAGGAAAACCTAAATATTCCACAAAAAAGATCTTTATAACTTATCAACAAATTTGCCTGAACAATTTACAGATTCAATGTATTCCCCATCAGAATACTTGTAGCATTATTTATAGAAATATCCCCCCATAAGACAAAACAAGACAAAACAAAACTACACCACAAGAAGACCAACAGAGCCAACAAATCTGGGCCCCGGGGGGGCTTGCAGAGACTGATGCACCAAACAAAGACCATGTATCAAGAGGACCTAGGGCCCCTGCTCAGATGTAGCTCATAGGCAGCTCTGTCTCCATAGGGGTCCACTAGTAAGGTGAGCAGGGGCTATCCCTGCATAGACTCTGTTGCCTGCTCTTTGATCACTTGCCCCTGCCTGGCAGGGTGCCTTGCCAGTCCATAGTGGAAGAGGATGCAGGCAGTTCTGGTGAGACTTGGTAGACTGGGGATCAATTGATAAGGGAGAAGGGCGCTGTTTTTAAGCCATATTGAGCTACAAAAACTGGATATCCACATGCAGATGACTGAAAGTTGACCCCTGGGGCTCACCTTCAACAAATAAGTGAGCTCAGTATGGCTTAAAGACAATGTAAGACCTGAAACTGTGAAGAAACTACTAAAAAACCATAAACAAACACTTAAAGACATGGGTAAAAGGAAATAATGGGGGGAGTACCCAAAAGCACAAGCAACAAAAGCAAAAATGGACAAATGAGATTATATTAAACTAAGAAGCTTCTGCACAGCAAAAGACACAGTCAAGACAATAAAGAGACACAGAAGGAAACTACAAAACAGTTCATACAACAAAGGATTATATCATATCTAGGTTATTTACGGCACTCAACAATAGAAAGCCCAGATGATCCAATTTTAAAGTAGGCAAATTATCAGAATTGATATTCTCAAAAGAAAAGAAACAAATGGCCAAGAAAACCCATGTTAAAGTCCCAGCAGCCATGTCAAGTGGCTCACAACACCCATAACTCCAGTCCTAAGAGACCTAACACCTCTGGCCTTTGTGGACACCTGCACTCACAAGCACAGACACACACAAATACACACACATATACACCTGATTAAAAGACGAAATGTTAAAAAAGAGATATCACTTTACCCCACTCAGAATGGCTAATATCAAAAAACAAATATAACAAATGCCAGGAAGGACTTAGAGAAAATGAAATTCTCATGTACTGTTGGTGGAAATGTGAATTAATACAACCCTTATAGGAACATATTATGGACATTTAGTACTCAAAAAAACTAAAAGTAAATCTAACAAATAATCTCAGTATAAAAATTAATCTATTATATAAATGATCTTGGTACCCACTTTTGCATATATATTCAAAGAAAATGAAATCAGCACACCAGAGATATCTTCACCATATGTATTTATATTATATATATTACATATATGATGAAATATTATTCACCTATGAAAATAATTAAAGTCTATCATTTATATGAAATGATAGAATTCATAGGTGGACTTGGAAGATGTTAATGAAATGAGCTAGACATACAAAGATAAATGTTACATGTTCTCGCTTCTGTGTAGAATTTTTTAAGGTTGGTCTTTTCATTCTGGACCGAACCTCATGATTCTCCTGCCTCTTCCTTGTTAGCATTTGCCTACCAGAACTCACCAAGGAGAAATAATGGAGGCAAAAGCATAACAGGAAAAGGGGGTGAGGGGCTGAGGCTGAGTAAGGAGGGGAGAATCAATCAAAATGAAACATGTATGGAAATCCCATATCAAACTTGCTATGTTCTAAAATAATTCTTTAAAATTACAATAAAATATTTAAATTTTTTCTGGAAGGAGAATGGTAATTATTAGAGGACTGAAAGTATAAGAGGGTGCGGGAATAGAAGGAAGTTAGGTAATACATGCCAGAATCTAGTTAGATGAGAATAAGTTGGAATGTTCTAAGGACTGTGAGATGATTTCAGCAAACAGTAACTAACTGAATATTATATAAAGAGCTAACAGACAGCAAGGTGAAGGTGTCAGACATGAGAACTAAATAGATGGAAATGCTAGTTGTTTTACTCTTATCAGTACAAGTTGTAAATGTGTTTTGAAATATTGCAATGTACCCCCATAGACATGTGTAATATCTACATTGATTAAAAGAAAATTTTACATAAGAAAATGTATAAGTGATAAAGACAGTCCCAGATTAACAAAAAGGCAGAATTCACTGCTAGGAAACCTTCTTTTTAAAAGTACTAAATGAAGTTCTTCAGAATGCAAGCAAGCAAATCCAGGCAGAAATCTGAATCTATATGAAAAATATAGAACACTTATAAAGGTAATTATGCAGTTAATATGAAAAGATAATAAAATTGCATATTTCTTTCGCTTTCCTCTCTTGACTTATTTAAAAATTAATTTCATAAAAACAATTGTATTGTTAGATTATAAACAGAAATATAATTAATAATAATATAGCACAAAGGAAAGGGATAAGAACAAAGCTCTATTGCAGTAAGGAAATGACACCAGGTGGTAACTCAAATCCAGAAGAAGAAATGAAAACAAACCAAAAGTAAATAAGAATATTAGTATGAAAAACACTAAAAATATACATTCAATCTCTTTCTTTTCCCAGCCTTTTAAAAACGCATAAAATTATATAAAGTAATAAAGAAGTAATGTTTTGTTAGGTTCGTAACTTTCATAAGTATGTGCATAAGTATATATAGTAATAATACCAAAAAGAGGAGGGTGCAACGAAGTTATAAAGAGAGAGCCTATATTTCACTGAAACTAAAGCAGCATAAATCTAAAGTTCATTAAAGTAAGTTAAAATATTACTTGTGAGCCCTAAAGATGCCACTAAGAAAGTAACTCAAAATTAACCTTTAAGTTATGAAAATAAGTTGTAAATAATATAATAACTACTTAGTGTAGAAAGACCATCAAAAACCTAAAAAGGCAAATGTCATATACAAACCAAAAGTCAAAATACAGAAGACAGTACAGAGGACTGAAGCAAGAGTTCAGTCTGCAAAGTATTTGCCATGTAAACATGAGGACCTGAGGTTGATCCCCAGGACACACGTTTAAAAACAGAGCCAGGCATGGCTATTAGCAGGGAGGCAGAGACAGGAGGAGCCCCAGGGCTCACTCGAAAGCCAGCCTAGCATACCTGGGAAGCTCCAGGCCACTGAGAAACCATATCTCAGAAAACAAGGCTGACGGTACCTAAGGAATAATACCTGAAGTTGACCTCTAGCCTCCACATGCATGGGTGCCCACATGGACCCACCCACCCACTCACATACACACAAACAAAATGGCAGCAAAGGAATAATAGTTAAATGTGGATAAACTATCTAAGGCAAAGGCAAATATTGTCAGACTGCTGTTTTATAAAGTGAGATTCAACAGTTCCCCAAAAGATACAAATGTATTGAAAGTAAAAGAAAGAGGAAACTGATGTGCTATTAAGCAACAACTATAAAAAAACACAGTGAGCGCACAAAATAAAAATAAATATAAGAAAAATATTTCTAGGAATATAAATGTACATTTCATGATAAAAGGTTAAAGACAGCCATGCCTCATGGTGCAAACCTTGTTATCCCAACTACTTAAAAAACTGAGGCTGGTAGATTGCAAACACAGTGAGTTTGAGGCCAGCCTGTATTAAATTTGAAAATGAAAAGAGAGTGCTGGGATATCACTCTGGTAGAGAGCTGCTCTAGTATTGTGTGAGGCCCTAGGCTCAATCCCTGGTGCCACCTAAATAGAAAAGGTCAAACATGAAATTGTTTCCATCAACATGAAAACAATTATAGTCGGCCCATGGTGGTACACCTCTGTAATCTGAGCACTGTGAAAACTGAGCCAGAAGCACCACAATTCAAGGCTGACCTTGGCTACATAACAAGACTATCTCCAAAAAAACAAAACAAACAAACAAGCGGGCAACATCAAAAACACATGTAGGTACCTGACAATGGAGCCTCAAATTAACCTAATAAAATAACTGACAGAGTGAATATAGAAGAAAGAAGAAAGACAAACAATAAGAATTCAATACCCTACTAATGGGTAGTATATAAGTGTATGTATGTATGTATGTAGGTTGGTAGATAGATAGATAGATAGATAGATAGATAGATAGATAGATAGATAGACAGACAGACAGACAGACAGACAGAGTATATAAGTAGTTTGAGGAAATAAAACACTGTGTAACATTATAAATAACCAGAGTCTGTGGACACTCTACTGGAAAACAAAATAGACAGTCTTAACTGTACGTGGAACATTCTCCAGAATGTACCATAGAGCTAAACCTTAATAATAATATACTACAAAATAATGCGAGGGCCAGTGAAATAAATGTCTTAGCAAGTAACTTGCTACCAAGCTTTTTTGAGATAGATTCCTTTTACTTACTTTTCTTTTATGCATTATGAGCGTTTTGCCTTCATATGTATATATATACCACATGCATGCATGCTACCCAGGGAAGCCTGAAGAAGGTGCTGGATCCTCTGGAACTGAGATGCAAAGTGCTAGGAACTGAACTCAGCTCCACTGGAAGAGCAACAAGTGCCCTTAACCTCTGATCTGTCTCTCTAGGCCTACTTGATGGCAAGTCTAATCCTCTATACCTGCATGGTGTTAGTAGAAAAATGACTGCAGCAAGTTGTCCTCTGATGTCCATATATGTTCCATAGTGTGGACATATACAAATACACATAAATAAATAGATAAATAGTAACAAAATATTTTTTAAAACTTAAATGAATAAAATTATACAAACTATATTCTCTGCTCCAATTGAATGAAAGTTGAAACCCATAACAGAAAGAAATGTGAGGAATTTACAAATATTTGAAAATTAAATTACAAATTTCTACATAATGTATCAAAAAAATCACAAAAGAAATTTTTATTTTTTACATATACATTTATATTATTACACATATATACAATATACTACCTACAGCACAAATAATCATGAAACAATCAGGATTTATATAAATGTTACATTCATTTTGTTTTGGCCATTTATATTTGGCAACCTTGAAGAAAACATCTTTCCTATCTTGGTACATTTAAAATTCTGAATGTAAATCATTATCTATCATATCTCATCTTTATCAACTGAAAACATATATCTAGACCTAAAAACATCTTAACCCCTAAACAACTAAGCTTAATTGTAAGACTAAACTATCTGCTCTTCAACCCCATCAGAGACTTGAAGAGGAATAAAATTAATTACCTGAGTAGACATGAAGTTCAAGTTAGTATGTTTCCAAATGAGACAAAGACAGGGACAGTTTTCTACCTGAACAGTCACCCAAAACTCTCTATAACGTTGGAGGATCATCTTCATCCTTCTGGCCCAATATATCTGACAGACATATTTGTGAGGCAAGAACTATTGAGGACTTGCTTACCCTGCCTGTTTTGGCAGAGTTTGGCTGTAGACTCTGCCTGCATCCAAGCTTGACCACTTTTAGGCAGAATTCTGTCTGTGGCAGAACCGAGGACATTTTGCCCAGTGGCTTGTTTGCCATTTTCACAAAGCAAATTTTAAATAGCTTTCAGGGAAATAAAAATGAAAATACAACATGTATATTTATGGGATGCAGCTAAAGCAGTAGTCAGAAATTTTATATCTATAAACACTCATGTTTAAGGGGAAAATGGAGTGATGGTCCACAATTAAAAGTACTTATTCCTTTTGCAAAGGACTGGGTTTGATTATTGGCACCCAAATGGCAGGTCATAACCATCTGTAACTCCAGTCCCCAGGGATCCCAATGTCCTCTTCTGGTGGCCACAGGCACAGAATATTCATGATATGCAGAAATACATGCCAACATAACACCCTCTCCCATATATATGTGTGTGTGTATATATACACAGAGAAAGAGAGAGAGTGTGTGTATGTGTGTCAGGGCTGAAGAGATAGCTTAATAGTTCGGTGTGATTATAGCTCTTTTAGAGAACTCAGAATCAGTTCCCAGGGCCCATGGGGTAGCCTACAACCATACATAACTCTAATTCCAAGGGAGCCAACATTCTCTTCTTTTTCTCTTCTTCTTCTCTGTAGTATACACATACATATGCAGGCAAAACAATCAAACATATAAAATAAGTAAACCTAAGGAAAATTTTATAAGAAATACATCAAATCAATACTTTTACTCAAAAATCTCTAAAAAGAAGAACAAACTAAACCCAAAGCAAGCAAAAGGGAGGAAATAAATATTATAGCAGAAGGCTTGTAGTAAAACATTTGTATAACATGCACACAGCCCTAAGATTGACCCCCAGGACTACAAAATAATAAAATAAAAATAATCAAGGATAGACAGATGCAAGAACACACACCTGTAATCCCAGCAGAGGCAGGCAAATCGCTGTGAGTTTAAGACCAGCCTGGTCTACAAAGCAAGTCCAGGACAGCCAAGGCTACACAGAGAGACCCTGTCTCAAAAAAACAAAAACAAAAAAGCAAGAAAATCAACATAAACCAAAAGTTCATTGTTTTATAAAACTAGCAGATTGACTAACAAAAAGGAGAAGACCAAAATCAGAAGTGAAAATAAAGACATTACTTCTGAATTGGAGGAAATAACAGGTGCTAAAATAATGTTATAAACCATTATAAGTTTCTTTCTATAGCCTAGATTAAATGGACAGATTTCCCCAAGGACACCAACTAACACAGCTCAGAACCCAAGAAGAAATAAAAAAAAAATCTTACTAGGTCTACAACAGATTGAACTATTTTTTTAAACAGCCTCCCTCCAATAAAAGGTCCAAGAACACTACATAGCATTCCTTGTGAATTCTAACACGTATTTAAAGAAGAATTAAAAACAGTGCTTCCAAGATGTTAAGGAAGTGGGGATTGCTTCCTAATGATTCTTATGATGCAATTAGTACATATCGATTTCAAAACTTATTACAGTGTTACAGCAACCAAAACAGTATGGTAATGTCATGAGGGTAGTCCTACAGACCAATACAGAGAACTGGCAGCCCAGACAGAAAGTCATAATTATGGTCATTTTGATTTGAAAACAGGTTTTTAAATGATTCAGTGAAGAAAAATAATATTTTAATAAATGATATTCATATAAAAAATGAAGTTGGGCCTTGACTTCAGACAATATTTTAAAAATAAGATAAAATATCATAACTCTAAATGCAAAAGGCGAAACCATAAAATCCTTGGAAGAAAATATGACCTGAACTTTTGTTGCTTTTTATTACACTGTAGTTTTAGGTATAACACCCCCCCCTCAAAAAATGGAACTGTATCAGAATTAAAAGCATTCTGTTTCCAAGCACTATCTTTAGGTAAATAGAATGTCAACCTATAAAGTAGGAGGGAATATGGAGAAATCATATATATGTTAGGGGATTTGTGTCTTTGATACATATAAAGAACAGTCATGTCTCAGTAATAAAAGAAAAATAATTTAAAATGGACGAACAATCTGAGAAAGTTATTTTTCAAAAGAATCTATACAGAGAGCCAGCAGGATGGCTCAGCAGATAGAGGCACTTGCTACCAAGCCTTACAACCCGAGTTAACTTTCAGGACCCACATCGTGCAAGGCGAGAACCACTACCCACAACTTGTCTTTGATCTCCACATGTGAACCATGGCACACTCGCACATGCACACACACATGCTAATTAGTTCACAAATTTAATAAAAAATTTTAGTGAATCTTTTCAAATGGCCAATGAGAACATGAAGAGATGTTACTGTCAAACCCATATGAGATATCATTTCACATCCATGAGGATGATTGCAATTGAAATGACAAGCAATACCTAGTAAGAGGCAGTATATTGGAAAATGGAATTCTCATATATGCTGCCAATGGCAGCATGCAATCACAGCTGCTTCAAAATAGTCTGGCAGTTCTTCCAAAGGTTAAACCTGTGACTCAGCAATTCCACTTCCAGATATTTACCCAGTGAAACATGAGGACACCAAGAAAACAAGGCCCTCTAAATCAACATGAGCAAAGCTCACGTGAACCCACAGAGACTGAGGCAGCACGCGCAGGCCCTGCATGGGTCTGCACCAGGTCCTCTGCACATACATTATGGCTTCCAGTTTAGTGTCTTTATGGGACTCCTGAGTGTGCAAATGAGTGTGGGTCTCTGACTCTTGTGCCTTCTCTTGGCCTCTTTTCCTTCTATTGGTTTGTGTTGTCCAACTCCGAAGCGATAGTTTTGTTTTCTTATTATATTTTATTTTGCTATATTTTAAGTGAATGGATGAATGAATGCTTAGACACCAGGATAAAGCTTAACAATTAAACTGTCATTTGCACCTGTTGGGAGAGGGAAAATCAGTTTTCTCCAATAGAGTGACACTGAGTATATCAACCACTCCAGGACAAGCCTCATGTCCAGTAGTTGACCAACAAAAAGACTCCACAGTGTGCCTTTATTTGGTTACAGTTTGGTGGATTAGTTGGTTGGTTAGTTGGTTGGCTGGTTTGTGGAGAGGGTGTGGTTTTATTTTGTCTTCCTGGGTTTGGGGGGCTTTGTTTTATTGTTTGTTTATTGAGAGAGAACTTGGGTGGATAGGGAAGGGGAGAAGATCTGGAAGGACTGGAGGGGGAAGAATATGATCAAAATATATTTAAATTTAGAAATTTAGAAATTAAATTTAGAAATAATAAAAAATATGATAGAAAAGAAAGGAAACAGGCCCACATGAAAACTTGTACACAAATGTTCACAGCAGCACTACTCAAGTTAGTTACAAAGTGGAGATAATCCAGGTGTCACAGATGATCAGCAAATCAATAAAATGTGGTATTTTGTATTTATACAATTGAGAATTATGAAATGGTACTAAAGAGTAATGGAGCACCACACATAAAGACCACATTCTTTAGCAGCAGTAGATTAGGATTTGCCTAAAGCCACTTGGCGTGGGGAAAGGAACAGTGACGAGTGACTGCTAATGAGTTCTTTAGAGGAAACCAAAACATGTTCTAATTAGATTGTGATGATGTTCACACAGCTCTGTAAATACACTAAAAGACTGAATGGATGACTTTTATGGTATGCAGATTATATTTTACTAAACCCACACTTAACGATTATGATGGCTTGAACTAGGATGATAAAAGTACATTGTGAGAAGTGGTAGGAATTCATATATATTTCAAAGGTAGAATGAGTAGGATTTTCTGGCATATTGTGTGTAGACCAAGGGAATGCAAGGACTCGAAGATTTGTGTTCTGAACAACTGGAATTATGGAGTAAGGAACTGAGATAGGGAAGGCTGTGGGAGGCACAGTTTCAGATGATAAGTTAAAGAGTTCGGCTTGGACATACTTGAGTTGGAGATGTCAAGTTGGTAAAAGGGAAAAATACAGCTATCTAGCTATTTCCTGACAGTGAGTTGGACTGTCATTATAAAACTGGGAGTAACAGCTGGGTAAATTTTTAAACTATGAGATGAGTGAGATCACCAAGGGAGTGTGGATAGCTGGAGAGGAGGAGATGTCTAGGAACTGAGCTGGAAACTGAGAGTCCCGAGTCAAAATGTTGGAAGAGCAGTAAAAGAAAACAGAAGAAAAACAAAGAGGAAGGAGGGAAGTCAAGAGTGTACAATTCTGGAAGCCAGGTGACAAAAGTGTTTCAAAGAGGAGGTTGTGGTCAGCTGTGTCACATGCTGCTGAGAAGTCAAGCAAGCTAAGAGCTGAAAATTGACTGCTGCACTAAGCTACAGAGCAGTCCTGGGGGCCTGGAGGGGTGTTACTAGAGCTAAATGCACAGGTCTGATTGATAGACTTTTCAGAGAGAATGTAAGGAGATCAGTGTCATGTCTATACCACAGCAGCAAGAATCAAAACTGCAATTAAACCTACGACAGCAGTAAAAACAGAAGGTGTCAAGAATAAATCAAACAAAATATGTGCCAGAGATCCTTTGTGGAGGAAATTATAAAACTTTATCAAGATAAAGGGCTGTGTCCTGTTCGGAGGTAGAGAGGCTCAATATTGTAAAGCTATCCTTTACAATCAATAGATAGTCTAAAGCAATCAATATCGCTATTGTAATTCCTATCAAAAATCTTGCAAGGCCTTTCATGGAATGTGATGAGCTGGTTCTAAATTTTGTATAGGTACGCAAAGAAAAGCCAGGGCATTCTTGAAGAGCAGTAATACAGGACTTCCTCCATCAGATATTACATGTTTCCATACAGCTGTAGTACTTAAAACTGTGGGAGGGGTGAGCATAGTGTACATGAGGGGGATGCTTCAGTCATAGTCGGTTGATTGTGAAGGGCAATGGAAGGCTTCCAACTACTTATTCTATTATTAGGCTCCATAATTATATATATATATATATATATATATATATATATATATATATATATATATATATGTTAACTGCTTTAGTGTAGAAAATGACATACAAATAGGATTTATGTATATGAGGCATTTGTGCAGATCAATTATATTTTAAAATGAGAACTAGAGCCGGGCGTGGTGGCGCACACCTTTAATCCCAGCACTCAGGAGGCAGAGGCAGGCGGATCGCTCTGAGTTCGAGGCCAGCCTGGTCTACAAAGCCAGTCCAAGAGAGCCAGGGTTACACAGAGAAACTTTGTCTCGAAAAACAACAACAACAACAACAACAAAGAACTGGAGAGGAATTTTCTTCTTCTAAGACTTTCAGATTGAAACCTGAGAAAAATTATGATGAAAACATTTCAAATCTGTTCCTCTGGCAATTTCCAAGTATACAGCAGGTTAGTGTTAAGTTAGTTGTGGTGCTTCTTCTGCCTCCCTGACCTGTATGTCCTCTGACCAATGTCTTTCCACTCCCATCCCTTTATCATCACTTTATAATAATGCATATATGAAAACACCACCTCATACACTAAAAAGATATACAATTGCATGGGGCATGAGCTGAGGTGAGGGCAGGTTGCTGGAGCTAGAGCCTAGGCCTCCATGTATGCCAGCCCAATTTACTACCATTATACAACTTTTGTTGAAACTACATTTTTAAAAAGAAAGTTTTTTTTAGTTAAAATAAGACTTTTAAGCAGCTGTACACTTTCAGAGCAGCTGTGTTAGCCTGCGAGCATGGCTCTCCCTATTTCTGTACTATTGCCTGTAGAGACAGGACAGATTACAGGAAGCTCAGTATTATGGGAGCAATCATGTCCTGTCTAGTGGTCAAGGATGTACTCAGGCACTGAGCCTCCCAACATTGTCATAGAATAAAAACTGAAATAGACAGGAGAAAATGGGCGGACTATGGCATGCTGGGTACCTTTGGAGGTCTCTAAAAGCACATGGCTGGAGAGTGGACAGAAACCATTCAGGTAAAGCGCCAGAGACCTAGTTTGTTGGCTTGCTTGCTTGTTCTTTTTAACGGAATTTCCCACCAGCTCATGTGACCCAAGACAATACCCAATTCTTCCAGAGCCCTCTTCAGGGTTTCACTAGAGTACACTTTGTATTCACTTCCAGCCTAAGCAGACAAAAACTCTAAGTCCACCTGAGGGGACAGCAGCTTGCACATTTAACTTCCTAGTCTCCAGGTTAGTGAGTAAAGAACCTCCGCTCTATTGATTAGACCTCTCCAAAAATTGCTGAGTCAGCTCTCCAGAAGTGTAGAAAAACCAACCCACGTGCATCCACAAACAGCCATTCTTTAATCAGGAACTGCCATTTACATATTTAGTTTTGAGACTATAAATAGAAGTGTGAGTGAAACTGTCCTGCAAACCAGTGCCGTCTGTCCTCACCCTCCATGCTGCCTGTGACAAAAGTGGCTTCTGGGGGACTGTACAGAGCCCTCCTGTGTGTTGTTCCTCGTGCGCACATTTCTAGAAAGAACACCTGCAAACACCCTCCCAGATGCATGTGCCTATCTCACTTCTGACCAGAAGAGACCTGTGCAAAATGAGCGTGGTCATTGAGAGATGGACTAATGGTGACATTAAAGGGACAGCTGGCTAGATGAGTAGCACCAGACATCATGTGTGCCAGCTGTGTCTCACTTTTCTTCCTTCCCAATTTGGGCCTGCCTTTCCTCTTCCCGGGATTTCGGGCCTGCCTTCCCTCTGCCCAGGATGCTAAGCTGCATAACTGCTCAGAGCTCTTGGGTTGTCAGACAGTGAGCTGAGGTGAACTGCTGCCCTCATGCCAGAACTTCCACAAGACGGATCCTTAGGTGTCTCTCTGGCCGGCGTGCTGATCTAGCTTGTCCGCTGCTCCTGCACGCTCTCCCTACAGCCGACTTTGTTTTTCTCCCTTCCCCAACTCCCTCAGTCACGTGGAAAGGACCGGCTCCTTCTCCCGGTGAGGGTCCATTAGAAAGACAATAGACCAGGTGGGGTTCCCAGGTCTGCTTCCTAAATTCTAAACCCAGGATGGCTCCACTCAGTCTGTCACAAGGTATTCATGGGGTGCCCAAGGGTAAAGCCCACCAAGACTGCTCCCACCTGTGACAAAGCTTACTCCTTCCCACATGTGCCAGCTGTGTCTCACTTTTCTTCCTTCCCAATTTGGGCCTGCCTTTCCTCTTCCCGGGATTTCGGGCCTGCCTTCCCTCTTGCCCAGGATGCTAAGCTGCATAACTGCTCAGAGCTCTTGGGTTGTCAGACAGTGAGCTGAGGTGAACTGCTGCCCTCATGCCAGAACTTCCCTTGGACATAAGAGGCTCAAGCCTCCAGTTTGGAACTGGAGAGGAAATCTAAAACGTACAGACCACTTTCATCACGTACAGTCCCATCTTCGCCCTCTCCTTTGGAGATTGGCTAGTGCTGTTTAAAGCAGCTTTTGCTCTTCACCCTTGAACTATACTTGCTTTGTTTCCTCAGCAGCACTTTTGAGGAACTAATTTATGAAGGCGACGGGGACTGTGTGTTACTCTGGGTGAGTCACTGGCCTATAGTCAATGCTGGGGAGAGTCTTAGAGATAAACAAAAACTGCCAAGGGTGGCTTGAGTCCAGCAGCCAAATGTTCACATCATCCTCCCTGCCCCCACCCCCGACCCTTCCATTTTACGGTGAAAGTAATCAGGCACAGGAGGGGGAAGGGATTTATGGGAATAAATTAGATACTGTCTCACAGCCAGAACAACATTCAGATTCTCAGCTGGCAGAGGAATTCTTGAGCCTGATCTGTAGTGAAAGCATGAGCAAACTGCTAAATGGAATGCAAAGAGAACCCAACTTAATCTCTGATCCAGACCATCTACAAGGAGTCTCTCTCTCGGGCGGCCAGTACTATTCCTGGAAGGCTCTGTGCTCACCCCAGTGGCCCCGCCCTGGCGTGAGAAATTCAGGGCTCTGTCGGTGCCAACTCAGGCTCTTATTTCTGCCGTCCAGTTGCTTGGGTGAAATAGGAGTGAACGCTGCCTATCCATGAGAGGGCAGCTCTGAAAGCGATTTATAAACTGTAAAGTACTAGGGAACGTCAGGTGGCCCTGTCACTCATCCGTTTCTGTTATATACTGCACTCCTTCAGTTGTCTTTTCTCATTATAGGACAAAAACCACAGAATTTTGTGGTAAGAGGTCAGGCCCTGCATATAATCAATCATGCAGAAGTCCCACAGCATAGAAGCATAAATCGGCCTTAATTCTGGATTTCCCCGTCGACACATGGAGAGCATTTGCCAGTCAGAGACCTCATAAAGACGTCACAGATTGGTCAAGAAATGACCCCAGAAAAGCTCTTGTTGGGGGAAAGCCGTAAAGCCTTTTGAAGGCAAAACTTTCAATTCCAAGGGGCGATTATTATTTCTGCATTGAAGTAAAAGCCCTGGTGTTTATACAGCCTTTGATTCTGATGTCAGATGTCCGATGACTCCTCAAACTCCGCTCCAAAAGAAAGAGAAGGCAGTCGCGCTGGGGTCGATGTAGCTAGTGATGGGCTCTGCCCGGAGTGACTGGCCGCTGAGATCAAAGAGCTGAGCTTCAGCACTTTGTAGGGTGGGTCACCCTGAGGCTCTATGAAAGAGCTTCCATCTCTGGCTAGCACCTCACCCAGACTGGATAGTTAGTAAATAAGGGAACTTGAAGGTTGTGATAAATTTGAAAAACTGAGATCTTCATCATTTTATTTATCCCTCTGCCTGTTGTTTATTTTAAATGTCTACTTACTAGCACTTTCCAGAGCAGAGAAAGCCCTGGTAGAGACAGAGAGGGCTGTACTACCAAGTGTGGCAGGGCGGGAGGAGCGTTGCATTGCTTCCCTCCCCATCCTCCTTTTCCCAGAGCCCATCCAGCTGACAGGTGCCAGAAGGGAAGAAATGTTAGTAAATGTTAGTTTCCAGATCCAAAGAAGCTGTCACAAAAGGGAGAGAGAACAAGCGAGCTCATAAAAATCCTTCAACTGAGGGATGTAGCGAGACCTATCTAATTACACGAGATTAGAAACGGTTTAACTTGTTGAGAATGCGCTACATGTGGAATGAAAGAAAATGACACCTCTAGCGCCCTGTAATGATACTGTATTGGGAGGAAAGCACAAAGGGTTTGTTCACGCTATCAGTAACACCAGTTTTTCTCATCCAGCAGTTTAGCCACATCTGGTTTTAATATGGTGGCCTAAGTGGAGTCAGTTAACTTTTCACCCACTGTTCTGGCCCTCCTTTTGCTTCCTTCACACGCAGTTCCATTTGTGTTGGCATTGTCCTCCTCTCGCCCATGCCTCTGCAAGCTGACCAAGGCAGGGGCGGGGGGGGGGCAGGGGGGATTATGCTGAGAAACTGTTCTTATCTCTGGACTCTAGAGGGTTTAACTGTTCAAATAGCATGTTGTTTTGGAAGCAAGGCCTAGTCTTTGTTTCAGAATGCAGATGTGTCCTTCTACCTAATTCATTAAGCCACCAACACTAAACAAGAACTCCCTCGGTTGTTCATGAATTGTGAAATAGCCTGGTTTTGTTTTTTTAACAAAAAGGCAAAGATCATCCTAATTACTTTTTTGGGTGTGTGTGTGTGTGTGTGTGTGTGTGTGTGTGTGTGTGTCAGGGATCAAACCTGGGGCTTGGTACTTGCTGGGTAAGTGCAATACTACTGAGCTGTGTCCCCAGCCCCTCATCTCAGTCACTCCTAAAGAGAATGCTTTGGGAAGTCTGGCACCCATCTAATGGCTTTCTGGCAAAAATAAGGTTCATTAGGCATTTTTGTGTTGCTGTTGGGGAAAAAGGATCTTTGGTGACTGTATATTAAAGGACTGCTATAAGACAGGCATATTTCTTATAAAGGCAGAACTTTTGAACTACAAAATGAGTTCTTGTATCCATCAATTTATACTGTATACAAAGCCCTAAGAAAAAGGATTTACTTCCCCACATTCAGAAAACAGTAGGCTTTTGCAAATGGCTATGATTAAAGGCCATGTTTCAAAATTTATTTAGTCTTTTGCTGTTAACTAATATTTACTCAATTTTGCCTTATTTAGATGTGTACCGCATAGTGCCTTCATGAGCAACAAATTCATAACCCTAGGCTGTTAGGAACTATCCACTCTGATGACAAGGTACAGTTGAAATTGCACTCGATCTTGCTTCTTTTTAGGGCTTTTTGCCGTGTTCTGAGTCTTGCTGGAATGTAGATTGTGGTTGTAAGGGAGGTGTGAGAAAGCTCACCAGGTCCTCCGAAAGTTGTCAAAGGTCAGGTGGCTTCTGGTATATTTTTCTCATCTGAAAGTAATAAACAAGGCACCTCTTTAACAAACGTCTTAGCCCAAAGAAGTAACTGTCAATGGTAAGACAGTAGTGTCACAGAAATGGGGAGTTGGTACTTTTGGGCACATGTAATGGTCTGTGCCTGGAACATTACAAAGGCATTCATGTAGGGCTGGTGCCTGATGCCCTGGAACCATAGAAGGGCCATCCAGAATTCCTGTGTCTAGCCTTGACCTAAGGGACATGCCGTATTTACTACATTCAAAGTCAGCAGCTTTACTGAGCATATACTATGTGCAAGGCCTTGTTCGCTTGCTCTGGTATGCTCTGTAACATATTAATAGATGTCTTTTTCATGTTGACTAGACATCTTTAGCAATCATTTACAGACCACTGCCCCGCACAGGCATTGTGGTAGAGATACCAAGACGAGTCAGAGGTTTGCCCTTACTGAGCATATACTATGTGCAAGGCCTTGTTCGCTTACTCTGGTATGCTCTGTAACATATTAATAGAAGTCTTTTTCATGTTGACTAGACAGCTTCAGCAATCATTTACAGACCACTGCCCCGCACAGGCATTGTGCTAGAGATACCAAGACGAGTTAGAGATTTGCCCTTACGTACAGAGCTCAGACTAAGGGGTAAGAAATTACAGATATTATTTGAGTAGAGAATCCTCACAAAGAGCTATGTGAGTGTTTACAGAATGAGTAATTTGCTCAGGGGGTGTCACCAAGGAGATGTTATCTGAAGAGGGTAGGTAGGATTTCAAGAGACAGACAGGAGAAAGGGAAGAGATTCCGAGCCACTGGAACAGTATGTACAAATACACTGATAAAGTATGCAGTCCTGTTTATCATCCCTGGGATAAGGCAAATATAAGTTGCAGTAATGTCAAGTTTGGATTTGCCTGTCATGATTACATTGTCATTTTAAAATACAGGAGCTTATATTTTAAGGCAATGACAAGAAAAGGCCTGGTGGATTTGAAAGTTCTCCTTATTAAGCTAGGATGCTTATCTGGTGTCTTGCACATAGCAGGCCCTCAATAAATGCTTGCTGAATGATGAGACCCATATCTCTTTCCATTTATAAATTACTGCTCTGTCAAGGATCAGCTTACAAAGCCACACTTCCGCCTGGGAGTTAGGAACGGGTGTTCACGGTTCTGCTCTCTGTCACCCCAGCCTTCCCTAAGTGTTCTCGTGAGAGGCGGGGGGGGTGGGGGGGGACTGCCTTTGCTTTCAGTCCTCACTGACACTTTCTATTTGCAGGGCCTGGAGATGGTTGAATTCCAAAAACAAAATGCCATTTGAATGGGCCAGTCCTAGTGCAGGTGACATAAAGCTTGGTGTCCTAAGAATGTCAGTCATTTTAGCTAATATAGATAAGTAGAACTCACATTTTAAGTTTTATAGTAGAACCTAAATGTGATTGATCAAACATTTTATATGGCAGTAATAAAGATATGAGTTGTCTGCACTGAACAGCCTTGACAGCGAGATGCAGTAATGCTTAGCCTCTTTTTAAGAAGAAGAAGATAAATTTTTATTATTTTTATAAATTATGCAATAACCTTTAGAGAAGTAATAAATTTTTTGCCTTGAAAATCACCAGGGAATAGATGACAGTGAATGTAGTTCAATGTAAACCATTTGCAAATTATATGCAGGTCCACTTGTAATCCTTTTATTGGCTCTCTGAATTGACGCTTTGGGAAAATTCCTATCAGGGAATCTTATTTCATTGTGGACTCTGAAGTGTATCGAAAATGTACTTCTACAGTTTCAAACCTTAGCAGTTTCAAACCTGGCACTTACTTTCAGGCCTAATATCAATAGCTACACCTTTCTAGTGGTCACGGTGCCAAGCCACACAATATAAGTTTGTTCAGCCCCTGAGCTGCTCTGAGTAAATTCATCCCACAAAGTCCCTCACGGACCTGGGCACAGTGTAGGGTGCTAAAGTGTAGCAGTAAATAATGATACTCTAGCTCTGCCCTGTACGGCTCCCTTAGCCCAATGAAATAGTGTGCTATCTATTGGGTCAAGGTCCCTTCTAAAAAGTTGGTTCCAACTGGCCTTGCATTACTTAAGCATTAAGGCATTAGCTTCCTGTTTTCCAACAGAAAGGCAAGAACTTTTGTGCCTGGTGCATGGAGTCCTCCTTTTAAGTCTCATATAGCAAGTTAATCTTTCTGGAGCAGTGCCTGTCAACCTTCCTAATGCTGAGACTCTTTAATACAGTTCCTCGTGTTGTGGTGACACTCCCCCCAGCCATAAAATTATTTTTATTCCTACTTCATAACTGTAATTTTTGCTGCTGTTATGAATTGTAATATAATTTTGGAGACAGGGGTTTGCCAAGGGGGTCATGACCCACAGGTTGAGAACTGGTGTTCTAGGTAATAAACTTTATTCTCTTTGGGGGCCTGTGGCATGGCACAAAGAACTGAGGTTTTGTAAAGCTAAATCATCTGGAGTTCTTTAACTAGCAGTATGACCTTGGGTCATTTTTTCAGATTCCCAGAAGCTCACTTGCTCCTTTTTTGATTTTTGGGTTTTTCGGGTTTTTGTTTTGTTTGTTTGTTTGTTTTGTTTGTTTTCTTTTCTTTTTTCTTTTTCTTTTTTTTTTTTTTTTTTTTTTTGAGACAGGGTTTCTCTGTGTAGGCTTGGCTGTCCTGGACACACTCTGTAGACCAAGGTGGTCTCAAACTCAGAGAGATCCACCTGCTTCTGTCTCCCTGAGTACTAGAATTATAAGCTTGCACCACCACGCCTGGCATACTTGTTTCACCCTAAAATCAGTGCTCGTCAAGAGCCCCTTTGCAGGGTGGCTGTGATGGAGTGTACAGTGGGTAGAAAGCACCTCCTGCCAGGTCAGTGCTGGCAACTAGGGTTAGGAAGTAAAACATCTAGATTTGGTGGCCAAGTCCTCCTGAATCAAATGGTTCTCTGCTTCCTTACAAAGACTCTGAAAGTACTGGATTCCATTTTACCCTAGCTAAAACTCTCTAAGGGAGGAAGAAACAACACAGCTAAAGAAGCAAATGGATTGGAAGGAAGGAAGAAATATGCTAATTTGTTTGGAGACATTTAGGACATCCTGTGACAGCTAGACTTAGTACATTTTCCTCGCTATGAACATTCAATATATTTCCTGTGAGGTTGCATCTAGTCTTTCTGGAAGCATTCACTGACTACCACTGTGGCCCCAACTTGGACGTAGGTGCTTCTTGTTAGGTAAAAGGCATGATCCATGACTTGAAGGAGCATACGGCCTAGTAGAAAGGCAGAAGCTGCAACAGACAACCAATTAGGGAAAATGGCACAACACAGTGCATAAACAACTATCAATAATGGAGCTAAAACTAAGTGTATTAGCATCTCCACCTGCCATACAAAATGCCATAAGATACAATGCCATAAACAACGGGGATTTGTTTTCTCACAGTTCTTGGGGCTGGGAATCCAAGACCAAGGTGCCAGCATGGTCAGCTTGTTCTCTAACTTGCAGACAGCTGCCTTCCCAGGGCACGTTCCTTTGGCCTTTCTTCAGTGTTTATGACAAAGTTTAAGAGTCCTTTTGGTCTCTTTTCTTATAAGGGCACTCATTTGTTTCTTTTTTTCTTTTTTCTTTTTTTTTTTTTTTCAAAACAGGTTCTTATTATATATAGACCAGGCTGGCACTGAACTCACAAATCCACCTGCCTCAGCTTCTTTTTTTGTTTTGGTTTGGTTTTTGGTTTTTTGTTTGTTTGTTTGTTTGTTTTTTGAGACAGAGTTTCTCTGTGTTATCCTTGGCTGTCCTGGACTCACTTTGTAGACCAGGCTGGCCTCAAACTCACAGTGATCTGCCTGCCTCTGCCTCCCAAGTGCTGGGATTAAAGGCGTGGGCCACCATGCCCGGCTTGCCTCTGCTTCTTGAATGCTGGGATTAAAGGTGTGGCATTCTCACCTCTTATTAACCTCATTAGCTCTCCTTACTTCCTTGCTCTAAATATAGACACACAGGAATTAGGCCTCAACATGTGAATTTAGCAGCCAAGTACGTGGGGATACAAATCAAGTCCATAGCAGTATTTGTGTGCATGTATGTGTGTTTACTTTGGTTTTTATAAAGAACGGATCAGATGGCAGTACTCCTGAAACTAGAAAGAGCAGGGAAGAGGCTTTTGTGATCATCTAGATTGCTGATATATTTTGGAAATAGAAACAACAAAGGTTGGTAATAGTAGTAAATACCTGAATGAAAGAATAGGAAGTGTTGCCAAGGATTCCGGGGTTCTTTCTTGGGCAATTGCATGAACAAATGAATAATGGAGGAAGGCTGTGAGTGTGGGGATGAAGTAAGGGTTGGAGCCACTTGGTGGCCTCCTTTCAGTCTCTCATACAATTTAGTCTTTTTATCATTTATTTTTGAGCATTGCAACTTTTTAAACTTTTTATTGATTCTTTGTGAGTTTCACATTATGCACCCCAGTCCTGCTCATCTTCCCATCCCCTCATATCCACCCTTTGCCCTTGCAACGTCACCCCAAAATAAAACAGAGAGAGAGAGAGAGAGAGAGAGAGAGAGAGAGAGAGAGAGAGAGAGAGAGAATGTCTCATTGTGAAAACTGCAGTATGTCACAGTGTGTTCCACCATATATCCCTCTGTCCACACATCTTCACTTGCAAATGTTCATTGCAGTGAGTCATTGGTCAGGTTCAAGGTCTCTGGCTTCTGTACCGACATCGATCCTTACTGGACCTCATCCTGGTTATCCTGTCGCTGTCCTGTATCATGGAGATCCTACAGCTTTGGATCCTGGGGTGGGCCAGTTCAGAGACCTGGATCTGGGCTTGGGTGGTAGCTGAGCTGGCCAACAAGCCAGCCCTCCCTTATCCGCACTACCAAGACTAGCTCTCCAGCACTACTTCGGCTAGGCCACCCAATGCTGCCACTGGCAGTAGGCAGGGTCAGCTTTCCTGCTCCTGTGCCCTCAGGGCTCTCTCACCTACACCCCCTGGACTAGAGCCAGCCCTACTGTGCTGCCTAGGCAAGGATCAGGGCCAGATCACCTGCTCGCATGACCCCAGAGTCAGCTCTCTCAACTGCCTCAGGTAATGAGAGGCAAGGAGATGGAGGGCACCCCCTCCCTCAGGCTACCTCACAACAAAGGAGTGGCAGGACCAGCTCTCCCTAGCTCACTTGAGCCCCACCCACCCACCCTCCCTCCACCACCAGGGCCAGCTGTATTGTGCTGCTCAGGAGAGGTGCAGGGCCCACTCTCCCAATGCTCCAGCTGGTGAGGGACAGGGCTGTCTCTCTACTGTGCTCCTGATCCTGTGGGCAGCTTTTCCAACTGCCAGAGGGGGCAAGAGGTGGGGGGAACATCACCTCTATGCCTTAGTCACTACACAGCAGATGAGTTGTGGGGTCAGCTCTTCTACACTTATACCCTCAACAGCTCACCCACACCCCCGCCACCAGGGCCAGCTCCACTGTACTGCCAGGGCAAGACGCAGGGCCCACTCTCCTGAATGCTGCCAATGGTGAGAGATAGGGCCAACATTCCTGGACACCTCATCCAATGAGGGGCAGGGACAGTTTTGCACAGCCCCTGGACATCCATGTGATCCCCAGTGGCTGTCCTGACTAGGGACATCTTCATAAAACTGACCCCTGCCACTGCATAGCCACGGTCTCAGACATGGCCCTCAGTGGCAACTTGGGCTAGGACCTCACCATGGCCCCGGGTGGTGAGGCTGGCCACTCATAGCAGGCTACTCCTCTCTGCCCTTGAGTCTCCAGTTCCGTCTCTCTTCATGCTGCTCAAGCTGCCCCACTTCCGGTTTTCGCGCATTTGACTACCACATACTCGGACACTGTTGTGGCTCCTGCTGCAGGCTGGCCATGAGGCTGGTGGGCCCCTGCGTGGCATCCTCCATCTGTTCTGCTGTGTGGCATGGCAGCCAGCAGGTATCTATGGATGGCCTCTACCATGCACTGAAGGGCAGGTCTGTGAGTGGCATAGAGGTCCACAGGTCTCTGTCTTCCTCCTCCCATGCTGAGCTGCCTAGATTTGGTTTGATTTGATTTTTATGTGTCCTAGACATAAAGCAGCTTTGGCCACCATACCAGGCATGAAGTGAGGTTGAACAAAGAACTGCTATCTGTTTTTTATACCGCCCCCCCCCCCCGACTGATACAAGAATACTACCATCAACAAGGTGCCTCTTTGACCATTGCCAGGGGGGTGAGGGGAACAATGCAACTTGAAACATGTTCCTCCTGCCTCAAATACCAGTATTTATACATGCATATATACACATATTCCCAAAGCTCACAGGTTCAAAAATATTTGCAAAGCACATAGGATCCTTTATATTTGGACCCTATCTGGTTTTTCTACTTTACTAGCCCTATGTCTGCCCTGAACCACAGTTCCAACCATGTCTTTGACCAAGACAGCCCTTCCTTCCACTTCGCTGCTAAATGAAATTCTACTCTTCCTTTTCTTCAGGCTCCACCTCCCATGTCCTCTGTAAAATCCTTCCTGGACACCTAGCAACTCAGTAGTTGATTATTTTCTAGGAGATGTTACAGTTACTGACAGAGAAAGAGACTTGTTATACTGCAGTGTAATCCACATACTTACCTTTCTCCACAGCTAGCCTATAATGAAAGACCAAAATTGTCTGAAACTTCCCGCCAGCCCCAGCCCCAGCCCCACACCATTCATACAACAGTGCCTGAAAACAGGAGGGTCTCCAGAAGCATGGCGCCTCACACGCAGTCACAGAGGGACTGCTATATGCCTGGCATTCTTTGGGACAGTTTAAATAAATTTACTCCTCTGGATCCTCACAGCAACTCTTATTATTATCCCCATTTCACAGATGGCTTGCCCAAGGTGACAGAATGAATAAGTGGCAGAGCCAGGATTCAGACTGGAGGAGCAGTCAGTGTTCTTAACTGCTGAGCCATCTCTCCTGCCTCTCATGTTGTTTTAGAGATCTATCCATATAGATCAAGTTCTGTTTGTTCAACTGCTTGGTAGTATATCATTATAAGACTATTATTCTGTGTTTTGTTTTTCTCTTCCCATCTTTGTGGACTTTTGGACTGGTCCTGGGTTTTGTTGTTGTTGTTGTTGGTTTTTTGTTGGGTGTTTGTTTGTTCACCCATCACAGTGAGCATTCATTATGTGCTTCTTTTTGTGCGGGTGTATTTCTGAAAACCACAGAGTCACTAAGGAGTTTCAGAGAGTTTGCACCTTTTCTGTTTTGCTAAAGTAAAAATGTTGGCAGAAGCAACGGAGTACAGTGTATAAAAGCAGGATTTGATATATCCAGTTCCAATCCCTAGGGTGTTAGAACTCTGAAAATTTGATTTACCTGTTTTTTCCACCTGTAAAATAAGGAGAAATAAATGCCTGATACAGTCAGTTTGTGAATAAATGGGATTAAACATTTTATATAGGTTAGTAGTGTAAATTTGTTAAGGTTTCTTTTTTTTTTTTTTTTTTTTTTTTTTGAGACAGTGTCTCACTGTGTAGTCTTGGCTAACACAGAACTCACTTTGTAGACCAGGCTGGCCTCAAACTCACAGAGACTCACGTGCTTCTGCTTCCCAAGTGCTCAGGTTAAAGGTGTGCACCACCACAGCCTGGCCTATTATTCTTAATTATTATGTTTTATTGCACAGTCCTCCCAGAAATGTGAAAATAGGCCTTTGGGTAAAATAAAGGTATTATAAATAGGGAAAGTACTATGAACACATTCACAAAACTGCTAACCATTGTTTGAAATGTGAATGATCCTTCTTCCTTGTGATTTTAAGATATTTTCTCATTTCTCTACAAATGGAATGCATTGCTTTTATAATTAGAAAACAAGAATAATGAGTATAATTTTAATAAAAAGAAAATAAACAGATTTTTTTAAACAAAATAATGAATTTTCCTTCTAGTGATCAGGAACACTGCAAGAATAGTGAAAGTTTTATTAAAGCAGCATTGTAGAAGTTTAAAAACAGCCTACATGCTTGTTCACCAGTAGAGGATTGATTAAATCTAATGCATTGTGAAAGAATCTCCAAGATAATATGGTGAAATGAAAAAGGCGAATACAAGCTGCTGTATAGATTATGTTACAATATTGTATTAAAATGTTATCTTTCTGCTTACATATACAGGCTATCTCTCCAAGCGGGTGGGGGAAGAGCTGCTAAAAAGAGTTGGGTATCTAGGATATAGCAGGATCATATTCCCTTACTAAATATCTTTTTCTTCTGTTGGAAGTATTTACTTCCAGCTATTTTAAATGAAGTAATTTTAAAGAATCGTACACTAAAAAAAGAATGGCCTTTTAATAATGACTGTCAATATCTCAACAGTAATTAATCTGGCTTCTGAAGCCAGGGGAGGCAGGCTACCTCAGGGCCCTGACTCCCCCTGGCATCTGGCCCTTGAGCTTATGCTTGTGTCAGCTCTGCTGATCCCAGTCCCAATGCAAGAATGACTCACATGAACTGGGCCCAGAAGGGTGGAAAGTGATTCTAGGCGAGCATAATAACCCAAGTGGGGAAGTACATGTGGCTGTATTTCTGTGCAACTGAAAACAATCGATCATGTGAAGACAGGTAGGCGGAGGGTGAAGAGGGACAGCTAGAGACTGTGTGCAAGCTGGCTGTGAAGGCAGCCTCGCATGAGTCATGCTAAGGAGCTTAGACCCTGCTGTCAAAGATGTGCTGTCACTAAGAGGTTTACTGTAGCCGCGTGGCAAGCTCGTCTTTGTATTTTTGAGAGTTTACTCGGCTGCTACATAAAGGATGAATTGGAAAGGAGGGGTGGCGAAATATGGGAAGAGCGGCTCCAACACTGTAAGAGATGCTAGCCTGAATCAACAATGTGAACTGGGATTTAAGGCCAGGCCTGCCTAGCTCCAAAGATCAAATGTTATTTCTCCGTCCAACACACTGTCTGAAGAAATGAACAATGAATCTCCTGTGTACAGCTTTCCCCACAGTAATGCTAGAAATATTACCAGAAGACATGTCTTTTCATCCGCACTGAGACAAAAATGCCACCTCCTAATAAAGCCTACGGAATCACAGAAGGGATGCCGTTTTAAGGAGGAAACCCCAAAGCATATTCCCTTATCTGTCTGCTTTGCTTATTTTTGTCAAGAATTCTTGCTTCCAACATCTTGGGGAAGCAGGAAATTTGCATCTTTCCTTGTTCTTTAAATATTTATTGGTAGTATAAATTACCCAGTAGACTTTTTCACTTTGAATATTCAAACATTTAGAAAACTATATAAGCTGTGAATTTCCGGCTTAAAAAAAATGGAATATGAGTAATACAAACACTGTAATTCCTACCTTTCAACCTAAGAGGATCCAGCAGGCAATTCATGTGTCAAGAATATCTCCAAGTCAATGGTAAGAGTATTGCTATCACCAGCTTCTCGTAGGAATAGGGCAGTTTTGCTCATGCTGTTTCGCCAGTAGCTGCCCACAAATGGATAAACAGATGGAGGGCAAAGGACTCTTCTGGTCCTATGACATTCCTAGTACTAGCTTGCATGTCTGTCTTTCCTTTCTTTCTCCTATAAGTAACATCCAGAATAGCAAAGCTGACAACATTGCTCCATAGGAATAGGTTTAGGGACAGAGTTTTTTAAAAATCATTTAATGACCCTTTAATTGTTTGGCTATGTTTGGAAGGAATGCAGTGCTGGGGTTAGAGCCCTGTGCTTGCTAAGCAAGCACTCTATCACTGACTTATCCTTTAGTTTTTAAATCACTATTATTTATTATTTATACAGTATTCTGCCCACATGTGTGCCTGCCCACCACAAGAAAACACCAGATCTCATCACAGGTGGTTGTAAGCTACCATGTGGTTGCTGGGAATTGAACTCAGGACCTTCAGAAGAGCAGACGGTGCTCTTAACCTCTGAGCCATCTCCCCAGCCCACTTAAATCAGTATTATTAAGATACAATTCTTGTACCATACAAGCAACTCATGGAAAATGTGAAGTCAGCAGGGCATAGTGATGCACACACTTTTAGTTCCACCATTCAAGAGGCTGAAGTAAGAGAATCATGAAACTAGCTTGGGTTACATAGAAAGTTCAAGGCCAGCCTAGGCTATGTAGACTCTATTACCTAGGCCCTGTGAGACAGACAGACACACAGACAGACACACACAGAGAGATTTTTATACACAAAGTTTTACAACTATTATCACTACCTAATTGCAGTACATTATACCTAAAAGAAATCACGACCTTCTAGCAGTTAAGCTCCTCTCATGCAACCAGTCTACTTTCTGCCTCTCCAAACGTGTCTATTACAGACATTTCCTATAAATGGAGCTTCACAGTGAACTTTCATTGCTTGTCGCTTTCACTTACCATGGCTTTTTTTGGGGGGCGGGGGTCATCCATGTTGTATAGGAGAGTTTTGAGCCAGCTGTTTGTGGTTTAGAGTATCACAGTGTTTCATATATTTTGGGCAACTGAAGAAATTCATCTGAAACTGAAGAGAAGCCAACATGAATACAACCCAGAATGAATGAGATTGTAGCCATACTCATCTTTGGCACTCATATAATTATGCTGAGCCAAAGATCTGTCTTAATAGGATGTAGGCCCGGCTTGTGTTTTGTGACCTTCTGCTGGCACTAGTGTCATCAAGAAGAGCTCGTGAGGGCTCATATATCTGGGTGAGGCACTTGCCTCTTAGCTTGTGTCTCTGGCTCAGGCAGAGCTTGGGTGCAATTCATCTTCAGACATCTGAGAAAAGTATGTCGGGGATCTTCTGGTTCCATTTGTTCTGTTTGCCAGTGGGCAGAGCACACCACACTGTGCAGACAGGTTAGACAGTTTATTGTGGGCTGGTGAAAGCAGATTAAAAAACCATCAGCTTGGTGGGAACCTTGCTAAGAATCCAATCCAAATGTCAGATGAAATATTTACACAGCCAGGAGATAAACCAAGGGAAACAGTGTGCCCTTTGTGTGTGCCTCTGAGTGTTGCAGGCACACACAGAGACGCTGACCATTTGTCAACTTCCAAGATTTATTCTGCTGCTTCTGGCAAGGGACAGCCTAATGATTTAATAGCTTGTCAACACCTACACAGAGAAACAAGGACTGGCACTTCCTCATTTCTTATTTTCTTTACTTTAAATAGGAATTCCCATTCTAAGTCACTGGAACCTGGAAGTCAGACTGTCAGGTTTCCCTTAACTTGAGTGCACAGTTCCTGAATCTGAGCATGATGAATGTTATAACTTTCCTGTTATACAAACACAGGTCTGGTGCCCTTTTAGAAGAGCCATTGAGTGCGTGTTCTAAAAGCTTGAGTGTTTGCTTCAGACCGTTGCCATGAGCCAGTTTCAAATGGAGTGCAACTATTTTGTTTCTGTCCCATGAACCTCTTGAGTTGAATGTTGCTTGACCAATCTAATGCTTGGTTGCCACATTTACATCTGAGATGGACCACTGTGTACAGGGCTTTAGCAGGGAAGGAAGCTGGAATTCTTGCACAGAGTAATGCTCTCCAGGCACCCTTGAGCAAATGGAAGTTCCCCGAAAGCAGGGACCTTGTACTTCTTTAGCTCATCAGATCCCACAGAATCTAGTTCAGCATCTGGTCCACTGTCACTTTAGTTCATGTTCTGATAATTCAGCCCTGATCCACAAAGAGAGTGACAAATTAACCAAAGAGTTAAATTGTATATTCAAACAGTACCTTAAGTGTCCTCGGCCTTTATCCCCAAAACAGATAATACAGTGATGGAATGTATAGCTGTATGTCTCAACATATATGTGCTTTAATATACACCCCATTGGCTTGTTTAGTGCAAATTCTGATTCAGTAACTTTAGGGTGCAACCTAACATATTATGCTCCTGGGTAATATAATGTCACTGGTCTAGAGACAATATTATAAATAGCAAGGGTCTAGAGATATACTAGCCAATATTCTCACTACTAGATATTAAGCATTTGATAGATACACTTCAGATTTCAAAGCCTTAGTAAAAGCATCAAATACTCCATTTGTCATTTTATATAATTGATAATATTTTGAGTATACTAAATAAGATATATTCTTGGTCAGGGGTGATAACAGATGCCTTTAATCCCAGCACTTGGCAGGAAAAGGCAGGAGAATATCTGTGAGTTCAAGTCCATCCTGATCTCTATAGGAAGTTCTAGGCCGGCCATGAATGTAAGACCTCTCTCTTCCTCTTCTTAAAAAAGATATGTTCTTAAAAATTAATTGCACTTACTTGCTTTTATTTCTTTTATGTGGCTACCCAATGTACTTTGATTAATATGTAGGTCACATTATAATCCTGTGGAAGAGCTGGTGATATGGCTTGGTTTGGTGGAATGTTTGTCTTACATGCCTGAAGCCATGGGTTTGATTGACAGCACCACATAAATAAGGCATCATGGCACATGCCTGTAATCCTAGTGCTCAGAAAGTGGAGGCAGGAGGACCAGAAGCTTGAGGCCATCCTCAGCTACATATGAAGATGCAGGCCAGCCTGGGTTAATTGAGACCTTGTCTCAAAAAATATATCCTAGTAAGCAGCACTGGTTTAAAGCAGGAGTCAGCAAACATTTTCAGGAAAGGAAAAGATCACAAAAGTTCAAGTTTTCAAACCATATGTTCTCTGTTCCAACTACTCATTTCCAATGCTGCAACACAAAGGCAGCTGTAGACAGGATGTATATGGATGAGTATGGTTGAGTTCCAATAAAACTTTACTTACAAGAACAGGTAGCAGCTATGTGCATCTGCAAGTTCTATAGTCCCAGCACTTGGGAAGGCTGAAGTGTAGGATACCTTATGTCCAGGAGTTCTAGACTGGTCTGGAGAACATAGTGAAACACTATCTAAAAAAACCAATTTGAAGTCATAGCCCTAAAAACAACCTACAATCATGGTGAAAACCAATGGCCTTATAACTACCAGATAGGAAAACTAGCATCAGAACCCTCATTTTCAAATAATTACTTGGCCTTTCTAGTGGGTCCTTCAAAAGCATCAGTTACAATAATTTCTTTATTAGGCCTAACACAAAAGCACACCCAACATGAAAAAGATGTGTTTGTAGCATTTGTCAAAACCAATGAGAGGAGGCCTGTGAGATGGCTCATCAGGAGAAGACACTTGTTGCCAAGCTTCATGACCTGAGTTCAAACCCCAAGACCCGCATGATAGAAAAAGAGAACCAACTCCCAAAAGTCCTCTGACCTCCATACAAGTACAGTAGAGTTCATGCATACATATGTACAAATTTTAAAAACTGTGAGACATACTCATCCTAGGAATTTTATTTTATATGTATATATTTGTTTTTCAAAATACAGTATCTCTGTGTAGCCTTGGCTTTGAACTCACAGTAATCTGCCCTCCTCTGCCTCCAGAGTGCTGGGATTATGGGCATACACCACCACACCAGCCTCTCCTAGGAATTTTATATTCTCTGTCTCTGTCTCTGCCTCTCTCTCTCTCTCTCTCTCTCTCTCTCTCTCTCTCTCTCTCTGCCTCCCTCCCTCTCTCCTTCCCTCTCTCTCTCAATTTATTTATTTTTTATTCACTTTACACCCTGGTCATATCCCCCTCCCTCCTCAATGTTCAGTCCCACCCTTCCTCCCTCTCCCCTTTCCCCTATTCCTCAGAAAAGGAGAGCCCCACTTCCCATCTACCCCAGCTCATCAAGTCACATCAGGACTGTGTGTGTCCTCTTCCCCTGTGGCCTGGCAAGGCAGTCCTACCAGGGAGAAGTGATCAAAAAGCTGGCAAGAGAGTCTATGTCAGAGACAGGCCCTGCTCCCCTTACTAAAGAACCCACATGAAACCTGAGCTGCCCATCACATACATTTGCACACACACTCTCTCTTTAGTAAGCCACTTAAACAACCAAGCAAGGACTTCAGTGAACACACAAGAATGTATGGCCATAAAAACTGTACCAGCAAACATCAACATTTAACTTAGTAGATCAGAACTTTAACTTGGGTATGTAATGATTTATTATTAGTGTGTGTGTGTGTATGTGTGTGTGTGTGTGTGTGTGTGTGTGTGTGTGTGTCTGTGTAGCACATGCATGCACGTGCCTCTGGAGGCAGGAAGAGGGTATCAGGTTCCATGGAACTAGAGTTGCACAGAGTTGTGGGTGCTGTGAACTGGACCCAGATCCTCCTCAAGAATAGCAAGTGCACTTCTGAGCCATCTCTTAAGCTCAAAAATTAGGTATTTAAATATGTGCAAGGAAATTAAAAGAAAGTATAAGAAACATGTCTTACTAAATAAGACTATCACCAGGGACAGAGATTGCATTTTAAAATAACCACATAATAGAAACTCTACAGTCAAAAAGTACACCATTGTATTCAAAATTCACTAGAATGACTCACAGCAATGTTGAGTGAGCAGACTGAATCAGCAACCTGGGATGGGTCCATTTATATTATTCAGTCTAAGTTACATAAAGAAAAAAAAAGAAAAATAAACAGCGTTAGGTGCCCATAGGACAATATCAAGCACTCTAAACAGACATGGTTAGAATCTCAAGAGAAAGGGAGAAGAGTGGGGAGAAAAAACATTTGGGGACATAATGGTCCAGAACTCTCCAAAGTTAGTAAAAGGTGTGTGTGTGTGTGTGTGTGTGTGTGTGTGTGTGTGTATGAGCACGCTTAAGAAGCCCAACAAAAATAAATAAATAAATAAATAAATAAAAAGAAACCCAACAAGTCCAAGTACACGCATCTCAGAGACATCCCCAGTGAGGCAGGTCATAAAGCCCTGGCCAATAACAGAGAACCGAAAAGAAGAGGAAAAGTCAGCATGTGCAAGCAACTTTCAGGAAGATACTGCTTTCTGATAACAACGCATGGGTGCCAAAAGGCTATGGGACGACCTAGAGTGCTGAAAGGGGAAAGAACTGCTATTAAAAAAAACTATCTGGCCTAAGTACTCAACAAATATGAAGGAGAAATTAAAGCATTAACAGATCAACACTGCACGATTCTGCTGTTACAAGAACTACTAAACCTGCTCAATAAGAAAATACTAAGGGCCCAATGTGGTGGCACACACCTTTAATCCCAGCACTTAGGAGGCAGAGGCAGGCAGATCTCTGAGTTTGAGGCTACCCTGGTCTATAGAGTGAGTTCCAGACATCCAGGACTGCACAGAGAAACCCTATCTTGAAAAACAAAACAAAGTGAAAGAAAAAAAAGAAGGAAGGAAAGAAAGAGAGAGAGAGAAGAAAGAAAAAAAGAAAGAAAGAAAGAAAGAAAGGAGAAAAGCAATAGGAGACAGGGCTGTAGCTTAGTGGTAGAGTGGATGTGGCATTGTGGCATGTGTTAGATCCTGAGTTCCATCCCCAGCCCTAAAGGGGAGGGCAGTACTAAAGTGATTTCTTAGGGCTGAAATGAAAGAATACTAAGCAGTCATTTTGTAAGCTCGGAATGGTGGGGTTATGAATTGAATTCAAGACTGGACTACATAGTGAGACCCTGACTCGAAGGAAAATGTATTTTCCTTTGTAACTATTTTTGCCATATAATTTAAAAGATAGACACCCAAAATAAGAATTAAAGTCAGCTTCAATATATATACAAAGAAATAAAGATATGGTTTGTATGTCAATAGCAACACAAAGAAGGAGTGAGGACATGGAGCTATATAGGAGCAAAGTGTGTGTGTGTGTGTGTGTGTGTGTGCGCGCGCGCTACTGAAATTAAACAACTGGTATGAATCCAAATGAATTGTTAAAAGTTAAGGTAATCCAGAGCTACACAGTGAGACCCTGTCTCAAAAAACCAAAGAGGGGGAAAAAGGTAAAGTACTAATTGTACTCCCTAGGCAATTGCTAGAAAAAATAGGCACGTGTATACATGTACACATACAGATACACATTTACATATGTTTAATACATATATTTAAATTAGTAAGAGACCTGAAATGGTATACTAGAAGATAAGTAATTAAAAAGTAGGCTGAAGCCAGAGGTGGTAGCGCACGCCTTTAATCCAAGCACTCGGGAGGCAGAGGCAGGTGGATCTCTGTGAGTTCAAGGCCAGCCTGGTCTACAAAGCGAGTCCAGGACAGCCAAGGCTAACACTGAGAGACCTGGAATCAAAAAAACAAAAAGTAGGCCGAAATGGGGGAATAGAGAAGTAAAAATACTAAAACTTCTAGAAAATGAAATGTGACTATGACATACATAGACTATGTCTTACCAGTAGTTAATATTAAGTGTAAATGAGTAAGCATTATAATTCAAGTTAGAGATGGATGAGGCTAAGGATGTAGCTCAGTTGGTAGGGTGCCTCAATGCCTTTGACCCTCATAAACTGGGTTTGCTGGTTCACACCTGTAATCCCAATCACTTAAAAGATGCACACATAAATTCAAGGTCATCACCAACTACATACATAGTGGGTTTGGATACATATGAACCTGTCTTGAAAGAAAAAGTCAGAGACTGACAAATGGACTTTTAAGGGATCCAACTATATAGTATTTGTAAGAAAGATGCTTTAAACTCAAAGACATACATAGGTTGAAAGTAAAGGCTAGCTGAGCGCAGTGGTACACGCCTTTAATCCCAGTACTTGGGAGGCAGAAGCAGGTGGATCTCTATGAGTTTGAGGCCAGTCTGGTCTACAAAGTGAGTCCAGAACAGCCAGAGTTACACAGAGAAACCCTGTCTCAAAAAAACCAAAGAAAGAGGGGAGGGAGGGAGGGGATAGTAAAAGATAGATACATCATGTGTAAATAACCAAAAGTATAGCCAAGATAGTTATATTAATAAACAAAATCATAAATGTGTATGCATATAACAACAAGACAACAAAATATATAAAATCAAAACTAGAACTGAAGAAAGAAATAACAATGCAATGATAATAATTGGAAATATCTTTACCCAACTTTCAATAATGTATTGAATAACTAGTCAGAAAATCAGCAAGAAAATGCATTTATTAGCAAAATGAGAAGACAACCGGGGTATACTCTTTAAGTACATATAGAAAATTTTCCAGGATAATGCCATTGTCATACCACAAAGCTAGATTTTAAAGAATTAAAAATCATATAAATCTGCCTTGAAATTAAATTATATGGAAAAGAACCAGGTGTGGTAGCACACATTTTTAATCTCAGCATTTGGAGCCAGAGGCAGGCAGATCTCTGTGAGTTCTAGGCCAGCCCGGTCTACATACTGAGTTACTTTTACTCTAGCCAGAGCTACAGAGTGAGACCCTGCTGGGGGTGGGGGTGGAGAAACACCTAAATAAATAAAATGGGAAAGAATGAAAATAAAAGTCCATAGAAGAAAGACATCTGAGGAATTCATTCACAAATGTGTAGAAATTAAACACCACACTTCTGAATAACATAGACTGATTTGGGACATTGGATTTGTTAGGGTCCTCCTGAGAAAGAAGACACATGTATGCGTATAGTACGGATATCTATTCCAGTCTGAGGCCAGTTCAGCAGCCAAGCTAGAGAGGATCAGGGAGAGGTGATTAAAGAAGAAATCTTGTGAAAAGTTGTAAAAATAATTTGAGATTGAAGATAATACAGCAAAACTTATATAACATAACACATATTGCATAAATAATATATGGAACACAATGAAAGCAATCATTTGAGGGAAGTTTGCAGCTGCAACTGCATATTTAACAACAATAATTAAAAAAAAAAGATGTATCACAATTTGAAACCTAACCTTCCATCTTAAGAAAATAGAGTGCTTAAAAAAAAAAAGAAAGAAAAGAAAATAGAGTGCTGCACCCTTCACATTAGCCACAAGCAATATAAAATATCTAGGAGTTACCCTAACTAAGCAAGTGAAGGACTTGTATGAAAAAAATTTCAAAACTCTGAAGAAAGAGATTGAAGATGACCTGAGAAGATGGCATGATCTTCCTTGCTCATGGATCGGGAGAATTAACATAGTAAAAATGGCCATCCTACCAAAAGCAATCTACAGATTCAATGCAATCCCTATCAAAATACCTACACAATTTTTTAAAGACATTGAAAGTTCAATTCTGAACTTCATATGGAAAAACAAAAAACCCAGAATAGCTAAAACAATCTTGTACAATAAAAGGTGCTCCGGAGGAATCTCCATACCTGATCTCAAACTGTACTATAAAGCAATAGTAATTAAAACAGCATGGTACTGGCACAGCAACAGGCTGGTTGATCAGTGGAATCGAATCAAAGACCCAGATATGAATCCACACACATATGGTCACTTGATTTTTGACAAAGAAGCCAAATCCATTCAATGGAAAAAGGATGCATCTTCACACAAATGGTGCTGGCTAACTGGAGGGTCTATGTGTAAAAAAATGAACTGGACCATATTTGTCACCTTGCACAAAACTCAAATCCAAGTGGATTAAAGACCTCAACATAAAACCAGAGACACTAAGCCACTTAGAAGAAAAAGTGGGAAAGAGCCTGGAACATATTTGCACAGGAGACAACTTCCTGAACAGAAAACCAACGGCCCAGGCCTTAATGTCAACCATTAATAAATGGGACCTCATGAGGCCTGAGAAGCTTCTGTAGGCAGAGAAAGAGGCACTGTCAAGAGAACAAAGCGAAGCCTACAGGACTGTGACAAAGATCTTCACCAACCCTCATCTGACAAAGGTCTAGAATATCCAAATATATAAAGAACTCAAGAATTAAAACACACCAACCGAATAACCCATTGAGAATGGGGCTTGGAACTAACAGAGAATTCTCAACAGAGGAATATCAAATGGCTGAGAAACACTTAAAGAAATGCTCAACCTCCTTAGTCATCAGGGAAATGCAAATCAAAACAACTCTGAGATTCCATCTTACACCCATCAGAATGGCTAAGATCAAAAACTCAAGCGACACCACATGCTGGCGAGGATGTGGGGAGAGAGGAACACTCCTTCATTGCTGGTGGGAATGCAAACTAGTACAGCCACTTTGGAAATCTATCTGGTGCTATCTCAGAAAAAATGGGAATAGGGCTTCTTAAGACCAGCTATCCCACTCCTTGGAATATACCCAGAAGATGCTCCAGCACACAACAAGAAAATTTGCTCAACCATGTTCATAGCAGCCTTATTCATAATAGCCAGAACATGGAAACAGCCTAAGTGTCCCTCAGTAGAAGAGTGGATAAAGAAACTGTGGTACATATACACTATGGAATACTACTCAGCTATTAAAAACAAGGAATTCCCAAAATTTGTGGATAAATGGATTGAGCTAGAAATGATCATAATGAGTGAGTTAACCAAGAAGCAGAAAGAATCAAATGGTATATACTCACTTATATCTGCATACTAGCCCAAGGGGCATGTCCCACGAAAGCCTTCACTTACCAGGAAACTGGGACAGAGGGGAAGGCATCCTATTGGGACTCTAAATGAGAGACGCATGGGAGAATAGCAAAATAAAAGGATACAGAGGGTCCTAGAAATCTACAAGTAGAACAATATGATAGGCAGATTTGGGCCCAGGGGTTCCCGCTCAAACTAAGGCACCAGCCAAGGACAATACAGGAGGTAAACTTTAAAAACCCCTACCCAGATCTAGCCAATGGTCAGAATATTCTCCACAGTTGAGTGGAGAGTGTGATACGACTTTCTCACGTACTCTGGTGCCTCACATTTGACCATGTCCCCTGGAGGGGGAGACCTGGTGGCACTCAGAGGAAGGACAGCAAGTAGCCAAGAAGAGACTTGATACCCTATGAGAATATACAGGGGGACATAATCCCCCTCAGGAACAGTCATAGGGGAGGGGAATAATGGGAAAATGGGGGTGGGAGGGGAGGAATGGGAGGATACAAGGGATGGGATAAACATTGAGATGTAACAAGAATAAATTAATAAAAAAAAAAAAGAAAATAAAATTTTAAATAGCTCTTCGTGCTACTGAAAAAATAAAAAATAAAATAAAATTGAGATCTGAGTAAAAAAAAAAAGAAAAGAAAAGAAAATAGAGTGCTGGGGTGCATCAAAAAAAAAAAAAAGACAAAGAGATGCTAACAAAGCTCAAAGCAAGCAGAAGAAAAGAAATGATCAAATTTTATTTGGAGAGATGGCTCAGTGGTTAAGAGCATTGCTGCTTTCCCAGAGGACCCAGATTCAATTGCCAGCACCCACATGGCAGCTCATAATCATCTTTCTGCATGTGACTCCAGTTCCAGGGGATCTGAAATGGGTTTTTGTTTTGTTTTGTTTTGTTTTGTTTTTTTGCTTGTTTGTTTGTCTTCCAAACACCAGACACACACGTGGCAACATATATAGAGAGAGTAGAGATATATATATATATATATATATACATATACATATATACATATATATATACACACACATATATATATATGCAAAAACACTCATACATAAATATAAATAAATACAAAACAAAAAACATATGGCAGCAGTTTGAGACAGGGTCTCATTGTAGCCCTGGCTGTCCAGAAACTCACTATGTAGACCAGGCCGGCCTCAAACTAACATGTCCCCCTACTTCTGCCTCCTCGGTGCTAGGATTAAAAGTGTATGCCACCACGCACAGCTCCAGAAAAAAAAAATTTAATTAATGAAACCAAAAGTTAGTTCTTTGGAAATTGCCATCAAAATTGACTGAATTTTAAGTAAGTTCACAAAGGGAATACAGAAAGTGTGATTTAAATTATGTGACTAGGCCACAAAAAAAAAAAAAAAATGCTCAGGAATTTGGTTAAACATTTCTGGTTGTGTCTGCAAGCATTTTTCTGTAAGAAAGTAGTTTTTGGGTCAGTAGACTAAGTAAAGGAGATTGCCCTGAGCAGAGTAGGTGGACATCATCTAGTCCTTTGAGGATCTGAATAGAAGAAAGACGCAAAGGAAGAATTCTCTTTCTACACCTCGGCCTCTCCCTCTCTAGTCTGACTGCTCAGCTATGACATGAGTCTTCTGCCCTTAGACTGGATATACATGCATATTCCCTCTCTCTCTCTCCCTCCCTCCCTCCCTCCCTCCCTCTCCTCACTCTCTTCTCTCTCTGTGTCTCTCTCTCATCTCTCTCTCTGTCTCTCTCTCTTCTCTCTCTCTCCTCTCTCTGTCTCTCTCTCTCACTCTCTCTCTCTCTCTCTCTCCTCTCTCTCTCTCCTCTCCTCTCTTTCCCTCTGTGTCTGTCTCTCTCTCGTCTCTCTCTCCCTCCTCTCTCTCTCTCTCTCGTCTCTCTCTCTCTCGCTCTCTCCTCTCTCTCTCTGTGTGTGTGTGGTTTGGGTGGTGTGTGTGTGTGTGTGTGTGTCTAGATTTTACCCATCATTTGGACTGTTTTTCTTTGGGCTCTTGTGAAAATAAACATAGTCATAAGCATAATAAAGTACTGATATAATATAGGTAAAGCTTAAACACATAAACCAAATGGGGAAAAGACACAAAAGGCATTTATATGAATCGTCCAGAATCTGCACCTCCACAGAAAACAAAACAAAACAAAACAAAAAAAAAAAAAAGATTCATGGTTGCCAGGAGCTGGAGGAAGGGGAAGTGAATGCCTAATGGGCATAGAGCTTCCTTCTGGGGTCATGAAAATGATCTAGAATTAGATACTGGTTGCACAGCCATGTAAATAGATTTCTTGTAAACATACTGAATCATGCACTGTAAAAGAGTAAATTATATTTCAAAGAAAAAAAGGACAGAGGGACAGATTGGACTCATGAGCTGTTATTTGCTGATGCTGGGTCTAAAACAATGGCTTTTGAATCACACAGACTAGAAACAGTAGTCTAATTTTCAACCAACAAGCTCTATGGCCTTGGAAAAGTTACTTAATAGCTTTAAGCTTCATGTCTCTATACAATAGGACTGTGTCCGGTATCTCCCTCTTATTGTGTGAGGATAAAGTTGGGCCAAATATCAACTCTATGAAGTTACTCTTATCTCCAAGGCCTTGAGCTGTCTGGCTTTCAATGCATGTGAATGAATAAAGGACTCAGCTCTGTCACTGATTTGGGATAACAAATAACAGCAGCAGGCCTTTATATGTATATATATACACATATGTATATATACATATATATATTTACTGTATGTCCATCCATCCACTCATGTATGCATGTCCAAGATCCCCACCATGTGCTAAGCCCTGTGCAGAAATAAAAAAACACACTATATCTCCAAGAGCTCCATCCATCAGGAAGTGAATCATAATCCACAGCGTTCTACCCGTTAGTACAGACTGTGTGCAAGGGTGCTAAGGAACGCGTGAAGACTCAGAGATGACATGGACTTAGGAAGGAAGAACAGCCTGTCATCACTCCCTGGAGGAAGCAGCAGCTGGAGATTTCAAAAATGTCATGTGAATTACTCAGGTGAAAGAGGTCAGAATGAAATCAGGAATGAGGTTAAAGCATAGATATGTACACGCTACAAGGCTCAGGGTCCCTTGGTAAGGTTCAGGAAACATGGCCAAAAGCCTGGTTCTAGGAGGCAGGGGATGGGTATCTGAAACAACTCACAGAGGCCCAAGTGTCATGCAAGTTTGGTCCTGAACAACTCATTCTACAGTAATCTCTATCCCCCTCATCCTACTTTATTTCCCACTGCAATACTTATCACTAGCTGCTGTATTCTACACCTGTTTGTAATTTACTGCATGTCTCCTCCCACTAGAACAGAGTTTCTCAACCTGAGGGTCACAAGCCCTTTGGGGGTTGAATGACCCTTTCACAGGGGTCGCTTAAGACCATCAGAAAACACAGAGGTTTGTATTACAATCCATAACGGTAGCAAAGTTACAGTTATGATGTAGCGATGAGAATAATTTTATGGTTGGGGTCAGCACAACAGGAGGAACCACATTAAAGGGTCACAGCATTAGGGAGGTTGAGAAGCCCTGCTCTAGAATGGGGGTTCCCTGAAGACTTGGCTCAGTGCTGCATCCCTTATGCTTACCACAGGCACTCGTTGGTCTTGCCAAGCTAAAGAGACTCAATACATAGTTTTCATTAAGTGAGCGAGTGAAATAAATGCACAGATTCATGTCCTAGGAACTCCCAGGAAAACAGAGACAATCATCAAACAGGACCCAACCTCTGGGAGCCTACAGGCCAGCAAGAGACGCAGTGCACTGACCGACATGACCGACATGAACACCTATCCTGTGCTCCCATCTCCTCTTGTCCACTTTCTGACTTCTCTTCCAGAACTTTCACTGTCTTGTAACCATTCAAACTTCCCACCACTTACATATATTTCTCAATGCCAGACAGGGCTTCTGCTTTCCAAAAAGTGCCTCATGTCCCAACATATACCTACCCTCCCACCCAAGACTCCCCAAGCAAAAACCCATCCTCAGCAACTCCTATATATGCTAGATGGTAGGAACATGACCACATTAATTTTTATCAATGTGTGAACTCATGCCATAGCAGACTGTGGTATATAATTTTTAGGTTTTATTCTGGAAATGTCTAAGCATATGCAAAGGAGAGGAAAAAACAGAGAGTGGACCACTAGTCACATACCTCCTCCCATCTTCCATCTTTATTCTGTCCTCCATTGTTTCTGAAAAGGGCCAAAAAATATGTGTTTCTAGTAGATAAGGGGAACTGAACCCAGGGCCTCAAGAATGCTAAACATGCAACTCTACCACCAAGCTACATTCCCATCCCAATAATGAATGACCTTTACTTAATATAATCATGATAAAATCATCAAACAGCCAAATTAATACGATCATCATATATTAGTGTCTGTCACATTTTACCCAATTATCTGAAGAAATATTTTAATATAGATTTGTTCAAATTGGAATCTAAACAGAACCCAAAAGAAACTTACGTTCAAGGCTGGTTGGTAGAATTTCAGACCTCATGGAAAATGACACTATTCATCTTGAAGCCTCTGGGAACATTCCAGATGCTCTAACCCCAGGGGACAGCCACCCCTTGGCCAGAGAAAACAGCCATTCAAGATCCACACTCCTGTTCAAATATATCTACCTTTCCCTAATAAGGGCTAAAGGAACAGGGTGAGGAGAGAAAGGGGAGCCAGAGGAACACCATGTCTCCTGCCCATCCAACCTCAGCCCCTACCCGCAACTAGCTGACCTCAGACATCTCTGGTTTAGCTGTATAAAAATAAATAATATGAAGATGATGTTCCAACGTTATAGAGAGTGTTGAGTGACTGTTTAGGCAGCAAATTGTCTCTGTCTTTTTTCATTTTGGAAGCTGCTAATCTGCACTTCCGGTTTACTCAGGTAATTAAGTTTTATTCCTTCTCAAGTCTCTGATGGAGTTGAAGACCAGATAGCTTAGGTTTACAATTAAGCTTAGTTGTTTAGGGGTTAAGATGTGTTTAGGTCTAGATAGATGCTTTAAGTTGATAGAGATGAGATATGATAGATACTGATTTACATTCAAAATTTTAGACTAATCAAGATAGGAAAGATGTTTTTTTCAAGGCTGCCAAATACAAATAGTGAAGACACTAAGAATGTAGCATTTATATAATTCCTGATTGTTTCATGGTTATTTTTGCTGTAGGTAGTTTACTATATATATGTGTGTGTGTGTAGTAATATAAATGTATGTAAAAGAATAAAAAATATTTAATAATAAAATAATAAATCATAATCACACTCATTCCTGAGGGTTACTTGCCATTATGCCTAATTCCACTACAGAGCAATAATAATTATGCATATCATCCAATATGTGTCAGATTGACTTGTCCTGAGTTTTATTTGATTTTGATACTAAACTGCTCTGGAAAACACTGCATTCAGAACTTGTAGCTCCTGGTCTCTCTTGGGAAGCACGAGACCAGCTGTTGGCCAGCCCACAGCTGAGCATCCTTTTCTGGACTTCGAGTCCAGTTACCTGCCATGTGTGCCCACTTTTGGCCACCTGGGTCAGAGGTGTTGGCCCACAATTTCTCGCCAGGGACTGTACATCTGGGCTTAAAGCAGAATGAGTTACATAGACAGAAATGGCCAGAATAGCAAAAGCCTACAGATTCCACCAGTATCAACTGCTGTTTCCCCTCTCCACAGGGATCTAAGTCAAGGTTTTTGGTTTTGGTTTTGGTTTTTTTGTATTGGGGGGGTTGTTTGTTGTTTTTTGTTTGTTTGTTGTTTTGTCTCATGCCACATTGTCATTATTCTTCCCATTTCGGAATGTGAAGTGAACAGATATGTCCAAAGCCAGTGACTTCCTTGTTAGCAGAGCCAGATGAAGAATCCAAAGTTAAAAATGATGAAACAGAGCTGTAAGAGCCACAGCCCAGTCAGACTCCACCCATAAAGCATTCCTCTGCGCTAGTAACTGTATTGTCAATTCAAACATGGGAGCTGTGTTCAACTCCTAAGAAGCTAGCACGGGAGAAGCGAGTTTAGGGCTAGAGTAGGGAGCACTACTTTCCAGCTCACATTTGTTAACTTGAAAAACCAAGTTGAAGCCTGCACCAGGAGGCTGTCCAAGGCTGAATGTCTTCGCATATTTTCTGGCCACTCTGGCAGAAGATATTTCACTGCGTGCTGGCACCTCGGTAGCCAGTAATCAGGTACATCCAGTGTTGAAGCAGGGATAATATACCCAGAGGCCTAATGGGACTTCCCCGCGGGTCACATGCAAACCCAGTGAAATGAGTTCAGGCCATCTCTGTGTCCTGCTGTGTCCTAAGGGAGCATCTTTGTGTCACATAGTTCTGGCTCCTAAGAGCAGCACTCCTGGCCTAATAGGGGAAAAATGGCAACAAACAGTAAGACAGAGTGAACCAGAGGGCTACAAAAGGCCTTGTAGGGGTCTAAGGAATTCTGCCTTTGGAGACTCGGTGAAGACTTCAAGGAGGTTCCATTTGAGCTTGGTCATTACAAATGAATGGGACTGGTGTGAGTTGAGAATGGAGGTCTGGGAGTTCTTTGCAAAAATGATGGCAAGCCAAAGGGCAGGGAGGTGTGACAGAGTGTGATAGAACCCAGGATCCCTTTGTAGATGTAAAAACGTGACCATTCATGTACCTCATGGCCTTCATAGTTTAACGTCAGATTTCAGGGTGGACCGTCACTCCTGTTTCCTGGCTCTCTATGATCTCTGCACCCCAACCTTGCTTTTGTGACTGTCTGCCCTCCTTTTTTTTTCTAGTAATCTTAACTCCAAAAGCTGCTCTAAAAGATGCCATTTCATTTTGATGGCCCTAAATTGTGTGACATCACACTGGCCCACTGAATGGCTCAGCCCTGTCATAGTCCAGCTTCTTGGAACAGCAAAAGAACTTGTCTCTTTTAGGGTCAAATCCAGCAAAGCTCACAGCCTGCTGTAGAAGAGAAGGGAAAAATCCCCGCAGCCCTTGGACTCTGAGCTTTGGCTGCCGGTGTCTGCTGACCCAGGGCTGTAGTTCTTTAGCTGTCGTCATCTTCATTTGAGGGACGTTAAAACCTTCTTGGTTTGAATATGCCAAGGTGATGAATCATCCTGTATAGACTCTTAAATAAACCTAGGGGACAAGACTAAGTGTACCTTTGCTAATCAGTGGATGAGCAATGCTACAGAACCTTGAAGGGGCCCGACAGCCAGACTTGCGTTAGAGGATTTTGTCATGGAAGCCAAAGTCCTTCACTTGGCTAACCCCTAGAGCTTTTCTCCAGGTCTCTTCCTTTGATCCTTAGAAACAACTCTTGAAAGATGACAGGGTCAGAGATTTCTGTCCCCATTTTATCAGTGAAGAGACTAGACCTTGAAGGATTAGGTGATAGCAAGTAGCTCCTGTGTTGGAAACCAAGCTATGGTGACAGTGCTGAGGGGCCTTCCGGCAGCAGATGAGCCACAGCAATACTGACATCTTTACAGGACAGCATGCAGGCAACATCTGTGGTCCTGATTCTACATGCTGTTCCCAGGGTACTCTCCTTAAGTGGTACCTCCGGATGTTTGCCATGTTTGTCCCTAACCAATGCAGCAAGGAGACAGTGATAAAGAACAGTCCTAGCAAGCAAATCCCCCTCCAAGACATAAGCCGCTCACTCCCTTCTCACCAGCATGATCAAGTTCAACCTGTATAAATCTATTTTAGTGTATTTTAATTGCTTGTAAACTGAGTGTTTCCTGGATATGCCACTGACCATGAATAATTAGAGTCATTTCAATGACTGGGTTTTCGAAAGTGAATGGGCAAGCAGACAAAAAGGGCTGCTCAGAAGTGAGAGTCATTTGTTAAAGCCTGAGTGGGAGCATTTGTCTCAGCCTTCTCCGGTTTTGTTTTGTTTTTGTCGTGATGTCACTAGAGCCGCCTGTTTTTCAGCTACTCTGGCTGCCCTTCATTTTTTATGCATCTCTCATGTTAAGTAATACCAGCTGTTGACAACAACCAGGCCCAACTGGCCACATGTCAGAGTCATTCATTCACCGTGCAAAACTGTATGGAGTACCTACTGGCCAGGCTGGTACAGATGTCAGGAACAAGAAAAAAAAAAGAAAGAAAGAAAGAAAGAAAGAATAGGGCCCAGTCCCCACTGTTGGGAGGACACTGTCTAACAAAATAAAGAGATATATAAACAAATTGTTGCACTAAATGTGATAAATGTAGAACACTGCCCAATGGGCTATTGTGGGATTATGGGAGGAAGTTGGTCTATCTTGGGCCCTGGAATCATGTATCAGAGAGCCAACCTTCAGCATGGGCTCAGGGGGGACAAGGGAGCTAACCAGATAAGAGTGGGAGAGACACTACAGTTCAGTGGGTCCACAGAGAAAGGGCCTCAGACTAGCCTTGGTGTAAGATAAGGCTGAAAAAAAGTCTGTTGGTTGGAACAGATTGAAGGCCTTTGTGTTTCTTGCTTTTGCACTGGACATGGCCTTGAAGTCAGTGGAGAAGCCTGTGATAGTTTATAAGCAAGAGGAATGATCACAGATCTGAATTTCTGACAGAAAACTCAAAGCTGGTGGGAAAATAAGTTAGAGGCTAAACTCCAAGTGTATGACTTTATTTGGCGTCATCCTCCGTGGCTTACAGAAAGAAGCCTTTTGCCTGCACCTCTGTGGTGGCGCTTCTTAGATCACAGCAGGTGATCATTTGCAGAGCTGGCTCTCCATTCACTCCTGAAGGCAGGAACTAAGTCCCATTCATCTGTTCAAGGCCACGTCTGGCACACAGGCATGCACAGGAATCATATGTATCATGTGAGTCAGTAAGCAAATGAATCGATAGGTTCTAGAAAGTGCAAGCCCAGATGGTGCTGAAGTAATCTATCTGTTGGATGTGTCAGTGAGAAATCCCATGATGATGGGGTTTCTGGTCCATCCATAGGTTTATTCTCTCTCTACCACACCAGACAACCTGTCAGCAGGCAGCACAAAAGGAACATGTGCTATTTGGAGAGGAAAGTTGCCCAGAGGTCTGTGCTAGTAGTGATTTTGACCCAGTCCTCTGTCCTTCTTCTATAATGATTGGTTTTTTTTTTTTTTGGAAACAGGATCTCACTTTGTAGCTCAGGCTGATATTGAATCCATGACCCGCTCACTATAATCCTACTGTAGCCTCCTGAGTCTATAAATTAATTTTTGGTGACATGTTCGGCTATATCTCCATTGTCATCATTCTGTTTCTTCTGCCTTTCTTCCCCTCTCTACCTTCTATTCAGGCCTTACTCATCCTTTAAGACAGCTCTATTGCTTTCCATCTCCTCATGAAGCCTTACCTGTTGTCCAGTCCTAACCCTCACAACTCAACTCCCACTTTAGAATTCCCATCGTCCTAGACAGCAAGTACCATCTGCTATTCCCTTAGTCTGCATTCCCTACTACATGATAAGCCCTTCGAGGCCACAGGCCTTCACCACTGTCTCCTAGCACCTAGCACACTGCATCCTGCCAGACGACAAGCATCCAATGTTTTTATACTCTACAAAGTATCTCAAAGGAGAACAGTGGTCCTGGGAGTGCCCCAGGCCTCGGTCTATCTCTTTACACACAGTTAGAAGAAGAAATTTATTTTTGTTTTGTTTTGTTTTTTGTTTTTTGTTTTTTTTTTGTTTTTTTTTTTTTTTGAGACAGGGTTTCTCTGTGTAGCCTCAGCTGTCCTGGGCTCACTTTGTAGACCAGGGTGGCCTGGAACTCACAGCAATCAGCCTGCCTGTGCCTTCCAAGTGCTGGAATTAAAGGCGTGCACCACCACGCCTGGCTTAAGAGATTTTTCTTTTTTGAGGGGGGAAAAAGACATTGTTCATCAAACAATGGGAAGAGCCCAGTGAAGGATATCCTTTAAGCCAGAGTATTGAAAGTATTCTGAAAGCACAAAAACCAACTGCCTCTAAACAAAGCACAAGACACTAACCTGTTCCCAGTCATAAATTCGATTTTTTTTGCTAAGGGGCCTTATTGTATGGTAGGACTCACCCACAGTGCTGAGGGAACAAAAGAAGGTGGACATTCTATATTAATGGCGTTAAACTGGATTAGATCTACTTGGAACACATTCTTGAGAGCCAAGAACTCAAGGGTTCCAGGTGGAAATGTTCCACAGATGATTTGAAATGCAGGTCAGAGAAGGGGACAAATTCCATGGGTCCCTGCAGAGATTTAATCAGAATGGCAACTGAAAATGTGTGCTCTTGCAGAAAGAGTGGCTGAAGGTATGACCAGAGAATTGTACTTCTGACAAGATGAAGGGGGGGGGGGGCGTCTACCATAAGAAGAAGGGAGGAAACAATGATGGATGGTGATGGAGAGGATATAAGGGGGGGAGCTTGGCATGTGATGATAGAAGATCAAATATGATGAATGATAACTGAAAAGAAAATGTTACATAGGACAATTAGGAGGTCACTATTTGTCCTTGATCTCTTCCTGTACCCTGCCCTGCCCCGGCATAGGAATCAGAACCCGCGCTCGTACCAGGAAAGCACTTTACCACTGCATCCCATTTCCACCCCTTTTACACTTGATTTTGACGTAGGATCTCACTAAGTTGCCCAGGCTGGCCTGGAACTCATTCTGTAGCCCAGGGAAATTCTGAATTTGCAGTCCTCTTGCCTCAGCAGTCTGAGATTACAAGCTTTCGCGACCAGGCCTGGCTAGCTCACAGTCTCCTAATCCATCAAATACAGAGAGGACACAGCTGACTTAAGCTCCACCCTTCCTGCCATACAGCACCCTTCGTACACTGAAAATTGAGTAGGGCACATGTTCCTGCTGAGCCCAGAGCCAGCCTCAGAATCCTCCTTAACATAGTACCCCAGGCAGCTACTACCAAGTAAGGAGAGCTGCCATTAAATTGAAATGTCTTAGAGTAGGGGAAAGAAGCAAAGCTGCTATGTGATGAAGTGTCCAAGGAATGAAGGGAGAAGGCGGTGAGGAAAGCGTATCAGGTAGCTCGGGGATATAGGAAGGGCAATTACTTGGCATAGTGCAAGGATCCAACCAAGGTAACAGTTACTTATCCCCCAGCAGAATAGGCTTCCAAAGTCATCTTAGTGCATGTCCAGCAAACAAGCCAGATACAACAATACCCAGGTGTATTCCCATCTTTTATCCCCATCCTTGGCCAAAGGGAGGCTGAATGTAAAAAAGAACAAAAACAAAAAAGCTTCATGTGTAGGCTTGTTTCCAGAATATTCATTTGATCAACAGAGACATATGGTATAACCAGAGTTGGCCCAGCATGTATTTATGAAGGAGGAATGCTCTCTAATAGTGGAAACTTGAGTATCCGCCGTGATGTGGGGAAGGTATTACTCTTGGCCAGGATTCTTCCCCCAAAACCACGCCCTGAAGGACATTTTTGGCTTTCAGGGAAAACCCTAGAGAGGTGGAAAGCCCTGCCTTTGTCTTTTCCTGGTTCTTCCTCTCAGGTGCCGAGCATTTACTACAGGCCAGGCACTGCGCATGCTCTGCATGAATTAACTCATTTTCTGTTACCTTGCCCTTCTTTCTTCCCGCCCACCACTTCCAGGTTCTCAGTTCTCAGCACTCCTGTCTAATTTTTTCATAGTCACTTTCACGTGATCCCTCTCTTGATCTTGCTGCCTCTCTTTCTGATTTCAGAGTTCTTAGAGACAGGCTAAGCTCTTCTAAACTCACCCACTTTGCTCAGAACAGACATTTGTATAGAAATTGATTTTACTCACTGTTATGTTCAGACTTCTTTTTCTTTGTATAGTTGATAAGGCCTAAGAAGAAGGGAGAATGCCTGGCACTAAAGAGTGATGTTTGTTGAACAGTTACTATAAAACAGGTGCTATCCCCACGAACTCTCGTGCCCCATATTTGACCACGCCCCCTGGATGGGGAGGCCTGGTGGCACTCAGAAGAAGGATAGCAGGCTACCAAGAAGAGACTTGATACCCTATGAGCATATACAGGGGGAGGTAATCCCCCTCAGTCACAGTCATAGGGGAGGGGAGTAAGGGGAAGATGGGAGGGAGGGAGGAATGGGAGGATACAAGGGATGGGATAACAATTGAGATATAATATGAATATTAGCAATTAAAAAAAGGACAGTGCTATCCCTGTCCTGTGATACATCCTGTGAACCACCTCATTTTATTGTTGCAACAACCCTATAAACTAGGTTCTGTTACTTTCCCTACTTACAAGCAAGAAAGCCAAGAGATGAATTAGGTCATACAGCTAGTAAAGGGCACAACTGAAGCTAAGGGCTCATCACACATAACTCCAGAAGTCCCTGTCTTTAGCTAGCTCATGACTTAGTGGAAAAACACACTAGGCTGGAAGGCTAAAGCCGTGGGTTCAAGTTCACAGCTGTGATGATATTAATAGTATTATTAGGATATTGGACAAGCCACCTAACCGGTCCACCGCCCCACACACTGAACCAGCACATTTATTACAGTTATTCCTGTCTCTCCTGTTATTATATCGTTCTCTAGATTTTCATCTTAAGAACGTGACTGAACCTTGATCTTTCTTGTTTTGTTTTCTTTTCTTTTGTTTACTCCAGCCTTTCTAGGGGGTCTAGAATGATGCTTAGTACCTCACAGAATGCATGCTCATGTTTATATACACAGTGCTGCACATTGGCTAGTTCAGGCACCTCACTAGGTAGGTTAACTATGCAAATAGGCTATAGATATGTGCACAAGTCACTTCTAAGTTCATTAGCTAATGAAATAAGACTTGTTAATGTTGGGCATATTCTGAAATTAAATGTAATTGGTGCTCAAGTAAGATAATGCTTCTGGGTTTACCTGATTATTTTGCTTAATAAACTTTTTTCAATAGCAAATGTTTTTAAAATTGTAATAAAAAAAGAAAAGTAACTTTAAGCGATTGAAATAAGGGCTGGGGTGCAGCTCAGTGGTAAAAGACATATTTTTGCATGTGCAGGATCCTGGGTTCCAGCCTCAACAGCATAAGAAAAAATATCTAAGTAATAAAACTATTCCCATAATCAATTCATTCATTCATTTCATTATCCATTCCTTAATTTTGTTCAAACACACAGTTCTTAGTATATAGTCTTGGATAGAAAAGCCTTATCATTAAGCAGCTCAAATATACTGGCTCTAGCCAACAAGTAAGGTGAAATGTACCTGGAGTTGAGACAGGAACCAGTTTCCATTCTAGCAACTAACAATCTGCCTTTTCTTCCACCCTCTTGTCTCCCTACCATCTTCTCTACAATAGCACATATCACTTTGACCTCTGGGTCGTGGTCTGGAGAGTTCTACCTTCCATCCTCTGCCTGCTAGCAATTGCCTTTGATGTTCTGCTTCCTGCTGGTTCAATCTAGCAACTAATGGAGTTATTATTTTTTGTTTGTTTGTGTTGGAAAGCCATGGCAATAAAATTTACTCCCAATAATACCACTACAATTTTATGTCCTTAAAATGTACCATCAATGACATATGTAATAACCGAATTTCCTGTAAACAGAAATGTTTTTCTGGGGGAAAAGAGGGCTTTTTTGTTTCCATCATGGCTGGACCTAGGTTCTTTGATGGAGTAATTGGAGATATAGGAAAGTTTGAGATGCAGCATATGAGACCATGTTAGGGTTCAAAGTGCTGGTATTATGTTATTCTGGTTATGATGAGTTCTGCTCACAAGGTGATGCAGGACAAGAAGTGCTCTTCATGGCCAAGGCCCAGGCTACAGTCAGAGGCACAATGTTCCCAAATGATGACAGAGAAAAAAGCTTCAGGTCCATAAGAAAAATTGGACTTCTCCTGGTGGAATTAAAGGTAATTTTTAGAAAAAGGTGGAATTTGAGGTAACAATTAGAAGTTTGAAAGTCGCTCAGAATATTCCAGGAAGAACGTTGGACAGAAGGGACCATTATATCTCAAGCTGGATGGGAGATATGGAGGCTGCTCTGGCCCCAGGGATGAGTGGCCAGCGTGAGAAGCTGTAGCATCTTCTTTATTGCTTCTCCTCCACGATTACAAGAGGCTTCTGTTCATGGCTCTTGCCAGCTCCTCCCTCCCCCATCTCTCTCTCCCACCCTCCCTCCTTCCCCCTCCACGTATCCCTCTCTCTTGGCTTTTTGTCCTACTGCTCACTGCAGTTCTTTTTTCCCCCAAAGACAGGGTTTTTCTACGTGGCCTTGGGTGGCCCGGACTTGATTTGTAGACCAGGCTGGCCTCGAACTCACAGAGATCTTCCTGCCTCTAATTCCCAAGTGCTGGGATTACAGGCATGTGCCACCACGGCTGGCTTCACTGCAATTCTTTTCCCCAACCATTTTCCAGTTGTGTACCTTGGTCTTCTGTCATGACTTCTCTTGCACACCCTGCCTTCCCCTCTCTAGCCACATGCCAGATATGATGGCCCAGATTCCCTACTGTCATGTCAAACCCAACTGACAGCAAGCCCATCTTCCCCTGGCAAGACTCACACTGCCCACTAACTTACCTATCAGTGGCACTGAGATCCTCCCACTCATCCTGACACCAAATCCACAAGCTCCCTTCTTACACAGCCAACAAACAGCCAAATCCTGTTGCGTTTCCTCGTAGGTTATACTGTCTACTCCATCGCACCGCAACTATATGCTTCAAGTCCTCACTGCTTCTCCCCAAATACCACTGTGTTTGCCTCCACCCAAACCCTTAGCCTTTCTGTGCTTCAGCCTTCCCCAGTGCCTAGCACAGAAAGTTCTGTCTCCTCAACCTGAAGCCAAGGCTCTCCTATTTTCCAGCTCTGGGGGTCCCCACATACATCTTGATTCCATTTAACAACCCCCACCACTGCCTGTCTGCCATCACCCCCATCCTTCAAGGCCCTAATTCTCCCACTGGAGGTGAACCACTGTGAAATCTCAATCACACTTTAGTTTACTCATGCAACAAATATGAAATGAGCACCTGTTTTCTGGGCCTTGTGCTAAGAGCCATGGGTAATGTAAAGATGCAGAAAACAGTACTTTGGGCCCCCTGTGATTCTTTTGTCTAATGGGCCACAAAACCAGATATAACTAAATCTGAGTCTTTCTCCGGCTGTTCCTGCCTTCATGTTGTGAGCCCTTTCCCCAGTGCCTGTAAATATACTCAAGATGCTCCTGTCTTAAATCACCCCTGAGCCCCATACCAGATCAGACTCCTTCACAATAAACGAAGCACTGTCATCTTAATTCTCGTCTCCACTTCCTCCTGTCCAAATCCTTACCTTACCTTGAGCAAGCCCCTGTCCACACCCTCCTTCCTGTGGGCACATGAGGAAGACGGTTTCAGCCCTTGTCGCATTTAAAGTCTCTGGGAGGGGCTAGCAAGATGGCTCATCAGCTAAGAGCTCTTGCTGCTCTTGCAGAAGACCCAGGTTCGATTTCCAGCACCCATATGGTAGCTCGCACTCATCTATAACTCCAATGCTGCCATGGCCTCCAAAGGCACTAGGCATGCGTGTGGTGCATATGCATGCGTGCAGGCAAAACACTCACACACCTAAAGTAAAAAATAAAATCTTTAAGCTCTCTGAGAGATTTCGTCTTGCTGTCAGAACTGTTTCCACTCCATCTGCCCACCCCAGAGGCGTTCTGGCTCTCCATGATTTTTCCCTCGACTCTCTTCTCCCCTCTGTCACAAGCCCTCCACCCTGCTGGCCAGGGCAATCTTATCTGCTTCCTTAGCTTTGTTGTCACTGTTAATTCTCAAATCTGTAACACATGTAGTGTCCGAGGCCCAGCCTCCGTTTACACTGGGTCTACTGTCTCACAGAGACAGTTGTCATTGGGATCCTGACTCTGCATGTGCTCCCCCACTAGAATCACCCCTCACACTCCAAACCTTCTTCTGGGTCCACAGGGTGGATCCTTTTACTGTTCCTTCCCCAAGGCCAGAAGCCTTTAACTCTCCTCCTTTTCCTTATTCTCCATATCCAAGTTACTCTTCCTGTTGATACTATCTTTGAAGTTTTTTTATTTTTCCATTCCTCCCACAAGTGTCCCTGTCCCACTTCTCTAAGCAACCCTCAGGGCTATAGCACCAGCCTCCTAACTGGTGACCCTACTCACATTCATTCCTCAAATTCCAGAAGTCTCCACATGGGAGCCAGGGAGCCCTCTCAGATACACAGATAGCCCATTCGCTTCCTGAATCTCCTCCAAGCCTCTACACATTATCCCACAAGTATTTCTTCACCACCTATCAAGTGCAAGTATTGTTTTGAGAAATGGCAATATGGCAGAACAAAACCGTGTTCTTGCCTTCATGAAGGCAGATGGTAAAGGCACGGCTGAGGTAAAGGCATGGCTTGGCAGGGCCTACCACAAAGTTCTTGCTTGCCTCCTTGTCACCTCTCTTCAGCTAATTATACCGAATTTGGTGGTCTCCTGCTTCAGCTTCCTTGCCTTTGCCTGGACTCTGCCTGGACTGCCTCCTCCCCACCCCCATCCTCCCTTGGCCAGAATACACACACACACACACACACACGCGCGCGCGCGCGCACTATTTAGTTCCTCTAGCATACTTTACAGAGGTGATCTCCAGGATAGCATAGTTCTAAATCTAAGCTTTGTGCATAATATCTATGTTTCAGGTCCTCATCTTAAAACAGAAACAATATTGGTTGGTTGTGAAAATTCAGTCCACAAAAGTGCTTAGATACTTTAAGCGTGTGACAAATGATAAACTTGTAGTACACATTAGCTGTCATTACTTTTACTTTAGTGTTCTTCTTGTTGTGTGACTAATGCACCACTGCTCTGCGTTTATCTCCCCTAGTGACTAAGCGAGTCCAGCACATAGTAGGGAGTTACTAAGTGCTGGGGGAAAGATAGAAAAATCAGCTGATTTGGGTCCATGGCTGGGGTTTCCTGTGACCAAGCAGGATTATGAGGAGTAACAACAAGCTCAAAGGCTTCCCCTGCTATCTTTTTGACCACATATCTAATTGCATACTGCTTTCCTTGTGTGCACAAGAGCTGCAAAGGATTGAGCAAGAATAGAGAATTAAGTTGGGTTGAACTTAACTGGAGACAAACTATTTACATTCCTTTATTCATTGACTCATGGGGTCAAGACTCGGACCCTGCAATGACCACCCCGGAGCAGCCATTACCTTCAACCCCCAGCCCTTTGCCTCACTGCAATACCTCCCATTTGCCCTGGCTCCACACTACCGTGTTCCCCTCAACAATGTTTCAGCTGAAGCCCAGGAAGCAAAAGGAGTGCTGCAGGAAAAGGGGGAAAGGGGTGGAGAGGGGTTAGCACCTCCCTTCTTCCTTTGCTGAGATCAAAGCCAGTGTGTTCCCTTGAAGGCCGGCTAGCCCCTTTCATCTCCGGCCCCACCTGCCTGGATGGGACTGCAGTGTGCCCATTTCCTTTTCTCGTGGAGCTGGAAGGCAGTTCCAGGGTGGGGTCATCAGCTATTTCTAGTGCTGGCCAAATCCCTCCACCTCACCATCTTTTTTGCGTCCCATGACCAAGTTTCCTCTTTACCTCAACAACCACATAAGTCGAAAGACCCTGGAACCAGAAACTATGAGAGAAGTCGCTTTCTCGGCTGACCCTAAGGCTAACCTAATGGCTGAAGCAAGTGAGGAGGCCAGAGGGCTTGGTCTGGAAGAAGGAACAGACTCTCCTTCCTACATCTCAGCCGTGAGCACTTCACCCAGCATTCCTCAGAGTATAGAAGGGGACAGAGTTAAGCAAGGGCCTCTTGCCCCCAGGAGAGAAGAATTCACATTTATCAGAGTCCTACTGTAGCCCAGGCACCCAGTTAGGTCCTTTGATAGATACTATCTCCTAACAGCCCAAACAGGTCAGCATTTATCATCCCTGGGGTGGAAATGACGAAACAGAGATTAACAAGCTTACCCCAGACACACAGCTAAATCCAGGCGCCAAATTCCAGCTGTCCCTGACCCCACCACCAGAGCTCTTTCCACCCTGTCACATTGTCTCCAGAGCCCAGGAAGGCTGTGTGTGCTGAGGTGACTCTGAATTACCCCACACAATTAACCAGACGCCTAGCTACACCATTAGCAAATGAGCTTGATTCAACGTACATTCAAGGGAAAACTGTGATGACTTGAGTTTGTCTCTATGGGCTATGCAAAGAGCACGTGACGGAGTCTGTGGTCTAGCAGAGAGGCTAGAACAAGTGAAAACTTCTAACTCGGGAAGGGAGACAGCCTCACCCAAGCAAAGGCTCCAAGACTGGGAGCAGCCAGCTGCCATGCATAACTGGCTTCCAATACAGAGACTTTCTTAAACCATCTAAGTCGTCCCCACCTCCACCCCCAGCCCCCCAGCAGTCCAAGAATAGTGCACCTAAGCAGGACCTGAGGAAAAAGGAGTATCTGATCGGCAAAGGTGGGGAGAAGCTTGGGAACCCAGACTTGCCTGTTACCTGCAGTCAGTCTGCTTCGGCAAAGATTGATGGTGTTACCCAATGTGTGGTTCAATCAGTTAAAGGCAGGTGCAAATGAAGCCAGGATAAGAGGCTTAATCTTAGTAGAGCTGTTTCGTCACATGGCAGGCATGTAGTTCTGGCCCCTACTGGCCAACTGTGCTCTTTGTCAAAGGGGACTAAAGTAGGAAAGTGTAGGTAATCACATAATAGGTGCTCAAGTGAGAACGTGCTGTTCCAAACCCTTGGCTTGACACAGCTTACAGCATGCCTTGCTGACCCAAGGATCCGCAGTGTCAGCTCTGCACGTGGAGACAGCAGTCACTCCTTTTATATCTCTGCTAGGCACCCTGCCTCATATATTTTTATAGTACTCTGATGCCAAGGGTGTGGGTCTCCCCAAAGAGCTCCTTTGATGCAGCTGCCTGTATGCTGTGACTCTAAGCCTGTCTCTCCATTCCCATGAGATGAGCACATCACTTGACACTTCTCAGGAGAAGAGGCCGCCCGCCACACCTGTTTGCAGCCTTCTCTTCTACGACTTCAACTAAGGGGCCCTCCTTGACTAAAAATAAATGCTTCTCAAGTTTCTTCCACCATGATGCGGGGGGGGGGGAGTCTAGTTTCTGAGTGTGTCCCCCACTCCAGGTAACCCTGCTTTTCTATTTCATATTGGGATTTAGTAAAGATAAGCTCTACTCAAGGTAGCTTCCATCTCTAAAATTTAGGGTGCCAGGAATCACAGAGTAACATCTCTGGTGAGGAGTAAAGTGCCTGTCCGTTTCTGGGTCGATTCACAGACAAGGCATGAGAAACATTGGGACATTTTCAAAGAAACGTGTAGGATTTTCTTTCATGGTATGCAAAAACTGTCTCCCCATGAAATTAATCTCATGGATTCCACAAAGACACTATTAGAATCTCTAGAAATTGTCCCACAATCTCTCCCATGGTGCCAGATGTACATCCAGACTCCTAACAAGGACAGTGTAAATGACAGTGGCAGTAACTTATGGTTCTTTGAGTGGTATCAAAGTCACGGCATAGCAAGATCCCTGTTTTCATGGATGCTGTACCGTTGGAGGTTTGGTTTTGTTTTCAGGGAATTTGGATTCCCTGGTTTACTTAGCACCTAACAATGTCACTATTGAAACACATCATGTTAAAGACCATATGCGCTCTCTCCAGAGACTGCATACAAATACTATTTCTGTTTAAAAAAAAAAAAAACTAAACAGAAATCGTAGCTTTGCATAGTTTTCATTCAAAGACTGGTCTCATTTGAATGATTCCCTTTGTCACAGGGCGTTTTTTTCCCCAAGTGGGCCCTAACAGAAGCTAAATTAGATGCCGTGACTTCCCAAAGGTCACAAGGAACCATCTAGTGAGCTAGAGATAGAATCCGCAAGCCTTTATTTTGATTCCTTGAATTTAAAAACATAAACTTTACTATAGAGAAAGAAAAACTGAAGTAGTCTTAGTAGACTTAAGTGCCATTCCTGGAGCAGGGAATCCAAGACAACAAAAGCTAATGGGCTGTAAGGCCAAGAGATGAAGAAAACCCGGAGACTGCCTACCTTTAGAGAGCTCCTGTCCAGTAGGGAGAAGAGAGGGCAGTCGCTGTTGAAAAGTATCTATCTGATGCTTATGCGCACCTAGAGGACCCTCAAGAGTGGCTCGTGCATCATAACAGCCCTCCATGCAACTGGCACTGTGACCTGCATGGGCCAGGCAAGCAAGCACTGTCTATCTGAATGGTGGCCGAAAGAGAGCCACCAGCAGAATGCCGTGGAGGTTGGCAGAGAACGAAGGACAGCTTTGTGAAGGAGGCAGGCAGCATTTGAGCTGTGCCCAGAAGATGAGGAGGTTTTTCCCCCCACAGGCAGCATGGATTGGGGGTGCAGGACAGCAGTGAGTTCTAAGAAAGAACAGAGTATGGAGAGAACACAGTAGGCTAGCCTGCTAGAGTACAAAGTGCATGAATAACTAACTGCAGTTGGAGCTAAAACGCTGAGGCCCAAACAGTGAGACCCCTGACAGCAAGTTCCCAAATTTCACAGTGCCTATGTCACTGACGGTCTGAACAAGTAAGCATAGTGATGCCACCAGGGCAGAGCTTCCTGCCACATCGTGCCACTCTGCACTTTGAGGCTGCCCTGGCCTTGTCAGGAATGGTGAACTTCTTTCGATTGTCCTGTTTGTGTGCGGTTTGCTTTGGAGGTTTTATGTGGTTTGTTTTGTTTTTTTGGCCTTTCCCTTTTCCTTACAGTTTTTCACAGCATATGGTCCTGATTATGTGCTGGAAATCACGCCAAGCTGCCGGCCAGACCGCAATGAGCCCCACCGAATCCAGCAAACCCTCGACTACATCAAAGGTGAGCGCCAGCCTCCAGCCCTGCCCTCCTTATTCCACCCAGTGTGTGGTGGCCTGCCGCTGGGGGCTTCCTCAAATACCATTTGTCTTTTGGCAGCTAATCATTCCACTGACTCGGAAAAGAAACCTCTCTTTGGCCTGACATCTTGTAGCTGGAATTCTACACAAGCCACTCTGGTAGAGATTGTCACTTCACTGGCTAATGTCACCTTCAGAAGAACAAAAGGTTTAGCTTTAAGGCACTTCCAAGGGAAAATCAGTTCTAAAATATTCTGAGAGCTTTTTTCTTTGAAAAGGCCAACAGTAAAACTATCTTTAAGGGCCAGGGTATGTTTTGCAGTGGTAGAGCATTTGCCCACCACTCCATCTCCCACCAACACTGTGAAAAAGCAAAGCAAAAGCAAAAACAAAAACAAAAAACAACTCCTCTTTAAGTTGAGGGAAATACAAGTGATGAGTGACTTTAGACTTGAGAGGTTTAAGGAAATACAGTGACTTTAGACTTGGGAGGTTGGGATAAGGAAGGTGTTCCTCTCCCAGACACTCCTGCAGCGTGGTCCGAGAGAGCCCTACAAGTCTATAGAAGTCTGGTGAGTACGCAGAGATTTGGATGTTCTCAGAGGGGACTCCAGTCTTGTTCTTAGAACCCAGGAGTAGAGCTGCTACCCCACACACACCCACAGACACCACATTGTTCTGTCCCCATAATAAAGAGGACTAGTAGTCATATCTCTGTAGTTCACTAGCTTTTTGGAGGTCTCTGCCCTCAGCTTTCCATTAGAGCGCCCCTCCCAGCCTCTCAGCTGCCTCTTTAAAGACTTGCTTCTCATTTATCATTTAAGTATTTAGAACAGTCATTTTCCTGTTAACTGAGTGTGTGTGTGTGTGTTTGGATCCTATTTGCAGAGTAAAGAGGCCAAAGATATCATATTGCCTGTCCCAAAGAGTGAAAATCTCTTGTTTATTCATCAAATGATAAATACGGTGCTAGTGCTCCCACTGTGGCCTCTCCCCTGGTGTGTAATCCTGGCTGAAGAGAGGCCTGCTCAAAGCTGAGTTCATCTAAGGGAATGTGCGGTGTTCTAAGGGTCTTCATTGAAGGTCATGTTCACTAGCAGAGTGCTCAATGACAGCAGCAAAGTCTGTAGTGAGGACTGTGTTTTCAGGGTTCCTTTGGCCTGAGGAAATATTCTATGCTAATGAGCCATAGACACTCACAGCTTAATGCGCCTGGTTAGGTTCTAGAAGCCAAACTGTCTTCTTCCTCTAATGTTTCAAATCACCTTCTTCTGATCTCCCGATGGCTACCAACTCTGCAGGTCCTCACTTTCTAACAGATCTTCCCCTCCCCCTCAAGTCTTTAAGGCCCCCATATCCCTTCTGTTGCTGGCCCTTCTCATTGTACTACAATCTGGATGAAGACTGGTGCTCTGCACCCTTCACCCTTGGCGTCCGTCTGCTTGTCTCTGATCCAGAGTATAGTCCCTATTTTCCCTGAGGTTGACCGGAAACCAGTTTCTCTTGTCACTCTTTCTCCTACCTTGCCATTTGCCTATCCAGGCTCTAAATTCTGGTGGCACCCAAAGCACTCAAAACAGAAAGCACGCACACACACACACACACACATACACACACACACACACACACACACACACACACACACACCTCTGCAGTGCCCTGCTCCTACCAGATGTGTGCACATGTGTGTATGCCCTTGCCCCCCACCCCGTTCCCCCACATTCCCAGGCACATCATTCCAGACGGTGGTGACATTGGCTGATGGGGACATGAAATTGCAGGAGGTAATGCAAAGGGATCTAGAACAGAAACCTACTCGGGGTGACTCAAGATAAAAGGCGATGATGAGGGTTAATTAAAGCACAATGAATGCAGGCCAGAGGACACAGAAGTCAATTCTCTGGACTGTATTAGCAGATGAAGGTAATATGCGGATAGCAACACAATGAATTTCAGCAGGAAGAAAACACCTAAGCCAGGAACTGGGTTCTCCAAAGAGATTACATGCAAGCAAGATGAGATGCGGCTTAACGGCATTTTGTCTAAAAGAAGAAGTAGAGATGGTGGTTGACACAGAGTTCAGAATGAGTCGCCGGGTCAAGGTGGCCTCCAGAGATGCTAATACAGTATAGACCTCACTTTAAAATGGCGCTAGATAAATAGGAACATTTTGCAGGAGGTCAGCCGGTCTGAGGAAGGCACTGGAGCCCAAGCTCCAGGAGGTCTGCCCAGAGAAGCTGGGGCTTTCTGGAAAAGAGAAAACTCCAGCGGGGGGGGTGGGGAGGAGGGGGGAGGCCTGCCTCATTTCTCTGGGAGGCTGTCACAGAGCAAGACAGGGTCTATGTGGCTATGGGGCACAGGGGTGGACTCATGGATGGCTGTCATAAAAGGACAGATTTTCATTCATTAGGACGAGGCATTTATAGCAACTAGAGCTATCCAAAGTGGAACAGGGTGTCCCAAAGAGAATGAGGACTGTCACTAGAGATGGAGGGTGGGGAATGGAAGATCACCTGGCTAGAGGAACTCCCTGCCTTGCAGAGAGGTTCTTGCAACCCTGAGATTCCAGACACTCTTCCTCGCAATCAAAGTACAGAGAGAATGAAAAGGATCTAGCGAGAGCTTAGGTTGGCTGATGAGTCACCAGGTTGGGTGGGGAGGGAGTGCTGAGTAAAGGAAAGAACTGATACGGAGACAAAGAGAAGCAAAGTCGATAAGAATGGGTGACAAGGAGCCAGGAGGGTGGGCGGCAAGGACAGTGAATATAGAATACTAACAATGTTCAGATTTTCCATTCACTGTCTCTTTGACAGAATTTCTGTGTCCCTGGTCATGCAAATTAAGAAAGCACATGAATCCAGAACTGAAAAAGAAAACTCAGCTCAACCTAGGAGAACTGAGGCTAGAAAGAAGTCCAAATGCTGCGCAAAATGGCCAAGCTAACCTGCTGCAGTGCTGCTACCGGGCCCCTCAGCCTAGTGACGCATGCTGCCATCAGATAGTGTGTTGCCATGACAATGGTCAGTGTGGAAAGGCTTTTGAGTTTTCTGTATTCTGAAAGATTTCCTTAGCCAGTCTTCAAGACTGTCATTTGTTCTTGAATATAACCAACTCAATGACACTGACAGCTCCTCACTGCGCCTCCCCCATGCCATTAAAACCAAGAGCAGGGTGCAGGTCACAGGTTGCTTAGGGAAGATGAGAGGGCATGGAGCAGGTAGATGGGTTCGGCTCCTGTGCAAGGGAGGTTAGCCCCACTCTGTCTATTTAGTTGCTTTTGTTTGGAGGTTTTTGCTTTTGTTTTGTTTCTTTTCTGTTCTCTCACTAAATCCCTTAGAAAGATAAATAATGAGATTTTAGCCTATTGGAAATCAAGCCTCCAAAGACTCATCTTACAGAGATGCATGCATTGTACATGCCACAGGGGAACTAAGGCGGAGGCAGATGTAAATCACGCCTAACCCGTCTGTTCTGCCCATCCGTCTTTTAAAAATAAAGACAAAAATTAAAACAGAGAGTCAACTTCAGCTACTCACTTTAGACACCGAAAAGGTCTGTTTTCTTTTCACAAAGTGTCCTTCTTGTCCCAATGAACTACCTGCAATGTACATTTCCTTGCTCCCAAGGAAGTCCACAGCAGAGACTGTACGACTGAACACAGTGCATGACTACTAGTGTGAAATCGCCCTTGCCCCATGGCCACATGCTTGGAGTTGTTTGCCTTTCTTCTGGTTAACATACTCCCGAGGAATTAGCTCATAGTGAACCTTCCAGAGTTGGAACAGTGCTGATGTGCTCAGTCCCCAGAGGGGCCCAGCTAGCTCTGCATGGAGAAATGGGGTAGAGGTAGGATGCTAGCTGCTCTGCTGTACCCGATGGCATTTGAAGCAAGGAGGGGCCACCGGGGGCTCCAAGCTTCATGTTTTAGTCAGACTCAACCCTCTGAGAAGAGGGGAGGGTGCACTGTGTGTGTGTGTGTGTGTGTGTGTGTGTGTGTGTGTGTGTGTATGTGTGAGAGAGAGAGAGAGAGAGAGAGAGATTAAAACTGGAGGTCTTAACACAGGCTTAGGGTTCCCAGAACCATACCCCAAACTTGTCCTAGGATACAGAAAGAAATGAGTGGGATCAAGAGAAAAGGAGAAAGATGGGGAGAGGAAGAGGGAAGAACAAGGCCCCAGTACACCTGCCCTTTCCAGTCCTTGCTGAAGAAAGCTGACAGGGCAGCAGCCTGTCCAGGGCAGGCTGGGGAGAGAAATAACAACAGCTACAATGTCTCTTCTAGATGAACAATCGAAGGCTCAGAGAGAACAAGTAACTTAGCCAAGGTCCCCTTCATTCCGCAAGTACTTACCAGCCGTATCCAATGTGATTCGCGGTGGCTTATGAGGGGTGGCACAGACATCTTAACCCAGTGGGAACTTCACAGTCAGGCTCTTGGGCCATTTTGGTTCCCTGCCTCTCCTCGGCAGCATCGCCAAATCTACTCACCACCCCTATGGGCTCTATAACAGCCCCTCCTCCAGTAAACCCATCTTACCTCCACATTGCTCACCCTGCTCCTTCCATGCAGCTGACCCAAAGCACTGAAAATCCCTGGAAACAAGAAGAAAATGTCTGTGAGCAACCCCTAAAGTTCTGGCCCCTGGGCCATGCCTTTTAGTGCTCCCCAGACCTCCACCCACACCATGGCTCCATCAGCTCTCGCCGAGCTGAAATCTGGAGCTTCGGACTCCATTCTGAGCTAAAGAAGAGAGGGCAGGATAGAAGGGGCTAGCTAGCTCCACCGCTCCAGCCACCTCTAGTGTACTATGGCCACCAGCTCCAGTCTGCTGTTTACAGTTCCACAGCCCCATGCTGAGACCCTTTGCACATCTGCTGCTTATATTCTTGAGAGAAGTATTGTGTGGGGGCTGGGGAAAGAAGCGCCCCCCCCCCATTGCAGCATAGAGTCTGAAGGCAGTATCCTTCTAGGGGTTGGCGGTGGGGCTCAGACTTCAAGGACCGCTGGAGCCCTAAGCTCAAAGCACTTCTGCCTGAAGAGACACTGCCCTCGGGAGAAATGAAGCTTACCCTACATCCCCTCTTACTGTCTGAGACTCCTGAAGAGAGGTTAGGAGGCCGAGCTGATCCCAGGGACAGAACTGACCACTTGCTTTCTGGTTTCTTGGAAGGACTTTGGAGCAGGATCGCGCTGGAAATCCTGAGCCACTTTGAATGGCTTTGAGTAAAGATCTTCGCGCCATCTCTCCCTTATCTCCCCTTCCTGTTCCCTGCCCTCTCTGTATCCCTCCCCCCACCCCCCAGCGAACTCCAGGAGCCGGCCACCTGCTTGCACTTGCCCACTGAGCAGACTCCTATCTTTGCTTCACTAAGGAACAGAAGGAATGAAAAGGCTTACTGTGGCTGCTGTTACAAAATAAGTTAAAAATCGGGCTAAAATTTTTACAAATTGTAAAAAAAAAAAAAAAAAAAAAAAAAAAAAAAAATTGGAGGCTATTCCCTAAAGTTATGATACATTAGCAGCTTAAATTTAGCATGCCGTGAGATGAAAGCCATTGGCAGCTTACTTACGAAAACTGGAAGCTTTTACCTAAAGCCATGAGGTAAGAATTACCTGCAAGTGTACAACACACTCACTGTGCTTCCTGCTTCACAGATAGCGTGTCATGTGCAACTTTCTGGGGCAGGAGAGTGGTAGCCACAGCACAGTAGATCTTGCTTATGGTCATACAATTCCAAGTAGTGAACTCCAGATTTGATCCAGGCCCAGTGGCTAGCCTCCACGTGGTAGCATTGCCTTGCCGTGCCAGCTAATCATCTCTCACCTGCTTTTCCCCTATCGCCCTTTGTAATGCCCTCCTACCCTTCATGGACTCCCAAAACTGCACTCTGAACCAGTTAATTTGTAAGAGGTCTGGTTCTGTCTTCACATTAAAGCTCAACTCAGGTGATGTTGGAACCTCCCACGTGTTTGATGTCATGAGCACTAAGAGTGGCTGAAGACACAATCTCTGCTTTCCAGTGCATAATTGAGACATCTGGATGCAGACACAACACTGAACCCCCTTGGATGGATGGGGATATTGTGGGGCTGATGCTGCATAGAAGCGGCTGAGAGCAAAACTTGAGGGAGATTATTTACTGAGGGCTGGAGGGTTTGAATAGAGCAGAGGGCAGACATGATAGTCAGCAAAGGGAGTCTCAGAAGTGAGGGCAGAGCTGGCTGGGTGCATTGAATTTCACATTCAATAGTCCAGATAACATACAAATAAAAGGCGGGGGAGCCATTCTAGGCTCTAGAATGAGGCTGTAAGATGACGTAGGGATGTTTGGGATGGATCATGACCGTGCAGTCTGAAGGGGGGCTCATAGGGACCTGAACTAGAGCTGAGAAGCGCAATGGCTGCAGCTCTTGGATGTAGGGCGTTTCTAGAGGACAAGGGGGCAAGGAACATGACTCTGGGGTTTCCTAGGAGGACACAAACTGGAACTGGGAAGCTGCCAGTGGAGAGGGCCTCGTCTTACACACCCATGCTTAAAATACCATATTCTGTTCATAGCATATTCCACTTTGATATACTGAATTTGAGGCATAATGTTAATTCCATCTAGTATTTTTATGTGGAAAAAATTGTTGCAGCCAACTACAAAAAAAAAATTGGAAATACTTGGGTGAGACAAGTATTATATGTTAAGTAAAAAGAAAAACACAAAATGGTTTAATGCCATTGAGTCTCAACTATACATGTATATAATACTTGTGTGAGTATGTGGCTATGCACAGAAAGGAATCCCAAAAGAAATGGTAGCAGGGGCTGGAGAGATGGCTCAGAGGTTAAGAGCACTGTCTGCTCTTCCAAAGGTCCTGAGTTCAATTCCCAGCAACCACATGGTGGCTCACGGCCATCTACAATGAGATATGGTACCCTCCTCTGGCACACATGTAGACAGAATACTGTATAAATAAATAATGTTTAAAAAAAGAAAGAAATCGTAGCAGTAGTTCTCCTCAGGGATAGTTTTCTTGAGGCAGTGTTTTCACTGTGTAGCCTAGGTCAGCCTCAAACTCATGATCTCCTACCTCAGTCTCCCCAATGCCAAGATGACAGGTAAGTGCCACCATATCCAGCCAGCTTCACCTTAAATGATACATGGCCAAAGTACTTTACTAGCTGTTGTCTAGGCTTTAAATTACGAGTAATTTTTCATTCCTCTCTATTATTTTTTTGTACTTTTCAAAGTTTCTAGCATGAACACATATTGTTTCACAGCCAGAAGAAAGTGAATGTTTTTTGTTTAAAGAGCTAGGGATGTAGCTCAGTAGTAGAGCAGTTATGTAGCCTGTCCAAAAAGTCCAAATTTTAATGCTTAGTTTTAGGTCTTTTTTTTTGTTTTTGTTTTTAGTTTTTTTTTTTTTTCTTCTTTGTTTTTAGTTTTTTGAGACAGGGTTTCTCTGTGTAGCCTTGGCTGTCCTGGACTCACTTTGTAGACCAGGCTGGCCTCGAACTCACAGTGATCCACCTGCCTCTGCCTCCCGAGTGCTGGGATAAAAGGCATGCGCCACCATGCCCGGCTAGTTTTAGATCTTATTCTCCAATTCCAGATTATAAAATGTGGCCACCACACCTACAGACCATTTCCTCTAGCTACCTCTTGGAATTCTAGAAGGTTCCGTTTATCTTGAAATTCAAATCATCCCTTGTTGAAAATGTAAAGAGTCTTTTGTCCTCCAAAAGAGTAGAAAATCCAAATGCCTCCCTTTTTCAAATGCCCATGCACTCTAAAGCAACTAGTTCAGTCTCTCTAGATTTTATCTTCTACTCCACCGATCTCAAAACCTGATCCTTCATGGTCGTGAGTCCCATAGCCATATGGTAAATCCTAGACTCAGAATGCATCCTCTTAGTTTCCTCTAGGTAAAGGCCAGATGTTGTGGTGTATACATGTAGTCCCAGCAGCAGTGAGGCTGAGGCAGAGGAATTGACAATACAATGGCAGCATGTAGTGAGGAGACTGTGGCTTAGAAAAGAAGTTAGTTAGGGCTGCTCAGATGGCTCAGTAGATTAAGATTCTTGCCACTGAGCCTGACGACCTGAGTTCAATCCCTGTGACCCATGTGCTCATGTGCTAAAAGGGGAGGACTGACTCCTGCAAGTAATCCTCTGACCTCCACACACACATGCATATGCACACTAGGTAAACAAATGAAGCTCAACCAGTTCTTTTGCATTTCCATGTGAACTTTAGAATAACATTGTCTCATTCTATAAATCAAGTTTGATATATTTAGAAAGGACTTGTAGTAAGCTTCTGGATACACTTGACATCTTTACTATGCTGATTCTTCCAACCTATAAATATGGCAATTCGCAACTTTTAGATTTCTTCTTCTTCTTCTTCTTCTTCCTCCTCCTCCTCCTCCTCCTCCTCCTCTTCCTCCTCTTCTTCCTCTCCCTCCTCCTCCTCTTCTTTTTTGTTAATTTTGCTGTGCTAAATATTGAACCTAGGACAACCACTATACCACCACACTACATCTTCAGCCATTTTCACTTATTTTGAGACACACTCTTACTAGTCTGCCCAAGCAGGCCTTGAGCTTCAATCCTCCTGCCTCAGTCTCCCACATACCTGGGATTACAGGCCTGAGCCACCATATACAGCTAGATTTTTATTTTATTCATTAACATGTTGTAACATATAATAAAAGTATCAATCTACCAAGATACAGCAATTATTCAAAAAATGTGTATTCCTCAAACATCAGTGTCATGAAATGCATGAAGAAAAACCAATGCGGTTGCCCAGGGAAATAGAAGATGCATCATGAAGGTTGGGGAGGTGGCTCGCCTAGCATGTTCAACCCTCATTTCAGCAAAGAAAAAAAAAAGAATTTTTTTATATGGCGCCTGAGGCAAAACTCATGCTATGCAAGCGATCTACCACTGAGTGAGCAATAGGTCCAAAACTTTCTTTTCACTCTTTATTTTGAGATAGGGTCTGTATTAGGCAGAGTTCTCTGGAAGAACAGAACTTATAGAATGAATATATACATATATGCATACATATATACATATATACCTATGTATGTATATAGAAAGGGGCTTACGGGCTGTGGCCCAACTAGTCCAACAATGGCTGTTTACCAATGGAAAGGTCAAGAATGCAACAGTTGTTCAGTCCAAGCAGACAAAGAGAGAACAGGCTTCCCTCTTCTGTGTCCTTTCTGTATGCTGTCTGCAGAAGGTCAGGTCTGGATTAAACGTGGATCTTGCCACCTCAAAAGATCTGGATTAAAAGGGGTCCTTACATGTCAAATGATTTACTTTTTAAAAACCCCTCACAGGAATGCTCAGTCATTTGAGTTTGAGTTAATTCCAGGTATGATCAGGTATGATCAGGTGTGATCAGGTTGACAGCCATCACAGGGGCCTAGTAAGTTGCCCAAGTGAATCTTGAACTTCCTATGTAGCCCAAGGAAACCTTGAATTTATAATTCTCCTGCCTCAGCCTACACCAGTGCTAGACATACAGACCTGTGCTACCAAGGCCTAGCTTCTACAGAAATACATTTAGGTCTAGTTCCCCAAAAGAAAAAATTAATCAAACAAACCATCTGAACTCCATAGTGGGCCATCACTGATAATGTGAGACTGAAGAAAACACCTCATTGCTGCTTAGCAGGAGTGCAAATTCATGCTCCCATTAGACCTCCATTGATAATCTACCTTAACAAGAATGGAAGAGGCAGAGCCTCCCTGTGTAGGCCAGGCTGGCCTCAAACTCATAACCTTTCTGCCTCTGCCTCCTCGGTTCTGGGGCTTACAGGCCCACACTACCACGCTGGGCTTTTTAGCTGGCCTTTTTTTACTGTTCCCCATGGGACCTCTATTGATGGAGCAGTGGGTAGGTCTACTTGGTATTCAACAGAAGTGAAAGGGGAGCCAAGATATTGCTAGGCTAGTTCTCTATTTCAACTCTTCTTTGTGTGTGTGTGTGTGTGTGTGTGTGTGTGGTGTGTTGGTGCTGATCTGTGCCTAAAGCTGCCCTGGGCACTCATGATATAGACTAGGAAATATAAAGACTTTGCCCATCATAAAACTTCTATGCTACTGGAGCAGATATACTATGAACAAATAAGCAAATATTTACTGTTGATTATTGATTAATGCAAAGGAGCACCATTTTAGACAGAATCTCAGAGTTTAATAAAGTGAGTGAAGTTTAACAACAGTAAGGTGAAGAATATTCTAGATGAAAAGAAAAAGCCTTCGCATGTTTACTGTGTGTGTTTTAATGTATACTAGAAGTACAGATGCCACAGTTGTACTTTTTAAAGTTAAAAATGTTATTATGTTTTACGTAATAGGCATGTGTACGTGCACACACATCACAGTGCAGGTGTAGAGTTCTGAGGACAACTTTGAGAAAATTAGTTCTCTCTTTCCATCATATAGGTCCTGGAGATCAAAATCAGGTTGTCAGCCTTGCTGAGCTTGGAACTTTTGAAGTTCATGGATATTATTGCTTATGATGAAACTGTTTAAAAAATAAGTTGATGTAAGAACGGTTTCTCTGTGTAAATATAGTAAAACTCTTGGCAGTATTGAAGTTTAGGATGCACACCTGTCTCTGAAGTATCTATTAATTACATTAATAGGTAAGAAGGCCAAGGCTTTGGGGGTGGTTAGGCACCTTGTATAAGGCCACATAAAAGGAAAGGCAAGGGGGAAGGTGCGTATTCTACCTGGGAAGCTGCAGATTGTGCTCAGACTTAGGAGAGGAAATATACATCTTTTTTCTTCTGCCTGGTGAAGCTGATTATTGCACAAAAGAAATAAAAAAAAATTTTTTTTTCAGAGCAGCTGGCAGCCCCAATATGTTTAAACATTTTTGTGTTTGTTTTCCCAAAGTACATCCCTAAAGCTATGGTACTGCACTTATCTTCTTCTGCTTTTAGTGCTAAAATGATTGAAGGGCAAAAGTAAGATAGACAGTTATTAGAGAAAATAAGGCAAGCCTCTCCGGGTTCTGGAATGTCTAACTGTTGACATCTGTTGGTCTATAGAGAGGCTCTTTAGCCACCTGAGGTACAGAGCTGTCTAGAGATCAACACTGAGGGGCATTTGATTGCAAAGTAAGCAGGCACTTCTCCCGGGCCTGGCTGCCCAGAGCAGCTGCCAGAAGAATCTCTGCAAAGTTGCCGCAGACTCCACAGACATGCAGCCCCATGTACTCCTCACTTTACCTGGATGGGGACATTCCCATACCATGGTCACCAAAATGTCACAACCTTTTGAGAGAGGGAAGTATCTTTATGTATCCTAGTGTGCCCACATCCTTCTGCCTCTTTGCAGCTCCAAGCATATTTCGGAGGGGTATTTCATAAAGATTTCTAAATTGAGTTAGAATTTCAAGTCTATTGTGACATGCAAATTAGTCCTGCTTGCCCGTTGGCAGCAAAGCAGCTGAAGTGCCTAGAGACGGGCCATAAAATGAAAACATCAAAGTGATTAAATGTGCCCGAAGAGTATAATTGAGTGCATGAATAAGAGAAAATAAAACAAATTGATTTTCTCCAGTGCCAGAAAAACAGAATAATTGAGAACAAAATAATAGACTTTGAAGTAATCAAAGTGAGGAATGCACCATAGTGACACAGCAACAGCCAGTTGTGGGAGAGATTGATTGTGTTTCTGTTATCATTTTTACAACTTTAATTTCATTAGCTAATAAATACAAATCAATTGAAAAATCAGTCAGCCAGAGAGGAAGCAGTCCCAAGCCAAGATTTTTATTCACATCTCTAAAACAGACTGAGGCGGCGATCCTTAATCCACTTTCTTACACGTGTGCGCGTGCACACACATACACTCGCAAGTTCTGGAAAGCCTCATTTGGAGGTGGTGACTGGCTACCTGCTCTACCAGTCACTTGCCACATATAGTTTACAGATTCAGCCATCAAAGCAGTAACTTTCATACTCCACTAAGAGCTCCATCAGAAAGAACTGTCTGAGTATAAGCATCCTGCTTTACAAAGATGACATGACCACCTATGATCTTGCCCTGGATCCTATAACTTCATTTGGTGCTGATGGTAGTGGTGGCAGCTATGAATGCAACAGTAGCAGGAACACCTGCCAAATATAGTGACACTGAAATCTTTTTTGTTTTAATTTTGGCTTTTCAAGACAGGGTTTCTCTGTGTAGCCTTGGCTGTCCTGGACTCACTTTGTAGACCAGGCTGGCCTCGAACTCACAGAGATCCGCCTGCCTCTGCCTCCCTAGTGCTGGGACCATAGTTGTGAGCCATGGCGCCCAGCCTGAAATCTAACTTAAAATTAAGAGGACTGAACAAGATTATGCCACCCCTTTGGCATGCACCTTGGTGGCTATGATGCTGGGCAAGACCAAGGCAGGAAAGCTAGATGGAGGTAGACATCTCATATTGAGCCTGACAGTAGAGCATCAGGGACAGGAAGCCGTACTGGGACCAGGTGCTGGATGATCACAGAGTAAACATGAGACTGCTTGGAAACTATTTTTATGGCTCCTCCAAGAAAAGAATCCCTCCACCCCACTCCTCAGCTGTTCATAGCTCAGTGGCCCTTCCCTTCAAGATCCACAGCATGGCTGATGTGACCTGAATTGTGGATTTTCCTTCATAGGCCTTTGAATTACTCTGGCAGTGGGTGGGACTTCCAGATGTTCATGACACACCCTATCTTTGAGGCTCCATAGTTGTGGCCATGCCTTTGGCTCTAGTAAAGGTTTGGGGGCCGCTGGGATTATAAAAGGGAATGTACAAAAGGAGCTGGCAGTGCTGAAACTGGCACTACTTGCTGGCTCCTATGGGATGGCATGGATAAGAGACTGTACCTGCCAAACGATTTTGTCCCCTCAAATCTATGATCTAGGAAGCACCAAGATGCTGAAGGTGGTGGTCTCAGACCTTCCAGTGGCCTTCAAGGCCTAACTGAGCTATGCCTTGACATGGGTAGAGGACAGTAATATTTTGTATGAGACAGCAAGAGTTTGTCTCTAGTTCAGGCTAAAAATCTCAGCTCCCGTTTCCTACTTGTGTTTGGGTGGAGCAAATCATTTTGAGACTCTAAAGCATTATACAGATGTAAAGCTGAATTATCCTTCCTACCTCTGTTATTCCCATTAGCCTTGATTTCCCAGCACAGAATTTTTGCCTGAAAAAGCAATGTGGAGAAGGAACATTGACAAAAAGAACCTGGGAGCTGTGGCTCCCAAATGCCTGGGAGGCAATCACCCAGCCCAATAGATCGACAACTGGTGAGGCCAGCTCCACTAGCTGCCTGGCAGGCACGCAGCCCACTCCTGTGATGTCACCTCTACAGTTACTTGTGCCCATCCCTCCACATGGAGCCAGCAGATTTAGGCACAGGAGGGGAGAAAAAATGAATCATAGGCTATTTTAGAAATTGCTTCGATTCCATTTGAGCCTGCAGTGGTGCCTTGCAAGCTGAGCAGAGCACCCTAAGCCACAGGGTAATGTGCTTTAAGTGCTGATAGCCTGGAAGCGCCAGAAGCCTGGTGGGATTAATCCACAACCTCAGGCTCTAATTCAGGTAGGAAGAAGACAAATGGTAATTGGCATTTCTACAGAACTGTCATTGACAGGGTTTCTGATGACAGAATAGATTGAGATTCTAAGGCAGGCAGCTAAAAATTAAGCCAGCCAGCCATGTCAGCAACATGCCCAAAACTGGATAGAATTCCTATGGACTAAGCCAGATGTGATGGCTCTCGTCCCGGCACTCAGGAGGCTGAGACAAGAAGATTGCTCAACATTCAAGGCCAGGCTCAGGCACTCAGTGTGGTCCAGGGCATCTTGGGCTACAGAGTGATGTGCCTCAAAAGAGGACTGGAGAGGTGACTCAGCAGTAATAAATAATTTTCTTCTAATTTTAAGAGAAGCAAGAACTGCTGGACTGCCATTGCCCCTATTTAAAACGAAGACCCTTGCAGCTGTCTGTTAGCAACTAGAAAGCTCATTCTAGATCAGAGAAGCTCCCTTCTCCACCCCACCCCACCCCCCAAAAAAACCCCAGCCCTGCACTTATCTTGAGCTCTGGCCACAAAAACCTTGCGGCTATCTTTATGCTTACTACTCTATTCCTGCTGCCTGCAACATTTTCCCTTTTAGCCTTCAAGATGCCACCTGCCATGAGGCATTCTGTGCTCTTCCTGCCCTTAGCACTATACATATGGTTATCATGTATCCCTGCTGCTGTGGATGTCCTACACACATGTGTTTTCCTACACATGTCTTCCTCACTGCACTGAGAGCTTCTATAAGGCAAGAAGTGTGCCTTGCTCTTCTCTGTGTCCCTGGAACTGAGCACAGAGGCCACTTTTGGTCAAGTAAAGGTATGTGTACTGAATGCCCAGAGCAGTAGACCACAATGGACTGAGGGAACCATGGGGGTAAGGCTAGGAGGGCCCTGATAGCTACAGAACAGCCTGGAACTATCCCTATGATTATTTCTCACATGTGCCTTGTGCTCCTCTATAGGAGAGATGAGTGCCAAGATATTGTTTATTGTAATGGTCTTTCAATGTATGTCCAAGATGTAATAAGTACAACAAGTCTGTTTTTATTGTTTTACTTTTGTTGCCCCTTAGAACAGATAACACCAAAATAGCTTTTAAAGTTTTAAAAGTGGATGGAGATACAGAAAACTATTAGATGACTACTGGTAAGGAGAGTAAGTGGGGAGCTGGATGTGGCGGTGCCTGCAGGCAATCCCAGCATTTGGGAGGAGCATGAGTTTGAGGCTGACATCACACAGTGAGACCCTGCCTCAAAATAAGAGATGTTAAGTGGCTATGACAACATTTTCTAAACATTTTCATATAACAGCAGTTTGAGAAACAATTCTAAATTCACTTTTTGGTTCCTTTGAGGGGCCATTCAGTCTCCGTGGCTTCTAGGGTCATTTTGACATTCCTCCAGCCCTGCTATGACACTGTCTTCAGAATCCATTTGTTGGGGGTGGGAACAGAAAAGGATAGTGAGAGTGAATATAATAAAATGATATTATAATTCACATATGAAAGTGTCACAATGAAGCTGGGAGTAGTGGTGCATACCTTTAGTGCCAGCACTGGGAGGCAGAAACAGGATCTCTCTGAGTTCAAGGCCACCCTGGTCTACATCATCAGTTCCAGAATTACATAGTAAAAGACCTTGTCTTAAAAAAAAAAGAAGAAGAAGAAGTATCACAATGAAACCCATTCTCTTCTACAATTCATATGTATTAATTAAAAAGAAAGGGCTAAAATCTCATTTGCCACCCAGCCCAAAGCACTGATTCTCCAAGTTTCAGGTGCTGGGCTGAGCAAGTAAGTACTCAGTCAGCTGCCCTGTGGCTCACAGGCATTAGTTCCTTCAGTGACTGGGTCTTGAGCCCCTGCTGTGTGCCAGGCTCTGTAAAGGATGCTGACAACAGAGCAGTGAGGATGATGGACACAGATCCCAGAGCCTATGAGAAGAGACAGGCTGGCAGGAAGTAAAGAGGCACAGATGCTTCTGGTGTGATGAACACCTCAATGAAAATAAAACAGGACCACATGGCAGAAAGGTGGCTGGGGTGACTATTTAACTTGGATGTTCCTAAGGCCTCTCAGAAGGTACTTTTGGGATGAAGCCTGTAGACTCAAGGTGATAGAAGTGATGAGATGGGTCAAAAGTTAGACTATCCAAGGATAGAATGAATGGAAAGTTTATCGGAAGGGGACACCTTGAAAGGGGAATGACTCATGTTCAAACCACCCGAACTGAGGAAACAGTGAGGGACCAGAATCCAAGGGCTCGATTCTAAGTATGACTGGAGGCCAGTGGGCTTTGATGGTAGGAGGGGTGAAGTATGACCTGAGCGCTAGCAACATACCCTGGCTGATATGCAGTTGAATGTAAGGGACAGGGAAAGCGTCGGGGAGCCAACTTCAATGTTATGAGAGCTCTCCATGTAAAGGGTGGTAGTGGTTCAGAGATGTGATGGTAGTGGGGGGCGAGGAAGTGCATGGATTTGTCATCTGTTTTGGAATCCACAGGACTTGCTAATGGATTGAAGAGGAAGATTGTAAACAGGGGAAGAAATAAGACCCCTACTCAGTGCTACGACAGAAGGACAACACCACCAATGGTCTGTTTTTTTTATACTTTAAGTGCTCACTACTGACTACCATCTCCCTCATTGGGTGTCACAGACGCAGAATATTTCCACCTTCCCAGAAAGCTCTTGGACAATACTAGCCTATAAATAAAAAGACTAAATAATTATAGAAGACACGTCTCCGACTGGAGAAATATCTACGTACTATGAACAATAAGAAAATAAAGAATCCAGCTTGGAAATTGCAAAAGATGTGAAAAGAAGCTCATGAAAAATATAAAGATGGCAAAAAAATTGTATGGATAGATGTTCAACATTGTGCACCACAAAGGAACTACAAATTAAAGCAACAGGATAGCACTACACACCTATCAGAACAGATGCTGCCAACACTAAGTACCAGCGGGAACATGGAGTAATAGCAACTGTCGGTCTTGGTTGGTGGGAATGTAAAACAGGGCAGCCACTTTGGAGGACAGTTTGCCAATTTATGCCAAAACTACAGTCTTATTATATGATCCTATTATATGATCCAGCAGTTGCTTTCCTTGAGTATGTACCCAAATAAGTTAAAACTCATGTCCATACAAAAGCCTGTGCATGGATGTTTCTAGCACCTTTATTTATAGCAGCTTTATTCATAATCGCCCAAACATGGAAGTAAACAAGATGACATTCAGTAGGTGAGTGGATCAACTGTGTTATCACAAAGTACAGAAAGCACTTATTTCCTCCTATTAACATGCATTAGCTGGGTGCGTCCTGCTCAGTCTTTCTGCAAACCTGAACCTGATCCAAGTCTATTCATTGAAAAAAGAAAGACTAAGGAAAATGCTCACCCGCACCCAGTAAAAGCACATAGCACAAGGGAGCCACTACATAAATGCTAATTAAAAACTGGATAAGCAAATGATTCTGTCAGTTGGCAGTATATCCTGTAAACCCAGGACTCAGGAGGCTGAGGCAGGAGGATCATCAATTTGAGGACAATCTGGGCTACTCTGAAAGAGAGTCAACCAATAACGCAAAAGAACCCAGGCCTCTGGTGTCCTGGCTCAGAAGGTCTTCTTGTATATCAGAAGTGAAGTCTTGGTATAATTCATTCCCAAACCAGAATATTAAGAAGAAAATGGAGCGCCCTGAGTGTAAGCTAGAAATTATAAGCAGAGAAGACCACAAGCTACAATTTGGTTCCAAAAGTGATGTGACTACTCATATGCTTTAAACTTTTCAGTCTGCCACATTTAACACTGTGGAAACTTTGCATTAAAATGTGTACTTCGAACTTCACTTAGGAAATGAAAAAAAAATAGAGATACACCGGGCCTATACGCCATGCCTAGTGGTGAATGGCTCTGTCCATTTGGCAAGCACATACACCTTGTTTTCCACAAACCCTACCCCTCCTGTCCATAGGTCTTACTGTAGGCCAAGCATGGGTTTCCACTCACACTTTTTCTAGAACTTTTGGGATGGGGTCTAACGATGTATCGCTGATTGTCCTGCAACTCTAGACCAGGCTGGCCTTGAATGGAGAAATCCACCTGCCTGCCTCAGACCCCAAGCGTTGGGATGAAAGGCAGGCATCACCACACTCAGCAGGAAACTATTTGTTATACTGGTCACAATTCAAGGTGGGAAAATGATATAAAGAGTCAGAGCAGCTCTACGTCTTGCCCAGTTGGAGTTTGCTCACGTGCTGTAGATTTCCTGGCTCTCCTGGCAGCTAGGCTTGCCCCCTCTGATCTGACGCCTAACCACAAGATGTCTCCTTTCTCTTATGCTGTCCCTCAGGCCTCAGACTGTGTTGGCCTTTAGAATTTTCTCAAGCTACCACCCACTGCTAGGAAAGCTGGACATCAGGAGAGAAACAATGGGCATTATTTAAGCTTACATGTTTATTGTTACCGAAATTCAACATTGCTCATCATCAAGTTTTGGTGGAAGTTATTCTCGTTGTTTCACTTAATTGCCTCCAAATGTAAGCACAGAGGAAGTCAGGCAGAGCAGAAGACAGCACCCACCTTTCTTTTGTGTGGTCATGTGTGGCTAAGGCACAGTGACATGGAGTGTGACCCTCTCATGTATTCATTTCTTCCTCAAGCACTGGCTAGGCTTGATCCTTGCCTCAGGACATCTGCCTGTGGGCTGTCCTCAGCAGGGATCCCATGGGCGGGGTCCATGGATGGAGTCTCATCTAGGATAGTGCTTTAGACTTTACTTCCAGATATTCGGGAAATGCTGACGTTTCTTGGCAGTGACCAAGAAGCAGCGCTATAAGCAAGGGCCTCAGTAAAGAGGTGAGGCAGTGACCAGAATAAATAGATGTGACGAAGAGAAAGGAGACAGAGCTCAGCGACATCTTGAAGTTAGGTTTGGCAACCCAGAAGACATAAAGGGGCATGAACCAAGAATTGGGCATGGTCCAAGCATTTGGAGTTTGTTTCAAACACCAAAAGCATGATCCAAAATGTAAGGGGAAAAAAAAACCTGCTAAATTTGGCCTCATCAAAATTAACATTTCGTTTGCAAAAAACTTGTTAGTAGAATTAAGAGATAACAAATGTACTGAGATAAAATATTTGCAAATCATATACCCAACAACAGATTTGTATCTAAAACATACAAAGAGCTCTCCAAACTGAACAGTAGAAAAAAAAAAAACACACAAATTGAAAAATGGGCATAAAACATAAAAAAGGATATACAGAGAGCAAATGTAGCACATAAAAGATGTTTTAATGTCATTAGCTATTAGGAGCAATCAAAGTGAGGCTGCAGTGAGGTATGACTCTATACCCACCAGAAACAGGCAGAACAAACAACTCTAAGCACTGGCGAGCATGTGGAGAAAGCAGCTTCCAACCAGATCCCTGCTAAGAGTGTGGATGGCACAGAGAATCTGGAAAACACTTGGGCGGTTTCTTATAAAACTGAATGTACACTATGTTCACACAAAACCCTGTATGTGGATGTTCATAGAAGCTTTATTCGTAATAGCCCAAAGCTCAGGTATCCTTCACTGGGTGGTGGTTAAATAGACCATGCCACATGCCACTTGGATGGGTTCTTTTTTACATTTATTAATGTATATTAATTATATAAAATAATGTGTTTCACTGGCATTTTCATACATTTCTAGCATATACATTCATCATTTTCACTCTTGCCCCCTCCTCTCTGCCCGGAGTGAAACTGCCAGTCACAAAGTTTATGTACTATAATAGTCCATTGATAGAACATTCTGGGCATGGAACTGGTTTAGAGATGGAAAATATCAATGGCTGTCAGAGCTTAGAGAAGGGGGAGGGATGGGAGTGATTGGAATTTAAAGGCATAGCAAGAGAAGGGAGCTATATTGTGATGCAATAGTTCCGAATCATGATTGGAATAAACATTATGTGAGTCTACACTTGTGATAAAATTGTATAGACCTGTATACTTATTAACACACAAGTACATATCAGACCCATGAAATATGAATGGTGTCGGTGAATTATGTCAATGCCGACTTCCTAGTTTTGATATGAACAACAATCAGGTAAAATGCTAATTGGACAAACCTGGTGATGGCCACATGGGCCCACTCCAAACTGGGTATCGTTGCTGTAATTTGCAACTTCCTATGGCTCTGCACTGTTTGGTTCCATTTTTATGGCATTCTTGAAAAGACAACACTACAGTGACAGAACAGAGCAGTAGCTGCCAGCTGGGCAGGAGGATGTAACTGCAAAAGAATGGCACTGAGGGCTTGGGGGGGGGGTAGGAAAATCTTCTGTGTCATGAATGTAGATGTGGGGTGTGTGTGTGTGTGTGTGTGTGTGTGTGTGTGTGTGTGTGTGTGTGTGTTCAGAATCAGGTCTGTGCATAAAGTCAATTTTACTATAGATTAATTTTAAAATTACAGAAGTAGGACTCCTATGCAGAACACTTTCCTGGCATGCACAAGGATCAGGATTTGATTTCCAGCACCAAAAACTTAAGGAAGATTTTCTTTTAATTTAAAGTAGACTAGCAGCTGCCCTTTTCTCATTTCCTTCTCCTCTCCTCCATCATCCTCCATCTCCTGGATATATACCTGCTGATGTGAGGCCCTGTGCTGGATGTGGGTGCTTAAGTCAAGCAGTATTCTTCCTGCTTTAGAGGACAGGCAGGCAGTGGAGCCTGGTCACTGCTGATTCTACTTAAGGGAATGGAGCAAAGAGAACACCGAGCAGGGAGGGACCAAAGGCGCAAGCTGATCACTTTTTTTTGGGGGGGGGGGACAGGTGAAGCAGATGGCTCCAACAGTGTTTAATTCTGTCTTGGGTTTTTATACTATCTAATACAAAGGTTCTCTATGTACAGAAAAAATTACCTCATTCAAAAATAGATACAATAGTTACATTAAAAGAGAGTTTACAAGCCAGGCATGGTGGTGCATGCCTTTAATTCCAGCACTTGGCAGAGGCAAGTGGATCACTGTGAGTTCGAGACCAGCCTGGTCTACAAAGCAAGTCTAGGACAGCCAAGGCTATACAGAGAGACCCTGTCTCGAAAAACCAGAGAGAGAGAGAGTTAGTTTACAGTGGGACTATTGATTCTAAGTTCTTTCATTAGAACTATGTAACTAGATACTTTTGTTTATTATAACTTTAAAGCAATGGTTTTATCTGTATGCTCATTATGAGTTCAAAGCAGAAATTTTATGTTTATCTTATTTCAAGTGTACACTATGTGTTCAAAGCAAGAGTTTTTAATGTCAAGATTTTTCCAAGAAACAGCTGTCTGTCTTGTCTCGTATAGTTAACCATTTATTCTTAGTTTTTATATTCATATGGTCTTTCTTATCATGGTGTACACCTGGGCTTTTTCCTTGGACTAAACCTAGAATGAATGTGTTTCCTTGTTCACTAATTTGTTTCATCTTGTTTTCCCCCTTGGTGTAAATCAAGTGCTTGACATATGGAGGTTCACAGAGCTCCTAGCAGTTTTCGCTATACTGCAAAAGGGGTTTACAATTACTTGAATCAAGTAAGAATTATTTTTTAGGTATTTCACAAACATGCAGTTATAGAGAGTGTTGGGTGACTGTATAGGCAGTAAACTGTCTCAGCCAATTTTTTCATTTTGGAAGCTGCTAACCTGCACTACCAGTTCACTCAGGAATTTAAGTTTTATTCCTTCTCAAGTCTCTGAAGGGGGTTGAAGACCAGATAGTTTTAGTTTTACAATCAAGTTTAGTTGGTTAGGGGATAAGATCTTTTTAGATCAAGATAAAGGATTTAAGTTAAGAGAGATGAGATAAGATAGATATTGAATTTCATTCAGAAATTTAGACCCAACAAGATAGGAAAAAATGTTTACTTCAAGCTTGACAAATACAAATAGCCAAATCACTATGAGTGTAACATTTATAGAACTCATGATTGTCTCATGATTCTCCCTGCTGTATGTAGCTTGTTTTATTCATGTGTAATAAAATAAATGTATATGTTTTTTAAAAAAGAGAAATAACAAAATGTGGACATAACTATAAATGTCAAAATTCAGATAGAGGTTTAAATTAGATATATAACCTATTTAATAAAAGCAATATGCCATAAAAATGAAGTTTTATTTGAGATTTATAGCAAATTACCACTGTCATATTTGAAAGTCCTATCATTTATTCAACTTTTTAAAATTCATAGAATATTCAGAATATTATTTTAATTATAAGCTCTGAATCTTTTCTACCCAGATTATGCAAGTGAAACATTTGAAGGACTGGGTAGAACTTCATAGTGTTCTATATTTCACCAGTACAATACTGCAACAAGAGAGAGAAATGATAGATAAGTGATGGGCAGATGACAATGTTTACAGAAGATGAATGGCTTACTCAAGTAAAGCAATGACAAATCAGGACCTATTCTATGATGCTTTAGAGCACCAAAGCCTAATTTATATGATTTGTTTGTAAATGATAAAAATACATATTCTATTATTTAATCATCTAGATACTACAGAATCTATGGAAATATTCGTATCACTTTCTGAGAATATAGTTTCCTATAGTTGTAAAAGACTCTTAAATTGTATAAGTTTTGATCAAGCTGATCACTTTTAAATTCGGGTCCTGTGCAGTGCTTTTCCAACAGCACTCTGGGCCTGAGAGACAGGGAAGGCTCCTTCCTCCATGATACATAGGCACCCACAACAGAAAGTACCAGAAGGATGAACTCTGTGTTACCTGGCATGAGTGTGTGTGTGTGTGTGTGTGTGTGTGTGTGTGTGTAACAACCATCTATTTTGTCCATAACTCTAGGCTAGTGATAGAGCTGGGATCAGCTGCATGAGTCTTCTGGTTTGGCCTGGACCCACCTAGTATCAGCAGTCAGCTGGTGATCCAAAACCTCCACGCCCTGTATAATGCTTTCTAGGACCCCAGGGGTATCTAGGCCCTTTGTTCCTCATCATTTAGGGCTTACATTTTTAAAAGGGGGGGGTCACCACATTCTCATTCTCAGCAGGAGAACTGGCCCCATAATGTAAATGCTTATTTTCTTCTTCGCAGCTCTATTGAGATACGTAATTCATGTATGTTACCTGACTCTGACTTCTGTTTTCTCTCCTGTTTGCAGGGAATCTGAAGCATGTGGTCTAGTTGACAAGAAGAGATCAGGTTTCCGGAGCTGGGAAGCAGTGCCTGTAATGAAGACAGTGTGTTGATGCAAGCAGTTTGTGGAATTTGTGACTGCAGGGGAAATTTGGAAGAAATTACTTCCTGAAACTTTCCAAGGGGCACCAAGTGGCAGCTTGGCCTCCTGGGGTGAGGAGGCAGGCACCCCAGAGCCAGGCCTAAGGGGATGAGGAAGATATGCAGTGTTTAGAGTGTTTATTTTAAAACACACACACACACACACACACACACACACACACACGTGCAGTTTTTAGTCTTTCAAAATTATTTTTGAGCAAACTGAGGGGGAGAATTTTATCTTCCTAAAGGGGACAAGTCAGAAGGTGCAGGAGAGTGGGGCTGAGGGAGGGGCAGTAGACAGTAGACAGACAGGTTTGGACCTCAGGGCCATTTAGGTAGAACCCTGTGGGGGAGGGGGGTTATCAATAGACCAGCCAATGAAATCAAGTCTACTACTTTTGATTTAGTATTGTGCACTTATGGCATTCTTAATAAAATTTTCAAAAACCTAACTCCGTCCCCTTCCCACTGTAACTACCACTGACAGCACACACAGTACTGAACTATTCCCCGTCACCAAAGGTCAGAAATGGCCCCCTTGCTCCCATACTCTGCCCTGGCCAGCCTGGGATTCTCACTCTAAATTTTGGACCCTACTGGGGAATTAGTGTGTCCCCAGCCTAGATAACAAGCTCTGTAATGTGCTGGGGCCTGTCCATGAAAAAAAAAGTGCAGGGCTCTAGGTTGTGCATCCATGAAAAGGAGGCATCTTACACTCTGAGGAGGAGCTTACTCTGCCAAGGATTCAGGGGTAGGAAGGTCAGGTATCAAAGGGCATTTCATTCCCATGGGTAGACAGGACACTTCCAACTCAGGTGTAGACAGTTGAGACACATGACAGTGGGCTGGTGCCACCTGGGAAGCTGGCAAAATGGTGATGAGGAAAAGACAGCCATTCAGCATGGTTTTATATCCTGATTGACCAAATATTTATTAAGTTCTTTCAACCACTGTGACAAGTCTAAGAGACACAGGCACAGCCCAGTCCTGGCTTAGGCGAGGGGAAGAAAAAGCAAATATATGCCGAGAGCTGTGGGTCACTGAACTGGGAGCAACTGGCACTGCCAAACAGGCCCCCAGCAGCATGTCTGGAGGGATATTTAAATTTCCCCCATGCAAGCAAAAGCATTCCAGAGAAGGGAGTGAGAAAGCCTTGAGTGTGTCCTGAGCTGGGAATAGCCATGCTTTTATTAAACAGTGAGGGTGTCTGCTGTACTAGAAGCACCAGTCACTTCAAATGCCCGCTGTTCTAAGTATACACTCTGGACTTAAGGCAGTTTGGCTTACTCTGAAAAGAATGGGGATTTCAGTGAATTGAAGAGTGGGGAAGCACTGAGCGGTCAGATGCCAAGGTTTGCCCTCCCAAAGGTTTGCTGATCCTACCCCTGTCCTTTCAAGGGTTCTACCTCCAGAGTCCCTGTAAAGGCCTCAGGCCTAAAAGGCAGCCACCTGGTAAGAACAATGACTAGCTAGTGCCCTGTGGCCTTTTCAGTGGGGATGGCCCTGGTCAAGGTTATTCCTCCCTTACGAGGGAGTAGCAGACCGTGCTGAGGGTGCCAGGGAGCCTTTTGTCATGGGATCCCGTCTCAAGGCCAGGCTGGCACTGCCCAGGAACTAGCTCTGCCTCAGTCCTGCCCCCAATAGGACCCAGAAAGGCTACTGAGCTGATGACCTTGGGCCTCAGAGGGCACTAATGCGGTAGGGGACAGGGGGGCAGGGGGGCAGGGGGCCGGGGAGGGGGCTCCAGTCTGCCTGCTGCTCAGGCTATGCAGGCCTGGAGTGCAGCTCAGTGGCAAGGTATTTGCCCAGCATGCACACAGCCCTGGGTTCTGTCCCCCAGCACTTCAAAAATAGGGGAGAAGAGGCAAGAAAATACAAAGGAGAGGGAAGAAGAGAAAGAAAAGATAGGAAAATATTAGGCAAAGAAAAGAACACCAGTTAAAACCTGGAAACACTTTAAAATTTTACAAAATAAAATAGAGATCCCCCAAAGCAGAGCCAGCATCCACACAACCAGCACAGCAGGTTTGAAACTGCTCTCTCCAGAATTATAAAGGCATGCAGGCAGCAATGACTGCAAGGAAAACCACCAAGACGTGAACTGAGGAGGACTTTTGTGGACTAGGAAATTATAAGGTGATTTTGTCTTGCTTTTGAGATTTTTTTTGAGATTTTTTCCCCCCAGATATTCTCTAGTGAATCACATTTTATTTTTACAATGGAAAAATAGGCTGGGCTATACAGCTCTGTGTAGAATCCCTGCCTGCCTGCCTACCTGCCTACTAATCCATGAGGCTGTGGGCTCCACCCCTAATCCCACAAGTAAAGTAATAAGCTAAAAAACAAATTGCTTGTTTGAGCAGCACTAACTAAACTCAGTCACCAAAAGAAGAGGGGGTTCAGTTGGAGGAGCTGAGGAGTAAGGAGTGTAAAGGGGGTAACTGATGAAAATACATTATGTACATGTATAAAATTGTCAAAATAAATTCTAAAAAATATTTGAAAATACTCTTTATCTCAACCTCTGATAGAGATAAAGATCAAAGTCAGCTGGAGCCTCCCACTGTGCAGACATGTACCCTGCCTCGGGGCTGTTCTCACTGCCCAGGAGGCTCTGAGCACAGCCCCAGGAGAAATGGGCTTCCGGGCAAGGCAGATCTGTATACTGGTGTGAGCTTTCACTCCCTTCAGCCAAAGGCTGCTGTCCATTTACCCACCGTAGTACTAAATTCAAGCCTAGTGACTCTGATGACAACCAGGAGGCAGACATTGGGATGTACCCCTTTTTGCAGGTCATTTCTACTTCGTGTGTCATTATCTCTCCTACTGGATACGTATTAGCATACCTATTAGAGATGAGAACACTGAGTCTCCAAACTGAAGTAATTTGTCCAGTAGTGAGTGGGAGAGCACTGCAAGCTCCCTTGTTCCACAGACCCACCCTATACCACTAGAATGTTTTGAAAACTGTGAGACTTTGGAGTTAAGAGCTTTCTTATTACTTACACAGTCCAAGTTGGCTCAAGCCACACTCCCACTCCTAGGCCTTCACGCTATAACAAATACACAAATTAGTCGTGTGCTTTTCAGCAAGGTACCTGGCCTTGCTGTGCCTCTTTCCTTGCATAGAAAGCACAGAAAATGATCTCTGTACTTCAAGGACTCTTGAGAGGGGCTACTGACTTACCAAAGAAGGGAGCATCTGAAAAGAGCCTCAAAAGCTGTGTGGTGGCACATGCCTATAATCATAGCTCTTGAGAGGTAGAAGCAGGTGTTCAAAGCCAGCCTGGGCTATATGAGAGCCTGTCTCCACAAAAGCCTAAATACTGTGCATATGAGGCCTTCCACCAGCTCCAGACACACACCAGGGCCAGAAAGACTCTAAGAAAACTTTAGGCTGTACTGTGTCTATAACTTGAGGGTTAAGAAAAGTAGCTATCTTAAAAAGAATGTATGTGTGTGAAGCCCTGGAGTCAATGCCCACCACTGAAGAAAAAGAACATATATATTGGATATGCATGTATTTGCATAAAACATCTTTGAAAAAATACACAAGAAACTGGGACACTTCAGTTGCCTCCAGGCAGTGAAACCAAGTGGCAAATGGCTGGGGAAGTAAGGTAGGCTTGCACTGTTTCTTTTTGTACCTTCTGATTTTTTAACCATGTGGATGTATTACTTGGTCCCTGAAAAGGTAAATAAATAAAATTTAAAAATAAGAAGAAAGCCAACGGAAAATTCCCAAGCTGGTTTACCTTTGGGGAGCGTGGCTGTACCTCCCCTGCATTCGTTGTAAGCTGTCACAGAGAGAGTAGTATATTTCTGATTCTGTATTTAAAAGACTCTTTCTCGGGCAGAAAGATTTCTTTATTAGAAAATCAAATATTGTCAATCAACAGAAAAGGGAAGACAGAAGAAGAAGAAAATGAGAAGAAAGAAGGAAAAGGAATGGAAGCAGCCCTTTCCAGAAGTTCCTACAGCCACTGGCCTGCTACATTTATTTCCCAGAGACAGGTCCTATCCCCCATGCTCACTCAGTGCTGGGCCCACAGCTGCCCAGTAGAGCCTTGCAAGCAATACACCCACTTTCACCTCCTACTGCCTAAATGTGAGCCTCTCTCTGATACTCATTAGCTCATTACTTGGACAAGATCCAAGTAACCCACTCTCTCTGATTCTTAGATTTATCATCTATGAAGCATACTCACTGAACCTCCCTCCAAGGAGGGGAACTGCCCGTGAGGGGCAAACATACTAATAAGAAATAAAATAACAATAACAAACCCAGGTACAGTGGTACACACCTAAGAGTCCCACTTACTGAAGAGGCCAAGGCAGGAGAATTACTTGAGCTTGGGAGTTCTAGCCAGTCTAGGCAATACCACAACTATGTATCAGAAAATAAAAGAAAAGGGGGGGGGGACCTGAGGCTGTAATTGAGATGACAGAGTGCTTGCCCCAGCACTGCCTAAACCCTATCTAGAGTAACACTCCTGTAATCCTAGCAGGAATTCAAACCCAGCCTTGGGGACATAGCAAGTTTGAGGACAGTCTGAGCTAGAAAGTCTATCTCAGAAAGAAGAAAAAGGCAAGAAAAATTAAAATGGAAAATAAAAAAAAGAAATACAAGGGAGGGAGAGAAGAAAGTACAAAGGAAGGGAGGGAAGGAGGGAGGAATGGAGGGAGGGAGGGAGAAAGGGAGGAAGGAAGAAAGGGAGGGAGAGAGGGAGAGAGGGAGGAAGGAAGGAAAAAACTGTCAACAATCTGCTCAGTACAATAGCAACACGCTGGTTTTAGGTTTTATAACTCTCATCTGCTACAGATACAAAGAAAAGTGTTCACATATGAAATAATACATCTGGGGTTCAGTTTTAAATGCTCTGTGAGAAAAAAAAAAGTTTTATGAAGGACCATCTTCATTGTTTTAAACTATCTTCACACACACATATCTTGTTCTTGGCCAGGTGCAGTGATGCACACCTATAGTGCCAGCTCTCAGGGAGCCAGAGGCAGGTGGATCTCTGTAAGTTCAAGGCCAGCCTTCCTGGACTACAAAGCAAGTCCAGGACAGCCAAGGCTGTTATACAGAGAAACCCTGTCTCAAAAAACAAAACCAACCAACCAGATAAATACTCTGGAGGAGAAAATGTATAACAACAAAACCCCTGAGAGGTGAGGCCCAATAGAGGGCATTGCAGGTGGAGGTGCTGGGCATGATGATACATGTCTGTAACCCCAACCCAGGAAGTCAGGGACGGAAGGATCCTGGAGAGTCACTGGCTAGCAAGCATAACCAAAACGGCCAGCTTCTGGCTCGTTAGAAGACCCTGTCTCGCATGGGAGAACAGCAAAATAAAAGGATCCAGAGGGTCCTAGAAATCTACAAGTAGAATAATATGATAGGCAGATTTGGGCCCAGGGGTCCCGCTCAAACTAAGGCACCAGCCAAGGACAATACAGGAGGTAAACTTTAAACCCCTTCCCAGATCTAGCCAATGGTCAGAATATTCTCCACAGTTGAGTGGAGAGTGTGATACGACTTTCTCATGTACTCTGGTGCCTCACATTTGACCATGTCCCCTGGAGGGGGAGACCTGGTGGCACTCAGAGGAAGGACAGCAGGTAGCCAAGAAGAGACTTGATACCCTATGAGAATATATAGGGGGACGTAATCCCCCTCAGGAACAGTCATAGGGGAGGGGAATAATGGGAAAATGGGGGTGGGAGGAATGGGAGGATACAAGGGATGGGATAAACATTGAGATGTAACAAGAATAAATTAATAAAAAAAAAAAAAAAGAAGACCCTGTCTCAAAAAAATAAGACAAGTGGTGCCTCTAGCCTCCATGTGCCCATGCCCACACAGACATACGCCCACGCGCACACACACACCACAAAAGAAATCTATAACACCATAATTGTTATTGTACTTAGGAGATTACTGATAGTTTTTCAGTTTTAAGGCAAAGTAAGTGGGTTTTCCAGAAAGCCAATGCAATCCTAAGCAAAAAGAATAATGCTAGAGGGGCTGGAGAGATGGCTCAGTGGTTAAGAGCGCCGCCTGCTCTTCCAGCGGTCCTGAGTTCAATTCCCAGCAACCACATGATGGCTCACAACCATCTATAATGTAATCTGATACCCTCTTCTGCAGATAAAGCACTCATATGCAATAAATAAAATAAATAAATCTTTTTAAAAAAGAATAATGCTAGAGGCATTACTATACCTGATTTCAAGTTGTGCTACATAAACAGCATAGCACCTGCACACAACATAAGACATGTAGATCAATGGACCAGAAGACCAAGGGAGGACTCATACAGTTATAGTTGCTTCTCATTATACATAGATGCCAAAAATATACATTGGAGGAAAAACAGCCTTCTCTTAGTTACTTTTCTGTTGCTGTGATAAGATAGTCTGATAAAGGAGATATAAGGAAAGAAGGAAGGAAGGAAGGGCTTATTTTGGCTCACAGTTCAAAATGACAGTTCATCATTTTGGGGAAAATCACAGTAGCAAGAGTTAGGGACAGCTGGTCACATTTCATGCCCAGCGACCTCTCTCTCAAGTGCCGCTAAATTTCAAGTTGACAATTGAGATTAGCCATCAGAGTACATTTCAACAAAATGCCCTGGGAAAACCAGATCTGGACATATAGATGGTTGGAACCAGATTCCCATCTCTCGTTCTGTAGAAAAATCAACTGAAAATGGATCAATGGCTTTAATATTGGACCTAAAACTTTAAGGCCAATAGAGAAAACACCTTAAGATATGACCATAAGCAAGGACTTTCTGAATAGGATACCAGTCACTCAGAAAATAAGATCAACAACTGACAAATAGGACCTCATGAAATTAAAGGCTTCTATATAGCAAAGGAAATAACTGAGTGAAGAGATAACCTACAGAATAGGAGAACACTCTTTGCCAGCTATACATTGGGGTATAAGATTAATGCCTACACTATACAAAGAGCACAAATAATTAAACAACAAGAAATCACACAATAAATAAGCTAATGAAATGAACAAAAAGTTCTGAAAGGATCAAGAGCAAGACTGGGAAGATGGCTCATGGGGTAGAGCATATGCTATGCCAGCATGAGGCCTGACTTTGAACCCCTAGACCCCACCTACAACCGAGCAGACTACCACACATGGATACTCTCAGCTTTCCTACTGAGAGATGAGAGGCAGAGATAGGAGGCCTCTAGAGCTCACAGGCCAGCTAGCCTGGTGTACACAGTGGCAAACCACAAAAGAACCCTGTCTCAAGTAAAGTGGAAAGCAATAACCTAACCATCACTGACATTCAAGGTTAGTGGTCCTCTGGCTTCTAGACATGTACTGTGGCATATGTGCATGCACACACACCTATATCCATACACACGCACACAAACACACATATACTCACACTCACTTTCACACACAACACAACTTTTATGGGGGGCTTTTTGAGACAGGGTTTCTCTGTGTAGCCCTGGCTCCTCTAGAACTCGCTTTATATGTAGACCAGGCTGTCCTCGAACTCACAGAGATCTGCCTGCCTCTGCCTCCTGAGTGCTGAGATTAAAGGAGTACGCCACCACCACCAAGCTCAAAATATTTTTTAAGTAAGTACAAATGACCAATAAACTTGAAAAATGTTCATCATTACTAGCCATCAGAGAAGCATAAATCAAAACTTTATATCAAGAAAACAAGCAACAAGTAAAGGTGAAGAGGCAGACAAAAGGTTGTTGTGGAAGTTTTGGGCTATGATACGTAAACATGCTTCTGTTTTAATCCCAGGCGTGCGACATGTGGGCTGCTCAAATTGGTCCACAGCTGAGAGTTGCCTCCTCAGAGGACATATGATGTTTGTCAGCTGTGAACTATCTTATGCAGGGGCATGGTCTTTGTAAATGGGGGTCTGGCAGACTGGGGGCTCCGAGAAAGAAGAAGGCTGCTGTTGCTTCCCCCTCCCCCGGGCTGCTCCTGGTTGCTGTTGATGCAGTGTGACGAGAAGAAGTCAGAGACGCCCTGAAATGGAGATGGGACTCGCCCCAAAGAACCTGAGGACCCTAAACAGCAGGAAGCAGCTAAGGACAACTGCGTCCCCTCTTCCCATTAGCCCTCTTTATCCCCTACCTGGTGTTGGGGTGTTGGAAGGGAGTGGGGTGGGGTAGGGAGAAAGAGATTTAAGGAAGTCAAATTAAAAATAGTTGATCAAAAATACGCCAACAAAAAGTAATCTTTATATACTGCTAGTGGGAATGTAGTCCTGCCGCCACTGTGGAAGGAAGTATGGAGATTCCTCAAACAATTAAAAAATTTACTATATGGCCCAGCTATACCCACTCCTAGTCTTTACCTAGAGGACTTCAAGTCAACATATCACAGAGATCCTTGAACAACAATTCACAATAGCTAAGCTATAGATCCAAGCCCCATATCCATCAACAGAGAAATGGATTTTTTTTAAACGCAGTTTATATACACGATGGAAAGTTTTCAGCTGGAAAGAAGAATGAAGGCATGTCACGGGAAGAAAAATGGATATAACATGAAATAGTCATTAAGCAAATCAATTCAGTCTTTGAAAGAGAAATATTACATGTTGTCTCTCATTTGTAGTTTTGAGATATCATATAGATACATACAATCATGTATGTACAAATGACCTGAAAGTAGAAGCAAAGGGAACTAACAGGAATGAGAGGGGTGGGAAGCAGGAGGGAGAGAGTAACAGGGTACTGGGAAAGATTACACTCAAAGTGTATTTATATAGTTAGATTTTAAAAAATGATCTTATAATACAAGATATTTTTTAAAAGGCCAAACAGCAAAAAAAAAAAAAAAAAAAAAAAAAAAAAAAAATCACATATGCGATCCCTTAAATAAATTTGTAATTGAAAAGCTGGCAAGAGTGTCAATGTCAGAGAGAGCCTCCCACCCCCCAACCCCAGCAGGACTGCCTTGCCAGGCCACAGGGGAAGAGGACACACTCAGTCCTGATAGGACTTGATGAGCAGGGGGTGGGGGGTGGATGGAAAGGAGGGTTCCCTGTTCTGAGGAATAGGGGAAAGAGAGGGGGAGAGGGAGAGAGGGTGGGGCTGGGAGGTGAGGAAGGGCTATGACAAGGATTTAAAGTGAATATATATATATATATATATATATATATATATATATATATATATATATATATTGTTTTTGGTTTTGGTTTTTGGTTTTTGGTTTTGTTTTGTTTTGTTTTTTGAGACAGGGTTTCTCTGTGTAGCCTTGGCTGTCCTGGACTCTCTTTGTAGACCAGGATGGCCTTGAACTCACAGAAACCTGTCTGCCTCTGCCTCCCCAGTGCTGGGATTAAAGGAGTGTGCTACCACTGCCCAGCTAATAAATAAATTTTTAATTAAATAAAAATGTAAAAAAAATGTATTAACTTTAAAAAACAATAAAGGCAAAAGAAAGAAAGAAAGAAAGAAAGAAAGAAAGAAAGAAAGAAAGAAAGAAGGAAAGAAAGAAAGAAAGAAAGAAAGAAAGAAGGAAAGAAAGAAGGAAAGAAAGAAAATTACTTCCTAGGAGGAGTGGCTCATACTGATACTCCCAACACTTGTGGCAGGAGAACGGCCATGAGCTTGCAGCCAACCCAAAACTACCAATGAGACTCTGTTGAAAAAAATAAAAATAAAGGACATGCTTTGATCAGAGCTGCATCATTAAAAGCTTGCTCTGATTGTCAGGTGAACAGAAATAAGGAGCCTTCTGAGACGCGGCTCCTAGATGTAAAGTTACATATACATAATACCAGCTGCAGGGGGGCATGTGCATATGAGTGTAGGGCCACAGAAACAAGAGATTCTGGATCCCTATGGGGAGAGTTAAGCTAAGAGCCACCCAACTTGGGTTCTGGGAATCAAGTCTGGGTCCTCTACAAGAGCAATACATGTTCTTGACTACTGAACCACTTTTCCAGGTACCTCCTTTTTGGGGTTTTGAGCTGGGGTCTCACCCTGCAATCCATAATGTCCTAAAACTCATATAAATCCCCCTGCTTCAATCTCTCAAGTGCAGGGATTACAAACAGGAGCCACAACACCTGGCTGGGACACTAATTTTGTCTGGTTTTGTACACAGATGTAGCCCCAGGGCTTGGAACACAACATGGCATATAGTTCTGTGCCCAATAATATTCATGAAGTAAATTGTACATAGATAAATTTACATTGTTCTAAAATCTAGTTTTGTTTTATGAGACAGGGTCTCGTGTGTAGCCCTGGCTGGTCAGTGTAGACCAGGCTGGTCTTGAACTCACAGAGGTCTGCCTGCCTCTGCCTCCTGAATGCTGGGTTTAAAAGTATGTGCCACTTCACCCAGCCCCCTGTGACCTGATTTTTTTCCTCTTAAATTATATACTGTATGTGACTTTCCCATACCAATGCACAAAGAACTACCTTGATATTCCAATATCATAGGAAATAATCCCGAATGTAATCCCAGCACTCAGGAGGCAGAGGCAGGTTGATCACTGTGAGTTCAAAGCCAACCTGGTCTACAAAGCAAGTCCAGGACAGGCAAGGTTACACAGAGAAACCCTGTCTCGAAAAACAAAACAAAAAACAAAAAGGAAGAGGAGAGAAAGGAAATAATCCCAAGAACTCACAAATGTAAGTATATGAAGTTTTAAAACTTCTACAATGCAAATTAAATAATTACCAGACTGAAGAGATGGCCTACAAAAGAAAATTTTGTTAACTTTATATCACACATGGAATTGATATTTAAGATATTTTAAAAAACACACAAAAAAAAATCAGATACCAAAAAATCATGCAGACAATAAATGAATAAACTGTACAGACAGTTCTCAAAAGAAGGAACACAAATGAAAAACAAATATTTTGAAAAATGTTCAGCATTCTTAACCATTAAGGAAATGCAATTTAAATTATTTTGAGATACCACCTTACCCCAATCAAGAAAACAAAAAGACAACCAATTCCAGCGAGGGTGAAGAAAGAGAGGAACACTTATTTTCTGTTGGTAGTTATGATGTAAACTGGCACCACCACTATGGAAGCAGCATGGAGATTCCCCGCCCCCCCCAAAAAAAACCACAAAAAAAGACACCACTCCTGGATACAGATCCACAGGACTCTAAGTCAACACACCACAGAGAGAGTTGCATATCCATGTTTATTGATGCACTATTTACAACTGCCAGAAAATCAACCCTGCTTAGTGTCTATCAACAGATGAATGGAAAATGAGCATATGCTACATATACACAATGAACATACACATAAAGTTACGTAGCCAAAAAGATAAATGAAATCATGTCATTTTGCAGAAAAAACTTATAGAACCAGAAATCGATATGTAAAACAAAATAGACTCAGAAAAACAATTATTGTATGTTTCCTCTTAATGTGGAATCTCGATGTGTGTGCGCATGCGTGCGTGCGTGCGTGCGTGTGTGTGTGTGTGTGTTTTGAAACTAGAAAGGGATCATGAGAGGGGAAGATATGAGGGGGACTCTAGCAGAGACTCCTAGTAGCAGGGGCCAGAGAGACTGAAGAGGACACCCTCTAACTAGACAAGTCTCCTAGTAGAGGGAGGGGAGCACCAACTCACTCATAAAAACTTCAACCCAAAACTCACCCTGCCTACAACATGTGCAGGGATAAAGATAGAACAGATAGAGCAGAGACTGAGAGAATGTCCAACCAATGCCTGGCCCACTCCATGGGAGAGAGCCAACTCCTGACACTATTAATGATACTCTGCTATACTTGCAGACAGAAGCCTAGCAGAGTTGTCCTTGGAGGGGCTCTACCTAGCAGCACTTTGAAATAGATGCTGAGACTCACAGCCAAACACTGGGCAATGCATAGGGAGTGTTATGAAAAAGTGGACGGAAGGAAAAAAGGACCTGGAACAGACAGGGGCTCCACAAGAAGACCAACAGAGCCAAGTAACCAGGGTCCAGAGGGGCTTGCATGGACTGGACCTAGGCACTCTACAAAAATGTAGCCAATGAGCAGCTGAAGCTTCATGTGGGTCCCCTAGTAAGGGTAGCAGGGGCTTTCTCTGATATGGACTCTGTTGATAGCTTCTTGATTACTTCTCTCTGGTGGAACTGCATTGCCAGGCCATAGGGGAAGAGAACACATTCAGTCTTAATGCAACTTGATAAGCTGGGGTGGATTGGAAGTGCAGCTCACCTTTTCTGAGGAATAGGGGAGGAGAATGGGGGAAAAGGAGGGAGGGTGGGATTAGGAAGTGAGGAGGGATGGGCTATGACCAGGATGTAAAGTGAATAAATAAATAAATTGTAAAAAAAAAAAGAAAGAAAGAAAGAAAGAAAATTGAAGGACTCACACTTGCCAATTTAAAAACAAAACAAAACAAAACAAAAAAACCTAGTTACTGTTAGACATGGTGGGGCACACCTTTAATCCCAGAATTCAGAAGGCAAAGGCAGGCAGATATCACTGTAAACTGGACGCCAGCCTGGTCTACATAGACAGCTCCAGGTTAGACATGACTACATAGTGAGAACTTGTCTCAATTTTTTTTAATCATTAAGAAACTGTAGTAACTATAATAGTGTGTTACTGGCATAAGCATAGGCATAGAGGTACAATGGAATAAAACTGACAGCATATATAATAATCTAACTATGGCCAATTGATTTGGACTAGAGGTACTAAGTCCATTCAATGGAGAAAGAACAATCTCTTCAACTAATGGTCCTGAAACAACTACATTTCCACATACAAAAGAATGACGTTCAACCCCTATCTGACAGGATAAGCAAAAATGAATTTGAAGGAGATCATAGTTTTGTAAGAATCCAAAGTATAAAACTCTTAGAAGAAAGCATAGGAATAAATCTTCATGACCTTGGATGTGGCAATGAATTCTTAGACATGACACCAAAAGCATAAGCAACAAAGGAAAAATAAATTGGACCTCATCAAAACTAACAGATTTTTTTTTCCTCGCAGAGGACATTACCAGGAAACGTACTAGAGAAAAACAGGGAAACCACTTCAAGATCTAAGCATAGGCAATGACTTTCTGAATAGGACTCCGATAGCTCAGGAAATAATAGAAGAACTGACAAATGGAATCACATCAAATTAAAAAGCTTCTGCATCGCAAAGGAAACAATTATCAGAGTGAAGAGGAAATCTTTCCAGCTATTCATCTGACAGGGGATTAATACCCAGAATGTATAAACAACTCAAGAAATTTAACATCAAAAGAACAAGTAATCCAATCAATAAATGGGCAAATGAACTAAACTGACATGTTTTCAAATTTTGAAGTACAAATGGCCAGTAAGTGTTTTTTTTTTAAAGTGGTCCACATCCTTGGCCATCATGGAAATGCAAATCAAAACTGTGTTGAGATTCCATCTTCTCCCAATCAGAATGGCTATCATCAAGAAAACGCATTTCTTGTTTGCATAGTAACAAACTACTTTAATCCCAGCACTTGGGAGGCAGGATCTCACACAGTCTCTGCGAGCTCTAGTCTACATATAGTGTTCCAGGACAGCCAGAGCTACATAGTAAGACGCTGTCTCAAAAAGACAAAAACAAACAAACAAAAAGCACAAAAGAGAAAGTGCTGGTGAGGATGTGGGGCCAAGGAATCCTTATAAACTGATGGTAGGAATGTAAATCACTTCCGCCACTGTGAAATCAGTATAAAGGTTTCTCAAAAACATAAAAATAGGGTTGGGTGTTGGTGGCACATGCCTTTAATCCCAACACTCAGGAGGCAGAGGCAGGTGGACTGCTGTGGGTTCATGGTCTACAAAGCAAGTCCAGGACAGTCAAGGCTACACAGAGAAACCCTGTCTCAAAAACCAAAAGAAAAAAACATAAAAATAGAACTACCCTATGGGTAAAGATGGCTCAGAGGTAAAGGGACTTGTGCAAGCTTGCCGACCAGAATTCCATACCCCGTGGCCATGTAAAGGTAGAAGAGAACCAAATTTATAAGTTGTCCTCTGACCTCCAGACATACTTCATGGCATGTACACACCATGCCTACACATTATGCACACACAAATACATGATAATAAAGGCTTTTTAAAAAGAGCTACCCTATGATTCATGACTACTACTCCTGGGTATGTACTCAAAAGGACTTAAAGCCAGCATGCCACAGAGCTAGCTGGACACCCATGTTCATTGTGGCATATTCATAATAGCCAGCTATGGAATCAGCCTAAGTATTCATCAATGGATGAATAAAAAAAATATACACAGTGGAGTATTATTTAAACATAAGGAAAACGGGCATGGACTTAGGGGAGGGGAATGATGGGGAGGAGGGAGGAACGGGAGGATACAAGTGATGGGATAACAATTGAGTTGTAATCGGAATAAATTAATTTTTAAAAATAAACATAAGGAAGAATGAAATCCTGTGATTTGCAGAAAAATGAATGAAACTTGGGGATCAGCATGATGAGTAAGAGAAGGCAAACTTAGAAAGGAGTATCAAATGTGGGGAATCTGGACCGAAGGTATGAAGATAAAAGAGGGACTGTTAGAAAAGCATGAGGGATTAGGTGGAGGTGATAAGGCAGGCTAATGGAGTGGTGAATTATCAAAGTACAATATATATGCATATACACAAAAGCCACAATGAACCATATAAGATGACACATATCTGTAATGTCAGCACTTGGGAGGTAAAGGTAGAAGAAACAGGAGTTCAAAGCCAGCTTGGACTGTATGAGACCCTGCCTCAAAAACAAAAAAAAACTTCAATGACTATTATTATTCTGAATAATTTCTATATGCTAGTGAAACTTGTGAGGAGAAAAATAAAATGAGGGGCTTTGGTGTAGTTCAGTCGTGTGCTTGCCTACTGTGTAGGTGCCCTTGGAGTCAATTCTCTCTAGAGTAGGGGTGGGGAAAAATAAGGCATGGGGAAAGAAGAGAAACTGTAAAAACACAATTCAAAAAAGACAACTTCATTTTTAACATGGGCAAAGAACTTCAAGATTTCTCCAAGGAGGGCATACAAATGACCAACAAATGCATGAAAGGATGTTGAACATCATTAGTCATTTGGGAATGCAAATCAAAGCCATAATGAGATGCCATTTCACACACACAAGGATGGCTATAATTAAAAAGTGAAAAAAAATTACAAGAGTTGAGTATGTTGGAGAACCAGAATCCCCCGTGCATTGCTAGGGGGAATGTAAAATCCCACAGCTGCTGTGCAGAACAGTTTGGTGATTCCTCAACAAGCTAAACATAGAATTACTCTACCTCCCAGCAGCTCCTTGCCTAACTACATGCCCTCAAGAACTAAAAGGAGGCTCCCAAACAAACAGCAGTAGTTAAGAGGTAGCCAAATAAATACCCATAAACTAGTGAATGGAAAAATGGGGCGATCTACATACAACTGAATACTACTGAGCCACAAAAAGCAGTAAGTACCGAGACTGCTAAGGTACTTGAAAACATGCTCAGTGAAAGAAACCAGGTAGAAAAGGCCACACATATTGTATGACTCCATTTACATAAAATATCCAGAATAATCTGGACCCAGTGGAGCAAAACTGTAATCTAAGCACTTTGGAGACTGAAGAGGAGGGTTACATAGGCTATAGAGTAACCCTGGCTAAAAAAAAAGGAACACAGATGATGATGATGATGATGACGACAATGATGACGATTTAAATAATATACTTTAAATGGGGCTGGAGAGATGGTTCAGTGGTTAAGAGCACTGCCTCCTCTTCTAAAGGACCCAAGTTCAATTCCCAGCACCCACATGGCAACTCAAAACTGTCTGTAACTTCAAGATCTGACACCCTCACATAAATGCACATAAATTAAAATTAAATAAAATGTTTTTTTAAGTATACAAATAAAGAAATCCATAGCCATTTGATTGGCTCTTCCCAGAGCCTGGCTGATGTGTGGACAAGTGTTGAACGGACAGCGGTTTTGTTTTGGAATAACGACAATGTTTTGGAACTAGATAGCAGAGGTAGTTGTACAACCTTGTGAACATGTCAAATGTCACTGAATTGTTCACTATGAAATGGCTGACTATCCTGTGAATTTAACCTCAAAAAATCCCCACTGGAGTGATGATGCTCCTATTGATCTCCTTGTTCATTTGTTGTTGTCACTTCCTCAAGACAAATCTGTAGAAAGGCCCCAGCTAGATCAAAGAGCATATGCATTCCAAACAACCCAAAAGATGATGGCTTGGGATTCTCGCAAACTGTTGCAGTTCACACTGCACTATCTGTCTGCATGAAGGTGGCTTGCTAAAGCACCTCTCCCTCGACTTTGTCTTCACCCATCTAGAGGCTAAGGTAGCCATTGTTCAAATGTTCACCTTTCATTAGTGAGATTAAGCATGCTTTACATATTTATTGGTAAATCCTTTTGTTGTTGCTGTTGTTGTTGTTGTTGTTTTCATTTTCCGAGACAAGATTTTTCTTGTAGCCCTGGCTGTCCAGGACTCAGTTTGTAGACCAGGCTGGCCTCAAACTCACAGCGATCCACCTGCCTCTGTCTCGGGGGTGCTAGGATCAAAGGCGAGTGCCACCACACCCCAGCATGTTAAATCTTTTTATTTTTATTTTTAAGGAGGCTTGTCATTGTCTCTGTTCCAAATGAAGAAAACAATTAGAAGATAAGCCCCCAGCTCAATTTGTCCCCCTCCCATAACATTCGTCTCAGCATGTAATATTTCCCCCAAAATCACAAGCATAAGCTTGTGCTGGTATTTCCATAAACAGCATGGCTAGAAAACAGTTCGGAGAAAATTTAGCAGAATTCTGTCCTCTCCCCACCCCATCCCTGCTACAGAAATCCTTTTCTTGTTATTTGTCACAGAGTGGCATGCTTAGCTATTACTTTGGAGAGCCTCTGGCGTGCTCTTCTTCTGGGCCTTTTCTTCCTGAATTATATAGGAGTTTGTAGCTCACATAAGAGAGCTAATAAAATCATCTAACTCAAGACCATCTCCACACTTCTTTGGTTATTGAATTATCAGTGTCCCCCGCTGTGATCCAGACCTTTCCCACCTTTTCAGGCTCAGTGCTCATGACTGCCATTTAGTGGGGCCTAAGTCAATGCTGGAAAAATTCAAGAGGAAGAACAGCTACTATAAGATTCTGAGGGTTCAACTCCCAAGCTTCCCCCCAAAAGGCACCTAAATGCCTTTTGCAGCACTGTTGGGGATCATTGTGGGTACCCAGAGAACTAGGCTAGCACTTGTTGAAAATGGCAATGAATGCAAAACACCCAGCGAGGAGGGCTAAGCTGAGCTGTAAGGGTCATATGCATGTTTGGAAGCAAAGTCAGGCAGAAAACAGACCATGGAAATCAGAAATCCCTTGTGTATTGCCAAGGGTGGGAAGTGCCATTCTCAAGGTCAGCTAAATACCACATACTGTTTGTTTTGTTTTGTTTTTTCAAGACAGGGTTTCTCTGTGTAGCCTTGGCTGTCCTGCAACTCAGCTTTATAGACCAGGCTGGCCTCGAACTCACAGTGATCCACCTGCCTCTGCCTCCCTGCTCTTTTTCTGTTTTTTGTTTGTTTGTTTGTTTGTTTGTCTGCCCCTGCCCTGCCAAGGCCAATCATCCTCAGCCCTCTCTTCTGCCTGGATGATGGGAATCATTGCCTTGCAGCCTTCCTGCTAGTCCAGGCTGCCTTCTCCTGAAAGTGCCTGCCCCTTGCTTATTGGTCCCAGGATAGGATCCTGGGATTCCCAGCAGCATGGGAGGCTGAAGGGAGGGGAAACTGTCATCCTTCATTCCTGTTCATTCTCCATGAGGTATGAACCTTCTCTGTTGACTGCCATGCAGCTTGCACGAGTATCTCTTTCTCCCCTGCAGAATGCACTTCATCTTCTCCAGAGCCCATTTGGCCTGGCTGATCTCTGCGCCCTCCGCTGATTTTTCAGCAGCTTCTCCTAGGGGGCTGAGGATGGAACCGCATAGGCAAACCACTACTGATACCCAGACAAGGCATTAGTCGCTGGAGGGAGTAGCCATGAATCAAACACAGAAATCCCTACCCTCTAGAGGGTTTTCTCTCCTTTTTTCTTGACACAGACATCCCCAGCACCCCTTTTAGAGACAGGGCCTCACTCTGTAGCCTTGACTGGCCTGGAGCTTGCTATGTAGACTAGGCTGGCCTCAAACACATAGAGAGACCCATCTGCCTCACCCTCAGACTGTTGGGATCAAAGGTGTGCGCCATCATGCTCAGCTAGGGTTTTTTTTTTTTTTTTTTTCTGATTGATTGGAGATAAAGATATGACCTGGTGGAGCTATGCTCTGTGGAGAAAAATAAAGCAAGGGGATAGAGTTGCTCTTTTAAGTAATCCTATTTAAAGGGGGGGGGGTGGAGTTTCAGGTCAATCAGAGCTACATGGAGATAATGTCTCAAAAAAAGAAAAGAAAGAAAGGAAGGAAGGAAGAAAGAAAGAAAGAAAGAAAATAGGCTGAAGAAAGCCTATTGGAAGCATCAATGCCGCTGACCAGAGACCTGACTACAGCTGTCTGAACATCAAAGAAAGGGTTCCAAGCAGAGGACAATAGATGTAAAGAATCTGAGATAAAGGGCTGGGGAAACAGCTGTAACTCCAGTTCCAAGACCCAATGCCCCTGGCCTCAGCAGGTACCCGCATTCAAGTGCGCATGCCCACATGCACACATGCAAACATGCACACACACACTTCTAAAATTGAGCCCCACCTCCGTATCTCTCTAAATATTTATTACACATTTTAAAGATGTAAATAAAACACTCACTAACATTTAAATGTTTACCTTCAGAGTGTTTTCTTCTGGATTGTTATACATTTTTCCTTAGCTTGATTTTGTTGAAACATAGGCTTAAATGCCTGTAGTGTGTGGGATTTGTTGAGGTCGTTCATTGATGAGCCAGGTTTTGGTTTTTTTTTGTTTTTTGGTTTTTTTTTTTGGTTTTTTCAAGACAGGGTTTCTCTGTGTAGCCTTGGCCATCCTGGACTCACTTTGTAGACCAGGCTGGCCTCGAACTCACAGCGATCCGCCTGCCTCTGCCTCCCGAGTGCTGCGATTAAAGCGTGCGCCACCACGCCGGCTTGAGCCAGGTATTTTTGACAAACTTATTTGTCTGAGAAAAAAAAAAGACCGGCCTTAAGGCCAGACTTGATGGCGCAGGCCTTTAATCAGAGCACTCAGAAAGCAGAAGCAGGTGGATCTCTCTGAGATTACGGCCAGACTGGTCTACAAAGAGAGTTCCCGAGCTACCTACTGAATCTTTCAAAAAGAAGAACAACAACAAAGACAGAAAGAAAAGAAAAAAGAAAAGAAACCACCTTGACCTGGACAGAGTGGTTCAAACCTGTAATTCCAGTGCCAGAGGGGTTGAGACAGGCCTGGGCTTCTTTTATTCCATCTCAAGTCTCTGATGGGGTTGAAAACCAAATACCATATTTTTCGGAGCATAAGACACACTCCCCCCTAAAAAAGTGGGGGGAATTAGGGAGCACCTTATGGTCCAATTGTTGTTCTTACTGTTTTTCTTGTTTTACTGCTCTAAAAAGTTGGTGTGTCTTATGGTCAGGTCCACTTTACAGTCCAAAAAATACAGTAGTTTAGTTTTACAATTAAGCTTAGTTGTTTAGGGGTTAAGATGTTTTTAGGTCTAGAGAGATGTTTTAAGTGATAATGATGAGATATGATAGATGTGGATTTACATTCAGAATTTTAGGCTCACCAAGATAGGAAAAATATCTTCTTCAAGGCTGTCAAATACAAATAGCCAAAACACTATGAATGTAACATTTATATAATTCCTGATTGTTTCATGGTTCTTCTTGCTGTAGGCAGTTTATTGTACCTATGTGTAATATTATAAATGTATATGCAAAAATATTTAATAAAAAAAGAGACTGTGTTGGTGGAGGGTAGGAAAATAAGAAATGAAAGACAAATACCATTATCATATACAAGAAATGGTAAGCCCAGTGTGCCCAGAGCTAAGGGAGACAAAGCGGAGAGTAGACGGAAGTGTGGAGAAGTATGAGGAACCAGCTCATGCAAACTTTGCCTTTCACTCTGGAGAAGATGAAGAGCTAGTGAAGGCACCTAAACTAAGGGTTCTTCCTGGAGCACAGACTAAAAGAGGGCAGGGTCTAGAGAGTCCAGACCACTCGGTAGGCTGTTGCTGTGACACAGATAATAAATAAGCGCAAGAGACTGGGGGGTTGGGGGGGTCAGGGGTGGTGGATGAACACGGTAACCTGTAAGGTAATCAGTGACTGAAGCAGAATGGGAAACAAGGGGAGGCACCCAGTTCAGAAGGGGAAAAGAGGACGCCAGCAAGATGGCTCAAGATGGCTCAAAAGCATTTGCCATGCAAGTCTCAGTTCAATCCCTAGAAGCCCATATAGTGAAATAATTGCCCTGACCTTTACATACACCACCAAGGCATGTGCATGCCCACATTTACCCATCACACACACACACACACACACACACACACACACACACACACGAAGAGGAGGAGGAGGAGGAAGAAGTTAAGAAAAAGACAAGGGGCAGCAACAAGGGCTGGGTGATGGCTGGCTTCGGGAAGTGGTCAGAATACAGGCTGAACGTGGATACCAGTTGAACTGTAGGGGCTGTTATAGGGAAAGCGTGTGTTCATCGGGTAGATTCTGGGAGGAAAGAAAGGGGAGAGGGGGAGAGAAAGAGGAGAGGGAGAATGATGATGGTTGGATTTAGGACTGAAAAGCAGGATGAAGAGAAGTGCTGTTTCCTGAACTTGGGGGAGCAGGGAAGCAACAAGCCCTACATGCTCAGGCTCAGGGCCGAAGCCTGGCAGTATTGCAGGAAACCCAGAGATCACGCACTAGGGGTATAAGGTGGAAGAAGAAGAAGAAGGTCAAGGCAATGAGCACACTTTACTGAGTAACCAACTGCACCAAGCTCCATGGTTTTTCTGCCCACATTACCTTCAATGGCCACAACATCAAGGCTGGATTTCTTAATGTGGTATCCAAGCCTGGTTCCTTTAACCTCACATAGCCACTCCAGTACTAGTCTCCTAGTTCCCATCAAGGCCTCTGACTACGCAGTCCCCAATGCCTTGGCTCAGATGTCATCTGCCCATCTATCTTCTACTCCCATTTCACCAACATCTGCTCTCTTATCTCCCCAGGATAGTTATCAGGATCTCTTTGAGGACCAAGATGATAAAGTGATGCTTTGGTCCCCTCTGAGGTCTTGGTGAGTGAAGCAGGGACATTTGTGGCCTGCATACAAACTGTACACAAATCATGGCTAGCCCTAAGCCCACTGCAGTGGGTCAGTAGACCTGACTCCCATTCAGTCCTATGTGACAAGAGGAAAATAGGGCCAAGGAGGTGAAGTCAGGCTTGGAACTGGACTCAGATTGGAAGGCTGACTCCATCCCCCAAGCAGCAAAAAACAGAGGTCAGGGAAGAATAATTGCTCACATGTGTACAGCACTTGGGAGTTTATAGCCATAGACATTATCTCATCCAAGCCCGGCACAGCCGCATGAGGTAGATATTCTTATTTTTCTTCACCTTCCACCTAAGGAAACTGAGGCCCAAAGAGCCAGTTGCTTGCCCAAAGTCAAATAGCTAGGAAGTGGAGGCCTAGAGACTTGAACCAGGGTCAGACTGTTACTATGAGACCAATCCACTCATATAGAGCTAAATGGGAGGATGGCCAGTGGCTCTGGAAATGATTTCCCCTTTCTACCTATGGTGCTCTCCCTACAAGATTTCTAGCTAGGCCAGGCATGGCAGTGCACACTCGGGAGGCAAAAGCAGGCAGATTACTGAGTTCGAGGCTAGCCTGGTCTATGAAGTGAGTCACGAGTCCAGGACAGCCAGGACGACAAGAGAAACCCTGTCTCAAAAAACCTCCCCCCGCAAAAAAAAAAAAAAAAAAAAAGATTTCTAGCTAATGGTAGCATGGAATGACATTTACTAATCCCCTCAGGCCATTTCAGGATTCAGCCATATTCCAGGCCCCAAAGACAACAGTTGGGAGAGGCTTGAAGACAAGGCAAGTCCAACAAGAGGTCAGGGACCCTTTTCTCCTGGAGCTGACCAGAGACAAGGCCCCACCAGGCTCTGAAAGAGGACAGCTTCCTCCTATGGTCCCCCAGCCAGAATTCCCCCTGGAGAAGCATCTCCCGGCCATGCTCTTTTTCCGGCTGGGCTCTGGGCCCGGACAGCTCTTGGCTGGCAGCAGCTGGGCCCTTGCACCTGTCAATGTAGCACCCACACTTCACAAACACACACACACACACACACACACACACACACACCAAGCTCCATGCTGCTTCCAGATGGCAGGTCACTTATGCTTTCACCTCGCTTTCGGCCTTTTTCTTTCTCATTTGATTTCTTTTCCTTACCTTGTTTTCTTCCTAAGCGCCTACTCCCCACTGCTCCCTCTACCCCATCATTATCTTCCCCTTCCTCTCTTACTCATTTTTTATTTCTCCACTGCATATACTTCTTATTAAGTCTGTCTTTTTGCCCCTAACTCTGATCAGGTGAAATGCTAGCTTCCTCCTCTATCACAGAGATATGGAGGCACAGTCATGCCTCCAATCCCCATCTGCTCTCATATTGGGGTTGTGTTTGTTTGGTGTGTGTGTGTGTGTGTGTGTGTGTGTGTGTGTGTGTGTGCATGGATGCATATATGTGTGCATACATGTGGAGGCCCGTGGTCAACATCACATGTCTTCCTCAATCTCTCTCCACCTTCCTTTTTGAGACAGGATCGCTGGCTGATTCAGCTAGACTGTTGGCCAGCAAGTCCTAGGACCCCTCCCTTCTCCACCCCGCTCCACTGGGATGCTAGGAGTCCTGGCACTGTAGGCCTCCAACTCATAGACTCGCCTGCCTCTGCTTCCTGAGTGCTGGGACTAAAGGCAGTATTCGCTCCCAAGGTGCACCTGGCTATTTCACCTGAGTGCTGGGGTTGACCTCGGTTCCCAGGCCTGCACAACTGCAAGCTCTTTACTGAGTGAGCTATCTCCCCAGCTTGTCATTAGTATTTGTTTTTACCAGTAGCCTTCATGATGTAAAATTATGGGTTTCATTATGACATACATGTCCATCATGTACTTGGCTCATCTTCTCCATTATTCTCCCTTGCTCCCTTCTCCCTGGCTCCTTACCTCCGCCAAAGTACTCTCTGGCTTCTACCTTCATTTCCTGTGCAGTTTGAAAAAAGGTAATGGAGCCAGAAAGAGACACAGAGACAGGAAAAAGTGGATTCAAATCCTAGTGTTCTTACTTGCTAGCTGTGTGTCCGCCACATGTCACTTCACTTCTCTGAGCTGTCTTCCTTCCATTGTAAAATAAAATTGATAATAACATTGATCACTTAACGCGGGAAAAGGAGAAAGTATGAGAAGTGATCTTGTACGAGGGTGAGAAAGGGATTCATGAATTAAGTGGCAGGTGGCAATGGGTGTTTCTAAGGAAGCAGAAAGGTCTGGTGGTCCATAGCAGACTCTGTGGTTGGTCTTCCTGCCTCAACTCCTCAGCTTCAAACACACAGCATGAAAACACACAGCCTTGGTAAGCTGGGCCATAGCTGTGCCTCTCTTCTCTGTCAGGAACATGTGCAGAGAACCCTAGCAGTACTCCGCTAACACCGTAGGCTCTGGTGGGGACTAGGTGAGCACTATGAACAGTAAGGCTCTGTCACCTACTAAGTGCTCACTGTACATTACCACTGATGTTAAATTCAGACCCAGAAAAAGTAATGCTCCCCTGGGCTCGTGTACTTGGGGGGGGCAGTATTAAGACCCTAACCCGTATAGAATCAACATTCAAGCCTGTTGGGCCTCGAAGTCAACTTCATGGAGGTTGTGGACTGCAGTTCAGTTTGGACTCCTCTCAGCAAGCCATCGGCCCTATGGTGAGGCATGTACAGAGCCAGGAAGAAGCAGCACACAATTTGGCTACTCTTTCCAGAGGGGCCACTTCCACACAAGGGGCTATCCTGAGCAACCAGGCCTGTGATTCTGCATGCTTAGGTGACAAGCAGAGTCTACACCCTGACCTCCTGAGATACGTGCCTTAAGATGCCGTTCACCTCCAGATCCAATGGCGGATTCCCCAGAGGGGTAAGTCTCCCTGGCCGTGAGAACCAGTGGAAATATTTATAACACCCCAGGTTATGTACATGGAGTGACTCACACGTCTATGTTAACGTCCAAAGTCAAAGGCCAGGGGTAGCAAAAGAGGTTAGTTTATAAAATAGGATACCTGTCCATGACAACGGAGGCTCTGGCAGAGGAGGACAAGTATGACGCCTCAACTAAGATAGAATCGGGAGGCTACGCACGAAAAGGCCCAAACCTGAGAAAGGGGCGTGCAGGAAAAAGCCTCTCCCCCCCCCCCCCCGGCAAAAAGATGAAATCTGGGGAAAGAGACATTATATCTCACGTCTTAAGCACAAGGAAGTTTCATAAGCCTGATGCTTCCGGAAGCCAGATTAAAATGGCTTCCACTAGGGCTCAGATGTAGCTCATTAGTGGAGCACTTCCACAACATGAGGTTCAGAGTGCGACCCCTAGCAACATGAGATAGAAAAAGAAAAAAGCAGAACTGGCTCCACCTTTTTAAAAATGAAGTAAGCATTTAAAAATGAAGTGCAACTCCGTTGCACTGAGAATGGCAGGTGGGGCGGGCGGGGGGGGGGGGTGCTTGGTTCCAGAAGATGAAGTGAAACCAGAGAGGACCTGGCATACCTAAAGCTCAGCCTACATGTATCCCCCAAAGTGAGATGAGGCCGCTGTCAATCCTTGACCGCGGGGAAATTTACAGACTGAGATCTTGTCGCACTACTGTGCTCGTGCTGGGTTAGAGGGGCCAGAGAGGGTGAAGAAGACACGGGGCGGGGGGGGGGGGGGGGCGGCTGCAAGCAAAAAGTCAGTGTCTCCAGGGTTCTCGGGAGAAAGCTCACTCCCGTGTCAATGGAGGGAGGCAGGGGAAAGCTCTCCACAGCTTGGCCCGAAGTCATCCCGATGATTGCTCGTTTTTTGACACAGCCTCACACTTTCTTTCCAGTCCTATATTCCTGGCTGGGTGCAAGCTATTTCCACTTGGATGTTCTGCCAACAGCTTAAACTAAACATGCTTAAAGTAGAGTTTTGCTTCCCCCCACAAAGCCTCACACCTTCCCAAGGCCTCCAACTTCACTGCTGAAACCCAAGAGCTCCGAGGCCAGGCTGCCTGGCTGCTTCTCTCTTCCCTTCCCTGGCACCTCTCACTCCCTTTCTTTGAACACCGTACCTTTTCCTGGATGATATTTCTTTCAGCATCCTCTTGGCCATCTCCTGGGCTGCGGCTCTCGCCCACCTTGCGCACAGTCTCTAGAGATGGCTAAGGCTGTGCCTAACAGGGCTCTTCTCTCAACTGGAACCACTTATATACTTTCTGCCCACATGTGTTCACCATTTACTGCAAATAGATGTGGTGAAGCATCCATTCTAGTCGAAGGAAGGAGAGCAGAGACACGAACAACAGAGGAGTTGGTAGCCTAGGGGGATTTGACCTCAAAGGTGAACCAGAGCTTGCTGTGAATTCCAGCCCTGCTACTATTTACTAGCTGTGTGATGTAGGGATTATTTCACCTCTCTGGGCCTTGGTTGCCTTCTCTCCAAAATGGGGTGGAGGGATGGGCTCATTGTAATATAGCATGTGGAAGGCTGTGGTTTCATCTTTAGCCCAACAGAAAAAAAAATTAGTAAGTCAACAACATAGGGGTGATGGTGCTGGCTTCCTAGGGTTCTTGGGAGGTTGAATGTTACAAGAGAACATGGAGGCAGGGCCTATATTGGACTGGGGTTCCCAAATGATGGAGTGGGCAGAACCATCCAGGTGGATGAAAGCCCATTAGGGCTGGAGCTGTTTGGGTATCTTTTTTTTTTCTGTTATGCATAAATGACTGGAATTCAAGTAGGGAATCTATTCAACTGGGCCCAGTTGTTGGCTCTCTCCAAACATTTCCCCACCCTGCTGTAAATAAGAAAGTACCACTACAATCTACAACCTGATTAAGGCATTGAGGGGTGCCCAGTAATCTCTGCACATTTCTACTTCGCAGGGCCCTCTCCTAGTAACTGATATTGTTCCATTTCTTCTTTTCCACCTTTTTTTATTTTAAGCACAGGAGCAAAAGCAGGCCTGTCCAAGCCCGCTGGGCTGACCGGGGTCAGAGGAATGCAGCCTCTCCCTCCACTGAGCGGCCAGGCCAAGCACTCGCTCAGGCTGGCAGCAGCAGGCACAGACCAGGCCTGGGAGGCTCCAGCACCTTGCTCAGAGGGGCTGGAAAGCGCTACAGACATTAGCTCATCACTCCCTGGCAAGGGCCTACTGGTCTGCTATTCTCACTAGCATCTTCCAGATGGGGAAATGGAGGCACAGGCACCCTTGGAGGAGTTGCTGATGCCCAGGGTCCTCAGACAACTTCTGGCTGGAGGCCCCAGACGGATAAGGGAATAAGGGTCACCTGGACTCCTCATTTTGGATTGTTGATAGGACGGTGGTTTTTTTAGGGACCCAGACTACAGCCTCTGAAGGGGACAAGGAGAAAGAGTGATGGTAGATGGACTAGATGGATGGGTGAAGCCTAACCAGCTGCAGCTGCACTCCGAAATGCCTAACTACTCTCACTGAGAACAGCTTTACCACTAACAGTCTTCCCCCCCCCCACCCCCCGCCCCCCAGTACAAGGTACTCAGAGAGTCTGCAGATGCAACACAAAAAGCTTAACAACAGTGCTTTGGGGTTGGTTATCATGTTTTCCTCCAGTGCATTTCTACTCACTCAAAATCCTGTTCCGTGAACAATTACAACATTTACAATCAAGTAAAATGGTTTTTGTTTTGTTTTGTTTTTTTGGTTGTTTGGTTGGTTTTGGTTTTGATTTTTCAAGACAGGGTTTTTCTGGCTATCCTAGACTTGCTTTGTAGGCCAGGCTGGCCTTGAACTCACAAAGATTCCCCTTGCCTCTGCCTCCCTGAGTGCTGGGATTATAGGCATGCATGCACTACCATGCCATGCAAAAGGTTATTTTTAATTAGAGAGAGAGAGAGAGAGAGAGAGAGAGAGAGAGAGAGAGAGAGAGAGAGAGAGAGAGAGAGAGAGAGAGAGAGAGAAGAAAGAAAGAGAGAGAGAGAGAAAGAAAGAAAAAACAAATCTGAGGATTCAGTTCACTGGTAAATATGCATGAAGCCTTGGGTTTGATCCCCAATACTGCAAAAATAAAACAAAAGAAAACCGAAACAACAACAATAATAATAGGGAAAGCTAGAGAGAGATACGGCTCAAGGGTTAAGAGCACATACTGCTTTTCCAAAGAACCCAAGTTCAGTTCCCAGCATCTTCAAGACAGCTTACAAGCATCCATAACTCCAGTTCCAGAAAATCCAGCATCCTCTTCTGGCTTTGTGGGCAGCAGGCATATGTATGGCACACAGACAAATGCATGCAAAAATTCCATACTCAAAATAAAAATAAAATATTTCTGAAAACAATGAAGAAGAGGAGGAGGAGGAAGAGAAAGAAGAGGAGGAAGAAGCAACAAGTGGGATGTGGGAAGAGCCCTGGCCTTGGAGTGAGGAGATCCAGATCAAGTGACTCCACCTCTTTGCATCACAGTGTTCCATAAAATGGAGATAATCACATAAAGTTGGCATAAAATTAAAGGAAATAGTCTTTGTGAAAGATGCTTTTTAAGAAAAATATTCATTATGAAAATTTCAAGCATTCACAAAAGAAAACACCATGGTGAAGCCTCATGCACCTATTTCAAACATTTTCCTCATTTCATCTGTAGCCCCATCCTCTCCCCTCTAGCCCAAACTTAAACATTTTAAAGCAAATCCCAGATAGGCACCCCTTCCCCACAAATGCTCCAATATTAAACTGCCTTATAAATGTTTACATTTTTCATAATTAAAAATAATACATGATAGCTGTAGAAATTTTGGAAAATGAAGAAACTATTTATAAGGGAAAGAATAAAAACCACTCATACTCCACCACACAGAGACAAACATATTTCAAAATCATCTATTAGTTTTTCTATGCACATATTAATTTTTAACAAAAGTTGGATCATATTGTATATGCTATTTTTAGGTATCATTTTATTTTAATTATAAAAATAATAAGAGCATATTACAGAAAAATGAGGAGAAATTACCCACAATCCCTTAGCAACTAATATAAAAAGTGTTAATAGTTCAATATACTTCCTTCCCATTTTTTTCAATTTGCATTCATAATTTTACCACAAGTAGAATACTACTGATTATGCACTTTTCAAGTTATGAATCTATTTTAATTGTGAGAAAACAATGTAATCATACTGCAAAAAAAGAAAAAGAAAAATATTACCCATAATACCACTACTCAGTTATAATCACTGTTAACATTTTGGTATATTTGCACCCAACATTTTCTATGTACAATAATTTCAACAAAAATAGGTCCCAAGTACTTAAAAGGTTGAGGCCAAATGACTGATGAAAGTTCAAGGCATTTCTAGGCTATAGACTAATAACCTGCCTCAAGTAAATAACAAAGAAGTAAAATATACTTTTCATGATCTTATTAACTATAAATATATTTACTTATAAGAAAAATGAGCCAGGTGTGGTGGCACATGCTTTTAATCCCAGCACTTGGGGGATACAAGGCAGTGAATCTCTTTGAGTTTCAGGTCAGCTGCATCTACAAAGTGAGCTCCAGGACAGCCAGGGCTACAGAGAGGTACTTTGTCTCAAAACCAAACAAAAAAGGAGAAGATATTGTGTTGGTGAGATGATTAATCAGGTAATGAGCCTGATGACCTGAGCTCCATCTCCAGGACTGAGATGTGAAGCTGTCCTCTGACCTCCACACATGCACTCTGGCAGGTGCACAAGAGCACACAGGCACACATGTGCACACACACCAAATAAATAACTAAATACAGTAAGAAAGTTATATATATATATACATACATACATACATAGTGTGGAGCTACATAGAAAAAATTAATTCAGAATTCTGTCTCTTTTTTAAGATTTATTTATTTATTTATTTATGTACACAGTGCTCTGCTTGCATGTACACCTGCAGGCCAGAAGAGGGCACCAGATCTCATCATAGATGGTTTTGAGCCACCATGTTGCTGGGAATTGAACTCAGGACCTTTGGAAGAGCAGACAGTGCTCTCAACCTCTGAGCCATCTCTCCAGCCCCAGAATTCTGTCTCTTAGTGGTGTCTCCTTTTGGGTGTTTCTCTGACCATTGCTTTATTCACATAGTCATACATGGTTGGAAGCACAGAAGTATTAAGTTTGGAGTCTTTGCACCCTCTGCGCCATCTTGGCATCATATTTATGCAACTTTGTACCCAGGGTTTTTTATTCAATATTTTGTCATGAATAAAAGTTTTTAAAATCAGGAATGTGGAGAGGTGTGGTGGTTAAGATACCAAGAGAAACTCCCTGCCCTGGATCTTTATGGCTGATTTCTATTATAAACAATTCTCCTTCATATTTGTGCATACTTATAGTCACCTTACTATTCATATTTCTATGCATCTCCAGCTGTTCTGAAACTTGCTGTGTAACCCACGTTGGCCTGAAACTTGTGTAGCCCATGGTGGCCTGGAGCTCACTGTGTAACACAGGCTAGTCTGGGACGAATGAGCCCATCTCAGAGTCCTGTCCTGATTACTGCAATCACAGATATATGCCACCACATTGGCTTTTCTAAGTATAGTTAAATAAAAGTGTGTCCAGGGGAGCTGAAGAGATGGCTCAGCAGTCAAGAGCACTTACTGTTTTTGCAGAGGACCTGGGTTCAGTTTCCAGCATCCACATGGTAGCTCACAAAACACCTGTAATTCCAGCTGCAGGGGATCTGACTCCCTCTTCCGGCCTCTGAGGACTCCTGCATACATGAAAGCACCCACCCACACATACACAAGATTTTTTAAATTTTTAAAGTACTTTTAAACTTTGCTACATACATAGAGTATATTTTTGGAGACCACTTCTACATTTATAGGCTGACCTATAAAATGTGATTATCTTTTTATTGACCTCGTTTTTATTCCTGTTATATATATAGTCCAGGCAGCTTTGGTGTAGTGAGTGAAGTTTCTTCCTGAGTTTATAGGCCTCTTTCACACACACCCTCTCAGTCCGATATTTAAATTACTCACTCAGCAAGTATTATTGAACCTGAAGTGTGTGACTGAGGCAGGGATGGGGTCAAGGAAAAGTCTCCGAAGGCACATTACAATACTAATCCCAGCATGTACTGGCCATTTTACTACACAGTCAACACCAATCAATCAAGCCAAAGCTTTCTTCTTAACCCTTACAGATTATGTAAATTTGTTATGATACCATTTATAGGAAAACTAAGCACACATAAACCAACAATCGCTTACCCTAAGACCACACCGCTAGAAAATGGCAGAGTAGGGATTTAATCCAGGCCACTGACCCCTGAACCTGAACTCTAGACCTCTTCTTTGCCATCCAAGACAGCAGGGTGTAGGTGTGTAGGGTAAAGACTGCAGCCAGCTTCACCAGGGTCAAAACTCCCTTCCTCTCGCCTGTGCCAAAGCATGTCTCTGTGGCTATTTCCCCTTTGGTAACCCAACCTCACAGGGCTGTCCTACGACATAAACGAGATGATGGAAGGGAAGGGAGGGGACCAGAGATGCCTGGCTCATGGCTGGCATTTAGAAGGTTATTGCTGGGTGAGCATCTCTTCTCTCTTGGCTTCACAAGCGTGTGGTCTAGTTGCCAAGTTGGAGACAAGAGTTTAGCGGAGCTCAGAGCTAGCCTGCAGCCAGCTGCGAAGTCAGTGATTCCAGGCATATTTGCCTAGGAAATGCAGATATCTTCTTTGCCCTCTCTCAGCTTCTGCCACTAACTTCAACTCCCATTCCCCCAAAAGGAAATGGGTGACTTTTCTGCTTCAAAACTGAGTACTTAAAAAACCCTTCTCATTCCTACTCCCAGGGATGTGGGCAGTGGAGATGACAGGAAGTCCCGGGTGGAGTGGGGGCTTTCTGGAACATGGGCATATAGAAATGTGGTGGATGGCACTCTTTTTTCTGCCCTTCAATGGTCCGAATGGGGGAGGGGGCTAGCTGTTGAGCAACTGCTCGGGAGACACTCCAGAAGCTGAGATGAACACATGCCTCCTTCTAACAATTGGCCTGGGAGCCATCCAATAGATGGAGGACGGATCCACAGGTCCAGGATCCGGAGCCTGCAGCCCAACTCTAGAGTCCAAACTGAGGAGGAGGAGGAGGAGGAGGAGGAGGAGGAGGAGGAGGAGGAGGAGGCAAGTCACAGGTCCAATTCAGCAACCGTAATTCAAAAGCATGTGTCCACTCCTTCTACACCACTTGCTTTCACAAAAACTTTTCTCACCCCAGGCCAATGCCAAGAAGCTCTGGACGTGTACCTAGCCTGCTACCCCAGTAGAGTTTTTAGGGTCCCAACAGACTGTGTCTTTTCTCAACAGGAAGCTAGGTATGGCCCACAATCTTCGATCCAAGTGAGAAAAGCACAGCAATGGGTGTGTGGAGCGGGCTTGTTACCTGGGTTTGAGTTGGAGCAGAGTGGGAGGGGGAAAGAAATGAGCAGAGTGGGAGGGGGAAAGAAATGAGCAGCAGCAGCAGCAGCAGCAGCAGCAGCAGCAGCGCAAGGAAGGCAGCTTGTCAGCCTAACAAGGGGAACGGGTTGCACTGATTACCCAGGGTACTCACCCCAGCTTCTTCCAGTTGTCAAGGAAGGGCCTAGATCTGTCCCTCCATTTGCGCCCCCTCTTTGTTATCAAGCCGGTCATTTCCTCAACAAACAGGACTCTGTTCGGAGAGCAAATTCAGGGCATTTGCGATCCTAAAAGAAAAGAGAGAGAGAGAGAGAAAGAAGGAAGGAAAGAGAAAAACAAATCTTCAGGTCTCCAAAGCTAATTAAGAAGACACAAGATGTGTACAATGAAAATGACTTTGTAATAGTCCTCCCCTGTTCCTTTAACATCGTACTTTTTCAAAAGACCATGTTTTGCAAACAGTGTAAACTGAATTGTTGAAAGGAGGGGCAGGAGGGGATAGGGTGGGGATGAGGGGGTGATTAGAGGGGGCAATCCTGGTGGCCTTCCTGCATGGGGTGGGGTGGGAGCTTCTAGCCTCAGGGAACATGCCTTGAAATGAGAAGCCCAGATCTCATTCAGTAAGGACTTGTAAGATAATGTACCAACACAAGAAAGATGTGCTCTAAGTGTAAAATGTTAATTCTTTCTAGAGGTGAATAATTATATAATCATAATAAAATAACCTGGCATCGTGGGAAGGCAAGAGAAATCTCTGCGAACTCTGTGGCAAGCTTTTCGAACCCGCTGCCTGTTCTTGGCTTTTCCGTGAGCCATGTGAGTTGCCTGCGTGCACCTAGCCCCACGGTCCGGTAGATTAGAACAGCATTTCTCAGCATCGTTGCATCCAGCCAGCCTCTTTCTGCCCTGGATGACCACCGGACAGAAAGCCTTGAAATCAACCCTGGGCCTTGAAGGAAGCCACCGCTGCCATATGATCCCTCTAAGTGGCCCTGAGCAAAATGTAGGGACCTTGACCATTCCAGATGAGCCGATGTAGCTCAAAGAGGGCAAACAGGCTCAGAAAATGCCCTGCAGAAAACCAGTGCCTTGCCTACCCCATCCTGTCCCGTGTGCACGTCCCTCCTCTGGACCGTTTTTTCCTAAGCCAACAGCTCTTCTCTCTATCCATTGAAGCCCGTCCTGGCGACCCGCTTGATTTAGGTCAGAAAACAGACACTAACAGCTCTCCCTCGCCTCGGTGAAATTACTAAGTGGAATTTATTGGGCAAGTCCATGCAGGGTGGTAGGGAGAGCCCATGTCCCAGGTTCGGGCTGCCATCCGTTTTAGAAACATAAGTACAGGCCAGGGCACTGGGCGAGAAGTGACCATAATCTGGAATCATCAGCCCAACCCCAGTAGCTGCGTCGTGCCCCCAGGGCTAGGGGACGGGAGTAGACGCACGGACTCCGTTCCCTGGCCCGCCCTTCGCTTTCACAAGATCCACGGTGACTGCACCAGCTCGAGCGCCTTTAAAGGGCCACACACGCCACTCGCCGCTATAAAATGTTCCCGGCGGCACAGCTGCAGAAGTGCGCTGCTGAGCTGCTGTGAGGAGGCTCGCTCCGCCCGGCTGCTCCTCCCACAGCCTATCGGCGCGGTGCTGCTCCTGGCAAGGAGGACCAGACTAGAGGAAGGCACAGCACCCGCTCGGGCCCTCCGTAAGTATCCAGTTCAGATTTTGCCACCAACTCGCCCACGAGCCAGGACATGTGCTAATAATGCCCTAAGCCGGTTATAAAGACGTGAAATTTGGGGGGGAGAGGAAAAAAAGGGGGGAAAGGGGGTCTGTCCTTCCTGGGATTCCTAGCTGAGGCCAGCTTGCTGCTGTGTGCCTGTGCGCTAAGGCTCTCCAGGCGGCAATGGGGGCTTGAGAGCCGGGTCCCCGCGCTGAGACCCAAACGTGGTGGCTGCTATCGCCACCGCCCCGGAGTCCGGCGCCGAAGCTGCGGGCGGGCACCGGCGCGGGCTGGGGCTGCTCGGCGCTGCACTGTGCGGTGCAGCGGCGCGGCGCGGCGGTGCAGGCTTTTCCCAGGCGCCCTGGGGTCGGGTGGCCGCCTGTGCGGCCAGAGGCTCTGAAGCAAGCAGCGAGCGGCGGCGGCGGCGGCAGCTGGTGCGTGCCAAGGGGCTGGGGGCTCGGTCGCTTCGTCTGCACCCCTGCCCAGCCTAGCTTCCCTCTCTCCAGGGCAGGCAGCTTCGGGGAGGTAAGCAGGGCCGCGGGGCAGGGCTCTAGGCTGGGCAGCAGGGGCCGAGGGCGCGGGCGGCGGCCGAGCCGGCCAAGGGGCTGGGGGACTTGTTTGCTGCTGGAGCTGCAGGGCCGGGGGTGGCAGCCCCTGCCGGCCCGCGGGACGAGGCGCCTACTTGTCCGGAGAAAACCGCAGCAGCTCCTCTCCCGCGCCCGCGCTTTCTCCAGCTCTGCTTCCCCGACTTTGCCCATAGCCAGGACAGCATCAGGCCGCTCGGGGGCCCGCACAAAAGCTCCTGTTTCCTTAGGGGCTGGAGGCGAAAGGGGCTTCTAGCTGAGTTCCGCGGAGCTACGAGCTGGAAGTTGGAGCATTCGGGCAACTTGCTTTGCCCATGCAGCGGACCCTGTTCCGTACCCCGGCGCACACGCCCCTCTTATGGGGAAGCGGCCGCGGGGCGTCTGACCAGGGGTGGGACAGCTAGTCAGGGCCGTGCCACTTTTAGCATTGTGACCTTGGGTAAGTTACGGCACTACGGCACTACTGGGAACCCTATCGCTTGCTAGCCCGCCAGGAGCAGCGGCAGCGTCGGACGCTCCGAGGGCGCTCGTAAGTGTCCGGGAGGCGCGCGAGCGGCTGCCGCCGGCGCCAAAGTGCGCCCCCGCGCGCGGAGACGCTGCGGGTCCCCAAAGTCGCGCTGACGCGGAGACCCCGTGCTTCGTCGTCTGTCTGCTTCCGAGCACCTGGAACCCTTGGGCACGGGTACTCCCGCCTGATGTGCAGGGCTCCGTCCGGAACCGCTGCCTCTCTACTGGCTCAGCTCATCAAGGAGGCCTGGCAAGCTGTCGGTAAACAACCGGCCTTTAGTTTTCAGGTGGCGAGTCTGCTTGGAACGCGTGCAAGCCAAGCCACAGTGCTGCTTGGATTTTTAGATTTCTCAATAGCAATGGAGATGGAGTATACCGGTTGGTGCCATTTTTAACTTTTGCTCCCAGGACAGATTCAAGCCCCCCTGGGCCCCCCTCCCACACCTGCCGCTCTCTTTTCTCTCCCTCTCTCTGTCTTCTCTTCTCACTCTCTTTCGGCACCGGCGAGGGCCGATGCAGAAGGCGGCCAGGCGGGGCCCGGCGGCGGGAGGCATTGAAGCGCAAGCCGCGGAGCCGGCACTTGTTGCGCGGCTTTTCCGCGGCGCCCTCGCCGCTGCTTCGCAGTGGTCATTTCGTGGCTTGGAATAGACCCAGATATTCGTGAGCCAAGTTTTTCCCTCAAATGGGCAGAGGGTTAGGGTAGGGGACAGAAAATGGGGTTGTTGTGGGGGGTGGGGAATGTGATCGCCTCTTAGACGGGCTCTGCGCTTTCCAAGAGGGCTGGTGCGCCTCGAGGGAAATGTTACAAGGGCCTGTCTGGCAAGCAGACACCAAAACACACGCACTTTCCTCATATTTTCTTCCTCCTATTATTGTTGTTCTTGGGTTGGTGGTGGTGGTGGTGGGTTTTGTTGGTTTTTGTTCCCCCCCCCCTTTTGTACATTCGAGCACGGGTAGCGCACTGGAGAAAGATGGATACAAAGATTAAGAGATAAGGAACTTGAAATTGTGGCGATGCTGGCCCTCCTGCCGAGTACCAGCCCTTGTCTGGAGATAGATGGCTGAAATAGCCTAGGGCTGCCTCAGAACACTATACTTCAGTCAAGCAGTTGGGGGGGGGGCGCCCACCAAGTGCCCCTCCCCCCCCATGTTTTCTCTTTCTTTCTTTCTTTCTTTTTTTTTTCTTTTTCCTTCCATCCTTTCCCCATAAGGCGGTTGTTGAAGGAAAGAAAAAAACATAGTGGTAACTTCAGTTTAACGGATGGTAGAGTCTATTGCAATTCCCTCTTTGGGATTCTTTGAGGTCCTTAAGGTGATAATGCCAGAATATTTGAGGCTTATAAAAACATACTTCCAGGAAAACAAGTATTTTTAATTTTGTGAGTCTGAAATGGGTTTTGTTTTGTTTTGCCTTGTCTCGACCTTCCCCCCCCCCCCTTCCCCCGCCACCCAATTCATTTTCTTATCTCTTTGGCACTTGGGCCAGAGAATAGTTTCTTTAGAAAAGCCATCTGAGTAATTGCAGGTATGAGGTCTCGGCAGAGATGGTCAGGAGAGGCATGTGACGTAGAACTGCTAGATGCTGCTCTGCAAACTGCTGCTGCTGCTTCCCTGCTGAAAACCATGGGATTTTCCCTCCAGGGAGAAGCCTTTCTTCTCTCAGTCACACATGGGTGTGGCCTGGCTATGGACTCTGGGACAGTTGTCCTGGGAAAGCGCAGTCTAGGGACTGTATTGTGGGAGCTTAAGATAGGGGGGACACTGAGCTATTCCCAGCTATTGTGTGGCTCCTGATGCCTCACAGCCTCCAGAGCACTCTGATCCGATGTAATCATATAGGTCTGGTCCAAGATGGGCCTTGGAGACTTTCTAGATCTTTCTTCTGAATTCTCACTTTTTCCCAATCCCACTGAAGACCTAAATACTAGTGGTCCACGGACATGTTGCGCCTCTTTCCCAGGGACATGCCTGCTCTCAGAATCAAGAACAGTGGCACCCCTACCTCTGAACTCTGAAATAACCTGTATGATTATGTTCATGTACCCCCTCTTGGCATGACCCTGGCTGAATGGAGCATCCTGTGTAGCTGGATGGATTCGCCCGGACTTAGAATTTTCTAGTATTTCCTTTGTCAAGAAAGCCTTTCACCTTAATCATCTCTTTTACTTACAGACCAAGAGACCCAGCTGGCGGCATCAACTCCCACCAATTTATCTGACTTCTGCCCAGGCTCTGAAATGCCAACTATGTCAAGGCCTGCACTTGATGTCAAGGGTGGTGCCACCTCTGTGAAGGAGGTAAATCTTGCCACTTTACAGCTAGAGATACTAAGGCATAGAAAGATGGACTTAACGGAGGAGGTCATCACCAGGCCTTCCTAGGTATGGCATGTAGTCAGTGTGCTTGACCAGAGAAGATACAGCAGGGCTTTGTCCGGGGGGCAGGGGTGATGAGAGTAACTTTTGTCCAAAAGTAGTTGAATTTGAACTAGGGGTGTTGAAAGACAGACAGCAGGAAAGGAGCAGAGAAGCAGAATTGGAACAAGACCACTGTGATAAAGATATTACAGTGAGGCAGAGAAGAGAGGGAAAGGGATGCCTTTTTAAGATAGGGGGACACATAGAGTAGCAGGGGAGAGAGGCCCCCTTCTGATAATGGGTCCTCCGGTACTACCCTGGAGTCTAAACTTAGGAATCAGAGCCACAGTAGGAAAAGAAACCTAACTGTCCAAGGCCTCTTCCTACCACCTGCCCACGAACTGACTCCAAATGGAGGCTATACAGGAGCACCCCAGATGCAGTGAATGCCAAAGGGAAAACTGGGAGGAGGACTACTATGGTGTGCCTTTCTGTCTTCTAGGATACCAACCAGGAGATGAACTCTCTGGCCTACTCTAAGGATCGTAAAGCAGTGACCATCCTGCACTACCCCGGGGTCACCTCGAATGGAGCCAAAGCCAATGGGGTTCCCAGTAGCCCCTCTGGATCAGCATCTCCAATAGGCTCTCCTACTACCACCCCTCCTACCAAACCGCCAACCTTCAACCTGAACCCCTCCCCTCACCTGCTGGCCAGCATGCAGCTGCAGAAGCTTAACAGCCAGTATCAGGGGGCCGCAGCGGTGGCTGCTGCTGCCACTGCTGCTGCTGCTGCTGCCACTCCAGGCCAACCAGGGGAGGCAGGGCCCCCACAAAACTGGGCCTTTGGGGCCCAGGCGGGAGCTGGTGGGTCAGCCTCTCCTCCTGCTGGTTCCCAGAGCCCTGCTATCATTGATTCTGACCCAGTGGATGAGGAGGTGCTGATGTCTCTGGTGGTAGAACTAGGGCTGGACCGAGCCAATGAGCTTCCTGAGCTGTGGCTGGGGCAGAATGAGTTTGATTTCACTGCAGATTTTCCCTCTGGCTGCTGATGCCAAGAGTCCCTAAAAATTGAGGAACAAAGCCACCAATTCTGTTGTAAATAAAAGTTACTTGCAAAGATAGCTGACTGGGTGTGCTCTTCATGGGGTCTAAAGTTGGGAGGTGCATTCTGATAGTCTTGGCAATTCTGGGGTCGCAACAGCCTGAGAGGTGTGGGGAGGACTGGCACAGGTGGTCCTTGAAGGGTTTTTGTTGTTGTTGTTTGGTTTTTTGAGACAAGGTTTCCTTGTGTAGCCCTGGCTATCCTGGACTCACTTGTAGACAAGGCTGGTCTTGAACTTACTGAGATCCACCTGCCTCCTGAATGCTGAGATTACATTACAGGTGGTCCCTGAAAGCTTGCTTGTTACTATCACAGCCCTTATCTCCTCAAGAGTCCTGGTACTTAGCTTCATTTCTCCAAGATGCCCCAAACCCTGTTGGATTGAAGGATAGGCACAAGAGCTGGGGGTAAAGGCATTCTTGAAAGACAAGCTACTTCAAATCTGTCTGCAGCTTCCTCACCACTGGCACATCAGTGGCCAACTGGCATATGCTTCCAACTCTAAAAGCCTGCAATGCAGGGTTGACTCGATGGTTCAATAGTTTAAAACACTGCTTTCACAAAGAACTGGGGTTCAGTTCCCAGCACCTACCTGGCTGCTCACAAGCACCCATAATTACAGTTCCAGGGTATCTGACACCCTCTTCTGGCCTCCTGCATCAGACATGCATGTGGCACACATACATACAGGCAAAAGACATACAACATAAATATTTTAAGTTATCAATTCAACTCCTTTTAGGGCTGTCCTTTTGCCTTTATGACTAAGCACCCAGTGACTGTCATTAAAGCAAGACTCCAGATGCCTTTAAGCCCCTCAGACAACTCCTTGTTCCTCCCCTCCAAGGTTACAAGACTCCAAGCTGGCCTGTGTGTTCCCTAATCTCTACCTCCTTGGCCAACCCTGTGTGAGGACATGCTGTTTGGGCTGGTCTCTCTGACCTAAAGAGCACAAATGAGGCCCAGGCTTGACAAGTCAAAGGTTTAGAGATCTCTTGAGGCAGTGACTTCAAAGGCATGCCAAGTGACAAGATCATGGCACTGCCCCAGATCCTATGGCATAATGCAGTCCTGGCCTCATGTGTGGGCTAGAAACTGCTGCCGACATTTCAGACTCCTGAAGGTATTCTTTCTTGAACACTGAAAATGATTAATTAGCCTCTGAGGAGCGACCTGAGGCTTGCCCCATGGTGAGCACATCCAAGAAGCGTATTAATAAAGGCACTCATCAAATTCAAGCCTCTCTGGTACCTGCTCAGTGTCAGGCACTTTGGTAGCCACTGGGAACCTGAATTAAATAAAGTTTGTGCCTTTGAGTGTGTTTTCTATCTCAGAAAGAAGGACATAAACACTGCACTAAACCAGTATTCTCCAGAACACAAGGAATAGGGGGAATAGCTCTATCTACCTGGAATGCTTGTATTCTATTACTGAACTGATCCCTTATTTTCACATCTCACAAGTAATAAATACAGAATATGATCAATAAGATGCTGGTGGCACAGGAGCAGCATATGGGTACAGGAGCAGGGTCTGATGCAGTGATAAGATGTATTAGACATGAACCTAAAAACTTGGAGGGCCCCTGAGTCTCTCTCTGTTGGAACCTTAAAAAACATCTGAGTCTGGGGAGATTTTGTACCTGTTCCCTAGCTTGTTCACCTTGATCGCTGAGCCTTGGAGTCCCCAGGAGGGTGGTAATGAAGAGAGGTCTAAGTAAAGGGTCAGTGTATGAAAATCTGAAAATTGTTGAGGTTACAAGAATGCAACTGGGAGGCAGGTGACGGCAGAAAACAGCCTGGGTATCACTAGTGTATTAAGGTTCTCCAAAGAGAGAAAATCAGTAAGATATGTATGTATCTATGTATGTTACAATTGGTTGTGAGCTCCCATCATATGTATCATATATATTAATATATATGCACATGCACATACATATATAATATATATTCCTAGTATATATAAGATATATAGAAAACATAGTACACACAAATATGAGATTATAGAGACTGCCATCTGCTATCTGCAAGCCAGAGATGCAGGAAAGTCAGTGGTGAAAAACAGTCTGAATCTGAAGGCCTAAGAAGGTCAGAGAAACAGTCACAGCACCAGGTGGGTCTGCACCTGAAGATCAAAGTTTCAGGAGTGCTGAATGAAGTCCAAGGGCAGAAGATGAATGTCTCAGCTCAGAAAGACGCAAAGTCAGGCAGGTGGTGGCGCAGGGCTTTAATCCCAGCACTCCACTCTGGACGCAGAGGCGGGTGGGTCTCCGCGTTTGTGGCTGTCTCCAGAACAGCCAGAGCTACACAAAGAAACCTTCTCAAGGGCTGGAGAGATGGCTCAGCCATTAAAGGCTAGGCTCACAACCAAAAATATAAGAGTTCAGTTCCCAGCACCCATGGCTGTCTCTCCAGCCAAAAGAAAAAAGAAAAAACAAAACAAAAAAAGAAACCCTCTCAAAAACAAAGAAAGAAAGAATGAATGAATGAAAACCCAGAAAGAAGCAAATTCACCTTTCTTCTTGCTATTTGTTCTATTCAAGCCCTCAACAGATTGGCTATTTAAATGCCAGTCTCTTGTAGACACATCCAGAGATGAAATTTTACTAGCTTGTCTGGGCATCCCTAGGTCCTCTGAAGTTAACCATCACACCTTGAAAAGGTGCTTCTGTAAAGAAGAGAGCAACCCTGCCTCCTGGTGTCGGCAGCCAGGAAGTGTGGTCACCTGAGCAGGCTCTCTACAGAGCTTGAGGCGGAAAGGAGGCAGAGAAAGGCAGGCCTACTAGGGAAGGATAGGGAAAGCGTGCACAGGAAAGGGCATCATAGAGGGCAGTTATACAAAGCAGCCCTCTGCACAGCTGGATCCCTTCATTTATTACGTCACTAGCAAGTTCCAGAATGCAAATCCTAGGGTCCCCTAGCTTAGACTCTAGTGCACACACGTAAGGAGCAGTGAGGACTGGCAAGGACCCTGCAGTCCAGAACAGATGAGGACAGGTAACAAAGTCCCCAAGAGCCCAGTGGCCATCCTGTTCCCTGGGGATTAAACTAGAGAGACCCTGTGCCAGCTTAAAAGGAATTTACGGTTCCAAGGCAGTCATGGCCTTGAAGGATGAATTGAACTAGCACATGGCAGCAAAACTGATGAGCAGTGGGAGCACACCCTCCAATCAGAGGAACAAATGGAACATTACCAAGAAGATAGAACAGGGCCTGCTTGAAACCAGAACAAAACACCAGCAAAAAGCAATCTGGAAATGAGGAGGCTTTTTCAAGGACACAAAGCCCAGAAGCTAAGGAAAACATTGATATATTTAACTACATTGTTTAGCTGCATTGGGGGGGGGGGTTGGCTTTGGTTTTCTAAGGCAGGGTCTCAGTATACAGCCCCACCTGGCCTTGAACTCACTATGCAGTCCAGGCAGGCCTTGGATTCATGGCAAACCTCCTGTCTCACCTTCCCAAGTATTGGAATTGCAGGAGTGTACCACCACCTCAAAATGTAGCTGCATTTAAAAAACTGCATAACCACTATGTCCTTGCCTCTAACCTTAGCACAACAGACATGGAAGCAGGAGGATCACAGGTTCAGATCCAGCCTGAGCTACATAAAAAGACAAAGTTTTGAAAAAAAAAAAACTTCAGAGTAAAATACACACACCATAAAAGTCAGGCACAGTAGTACACACCTTTAAATGTCAGTACTTTGGAGGCAGTGGTAGGCAGATCTCTGTGATTTCAAGGTCAGCCTGGTATGCATAGTGAATTCCAGGCCTGCAGAGCCTGGAAACAGTGGGACCCTGTTTTAAAACACTACAAAATAAAACCAAAATCATGAGGGCTGAGCATCTATTTTAGAAACAAGGTCTCACTATGTAGCCCTGGCTGTACTGGAACTGGTTATGTAGACCAGGCTGGCCTTGACTCAAAGAGATCCACCTATGCCTGCCTCCCAACTGCTAGAATTAAGAGCATGCACCACCAAACCTAGCTATAAAACACATTTTGTTTGATTGGTTGGTTGAGACAGGGTTTCACTATGTAGCCCTGGCTAGCCTTTAAGTCAATGAGTTTCCTGCATCTGCCTCCCAAGTGCTGAGATTAAAGGTGTGCACCACCACACCTGACTAAAATAGATTTGGTGTTTTTTTCAGGATTTTCATTTTATTATCTATAAATATAGATGTTTTGTTTGCATATTTGTATGTGTTCCTTGTGCTTTCATGGTATTCTCAGGAACCAGAAACGGGCATCAGATCCCTTTGAACTGGAGTTAGTCTTAAGAACTAAACCTGGGTCTTCTGCAAGAGCAGCTAGTGCTCTTAGCCAATAAGCCATCTCTCCAGTCTGCTAAAACTTTTAATACTTAACAAGAGTTTGCGCACTCATGTGAAATGCCATTTTAAACTACACAGGAACTTCTGGCTCTAGAATAACGTTATATAGCCACTTTTCCCTGCTTCTATGCAGTGCAGTTATATGCCCTAGATAGAAAAAAAAAGAAAGAAAAAATAGACTAGCTAGGAACCCCAAGACTTGAGAAGCAACAATGTTTATCTCTCATAAACCAGTGGGTACCCCTAGACTTAGTGATAAGTAGAAGAGAAAAACCGAGGGATACCAAGGGGGGTATGTTTTCTATAAACAAGAGACTGGGAAAGGAGCAGCCCTTCCTCCCTCCCCCCCCCACCACCACACATACACACATAATTAAAAATAATTTTTGGGCTGGGTGTGGTGGCACATGCCTGTAATCCCAGCACTCGGGAAGCAGAAGCAGGCAGATCACTGTGAGTTCAAGGCCAGTCTGGTCTACAAAGCAAGTCCAGGACAGCCAAGGCTACACAGAGAGACTCCGTCTCAAACAACAACAATAATAATTTTTGTCTAGGCAATGGTGGCTCATGCCTTTAATCCCAGCACCCACTCAGGAGGTAGAAGCAAGTGAATCTCTGAGTTTAAGACCATGAATTCCAAGACAGCCAGGGATACACAGAGAAACCCTATCTTGAAAAACAACAACAACCACAACAACAATAATAATAACAAACAGTAAACAATGTTTTAAAAGTTTAGAAAAGAGCTACCTAACATAACTGAAATGTCCAGGATGCTAATTGAACATAATTCATTTTAGCTAGGCAGTAGTGGCACACACCTTTAATCCCAGCACTCGAGAGGCAGAGGCAGGCAGATCACTGTGAGTTCGAGGCCAGCATGGTCTACAAAGTGAGTCCAGGACAGCCAAGGCTACACAGAGAAACCCTGTCTCAAAAAACCAAATAAATAAATAAATAAATTTAAAAAGAGGAAAGAAAAAAGAAAGAAAGAGAAAATAATTCATCTTAATGGGCCGGGTATTTGACAGCCAGCCTGAGAGACGCCAGTCAACTCACACCAAAGGAAGATGACTCCAACAACGCAACTATTTGACAAAGACTGTAAAGATTCTCCACAATTAACTATAAAAATCATTTTAAAATAGTACTGTGCCTGGAGAGTTGCTCAGCAGTACAATGCTTGCCTTGCATGTATGAGACCCTGGGTTCAATCCCCAATACCGACATTTTTTAAAAAATCAATAAATGTGGCTGGGTGTGGTGGCACATGCTTTTAATCCCAGACCTCGGGAGACAGAGGCAGGTGGATCTGTGTGAGTTCGAGGCCAGCCTGGTCTATAAAGCAAGTCCAGGACAGCCAAGACTACACAGAGAGAAACCCTATCTCAAAAAACAAACAAACAAAATCAATAAATGTACCTGGTGGTACAGACCTGTAATCCCAGCTCCTGGCCTGGGGTAGAGGCCAGACAGGAAGATTGAAAGCTGAAGGCTTGCCGGGCTATGGAGTGACTTCAAGCCTGGACAACTCACTGAGATGTCATTTAAAACTATAAAGATCTTTTTTTAAACATCATGGGTAAAGCTTGGTGGTAAAGCACTGGCCTCGAATTCCCAAAACTGCAAAAAAAAAAAACATGCTAATAAATAAATAAATGAAAAGGTCTCATCAAAGAAATACATTATGAAAAATAACTAAATGAAAAGCATAGCATTTTAAGAGGCTAAAATCTGGGACTAGAAAAATGGTTCAGCAGCTAAGTGCATATCCTGATCTTCTAGAGAACCTGAGCTCAGGCCTAGCATACAACTGTCTGTATCTCCAGATCCGAGGGGATCTAACAGCATCTTCTGGCCTCCAGAGGCTGGCGCTCTCTCTCTCTCTGTCTGTCTGTCTGTCTGTGTCTCTCTCTCTCTCTCTCTCTCTCTCTCTCTCTCTCTCTCTCTCTCTCTCTCTCTCTCTCTCTCAGCTGAAATGTCAAAGATCATTGGACAGACTCAATAATAGATGTGAGGGCCAAGTGTAGATGCAAAGGCCAGCAGTGGTGGCATAGTTCCTGTTTAATCCAAGCATTGTCTGCAAACTCAAGGCCAGTTAGATCTACATAGTGAGTTCCAGGTCAGCCAGTGCTACACCATGAAACTGTGTCTTGAAAAAATAAATTAGAGGTGACAGATAGTAAAATCAATGAACAAGGACACATATAAATAAAATTTATCCAACATGAACTAACTTAAAAAACGGTAGTGTATCAGAAATTATATAGGTACAATATATGATAATATGGGGCTGAAGAGACAGCTCAGAGGTTAAGAGCAATGGCTGCTCTTCCAAAGGTCCTAAATTTGGCCGGGCGGTGGTGGCGCATGCCTTTAATCCCAGCACTCGGGAGGCAGAGGCAGGCGGATCGCTGTGAGTTTGAGGCCAGCCTGGTCTACAAAGTGAGTCCAGGACAATCAAGATAACACAGAGAAACCCTGTCTCGGACAAAAAAAGAAAAGAAAAGAAAACAAACAAAAACAACAACAACAACAAAAACCCAAGGGTCCTAAGTTCAATTCCTAACAACCATCTATAATGTGATCTGGTGCCCTCTTCTGGCCTGCAGGTACAGGTAGAACACTGTATACATAATAAATAAATAAGTCTTTTAAAAATGCAGTTGTGGTAGCACATGACTTTAATCCCAGCACTCCTGAAGCAAACGCAGGTTAGTCTCTGAATTCAAGACCATCCTGGTGTATAGAGTGAGTTCCAGCACAGCCAGGGCTACCCAGAGAAAGAAAACCCCAGTTCAAAAAAACAAAAAAATTTAAAAATGATACTACTATGCCAAACACTAAAACCACAGCACATCAAAGGAAGGATTCAGCAGAATGAAGTGACAGCCTGCAGAAAGGAGGAAAAGCCATTGCCACATACTTATCCAACATGGGATTAAAATAAAAAGACCAAGCTAGGTGTAGTGACGTCCCTTGTAATCTCAGCACTCGGGAGGCATAGGCAGTAGGATCAGGATCAAGAGCTGAAGGCTGAGTGAGTTTGTTCTAGGCCAGCCTAGCCTACAGAGCGAGAGGCCGTCTCAAAAACGTACAAACAAAAAAATACACAAGGAGCTGGAGGGATGGCTCAGTGGCTCTGGCTGGGCTTTCAGAGAACCCTGGTTCAATCCTAACACACAACCACATGTAATTCCATTGGCTCTGTTACCCTATTCTGACTGCCTTCTACACAAGGCGCACACATGATGGCACAGGCAATGATGCAGGCAAAACAGCCATTCACATAAAAATTGAAACACATAAACATAACACATAAGATAAAAATAAATAAATACAAAATTTAAAAACACAGAGCAAAAAATGTGGTAAATATAAATTACTGCAGCCATTGTAGAACTCAGTATTAGAATTCTCAGTTGGTAGAGTGACTGCCTAGCATCTCCAAGGCAGTGGGTTCAGTCTGCACTACTCATAAGAGTGACAGACTCCTGTATTCCCAGAAGTCAGTACTTGGAGACAGGAAGATACAAGAGTTCAAGATCACCCTTGCCTGCACCTCAACATCAAGGCCAGCCTGTAAAGAAAACGACCGAAGAACGCAGAAAAAGAGCTGGGAATATACATTACGAGTGAAGTGCTTGCTTAGTGTCATAAGGTCCTGGGAATTGAGCCACAACAACAACAACAACAACACACACACACACACACACACACACACACACACACACACACACCAGGCAAAAAGAAGGAAATACTAGAGATAGGAGTAGAAATCAATAGAATTGAAAGCAAGAAAACAATAGGGAAAAAAATCAATGAAACCAAAGTTGCTTCTTAAAGAAAAGGATCAATAAAATCGATTACACTCTAGCAAGACTGGTAGAGAGAAAAGGAGAGGAGATATACATTAGCAGTATCAGAAATGAACAAGAGTACCACTACAGATCCTACAGCCATCAACAGAGGAATGAGAAAACAGCATGACATTGGACCACCACTTAAAAGAAATGCAACAATTCCTCAACACCGACAAGCCACTGAAACTCTGCCAAGATGACTAGAAAATCTGAGTAATCCCACGACCATTGGAGAAAGAGGATTAAAGAAGGATTCCTCTCCAGAGAATTCTAGAAAAGTTTGTTAAATATTCAAAGAAGGATTAATGGCATTCACACTAACATTACTCCAAGAGCTGAGATTACAGGTATGTAATATACCATGCTTGACATTTTTTCTACATGTATATCTCTATGTGTGTGTTTGGTCTTTTTAATTTTTTAATTATTATTTTATTGTATACCTGTACGTAAATTTGTGCATCACTTGTATGCCTGATGCCCACAGAATCCTGAAGAGAGTATCAGATCCTCTAAGACTGGAATTAGAGATGGTTTTGAGCCACCATGTGGATACTAGGATTCCAGGGTCCTCTGGAAGAGCCACCAGTGCTCTTAGCTACTGTCCGATCTCTATAGAAGGCCCCTTTCTTGATTCTTGAGGTAGGGATTTAGATTACTGATCTCTTCCCCCCCCACACTTTTTTTGTGGTACTGAAGTCTGAAAAGATGTGGGGGGCTGGAGAGATGGCTCCTCCAGAGGTCCTGTGTTCAATTCCCAGAAATCCCATGGTGGCTCACAACCATCTATAATGTAATCTGGTGCCCTCTTCTGGCCAGCAGGTGTATGTGCAGGCAGACACTGTATACATAGAAAACCTGAGCCAGGGTGGTGGCACACAACCTCAGTTCAAGCACTTAAGAGGCAAAAGCAAGCAGATCTCTGGGTGAGTTTGAAGTCAGCTGGTCCAAGTATGGCGTTGTAGGCCAGTCACAGTTTCACTGGGAGACCTTGTCTCAAGACTGTTTCTTGAACTTAAATGCAAACATTCAAAAAAGAAAAAGAAAAAAAAAGACCAACAACACATAAAAGAACCCTCCCTAGCCAGGCGGTGGTGGCGTACACCTTTAATCCCAGCACTCGGGAGGCAGAGGCAGGCAGATTGCTGTGAGTTCAAGGCCAGCCTGGTCTACAAAGCGAGTCCAGGACAGCCAGGGCTACACAGAGAAACCCTGTCTCAAAACCACCCTCCCCCCCCAAAAAAAAACCCTCAAGATATGCTGAGCATGGTGGCACACTCCTTTGATCCCAGCACTAGGGAGGCAGAGGCAGGTGGATCTCTGTGAATTTGAGGCCAGCCTGGTCTACATAGTAAGTTCCAGGACAGCCATGACTACATGGTGAGACCTTGTCTCAAAAACAGAAAGGAAAGGAAAGAAAGGGACTAGAGAGCTGGCTCAGTGGTTAAGAACACTTGATGCTCTTGCAGAGGACTCAGGCTTGGTTCCTGGCACCCACATCTCAGCTCATAACCATTTGTAACTTCAGTTTCAAGGAATCTGACACTTTCTTCTGGCCTCTAAGGCACCAGGCACATACATGGTACACATATATATGTGCAGGCAAACACTTATATGCATAAAATAAAAATAAATAAGTAAAATGTTTTAAAAGGAGGGAAGAAGAAAAGAGGAGGGGGAAACACAGGAAGGAATGGGGGAAGGGAGGGAAAGTGGTAGATCTGGGCATGTGGCCTCAGTGCTATTATTTATTTATATGTGTGCACATGTGTACATGTGGGCAGACATCTGCACAGGCTAGGAGAAGGCAGATGATCTTTGGAGCTGGAGTTACAGGTGGGTGTGAGCCACCTGATTTGGGTGGAGGGAACCAACCTCCAATCTCTGCAAGAGCAGTCCAGGCTCTTAACAGCTGAGCCAACTCTCCATCACTCACCCACCGTTCTTATGCAAGGTCACAATGTTAAGTCACATCCCCAGTAGTAAAAGCAATAAAGGCATGGCATCGAGAAAGAGAATGATCCGCAAAAGTTCTCAGTGTGACAGACTATGTAGAAAACCCCAAGGATTCTGCAAAAACACAAAACTGACACCCCAAAGCAATCATATTTCCATATACTGTCAAGGAACACAAAACACCAAAATAAAAAACATGATCCCATTCATCACTGCTACAGCTATTCATTCATTTGTTTATTTATAAGATCTGATCGGAAGAGCCTGAGGGTATAGCTCAGTTGGCAGAGTGCTTATGTGCATGCACGAAGCGCTAGGTTCCAGAACCCCACAGGCTGAGGGTGGTGACACACTCCTATAATCACAGCACTTGGGAAGTGGATCGTGAGGATCAGGAATTCAAGACCATCTTCGTGTACATAGGGAGTTAGAAGCCAGCTGAGGGGATAGAAAAGCCTTTCTCAAAATTAATTAATGACTTAATTAATTAAACCTGGTCAGGCCCCAATTGCTAAAAATTAGAAACTGCTGATGGAAGATCAAAGGATAAAAAGAATCCATAAATTTAATGACATTTCTATAACAATCTCTTTGTAGATATAAACATTCTCATTTTAAATTTTACACAGTAAATCCCAGCACTGGGGAGGCAGAGGCAGGAGGATCTCTGAGCTAGTGGCCAGCATGGTCTATATGGCAAGTTCCATGACGGCCAGGGATAGGTAAAGGGACCTAGTCTCAAGCCTGCATCTCCAAATTTGCATGGAAAAGTACCAGTAAAGCCACATGCCTTTACTACTTGTACTCAGGAGACAGAGGCAGGTAATCTCTGTGAGTTCTAAGCCATACTGTTCTACAGTGTGAGCTCTAGGCCAACCAGGGGTACATAGTAAGACCCCCTATCTTTTTATTCCTAGACAGGGTTTCTCTATATAGCCCTGACTGTCCTAGACTGGCTTCGTAGACCAGGCTGGCCTCGAACTCACAGAGATCTGCCTGCCTCTGCCTCCGCTGGGATTAAAGGTGTGCATCACCACTGCCTGGCTTTAAAAAGTTTACATAGAAAAAGAAGAAAATAGCTGGCACACACCTTTAATCCCAGCACTCAGGAGGCAGAGGCAGGCAGATCTCTGGGAAATCCTGAAATTTATGGGTAAATGGATGGAACTAGAAATGATCATCCTGAGTGAGTTAACCCAGACCCAGAAAGACTCACATGGTATATACTCACTTATAATTGGACACTAGCTCAAAAGGGATGTCCAATGAAAGTCTTCACTTACCAGGAGGAGATCAGGATAGATGCGGAAACTTCCTATTGGAACTGTAGGTGAGGGAAATATAGGAGAATGGGGAAATAGGAGAACCAAAACCCACAAGAAAAACATCATGATGGACAGATCTGAGCCCAGAGGGGGTCTGCTCAAACTAAGGTACCAACCAAGGACAATACATGCAGCAAACTTATACCCCCTATTCAGATCTAGCCAATGGACAGGACATTATCCACAGTTGCGTGGAGAGTGGGGACTGACTCTGACATGAACTCCGGTGCCCCATATTTGACCACGTCCCCTTGGTGGGGAGGCCTGGTGGCACTCAGAGAAAGGATAGCAAGCTACCAAGATGAGACTTAATAGCCTATGACCATATAGTGGGGGAAAAAGTCCCCTTCTGTCACAAGCCTAGGGGAGGGGAAAAGGGTGAAAGAGGGAGGGAGGAACGCGAAGATAAAAGTGAGAGGATAACAATTGAGATATAATCTAAATAAATTAATAAAATTAAATTAAAAATAGAATAAAATAAAATAAATTTTAAAAAAGAAAAATCATATGGACAGACAAAGGAATCACAGTGGCTGAAATGATTTTGTTAAAGAATGAAAGGAATAAGCTCCTGTGATAGGCAGTACAACTTGTTACAGTAATTGAGGCAGTGAGACAGTGGAGGGAAGAGACACATGCATGAATCAACACACAGAATGAAGAAACCAGAAACAGACTCCTGCAGTACAAAGGTGCAAACGGGATTCTTTTTAAAGTGACAGCCTCTCAAGCGATGGTAGGAGAGTAATAACATAGGCCTGAAAAAGAGCTGGGCTGTGATGCAGACCTGAGATCTCAGAAGTATGAGGCAGGAGGATCTCTAAGGCGAGGATAACCTGAGCTACACAAACACACAAAAAGAAAAAAGAAATCTAAGGCTAGGTGAAGAATTCTTAGACTTGACTCCAAAAATACAATTCACAAAAGAAATCTTTTTTTTTTTTAAGCTCTTTATCTCCTTAAGTGCTAAATTTGGCTCCAACATTACTTTTCCTAATACTCCTCCTCAAACTGTATTTTTTATCTTTTACTTGCCCAGCTTGCTCTTTTTCATTATAAATCTGCACAGCACTGGCCACACCACACAGTCAATACTAGGCTGTCTTGAAATCCACTCTACTGATGCCACTAATCCTAAAATTTAGCCACAGGCAGGTTTAGGACAAGGGCAAAACAGCCATTTCTTTGGCAAATGCGGCCACAAAGAATCACAGGGCCTGGTGCTCAGCACAGTACTCAGGCGGAAGAGAACACAGCCAGCTTGTATGTGGCAGTTTCCTCCAAAATCAAGGCACTCTAACCTACAGGGATGCTCTTTAAGACAGGAGATCAAAACTTAAAATAGGCTAGGTGTGGTGGCACACGCCTTTACTCCTAGCACTTAGCAGACAGAGGCAGGTGGATCAATGTGAGTTCAAGGCCAGCCTGGTCTACAAAGGTCCAAGGACAGCCAAGGCTACACAGAGAAACTCTGTCTTGAATGCCTCCCCAAAAGAAAACTTAAAATACCTTAAAGTCCCTGAAACTGACCAGATTCACTAGGACCATCCTTCTTCAAGAGTATATAAGCAGTAAAAACTGTTCATAGTCTCTGTTAGCCCACCCAACCAAAGTGAATGTCTAGACAAAATGAAGATCAGATGAGCTGCCTGGAAGCAGCTCATACCAACAGAGCCACTTAGAAAGGACACTCTCCAACCTGTTGAGCTGCCTGCAGGCTGTGGAGTGTGCTCCAGGTGCCCGGCTTTTGTGAGCTGTCACCCATGCTGGGGTGGCCTTTGGTGATGCAGCTGTCTTCCAGTCATTTCTGCTCCTATAAGTAACACAAAGGTAGTCATTGGACTACCTTTTAAGGTAAGTAGGTGTGTGAGTATGTGCACGCGGTGCGTACGTACATGCATGCCTGTGTGTGTGTGTGTGTGTGTGTGTGTGTGTGTGTGTGTGGTGTTGTTGTTGTTGTAGTATCTCCCCAGGAAGTTTGTTATACAACACCAGGTGACACCCCTCCTCAGACTCCTTTAAGAAGTTTACACACATACACAGAGAGAGAGACAGAGACAGAGAGACAGAGAGACAGCGAGACAGAGAGAGACAGAGACAGAGAGAATCTGCTGAAGATGCCCTCAACCCCCACCCCCACCCGAAGTATGTCTCCTGGGCGATTTTAAATCCCATGAGGTTGACAAGATTAGTCATGGTGGGTATCTCTATCTAGCACTCAGAAGGTGCTAGCAGGAGAGTCAGGGGTTCATCCTCAGGTACATAGGAAGGCCAGCCTGGACTACACAAGATTTGTCTAGAAAATAAATTTTTTTTAGAAAATAAAATTTAAAAAAAAAAGGAAATCTGTCATTTGCAACAAAAAGTAGATGATCATCATTTTAAGTGAAAAATGGTAAACTAAGAAATAAAAGAAAAGAAGGAAGGAAGGAAACAAGGAAAGAAGGGAGGAAGGGAGGAAGGGATAAAGGGAGGGAAGCTGGCCTTGAAGAAAAGCGATTACTGGCCCTGGAACGGGAGTGTGAGAGGGAGACGGATCAAGATCAATCTGCAATGTATGTGTATTTGCCAACACCCGTGAGTCCCATTAATCTGTACAGTGAAAAACCGAACTAGAGGCTGGCAAGATGGCTCAGTGAGTAAAGGCACTCGCTGCCAGGCCTGAAAATCGGAATTTAATCCCCAGGGGCCTACATAATGAAAAAAAAAAAAGAGAGAGAGAGAGAGAGAATCAACTTCTTGAAGCTGTCCTACCTGCTACTCATATGCCATGGCATTTGCACTCTCTCGCACACAAATAAGTGATGAAATATAATAAAACTTGTAATGAACTCGACACATAAATTTGCTAAAAGTGCACATTTTCATAATATAATTAAATCCAAACAAAAGTAAGCTAGGGCACATCTTCTGACTTATCTAGAGATGATATTGAGGAAGTGCTATTATTGTGTTATGTTGTGCAAAGGATTCCAGTAATAATATCACTGGTAAACTGGGCTCGGTGGTGCACTCCTTTAACTCCAGCACTCCGGAGGCAGAGGTAGGCGGATCTCTGTGACTTCGAGGCCAGCCTGGTCTACAAAGGGAATCCAGGACAGCCAAGGCTACACAGAGAAACCCTGTCTCGAAAAACCCTGTCTGCTGGAAGAAGCAGAACATGCTCCTAGCTGTCAAGCCATTCGCCCAGCCCTAGCGAGAAACTATTTCAAGTAGTTATTGTGTTTGCTTTGTGCATACGTCTGTGGGTGGGTATGCGCAGGTGAGTGAGGGGCCATAAGAGGGCTTCAACTCCCCTAGAGCTAAACTCCTGAGCCAATCAACATAGGTGCTGGGGACCAAACTCTCTGGTTCTCTGGAAGAGAACCTTAACCATAAAGCCATCTGAACAGCTACTTGAAAACAAATATTTTAAAATAAAAAGACTAGGTCATTCATAAATGAGTGGTAGCAATGTAAATAGTGTTAAGTAGCTAGAGGAAGAGTCAGACACTGACAGTACCACCCAATGCTTGTTCGCTTAGACACCGGCCTGAGAAAAATGAAAACCTAATGATCACTTGAGCCTATACAAAAATGTTCCTAGGATCTCTGTTCCTGAGAGTCACAAACTAGAAACCACCCAGACGTGCTTCAGTGGCTCCAGCATCCAGTGGCACATCCATACTGTGGAAAGCAGATGAATGGAGGCTAAATTGTTCATACAGATGAGCCCTGCAATTCAATTCCTCCTAAATGGATCCCAGTCACACACCAGTGTGAATCTGCACGAGTCACGAAATTTCTCAGCACCTTGATTGACTCATATATAAAGTGCCTTTTATTCATTTTTCAGGCAATCAACAAACTCTTGCTTCCAAGTACGGAAGATCACAGTGAAGGAGACAAACCACATTCGCAGTCAAAGAACTGAAATTGTATGGGAAGGCGGGGCCAAGGGAACTGCAGTAAATCCAGTCAGTCTGGGGTGCTTAGCAAGACTCCTTTTCAAAAAGCCAAATAAAACAATAAGATCAAGTGGATCTGAAATCTTAGTGGGTAAGCCAGGCACTAGAAACACAGAAATGCGGACATGCCAGCAGAGACCCGCTCTGAGTGAAGCAGACAGGGGGAGGAAGAGGGGGAGTGGGGTGTGCTGCACAATGCCCAGTGCTCAGCTCAAGGGGAGACTGCTGCAGTCCCAGACATCTTAGTGCTGTCACACACTAATTGTCGCCAAAATGCTATTTTTTTTTTCATGTTCAAGTGTCGGTAAGGGTGAAAGGAAATGACTACTCCCACACACTGCTAGTGGAAGTGCAATTTATACAACCTGGCTCTTCAAACATGTGCCACTACACCCAGAGTGTCAAGTCTTTTAAAACTGAGTGTTTGCATCCGAAAAGACCCAATGGCCTGAACTCCGGAGCCTCTCTGATCCCTTTGTTCTTTGGTTTCCTTGTGTGTAAAAGAGACAAACTATGGAGTTCAAAAATAAAACAAGGGGCCAGAGCGATGGCTCAGTGGTGAAGAACATGTATAGCTGTTCTAAAGGACCCGAGTTCGAGTCCCAGCACCTACATCAGGTGACTCACAACCTTGTAACTCCAGTTCCATAGACAGTCCACACATCTGGCCTCTGCAGGCAAAATGCACCCATACATGCTGGGCGGTGGTGGCGCACGCCTTTAATCCCAGCACTCAGGAGGCAGAGCCAGGCAGATCTCTGTGAGTTGGAGGCCAGCCTGGTGTACAAAGCGAGTCCAGGACAGCCAAAGGCACACAGAGAAACCCTGTCTCAAAAAAAATGCAGTCATGCACACATGTCTGCCCTCTCCCCATAACTAAAATTAATTTAAGCAATAAATAAATAAGCAAACAAACAAACAGCTAAAGTTACAGCTCAGTGGGAGAACGCCTGCCTAGCATGTTCAAGGTGCTGGGTTTGGGTTCCCAGAACAACAAAAAGATGGGATGTGGGGCATATACTTGTAACTCCAGAACTCAGGACACTGAGAGGAGGCTCTAAAGTGGAATCGAGCTTGAGCTACACAGTAACAGAATCTGTTGTCCAATGAGGCGGTGGTGGTGCACACTTATAATCCACCCAGCACTCAGGAGGCAGAGGCCAGTGGATCTCTGTGAGTTCGAGGCCAGCCTGGTCTAACAGAAAGAGTTCCAGGACTATTACACAGAGAAACCCTGTTTAAAAAAAAAAGTTGACAGCTAGAGAGATGGCTAGTCCAGGCACCCACATGGTCTCAAGAGATCTGATGCCCCGCCCCACTTTTGACCTCTGTGGGATCCCGTACTCATGAGATGCACATGCAGGCAAAGCACCCGTGCACATAAATCTTTTTTTAAAAAGCAGGGCATCACAAGGGTTGCCTCTTCCTGATTTTAGGCATGGGGATGAGATAGGGTTTTCTGTAGCCTAGGTTGTTTTAGAATCGCCATCCAGCTGAGAGTTGTCTTGAACTCCACATTCCCCATCTCAACTTTCCAAATGTGGGGTCATCAGCCAGTGATCACATCTGGTTGCCTTTTGTTTGTTGAAAGAGACTCTCACTATGTAGTTAAGGCAGCCTTGAATTGCTACTTCTATGGGCTCGGTTTCCTGAGTACCATGATACTGGATCACAGTCATAGGCCACCACTCTTGGCTTTGTGGTGATGTTCCAATTAATCGACATATGAAAAGCCTTGGTGTGTGTTTATTACATAAATCCCACTTCTCATTATGCACCTGTGGCCAGCATTACTTTTAGCAATAGGGAAAAAATGGAGCCAACATAGATATCCAATAAAAAACGTGGCTGGGCAGAAGAATCCTTGAAAGTCCAAGGCCAGACTGAGTGAGACTGTTGGAAAACAAAAAAAGGAAGACAGAGAAACAGAGACAGAGTGGGGCTATGGAACACCATGACACAGCTAAGCAGAACGGAGCAGATCTCTATGTTCTAGTGTAGAAAGGTCTCTGAGAACTGTCTTTATATAATAAAAAAGCTAGTCTCAGCACACTGTCTACAAAATAAGTCTGCCTAAGCAATACAAAAGGTGTAATATTATACCTATGTCTTTTTTTTTTTTCGAGACAGGGTTTCTCTGTGTATCCTTGGCTGTCCTGGACTCACTTTATAGACCAGGCTGGCCTCGAACTCATAGAGATTCGCCTGCCTCTGCATCCTTGAGTGCTGGGCATACACCACCACACTCAGCCCTATGTCTATTCTTCTTTTTTATATCAAATGAATGAATTTACTCTTAAGTTTTTTCTTTTTTACATATACACTTGTATTATTACACATAAATACAATAAACTACCTATAGCAAGAAGAACCACAAAACAATCAGGAAATATAAAAATGTTACATTCATAGTGTTTTGGCTATTTGTATCTGGCAGCCTTGAAGAAAACAGGTTTCCTATCTTGGCGAGTCTAAAATACTGAATCAATCTCTATCATATCTCGTCATTATCAACTTAAAACATCTATCTAGACCTAAGAAAATCTTAACCCTTAAACAACTAAGCTTAATTGTAAAACTTAACTATCTGGTCTTCAACCCCATCAGAGACTTGAAAAGGAATAAAAATTGATTACCTGAGGAAACAGAAAGTGCAGGTTAGCAGCTTCCAAAATGAAAAAATGGCAGAGACAGTTTACTGCCTGAACAGTCACCCAAAACTCTCTAACAGTGGAGCATCATCTCCAGCCTTCTGGCCCAGCATATCTGACAGACATATTTGGTTATAAGTTATTATTGGAATTATTCAGAAAGAAAATGAGGTTGGACTCAGGGATATCTCTCTTTTCCTTTATCTTTCTTTTGTAGGTGTGAAGATAGTGGTTGAAAAGAAGGAAGGGGAAATATAAATATATAGGGATGATTATTGGATCTACTCCTCAGCTAAGGCCTTAATTTTTACTCAAAAATAAGGTTATTTTTAATTCATTGATATAGAATTTTGTACATTGATTCAAAATAAGTTAAATTTTGGCATATAGGTATTGAATTCAAATTTAAGATTATTCTTCACACACATTATATGTATTTTTACTCTAAAATGAGGTATTATGCCCACACAACTCAATTATAGTACAAGGTTTACTTCCAACATCTTGAAAGTGCTATTATAAGCTGTTTAGTATAATTAAGTAATACAAGTTAATTGTTAGTTGATCAAATCATGGTCATGTCAATTACTAGTCTATTTTTATCACAAGAATAGACTGTCTATTCTTAATGGACATGTGAAAACGTCAAAAAGAAAGTCCCTCAAATGAGTGTTCTTTTTTTTTTTTTTTTAAGATTTATTTATTATTTACACAGTATTCTGCCCACACATGTGCCTGCCCACCACAAGAGGGCACCAGATCTCATTACAGGTGGTTGTAAGCCACCATGTGGTTGCTGGGAATTGAACTCTGGACTTTTGGAAGAGCAGATGGTGCTCTTAACCTCTAAGCTATCTCTCCAGCCCCCAAATGAGTGTTCTTAGACTGGTAGAAAGTGTGAAGGAAATAGATGTGAAAGTAGTGAAAACTAATTTTATGCTTTATAATAATATCATCAATTGCGACTTACAAGGTTTTAAAGTGTCCTCTAAAGGACCTCACTGTGAAACCCTGGCTGGCCTTGAATGTTCCACCATGTCCAACTAAAAAGTTGTTGTTTTATAAAAAGTTTCAGACTATATTTAATTTTCATTCTCTGTAGATGGACATTTTGCCTGCACGAATGTCACTGTACCACCTGCATGTGGCACTGGAGATTTAACCTGGGTCCTTGGGGAGAGCAGCCAAAGCTCTTAGCCCCTGAGCCATCTCACAGGGCTCCAAAAAGTTGCTTAAGGACAGAGTTCTTCTTATATGTTGTCTAGGTTGCTCTGGAGCTCCTGGACTCAAGAAATCGTTTGCCCAGTGGATTGTTTTTTATTTGTTTATTTATTCAATAGGGGTACTGGACAAATGGCTCTGGCCAAAGACCTACGTTTGGTTCCCAACACCCATATGGGGCAGGTCACAACTGCCTGTAACATCAGTTTCAAGGGATCAGACACCTTCTTCTGGCCTCCTCAGGCACTGAGTGCATATGGTATATAGACATACAATGGAGTGTACACACATAAAAACAAATCCACTATAAACACAGGGTAACTCAGTGGTAGAGAGCTGCAGAATATACAAGGACTTGTGTTCTGGTTCTAGCACCATAGATGTAAGGAAAGAAAGGACAGAAAGGAGGGAGGGATGGGAGAAGGATGAAAGGAGTAGGGAGAGAAGGGGGGATTAGCTAGAAAGAAAACTTTTTTCAACAAATTATTTTGGAACATAAGCAATAAAAACCAACCTTTTATCTGTGGCTTGCACTGTATATAAACGTTAACACAAAAGACGGGAGTGACAGCGCAAGCCTTTAATCCCAGCACTTGGGAGACAGAGGCAGGCGGATCTCTGAGTTCGAGGCCAGCCTGGTCTACAAAGTGAATCCAAGACAGTCAAGGCTACACAGAGATTCTTCCTGAGAATCAGCACCTACAGGGTAGCTCATAACAGCCTGTAACTTCAATTCCAATAGATACAGTGCCCTCTCCTGGAAGCCGCAGGAACTGCATGCCTGCAGTGTACATCCATACAAGCAAACAAAAACCACCCTTACACATAAAATTAAAATAAGGCCGGGTGCCCAGCACTCGGGAGGCAGAGACAGGCAGATCACTGTGAGTTCGAGGCCAGCCTGGTCTACAAAGTGAGTCCAGGACAGCCAAGGTTACACAGAGAAACCTTGTCTCGAAAAACCAAAATAAATAAATAAATAAATAAATAAATAAATAAATAAATAAATAAATAAGGCCGGGTGGTGGTGGCGCTGCACGCCTTTAATCCCAGCACTCGGGAGGCAGAGGCAGGCAGGACTCTGTGAATTCGAGGTCAACCTGGTCTACAAAGGGAGTCCAGGACAGCCAGGACACAGAGAGACCCTGTCACGAAACAAAACAAAACAAAAAAAAGGGCTGGAGAGATGGCCTTGAACTCAGAGAACAAGAGCACTGCAGTTTCTCTGTGTAGCCCTGGCTGTCTGAACTTGCTCTGTGGACCAGACTGGCCTTGAACTCAGAGATCCGCCTGCCTCTGCCTCCTGAGTGCTGGGATTAAAGGCGTGTGCTATCCAGCACTCGGGAGGCAGAGGCAGGTGGATCGCTGTGAGTTCGAGGCCAGCCTGGTCTACAAAGTGAGTCCAGGATGGCCAAGGCTACACAGAGAAACCCTGTCTCAAAAAAAAAAAGGCGTGTGCTACTATCAACAGGCTTAAATATACTCTTTTAAAGAAAAAGAAAGCCAGATATGGAGGCACAAGCTTTTAAGGCCAGCATTTTGGAGGCAGAGGCAGGTGGATCTCTGAGTTTGAGGCCAGCCTATTCTGGTCTAAATAGTGAGTTCTAGTCAGCCAAAGCTATATAATGAGATCCTATCTCAAAAAAGAAAGGGGGGGGAGGGAAGGGGAAAGGAAGGGAGGGAAGAAGAGAGGAAGGAAGAGAAGAAAAAGAAAAGAAACAATTCAGTTTTGGAAAATGTGCAAAAATGTTTGATCAGATATCTAAGCATAGAAAATATAAGGGTATTTTTCTTAAAATCATAAATATGAGGAGCTTGAGAGATGGCTCAGTGGTTAACAGCATTTGTTGCTCTTACAGAGGACCTAGGTTGGGTTCCCAACTCCCACATGGTAACTCACAACCATCTGTAACACCAGTTCTGGGGGTCAACACCTCTTCTCACTGAGAACACAGGTACACACATGACATACACATGCATTCAGGCAAAACACTCAGATACAGAAAAAAATAAACAAATCTTAAAACAACAAAATGGGCTGGAGAGATGGCTCAGCAGTTTATAGCACTGACTGCTCCTCCAGAGGATCCGGGTTCAATTCCCAGCAACTACATGGCAGCTCACAACTGTCTCCTATTCCAGGGGATCTGAAACCCTCACATAAAATAAATAAATTATAACAAATAAAATAAAACATAAATATGCTGAGCATAATTAGCTACAAGAGGACTATAAGACACAACAAGTGCAGGTGGCTATCCTAGTTTGCTGTGATAAACACCATGGCCAAAAGCAACTTGGGGAGGAAAGTGTTTATTTCACCTTACAGCTTACAGTCCATCATGAAGAGAAGCCAGAACAGGAACTCAAGGCAGGAACTGAAGCAGAGAATGTGAAGCAGTGCTACTTACTGGCTTGCTTGCCAGGCTCAATTCAGCTACTTTTCTCAGAAGCACCTGCTCAGAGGTGGTATGTACGCCCCACAGTGGCCTGGCCCTCCTCCCATATCAATCATCAATTAAGAAATTGTGCCCCCATAGACTTGTCGACTGCCAATTTTGTTCCTCTTCCCAGATGACCACAGATTGTGCCAGGTTCACAAGAAATGAATTTGCTGTGGCATATACCTCTGATCCCAGCACTTGGGAGACAGAGACAGAAAGATCATGAGTTCTAAGCCAGCCTGGGCTAAAAGCAACACTTTCTCTCTCTCTCTCTCTCTCTCTCTCTCTCTCTCTCTCTCTCTCTCTCTCTCTCTCTCTCTCTCTCTCACACTCACCACTCCACACACACACACAGAGAGAGAGAGAGAGAGAGAGAGAGAGAGAGAGAGAGAGCGTGCACAAGAGTACCTCTATCTTATTAGAAAAGATAAAGAACAAAGGACTTTCACAGACAGCAAAAGAAAAAATAATTGTGTGTCATTAAATTTTAACTTTGGTGTAATAAAGGAGTCAAGAAGGTGGAGAAAGACTCCACAGGATGCGAATGTATTTGCAAATCATGCATTATATTTGATAATAATCAAAATGTACAAAGAATTCCTAAAACCCAAGAATAACAACAAACAACCAAGTTTGATGATGGCTAGAGCATTTCAGCGTGGCAGAGCATGTTCAGTGTTCAGCACACAAAGGCAGAAGCATGAGGATGGGTGGATAGCCTCAGCTACACAGTGAGTGCCAGGCTATCCAGGGCTGCATTGCCAGAGTCTGTCTCAAAGAGAAAATAAAACAAGTGAAATGGTATTTCTTCATAGAAGATATAATGTAAATGGCCAACAAATGCATGAAAAGATTCTCAAAATCACTCATTTGAGAAATGCAAATCAAAACTACCACGACTGGTAACCAGAAAAGAAAGGAAAACAATACCACAGATGTCACTTTAGTAGTACAATTATTAAAAACAAGTGTTGGGGCTGGACTCGCTGCCACAGTACTTATCTAGTATGGGGAAGGCCCAGGGTTTGATTCCCAGCACTAGGGGGAAAAATTCATTATCTGGAGTGTAGCATGATGGAAGAGCACTTCCCTAAGGCTCTGGGTTTCATCTCCAGCACCACAGAAGAATAGAAAAATAAGTGTTAGTGAAGCTGTGCAGAAATATACACCTTGGTGCATTATTGGTGAGAATGGCAGTTCTTCAAAAGCTAAGCATCAAATTACCACAAATCAGTAGTTCTAAGCCCGGTGTGGTGGCGCATGCCTTTAATCCCAGCACATGGGAGGCAGAGGCAGGTGGATCGATGTGAGTAGGCCAGCCTGGTCTACAAAGTGAGTCCAGGACAGCCACGGCCTAACAAAGAGAAATCCTATTTCGAAATCCAAAAAAACAAAATCAATAGTTCTACTTTTAGGAATATGTCCCAAAATACTGGAAGCAGAATCACACCAAAGTCCACAGCATCATTTTGCAGCAAACCAAAACATGAAAGAACTCGAGTGTTTATTAGCAGAAAATGTGGCCTATACATATGATGGGATATTATTCAGCCCTAATAGGGAATGAAATCCTGACATGGTACTACAACATGGATAAAGCCAGGAAGCATTGTCCTGAAGGAATTGAAGCAGACAGAACAGGACAAGCATTGTCTAATTCCACCTATTTGAGATATCTATAACAGGAAGAAATGACAGAGACTGAAAGTAGAATCCAGGTATGGTGACACACATCTGTAATCTCAGCACCCAGGAGGCAGAGGAAGATAGAGAACTTTAAGTTTAAAACCAGATACATACATAGTAAAGGCCTGTCTTAAGAAAGAAAGAAAGAGGGCCGGGCGTGGTGGCGCACGCCTTTAATCCCAGCACTCGGGAGGCAGAGGCGGGCGGATCGCTGTGAGTTCGAGGCCAGCCTGGTCTACAAAGTGAGTCCAGGATGGCCAAGGCTACACAGAGAAACCCTGTCTCGAAAAACCAAAAAAAAAAAAAAAAAAAAAAAAAAAAAAAAAAAAAAAAAAAAAAAAAAAAAAAAAAAAAAAAAAAAAGAAAGAAAAGAAGAAAGAAAGAAAGAAAGAAAGAAAGAAAGAGAAAAAGAAAGAGGGCTGGAGAGATGGCTCAGAGGTTAAGAGCACTGTCTGCTCTTCCAGAGGTCCTGAGTTCAATTCCCAGCAACCACATGGTAGCTCACAACCACCTATAATGAGATCTGGCTCCCTCTTCTGGCCTTCACGTGTACATGCAGGCAGAGTACTGTATACATAAATTTTTTTTTTTTTTAAAGAAAGGAGGTAAGAGGGAGGGAGGGAAGAAAGGAATTTGGGAGCAGGGTGACAAGGGAGAAGATGAGGTGGGGAATAGGTTAAGCAAAATTAGAGATATATGAAACCCCCTTATGGAAATCTACTATTTGAAAAATGAAATTTTACTCAATAATTCCAAGAGTTACATTGTCTTTTATTTCATGTACACTGGTGTTGAGGGTGTTAGATCCCTGAACTGGAGTTACAGGCAGTTGTGAGCCACCATGTGGGTGCTAGAAATTGAGCCTGGGTGCTCTGGGAGAGCAACCAGTGCTCTTTTTTTTGGGGGGGGGGGTTTCGGTTTTTCAAGACAGGGTTTCTCTGTGTAGCCTTGGCCATCCTGGACTCACTTTGTAGACCAGGCTGGCCTCGAACTCACAGCGATCCGCCTGCCTCTGCCTCCCGAGTGCTGGGATTAAAGGCGTGCGCCACCACGCCCAGCTCGCAACCAGTGCTCTTAACCACCACATTCTCTCATTAGTCTGGAAACCCAGTATTTTTTATTTTTTTAAAAAAAGATGTATATTTTTTTAGGTGTGCGGTTGTTTTTCCTGCATGGATTTCTGTGCACCACATGCATGGAATGTCTGTGGAAGCCAGAAAATGATGTTGGAGGCTTTGAAGTTAGAGCTACAGACTGGGGACCAAATCTGGGCCCTGCAGAAGTATAGCCAGTGCTCCTCACCACTGAGCTATCTCTCCAGCCCTAATTTTTCCTTAAAGATTTACGAAGTATTGTCTTTCATTGGGGGGGGGGGGGTGCGCATGCGCACACCTGTATGCATGTATGTGCTCAACCAAAGAGGCCAAAGGTATCCAATCACCTGAGGCTGGAATTACAGACAATTGTAAGCTACCTGACATGAGTATTGGGAACTAAACTTAGGGATGTTCTTAAAACTGCTGTGCCATTTCTCCATTCCCCCAAACCCACTACTTTGTAAGCTAATTTTAAAATACAATTTAGAGCTGGCCATAGTGGCACACACCTGTAGTCCTAGCACTCAGGGAGGCAGAGGTAGGCAGATCTCTGTGAGTTCGAGGCCAGCCTGGTCTACAAAGCAAGTCCAGGACAGCCAGGGCTACACAGAGAAACCCTGTCATGAAAAACTAGACCAAACAAACAAAAATACAATTGAGATGTTGGGTGAGGTAGCACATACTTTTAATCACAACTCTTGAGAGGTAGAGGCAGGTAGATCTCTGTGAGTCTAAGGGCAGCCTGGTCTACATATCTGGTTCCAGGGCAGCCAGGACTACATAGAGAGCCCTTGCCTCAAAAAAAAAAAAAAAAAAAAAAAGTAAGGGACTAAAGAAATGGCTAAATGATTAAAAGTGTTTACCTATGTTGCAGAGGACCCAAGTTCAGTTCCCAAGAGTGGCCTAAGACAGCTCACACTTGCTTGTGACTCCAGCACCAGGGAATCTGATACTTCTTCTGCCTCCATGAGCACCCACACACAGGTAAATACATAAAAGCACATATACATATACACATAAAGAAATTTCTAATAAAAAATACATATAGGCCAGTGGCCACCCCAGCCTGGGATTCAGGTAGGCAATTTTCTGTCTTTTCCGTCCTCCATCGCTGTCTCTCTTGTCTCACCCCAGCCCTGTCAGGCCTTGGGGCTGGAAGCCTTCCACCTGAGATACTGCTCTGTCGCTGGTGTACACAGCAAAGCTTTGCTTCTGCAGGTTACACTCAAGGTCTGTTGCAGGGTCTTTGATCCCATTATGATCCCTGAGCTTGTGAACTGTAAAAACCTGTCTTTTGTTTGCTGTAGTTGAGCTCTGGCACACATCTTTAATCCAAGAGCTTTCTGTACACGGGATTTAATGAAGTTACCCCTAGGTTAACTTCCACCAGCCACACCAGGCTGAAAGCCACGTAGGCTATTTTTATTCTCCTTCCTGTCCTCCATCACCCTTGCTCCTGTCACACCCCCAGCCTTGTAGCAGTCTGCATGCAGGTGCCCCTCCTCCCCATATCCCTCCTTTCCTGGGGGACTCCATCAAGCCTTGGTGTGGTACCAGCTTTCCTCTCTTCCTGTAGGTCCTCTTATCACCCTCCTTCTAGCCTAACTCCATTACTCAGCATCAGTCCCCATACCTAGAAACACTTTCTATCCGGGAGCCCCAGTGGTGACAGCTGACAGGGACTCAGGTAGGTGCTTCAACACTCTCCGTCCTGCCCTCCATTATGACCTGACCATTCTCACTCTCAGTCCTACAACAGCCTGCTTACAGGTGGCTCTCTTTCCACCCCAACTCCATTTACTGGGGACTCCAACTCTTGGTCTAGACCCAGGCTCTCCCTAGCCTGTTCATCCTGTCTCTCCAGATTATTCTTTGCCTTACTGCAACCTACCTGCAAGAGGCCCTCTTCCCACTACATCTCCAGTTCCCTGGAGACCCCACCTCTTGTTATGGACAAGGTCCCCTTATCTCTTTCCTATGGCCTCTCTCACTTTTTTTCCTAGCCTACATCTATTGCTCTCTCCCACCCATCACTCTCTACTAGACAACCAACAGCCATCACACTTTCTTAAGACCCAGAGAGAGCAACAGAAACCAAGTAATAGAATACCCACCCAATAGAGACAATACCAGATATCAATACCTAGAATCACCTCAACCATCCCAATGCCAGATGCTTAGACATGAGCGCAAAAACAAACACATTAACAACCAAGGCAATAAGCCTGCACCAAAACACAGTAATCCTACTACAGTAGGCCCTGAGAAATGCAATATAGCTGAAACACAAGACAATGATTTCAAAATAGCAATTATAGTTATGTTCAGAGACCTTAAAGAGGACATGAATAAATCTGTTAATAAAATTTGTGAAAACACAAACAATGGAATGAGATAATGAAAATGGTTACGACATGAAGCTAGTAACAGAATCACTAAAGAAAACCTGAACTGAGATAAAACCGGAAATGAAAATTTTAAGAAGTCAAAAACCTGAAAGGTAAGCCTCACCAACAGAGAGAATCTTGGGCATTGAAGACAAGGTAGAAGAAATGGACAGTTCAGTCAAAGAAGATGTTAAATCTGAAAATACACAGGAACAAAACATCCAAGAAATCTGGAACACTATAAAAAGACCAAATCCTAGAATAACAGAAATAGAGGAAGGAGAAGAAACTCAGGTCAAAGGCACAGAAAATATTTCCAACAAAAATCACAGAAGAAAATTTCCTCTAACCTAAAAAAGAAGATGCCTATCAAGGTACAAGAACACCTAAGAGACTGGACCAGAAAAGAAAGTCACCCACTGCACATAATGAAATACTAAATGTACAGAACAAAGAAAGAATATTAAAAGCTGAAAGAGGGGGGCTGGAGAGATGGCTCAGTGGTTAAGAGTGGCGCCTGTTCTTCCAAAGGTCCTGAGTTTAATTCCCAGCAATCACATGGTGGCTCACAGCCATCTATAATGTGATCTGGTACCCTCTTCTGGCCTTCAGGTGTATATGCAGGTGGAACACTGTATATATAACAATAAATAAATCTTTTTTAAAAAGCTGAAAGAGGAAAAGCCCAACTAATATATAAAGGCATTTGAATAATACCTGACTTCTCAATGGAGAGTCTAATGTTCTACAGACTCTGAGAGACCACAGATGCCAACTCAGACTATATCCACAAAACTTTCTCATCTTTTTTTTTTCTAGATTTATTTATAATGTATACAATACTCTGCCTGCATTACACCTGCAGGCCAGAAGAGGGCACCAGATCACATTATAGATGGCTATGAGCCACCATGTGGTTGCTGGGAATTGAACTCAGGACCTCTGGAGGAGCAGCCAGTGAGTGCTCTTAACCTCTGAGCCATCTCTCCAGCTTCCTCCGTAAAACTTTCTATCACAACAGAGAAACAAAAACATTCCACAATAAAACAAAATTTAAACAATAACTACTAATTCAGCTCTACAGAAGGCACTAGAAGGAAAACTTCAAGAGGTTATCCACACCTAAGAAAACACATGGAATAAACAATCCCACTTTAGTAGATCAAAAGAAAGGGGGAAACCACACACAATGACAACAGAATAACAGGGATCAATAGACACTGCTCATTGATAACTCAATATTTGTGGCCTCAATTACCTAACTGACTGGATTAGAAAACAGGATCCATCTTTCTGCTGTATCCAAGAAACACACTTTATCATCAAAAATAGACATCAAGCCGGGCATGGTGGCGCACGCCTTTAATCCCAGCACTCGGGAGGCAGAGGCCAGCCTGGTCTACAAAGTGAGTCCAGGATGGCCAAGGCTACACAGAGAAACCCTGTCTCGAAAAAAAAAAAAAAAATAGACCTCAAAGGATGGAAAAAGATGTCCCAAGCAAATGGGCCTACGAAGCAAGCTGGTATAGCCATTTTAATATATGACAAATCAGACTTCAAACCAAAGCTAGTCAGAAGAGATAGGGATGGACACTACATACTCATAAAGGGGGAAAAGCTCCATTTATGCACCAAACACAAGTGTATCCAAGTTCATTAAAGAAACACTACTATTGTGCTCGCTTCGGCAGCACATATACTAAAATTGGAACGATACAGAGAAGATTAGCACGGCCCCTGCACAAGGATGACACGCAAATTCGTGAAGCGTTCCATATTTTTAATACAAGAACACATCAAAGCTATCATTCACCATGACCAGGTAGGCTTCATTCCAGGCATGCAGGGATGGTTTAATACATGGAAATCCATCAATGTAATCCACCATATAAACAAACTGAAAATAAAAAACCACATGATCATCTCTTTAGATGCAGAGAAAGCATTTGATAAAATTCAACACCACATTTTAAAGTTTTAGAGAGATCGGGGATACAAGGCACTTTCCTCAACATAATAAAGGCTATATACAGCAAGCCAATAGCCAAAATCAAAGTAAATGGTGAGATACTCAAGGAAATTCCTCTAAAATCGGGAACAAGGCAAGGCTGCCCACTCTCTCCATATCTCTTCAATATAGTACTCGAAGTTCTAGCCAGAGCAATAAGACAACAAAAGGAGATCAAGGGGATCCAAATGGGAAAGGAGGAAGTCAAATTATCCCTATTTGCAGATGATATGATAGTGTACATAAGTGACCTTCAAAATTCCACCAGAGAACTCCTACAGCTGATAAACACCTTCAGCAAATTGGCTGGATACAAAATTAACTCCAAAAAGTCTGTAGCCTTCCTATACACAAATGACAAGCTTGCAGAGGAAGAAATTAGGAAAACCACACCCTTCACATTAGCCACAAGCAATATAAAATATTTAGGAGTTACTCTAACCAAGGAAGTGAAGGACTTGTTTGAAAAAATTTCAAAACTCTGAAGAAAGAGATTGAAGAAGACATGAGAAGATGGAATGATCTTCCTTGCTCATGGATTGGGAGAATTAACATAGTAAAAATGGCCATCTTACCAAAAGCAATCTACAGATTCAATGCAATCCCTATCAAAATACCTACACAATTTTTTAAAGACATTGAACATTCAATTCTGAACTTCATATGAAAAACAAAAAACCCAGAATAGCTAAAACAATCTTGTACAATAAAAGATCCTCCAGAGGAATCTCCATACCTGATCTCAAGCTGTACTATAAAGCAACAGTAATTAAAACAGCATGATTCTGGCACAGCAATAGGCTGGTTGATCAGTGGAATCGAATCGAAGACCCAGAGATGAATCCACACACATTTGCTCACTTGATTTTTGACAAAGAAGCCAAATCCATTCAATGGAAAAAGAATAGCATCTTCAACAAATGGTGCTGGTCTAACTGGATGTCTATGTGTAAAAAAATGCAACTGGACCCATATTTGTCACCTTGCACAAAACTTAAATCCAAGTGGATCAAAGACCTCAACATAAAACCAAAGAAACTAAGTCAGATAGAAGAAAAAGTGGGGAAGAGCCTGGAACACATTGGCATGGGCGACAACTTCCTGAACAGAACACTAACAGCCCAGGCCTTGAGGTCAACAATTAATAAATGGGACCTCATGAGGCTGAGAAGCTTCTGTAAGGTAGGAGACACTGTCAAGAGAACAAAGCGACAGCCTACAGACTGGGAAAAGATCTTCACCAACCCTACATCTGACAAAGGTCTAATATCCAAAATATATAAAGAACTCAAGAAATTAAACACCACCAAACCAAATAACCCAATTGAGAAATGGGGCTTGGAACTAAACAGAGAATTCTCAACAGAGGAATATCAAACGGCTGAGAAACACTTTAAAGAAATGCTCAACCTCCTTAGTCATCAGAGAAATGCAAATCAAAACAACTCTGAGATTCCATCTTACACCCATCAGAATGGCTAAGATCAAAAATTCAAGCGACACCACATGCTGGCGAGGATGTGGAGAGAGAGGAACACTCCTTCATTGCTGGTGGGAATGCAAACTAGTACAACAGCCACTTTGGAAATCTATCTGGTGCTATCTCAGAAAAATGGGAATAGGGCTTCCTCAAGAACCAGCTATTCCACTCCTTGGAATATACCCAGAAGATGCTCCAGCACACAACAAGAAAATTTGCTCAACCATGTTCATAGCAGCCTTATTCATAATAGCCAGAACATGGAAACAGCCTAAGTGTCCCCTCAGTAGAAGAATGGATAAAGAAACTGTGGTACATTTACACTATGGAATACTACTCAGCTATTAAAAACAAGGAATTCCCGAAATTTGTGGACAAATGGATTGAACTAGAAATGATCATAATGAGTGAGTTAACCCAGAAGCAGAAAGACTCAAATGGTATATACTCACTTATATCTGCATACTAGCCCAAGGGGCATGTCCCATGAAAGTCTTCACTAACCAGGAAACTGGAACAGAGGGGAGGACATCCTATTGGGACTCTAGATGAGAGAAGCATGGGAGAATGGCAAAGGTGAAGGATCCAGAGGGCCCTAGAAACCTACAAGAAGAACATTATGATAGGCAGATCTGGGCCCAGGGGTCCTGCTCAAACTATGGCACCAGCCAAGGACAATACAGACCGTAAACTTCAATCCCCTACCCAGATCTAGCCAATGGACAGGACATTCTCCACAGTTGAGTGGAGAGTGGGGTCTGACTTTCACACGTACTCTGGTGCCTCATATTTGACCAAGTCCCCTGAATGGGGAGACCTGGTGGTACTCAGAGGAAGGACAGCAGGTTACCAAGAAGAGACTTGATACCCTATGAGCATATACAGGGGGAGGAAGTCCCCCTCCGTCACAGTCATAGGGGAGGGGAGTAAGGGAAAAATGGGAGGGAGTGAGGAATGGGAGGATACAAGGGAGGGGATAACCATTGAGATGTAATATGAATAAATTAATAAAATTTTTAAAAAAAGAAGCACTACTATTGCTAAAATCACATACGGACCCACACACAGTGATAGTGGGTGACTGTAATACCCGACTCACACCAATAGACAGGTCACCCTGACAAAAACTAAGCAGAGAAATGCTGGAGTTAAACAACATCATAAATCAAATGGGCTTGGAGATATTTACAGAACATTTCACACAAACACAATAGAATATACCTTCTCACCAGTGCATGGGACTTTCTCCAATATTGACCACATAGTTAGACAAAAGGCGAGTCTCACCAGATTAAAGAAAATTGCAATAACAGCCTGCATCCTATCTGACTGCCACAGATTAAAGCTGTTTATCAACAATGGAAAGGTTACAAACTGAATGAAAAATGAGCCAAGACAAAAATTAAGAAGGAAACTAAAAACATTTTAGAATTAAATGAAAAGAATAACACAGCCAGGTGGTGGTGGTGCACGCCGTTAATGCCAGCACTTGAGAGGCAAAGGCAGGCGGATCTCTGTGAGTTCCAGGACAGCCTGTTCTACAAAGTGTGTTCAGGACAGCCAGGGCTGTTACACAGAGAAACCCTGTCTCAGAAAAAGAAAAGAAAAGAAAAACACAACATATCCAAATCTATAGGACACAATAAAGGCAGTTCTAAGGGGAAACTGTCTACACAAAAAAACTTAGAGAGATCTCATATTAAAAACTTGATGATGAGCCGGGTGGTGGTAGTACATGCCTTTAATCCCAGCACTCAGGAGGCAGAGGCAGGCGGATCGCTGTGAGTTCGAGGCCAGCCTGGTCTACAAAGTGAGTCCAGGACAGCCAGGGCTACACAGAGAGACCCTGTCTCAAAAAAGAAAACAACAACAACAACAAAAAAAAAAACCCTTGATGATGGGCTGGAGAGATGACTCAGTGGTTAAGAGCACTGCCTGATCTTCCAAATGTCCTGAGTTGAATCCCCAGCAACCACATGGTGGCTCATAACCATCTGTAATGTGATTGATGCCCTCTGCTGGTCTACAGGTGTACATTCAGGCAGAACATTGTATACATAATAATAAATAAATAAATCTTTTTTTTAAAAAACTTGATGACAAGCTTTAAACAATATGAAGAAATAATACCAAAAAGAGTATAGATGGTAGATGGCAAGAAGTTATCAAATTCAGGGCTAAAGCAGGGCATAGTAGCACACACCTTTAATCTTAGCACTTAGAAGGCAAAAGAAGGCAGATCTCTGTGAGTTCAAGGACGGCCTAGTTTACAGATCAGGTTCCAGGACAGTCAGGACTATACAGAGAAACACTGTCTGGAAAACAAAAACCAAAACCCAAACTCAGGGATGAAATCAACAAAATAGAAAGAACAACAACAAAACCAGTTTAAAAAAAAAAAATCAATGATGATTCCAAGAAGCCAGTGGCCATCAGGAACTGCCAGCTCAGCTTCCATCACCAGAGGCCTGCAGCCATCAGGACCACCAGAGGTAAACTGCACCTGCTCCCTGGTGCTCCATCCTCTAGCCTACAATTGGGCATGCATTATTACCTAAGGACTTCCAATATCAGAGACAACTAGCTGGATAAGGACACAAACAGTAAGAGCCAGGGAAATATGGCATCACCAGAACCCAGCTCACAATACAGCAATCCCAGGATATTGTAACAGAGCTGAAGCACAAGAAAATGACCTTAAATCTAATCTTTTTTTAAGATTTATTTATTTATTATGTGTACAGTGTTCTGCCTGCATGCCAAAGCCATAAGAGGACACCAGATCTCATTGTAGATGGTTGGGAGCCACCATGCAGTTGCTGGGAATTGAACTCGGGACCTTTGGAAGAGCAGCCAATGCTCTTAACCTCTGAGCCATCTCTCCAGCCCTTAAATCCAATCTTATGAAGATGATAGAAGCCTTTAAATAAAAAAAAAATGGCACTCGGGAGGCAGAGGCAGGCAGATGGCTGTGAGTTCAAGGCCAGCCTGGTCTACAAAGGGAGTCCAGGACAGCCAAGGCAAACACAGAGAGACCCTATCTCAGAAAAAAAAAAGATAAATCCCTTAAAGAAATACAGGACAACACAATTAAACAGATGAAAGAAACAAATAAAACTGTTCAGGACCTGAAAATGGAAGTAGAAGCAATAAAGAAAATACCAATTGAGGGAATCCTGGAGATGGAAAACCTAGGGAAGAAAACAAGAACAACAGACACAAACAACGCCAACAAAATCCAAGAGAGAATCTCAGGTGTAGAAGATATGATAGAAGAAATTGATACATCAGTCAAAGAAATTGCTAAATCTAAAAAATTTCCTGACACAAAACATTCAAGAAATCAGGGACACTATGAAAAGACTTAGCCTAAGAATAATAAGAATAGAAGAAGGTTAAAAATCCCAGATCCGACGGGCAGTGGTGGCACACGCCTTTAATGCCAGCACTTGGGAGGCAGAGGCAGGCAGATCACTGTGGGTTCGAGGCCAGCAAGGTCTACAAAGTGAGTCCAGGACAGCCAAGGCTACACAGAGAAACCTTGTCTCGAAAACAAAACAAAACAAAACAAAAAAATGCCAGCTCCGAGGACCACAAAAATATTTTCAACTTGGAATGTCTTGTTTTCACCATCTATGGTGATTTGAGACTTTTCTTGGGTACAGTAGTCTAGGTTGGCATCTGTGGTCTCTTAGAGGCTGCAAGACATCTTTCTAGACCCTTTTGCCTTTTAGAGTTTCTATTGAGAAGTTGGGTGTAATTCTGATAGGTCTGCCTTTGTAAATTATTTGGCCCTTTTCCCTTGCAGCTTTTAATATTCTTTTTTTTTTTTTCTGTAGACTTAGTGTTTTTGTTTGGTTGGTTTGTTTGGTTTTTTTTAAAACTATATACACAGTGTTCTGTCTGTATGTGTGCCTACAGGCCAAAAGAGATCACCAGATTTCTCAATAGATGGGTGTGAGCCATCACGTGGTTGCTGGGAATTGAACTCAGGTCCTCTGGAAGAGCAATCAGTGCTCTTTTTTTTTTCTTATTTTGGTTTTTCAAGACAGGGTTTCTCTGTGTAGCCTTGGCTGTCCTGGACTCACTTGGTAGACCAGGCTGGCCTCAAACCCATAGCGATCCTCCTGCCTCTGCCTCCCAAGTGCTGGATTAAAGGCGTGTGCCACCACCACCCGGCACAATCAGTGCCTTAACCTCTGAGCCATGTCTCCAGCCCCTTAGATTATTATGTGGTAGGAACATTTTCTGGTCCAATCTAATTGGTTTTCTGTATGCTTCTTGTAGGCAGCTCTTTCTTTAGGTTGGGGAAATTTTCTTCTATGGCTTTTTTCTCCCCAAGATATGATTTCTCTGTGTAGCTTTGGCTGTCCTGAACTCACTTTGCAGACCAGACTGGCTTGGAAGTCACAGAAATCCATCTGCCTCTGCTTCCCTGAATGCTGGGATTAAAGGTGTGTGCTGCCACGCCTAGCTGGACTATTTTATTGATAGATACCATTTACCAAAGTTAAATCAAGATCAAATAAACCATTTAAATAGTTCTACAAACCCTACAGAAAGAGAACCAGTCATTAAAAGTCTCCCAACCAAAAAGAAGCCTTGGGCCAGATGGTTTTAGTGCAGAATTCTACCAAACTTTCAAAGAAGACCTAATACCAATATTCCTCAAACTATTCCACAAAATAGAAACAGAAGGAACATTGCCAAACTCATTCTGTGAGGCCACAGCTGCCCTGATAACTAAAACCACACCAAGACTCAACAAAGAAAGAAAATCTCAGACCAATTTCCATTATAATCATTGATCCAAAAACATGTAATAAAATACTCACAAACTGAATCGAAAACACCATACACCAAGATCAAGTCGGCTTCATCCCAGGGTTGCAGGGATGGTTCAACATACGAAAATCCACCAATGTAATCCACCATGTAAGCAAGCTGAAAGAAAGAAAAAAAAAACACATGATCATCTCATTAGATTCTGATAACACATTTGACAAAATCCAACACCCTTTCTTATTAAAAGTCTTAGAAAGATCAGGAATACAAGGCACACACCTAAACATAATAAAGGCAATATAGAGCCAGACAATAGCCAACACTAAATTAAATGTAGAGAAACTTAAGGTAATTCCACTAATATCAGGGACAAGACAATGCTGCTCAGTATCTCTGTACCTATTCAATATAATACTTGAAGTTCTATCTAGAACATTAAGCCAACTAAAGGAGATCAAGGGGATACAAATTGGAAAGGAAGAAGTCAAAGTACCCCTATTCACAGATGATATGACAGTATACATAAGTGACCTTCAAATTTTTACCAAAGAACTTCTATGGCTTATATACACCTTCATCAAAGTGGCTAGATACAAAATTACCTAAAAAAAAAAAAAAAAATCAGTAGCCCTCCTTTATACAAGAAATAAACGAGCTGAGAAAGAAATTAGGGAAACAACATCTTTCACAATAGCCACGAATAATACAAAATATCTTGATATAAGTCTATCCACACAAGTGACATACATGTATAACAAGAACTTCAAGTCTTTGAGGAAAGAAATTGAAGAAGCTATTAGAAGATAGAAAGGTCTCCCATGCTCATGAATCAGTAGGATCAACATAGCAAAAATGGCCATCTCACCAAAATCAACCAACAGATTCAATGCAATTCCCACCACAAGTCTTTACAGACCTGGAAAGAGCAATTTTCAACTTCATATAGAAAAACAAAAAACCTAAGATAGCTAAAACAATTCTGTATTATAAAAGATCTCCTAGAGATATAACCATCCCTGATTTCAAGCTGTACCATAGAGCAACAGTAATAAAAAAAAACTGCATGGTATTGGTATAAAGACAAACAAGTAGATAAATGGAATCAAATTGAAAACCCAGAAATAAACCCACACACCTACAGACACTTGATTTTTGACGAAGAAGCAAAAACCATACAATAGAAAAAAGAAAGTATCTCCAACAAATGGTGCTGGTCTAACTGCATGTAGAGTAATGCAAATAGATCCATATTTATCACCCTCACAAAACTCATGTCCAAGTGGATCAAAGACCTAAACATAAAACTGTATATACTAGATCTAATAAAAGAGAAAGTAGGAATCAACTTTGAACTCATTGGCACAGGAGACAACTTCCTGAACAGAACACCAACAGCTCAGGCTCTAAGATCAACAATTGATAAATGGGACCTCGTGAAACTAAAAAGCTTCTGTAAGGCAAAGGGCACTGTCAATAGGACAAAATAGCAGCCTACAAACTGGAAAAAGGTCTTCACCAACCCTACATCTGGCAGAGGGCTGATATCCAAAATATATAAAGTACTCAAGAGATTGAACATCAACAAACCAAATAACCCAATTAAAAGTAGAGTACATCGGGCTGGAGAGATGGCTCAGTGGTTAAGAGCTCTGCCTGCTCTTCCAGAGGTTCTGAGTTCAATTTCCCAGCAACCACGTGGTGACTCACAACCATCTATAATGTCATCTGATGCCCTCTTTTGCAGATAAAGCACTCATATACAATAAATAAATAATTTTTTTTAAAAAAATGGAATACAGAGCTAAACAGAGAGTTCTCAACAGAGGAATCTCTAATGGCCAAGAAACACTTTAAAGAAATGTTCTACATCTTTAGTCATCAAGGAAATGCAATCAAAAAAACTCTGAGATGCCATCTTACACCTGTCAGAATGGCTAAGATCAAAAACTCAAGTGATATCACATGCTGACAAGGATGTGAGGAAAGGGGAACACTCCTCCATTGCTGATCGGAGTGCAAACTTGTACAGCCACTTTGGAAATCAATCTGAAGGTTTCTAAGAAAACTGGGAAAAGATCTACTTCAAGACCCGGCTATACCAATCCTGGGCATATACCTGAAAGATGCTCCACCATACAAAAAGCACATTTGCTCAAACTATGTTCAGAGCAGCTTTATTCATAATAGCAGAATCTGGAAACAACCTAGATGTCCCTCAACCAAAGAATGGATAAAGAAAATGTGGTATATGTACACAATGGAACACTAATCAGCTATTAAAAACAGGCAAATGGATGGAACTTAAAAAAGATTATCCTGAAGCCAGGCGTGGTGGCACACGCCTTTAATCCCAGCACTCGGGAGGCAGAGGCAGGCGGATCGCTGTGAGTTCGAGGCCAGCCTGGTCTACAAAGTGAGTCCAGGACAGCCAAGGTTACACAGAGAAACCCTGTCTCGAAAAAAAAACAAAAAAAAAAAAAAAAAGATTATCCTGAGTGATGTAACCCAGACCCAGAAAGACGCACGTGGTATGTACTCACTCATAAGTGGACATTAGCCATTAAGTACAGGATAGCCATGCTACAATCCACAGACCCAAAGAATCCAAGCAGGGCCCAAGGGAGGATGCTTGAATCTCACTCAGAAGAGGATGGAGGGAGGCATCTGGGTGGGAGAGGGGGTGAGGATCGGATGTGGGAAGAGGTGGGGAGGATCAGGAGAGAGAAAAGAAATTGGTGGTAGGTGCATCTCTGAGACAGGGGAGGTTCCTGGGAGTCTACAGAGATGACTGTAGCTGATACTCCTAGAAGCGGGGAGGGGGGGTGGGGGGGTAGTGTTAAGGAGCCTAAAGTCACCACTTCCTGTAGCCAGGTGTGTTTTTTTAAAATGAAAATCCCAATCATTCTATTTTGTCAATAAAGACTCTGAAATGAACTCTGATGCCCCATATTTGACCACCTCCCCTTGGTGGGGAGGCCTGGTGGCACTCAAAGAAAGAATAAGCAGGCTACCAAGATGAGACTTGATAGCCTATGAACATATAGTGGGGGAGGAGGTCCCCTCGGTCTTAGACCTAGGGGAGGGGAATAGGGTGAAAGTGGGAGGGAGGGAGGAACGGGAGGATACAAAGGATGGGACAACAATTTACTTGTAATATGAATAAATTAGTAAAATCAAAATTTAAAAAAATAAATATCTATGAGGTTAAAAAAAAAAGACTCAGGAGTTTAGCAGCCAGGTGGGGTGGCGCGGGCCTTTAATCCCAGCACTCTGGAGACAGAGGCAGGCAGATCGTTCGAGGCCAGCCTGGTGTACACAGCAAGTCTAGGACAGCCAAAGATACACAGAGAAACCCTGTCTCGAAAAGAAAAAAATCAGGAGCTAGATGCTGGGGTGAAACCCTGCTAGCTCGGGGAGACCTTCCTCCTCAGTTCATGTCCAGATAGAAAAGACCCAAAAGGCTCATTAGGTCAGCAGATAGCCCGGGAGGAAAAAGTCAAAAAACCCAAGGCCAAAGGCTTGCTAGCTCAAAGCTTAAAAAGCCAAAGGCCAAGGAGCTGAAGAGCTCAAGCGCTAAAAGCCCCTTCTACTTCTACAGGATGTCTTAAATACCCCTCAACTCAAAGTCCATCCTGCTCTTTACTCCCCCCTGCCAGCTGGTTTCTTGCCCTGCCTCTTGACCTAGGATTCATTTTATTAAATCCTGTGTAACAGAAAGCTCTTGGATTAAAGGTGTGTACTAGGGCTCAACTGCAGCAAATAATAGCCAGGTTTTTACAGTTCACAATCTCAGGGATCATAATGGGATCTGCAACACAGGTGGGACTTCCAGTGAAGGGAGGGGGACATCAACCCACCTATAAAACTTTCGACCCAAAATTTGTCTTGCCTACAAGAAGTGTAGGGATAAAGATGGGACAGAGATTGAGGGAATAGCAAACCAATGATTGACCTAACTTGAGATCCACCCCTTGGGAAAGAGCCAACCCCTGTCACTATTAATGATAATCTGTTATGCTTGCAAATAGGAGCCTAGCATAACTGTCTTCTGAGAGGCTTCATCAAGCAGCTCATGGAAACAGATGCAGAGACCCAAACAATAGGCTGAGCTCAAGGAATCTTATGGAAGGGTAGAAGGAAGGATTGAGGGAGCTGGAGGGACCGAGGATAATACCACAAGAAGTCCTACAGAGTAAACTAACTTGGGCCCACGAGGATCTACAGAGACTGAATCACCAACCAAAGAGCATACATGGGCTGGACCGAAGCCCCCTACACATATGTAGCAGATGCGCAGCTTGGTCAACATGTGGGTCCCCTAACAATGGGAGTAAGGGCTGTCTATGACTCTGTTGCCTGCCTTTGGATCCCTTTCTCCTATCTTGTATGCCCTGCCTGGTCTCAGTGGGAGAGGATGCACTTAATCCTGCTGCGACTTGAGGTGGCAGGGTCCATTGGTACCCCTTGGGGGCCTCCCCTTCTCTGAGAAGAAGGGAGGAAGTAGGGGGCAGGGAGGATGAGAGTGGGACTGGAAGGAGAGGATGGAAGGAAAAAAGAGAAAAAAATCAATGAAGAGTTGCTTGAGAAAATCAATAAATTGATAAGCCCTTAGCCATATTAACTAAAGGACAGAGTGAGAATATCCAAAGCAATAAAATTATAGACAGAAATAGCAATGTCACAACAGACACTGAGGAAATCCAGATAATCATAAGGATATACTTTAAAAACCTGTATTCTACCACACTGGGAAACCTAAAGGAAATGGATAAATTTCTTGATATATACTACCTATAAAAGTTAAATCAAGGACTAGAGAGATAGCTCAGAGGTTAGGAACACTGGCTGCTCTTCCAAAGGTCCCAAGTTCAACTCCTAGCAACCACATGGTGGCTACAAGCATCTGCAATGAGATCTGGTGTCCTCTTCTGGCCTGCATGCAGACAAAACACTATACACGTAATAAATAAATCTTTTATTTTAAAAAAGTTAAATCAAGATCAGAGAAACAATTTAAACAGACCTATCAACCCAAATGACATAAAAGCAATAATTAAGTCTCTCAATCAAAAGAAGCCCCAGGCAAGACAAATGCAGCACAGAATTCTACCAAACCTGCAAAGAAAAATTAACACCAATACTTCTCAAATTATTCCACAAAATAGAAACTTAAGGATCATTGCCTAATTCTTTTTATGAGGCTGCAATTACCCTGATATTTAAACCACACAAGACTCAACAAAGAGAAAATTACATATAAATATCCCTTTGACCATAGGTGCAAAATTCTCAATAAAATACTTACAAGCCAAATCCAGAACATGCACACCCACACACACACAAAATTACCCATGATCAGAGATGCAAGATGGTTCAACATACAAAAATCACTAAATGTAATTCATCATATAAACAGAGTGAAAGACAAAAACCACATGATCATCACATTAGACGCAGAAAGGCCTTTGACAAAATCCAACATTCCTTCATGATAAAAGTCATAGAGACCAGGGATACAGGGGACATACACCATCATAATAAAAGTGAATTACAGCAAGCCCACAGCCAACAGCAACCTAAACACAGAAACATGCAAAGCATTCCCACTAAAACCAGGAACAACACAAGGCTGTCCACTCTCTCCACATCTACTCAGTATAGTACTTAAAGTCTTAGCCAGAGGGAAAAACACAACTGAAGGAGATCAAAGGGATACAAATAGGAAGGGAAGAAGTTGAAGTATTATTTGCAGATGATATAATTTTATACATAAAAGACACTGAAAATCCCACCAGGAAACTTCTACAACTGATAAACATTTTTATAAAATTAACTCAGAACAAACAGTTGCCTTCCTATATACAAATGACAAACTGAGAAAAAAAATGGAAATAGTATCTTTCAGAATAGCCCTATATATTAAGGTAACTCTCACCAAGCAAGTGAAAGACTTGTATAATAAAAATCTTTAAGACACTGAAGCAAGATATTAAATGAGACATTAGAAGATGGAAAGATCTCCCATACTCATGGATCAGTAGGATTAACATAGTAAAACTGGCCATCTTACCATAAGCAATGTACAAGTGCAATGCAATCACCATCAAAATTCCAACACAAGTCTTCACAGACCTTGACAACTTTCAGCTTCATACACACACACACACACACACACACACACACACACACACAAACTGGATAGCTAAAAAGTCCTGAGTAATAAAAAAACTTCTGGAAGTATTACCACCCTTGATTTCAAGTTGAACCACAGAGATATAGTAATAAAAACTGCATGGTATTGGCATAGAAACAGACACACTGATCAATGAAATCAAATATGGCCACCTGATTTTTTCATAGGAAAGCCAAAAATACAGGCTGGGAGTGGTGGTACACACCTTTAATCCCAGCACTCGGGGAGGCAGAGGCAGGGGGATCGCTGTGAGTTCGAGGCCAGCCTGGTCTACAAAGCAAGTCCAGGACAGCCAAGGCTGTTACACAGAGAAACCTTGTCTCAGAAAAAATAAAAAGCCAAAAATACACATTTGGAAAAAAGACAGCAGTGCTCAACAAATGGTGCTGGTCAAACTGGATGTCTGCATGTAGAAGAATGCAAATAGATCCAAATTTATCACTCTGCATAAACCTCAATTCCAAGTGGATCAAAGACCTCAAAATAAAACTGGATACACTAAATCTAATAGAAGAGAAAAGTGGAGAAGAGCCCTGAACTCACTGGTACAGGAGAAAACTTCATGAACACCAATAGCCCAGGCACTAAGATAAACAATTAATAAATTTGACCTCATGAAATTGTAAGTTTCTGTATGGCAAAAGACACTGTCATTCTGACAAAACAGCAGCCTACAGAATGGGAAAAGAGCCTTACCAATTATACATCTGATAGAGGGTTAATATCTTAAATATATAAATAACTAAAAAATAAACAAGCTGTACATCAAGAAAAAACAACTCAATTAGGGCTGGAGAGATGGCTCAGTGGCTAAGAGTACTGTCTATTCTTCTATAGGTCCTGAGTTCAATTCCCAGCAACCACACGGTGGCTCACAACCACAGGTAATATGATCTGATGCCCTCTTCTGGCATGCAGCTAACATACTCATATACATAAAAATAAATAAATATTTTTTAAAGCTCAGTTAAAAATGGGATTACAGGGCCAGACATGGTGGTGCAAGCCTTTAATCTGAGCACTTGGGCAGCAGAAGCAGGGAGATCTCTGAGTTCGAGGCCAGCCTGGTCTACAAAGTGAGTTCCAGGACAAGCAGAGCTACTTTGAAAAATCCAGGTTTAAGGCTGGGCGTGGTGGCGTACACCTTTAATCCCAGCACTCGGGAGGCAGAGGCAGGTGGATTGCTGTGAGTTCAAGGCCAGCCTAGTCTACAAAGCTCATGCTAGTAATGTGGGGAAAGGAAAACACTTATTTTAAGTTAGTTAGTTAGATTTTTGTTTGTTTTGAAATATTTTTTTCCTTTTTGCGTATGAGCGCTCTATGTGCATGTACACCTACATGCGAGAAGAGGGCACCGGATCTCAGTGTAGATGGTTGTGAGCCACCATGTGGTTGCTAGGAATTGAACTCAGGACCTCTGGAAGAGCAGACAGCACTCTTAACCTCTGAGACACCTTTCCAGCCTTTATTTAGTTATTTAGTTATTCATTCATTCATCCATTCACTTTACATCCTGGCTGTAGCCCCCTCCCTTCTCACCTCCCAGTCCCACCTTCCCTCCCTCTCCCCGTCCCCTTGCCCTATTCCTCAAAAAAAGGAGGCCCCCTTCCTATCCACCCCAGCTCATCAAGTCATATCAGGACTGCACGTGGCCTCTTCCCCTGTTGCCTAGCAAGGCAGTCCTGCCAGGGGGAGGGAACTGAAAAGCTGGAAAGAGAGTCCATGTCAGAGACAGCCCCTGCTCCCCTTAATAGAGGACCAACATGAAGAGCGAGCTGCCATCAGCTACATCTGTGTAGAGGGCCTAGGTCCAATCCATACAAGGCCCTTGGTTGGTGCTTCAGTCTCAGCAGGCCCTCTGAGCCCTGGTCAACTGGCTCTGTTGGTCTTCTTGTGAAGTTCCTGTTGCCTTCAGGTTCTTTTCTCCTTCCCCCCCCCCCACTTTCCCACAAGACTCCTATGCTTTGCCCAATGTTTGGCTGTGGGTCTCAGCATCTGAGAAGAGCACTTATGCATTGGTGGTGGGAGTGTAAACTGTATAGCCACTATGTAAATTGGTGTGGTGGCTCCTCAGGAAACTGGGAATAGATCTACCTCAAGAGCTACCTATACCCCTCTCGGACATACACCCAAAGGACTCTATATCCTACTACAGAGACACTTGCTCATCCACATTCATTGCCGCTCTACTCATAATAAATGGCCAGATATTGGAAACAGCTTAGATGTCCATTAATAGAAGAATGGATAATGAAAACATGGTACAGTTACATAATGGAATATTATTCAGCTGATAAAAATGCAATTCATGACATACATGGTGGCACATGCTTTTAATCCCAGCATGTAGGAGGCCTGGTGAGTTCCAGGACACCCAGAACTGTGTAGAGAGATCCTGTCTCAAAAAAAAATGGAGTCTCATCCTCACGTGGTGGTGCATGCCTTTAATCCCAGCACTCGGGAGGCAGAGGCAGGCAGATCTCTGTGAATTCAAGGCCAGCCTGGTCTACAAAGTGAGTCCAGGACAGCCAAGGCTAACACAGAGAAACCTTGTCTTGAAAAAACAGCACTCAGGAAGCAGAGGTGGGTGGATCACTAAGTTGGAGGCCAGCCTGGTCTACAAAGCAAGTTCCAAGACAGAGTTACACAGAGAAAGCCTATTTCGAACCCCCCTTTCCCCAGAAAGAAAGAAAGAAAGAAAGAAAGAGGGCTGGAGAGGTGGCTCAGTGGTTAAGAGCACTGCCTGCTTCAGAAGCAAAGGACCAGGGTTCAATTCCCAGCAACCACATAGCAGCTTACAACTGTCTGTAACTCCAAGATTTGACACCCTCACACCAATGCACATAAATTAAAATTAAATAAAATATTATTAAAAAAGAAAAGAAAGAAAGAAAGAAAGAAAGTAAGAATGAAAGAAAGAACAGGTAAATGAATGGAGGTAGAAAAAAAAAAAAACAGCCTAAGTGAGATAACCCAGACCCAAAAGGACAAATATGGTATATTCTTTTTATATGTGTGTTTGGTCTTTAAGGCTTTGCTAGGCATGCTACAATCTGTATGACCACAGATGTTAGATATAGAGTAAGGGACTGAGAGTGGGGGAAGAAAGGATCTCCCAAGGAAAGGGAAAGAGAAGGTATAGTTATGGTGAGATGAGAGTGGAGGGAGACTGGAGCAGGAGGATTCATGGAGAAGGGGCCTTAAGAAGGGAATATGGGAAGGGACAACTAACACTAATGCTCTCTCCTCCCCCTCTCTTTCTCTACCCCCCTATTTGCCCTACCCTCTTACTTTCTCCCTCTCTCCCTCTTCTCTCTCCATGGGGTACCCCTCCCCCCTTTCCTTCTCCCCTCATGCTCATTTAATAAACTCTGTATAATATAATAAAGAAGGGAATATGGGGAGGGCCAACTAACACTAAGGGCCATTTCAGGGATCATATAAAAACGTAATACTGTACAAGTTTCATAAAATACATACATATATGAAAGAAATGTAAATGGAGTCACCAAATAACAGGACAAACATCTTTTGCCACCACATGGTACTTTCAGTATCGGGAATGGTTTACATCTAGTTGAGTCATTGGCCAAAGAGGCCTCATGGAAATCCCCAAAAACTCAGACTATTGTCAAAGATATTGTTTACTCTCCACAAACTTATGGTAAGGTCCTATTGCTGAAAATAACATTTACATATCTCATTGAGCTCGAAGAAATTGACCTGGTGCATAACAAAAGGCTCCATCCCTACTGAGTAGTGTTCATGGTACTGGAAGGTACTCTGCATGCTACCAGAGGAGAAAGGTAACCACCAACCCAGCTACAAACTCTGTGATCTACAATGGTTACTTGCCTGCATTGTTTTACTGGAGCAATAGTGGTACCAACATGGGAGCAACCAATCACTCTCTACTTGGATTTAAAGGCCACTCCATGAGATGGAACTCCTGTGCCTGACACTGTCCAGGTGGCCCCAAGAACCTGAGACTAGATAGGTTATGTGTCAAGGGGAAAACCAAATACTATTGTTCCACTAAAGAAACATAGCAGATAAAATGACTCTTAATGACACTCTTCTATACCCATAGATAGACCAATGTCTTACTCAGCTATCATCGGGTGGGAACTAACACAGAGACTCACATCTAGACAATATGCGGAGAATGAGAGACTTTAGAAGACTCAGTTCTAAATGGGATGTTTTCATCACGCCCCTCCCCCCCTGCCCCCCCCCCCCCCGAGTCTCAGGGAGCTATGTGGAAAAGAATGTGGAAAGGAGCCGGGCGTGGTGGCGCACGCCTTTAATCCCAGCACTCAGGAGGCAGAGGCAGGCGGATCACTGTGAGTTCAAGGCCAGCCTGGTCTACAAAGTGAGTCCAGGATGGCCAAGGCTACACAGAGAAACCCTGTCTCGAAGGAAAAAAAAAAAAAAAGAATGCGGAAAGATCTTAACAGCCAGAGAGGTCAAATGACACCAAGGAAACCATGTTTTCCAGAAACAACAGGACTGATGGACATATGAACACACAGAGATTGTAGCAGCAGGCACAGGGCCCGGAATGGGGTCAAGCCAGACCAGGTTGTAGTGCTGAGAGGGGGAAGTGGACATGGCCTCTCACCCCTAGCCAGGTAGCTACAACTGATACTGTCCTGGACTCACTCCATAGACCAGGCTGGCCTCAAACTCACAAAGATCCACCTGCCTCTGCCTCCTGAGTGTGGGATTAAAGGCGTGCACCACCATGCCCAGCTCACACTGTAGGATTTAGAGGTAAGCTTGATTTAGAAGCAGTGCTCAGCTGGCCTGACTCAGACAGCTTGACTGATCTGATCTCTTCAACAATTCTTAACCTTGGAGAGAGGGAAAAAAACAGTTCATCTTCTCAGTTTCAGGAACTTTCTGAGGATCCTGGTTGTTTACTTCCTGAGTCTTAAGTAGTCTTCCTTTAGAACTTCTTGAATCGCCTGTCTCAAAACACCCCCCCCAAAAAAAAAACCCAAAACTTCTTGAATCTTGACAAGTTCCCTCCAGGATGAAATGTATCAACTGTTGTTGTTTTAGTTTTTCAAGACAGGGTTTCTCTGTGTAGTCTTGACTGTCCTGACCTCGAACTCACAGTGATCGCCTGCCTCTGCCTCCCGAGTGCTGGGATTAAAGGCATGTGCCACCACCTTCTGGCTGAGAGACCCTGTTCTTAATAAAAAAAAAAAAGCCTGGAACTCTCTCTGTAGCCCAGGCTAGCCTCAAACCCACAGAGATCTACCTGCCTCTGCCTCCTGAGTACTAGGATTAAAGGCATGGGTCACCACTGCCTAGCTGTGGCTTTTTTTTTTTAGATACAGTTTCTCTGTGCAGCCCTGGATGTCCTGAACTCACTGTGTAAACCAGACTGGTCTCAAACTCACTGAGATCCACCTGCCTCTACCTCTCTAGTGCCTGGCTGTAAATGATATTTTAATAGAAAAATATTAACTTTGTTATACATACTTTACAATACAATAATACAATACAAAAATACTCATTGTCAGCCCTAAATTGATAAAGATTTCAAATATTTTTAAGATAGAGTTGCAAGTGGTGTTTAATTCCATAACCCAGGAAGTGAGATGGGCTACTAGTAAGACTGTTTTAAATCAGTGTCCTAAAAAAGATACTATCTTCGCCGGGCGTGGTGGCGCATGCCTTTAAGCCCAGCACTCGGGAGGCAGAGGCAGGCGGATCGCTGTGAGTTCGAGGCCAGCCTGGTCTACAAAGTGAGTCCAGGATGGCCAAGGCTACACAGAGAAACCCTGTCTCGAAAAACCAAAAATAAAAAAAATAAAATAAAAATACTACCTTCTATCTATTAAATCTGACATGGGACAAAGATTTACTTCAGTATTTCATAAAGCACTCATGAGTAAACAAGTATCTGGTGGAAAGTTCCAACGTCACGAGCATGGTTTTTAGTGCAAATTAAAACAAATTATATTAGCAAAAGTTTCAGCACCAGTGTGGGAGACTCACAGTGACCCTCTGGGACCCACTCTTAGCAACGCACAGATGCTACTCAAAGACATTTCGGAAACTTTTTTAGCATATCACTCCTAATTTGGGTTCTGGCTGGTTTTGTGATCCTGAAGATAGAACCCAGGGCCTTGCACATGCTAGCCAAGAACCCACTGCTCCCCCTCAATGCTTGGTTATTGCCTGTCACTCCCATGGACACATCATAGATGGAGCAGTTCTGAACCCAAGCCTCTGGCCAAGATCACACATCTATGTTCAGGCTTGTGTGTATAAGATACCTCCCAGCTAAGAGTTCCTCCACCCTCCGCCCCACATCTCACACAGACCTTTGCCCTTCTTCCCAAGCATGCTGCTCTGTCACCTTCTGGCTCAGGTAAATACAACAAAACAGAAACACGGCAATCACCTTAATTGCCCCTCATCCTCTATCCCTCCCACCCCCCACCCCCACCCCCATCCATCCCTTCCCAGTCAGATCCTGCCATTATTCCACTTGCTGTGACTTTTTAATCCACCCTGCCTTACTAGTCCCATAGTCACAGATCTGGGTCTCACAGGCTTGTTGCTTGCTTGAATAGTTGCAATTCCCCTGAGGCTGCCTCCTCCCTGCCACTTACATTTCCTCGGAGCCATGCTTCAGGCAGTGATGGGAATCTACCTTTCTACAGTACAAAGCTGCTCCTGAGCTCTGGGGTCCTTTCACGGCTCAGCATTGTGTCCCTCCAGGCTGAATTCCAATCCAAGATCCAACCTCCTTCACCACCTTTCCAGCAGTTTCCCCCCTTCCCTTGCTTCTACCATTATAATGTGAGATCTTTGCAAGAAAGTCTTAGTCACCTCACCATCTCTATCTACTTCATAAACAAATAGTGGTTGAAGGAGTGGATTTTTCTTATTGCTTACTTGTTGGTTTCTTGATTTTTATTTTTTGTTTTTTGAGACAGGGTTTCTCTGTGTAACAGCCAAGTCTGTCCTGGACTCACTTTGTAGACCAGGCTGGCCTCGAACTCACAGCGACCCACCTGCCTCTGCCTCCCTGCGCCACCACCACCGGCTTGTTTCTTGATTTTTAAAATGTATTACTTTTAATTATGTGTATGTATGTATAAGCAATTGAGTCCACGTACAAACAGAGACACTGGGATGTTTCTCTGGAGCTGGAGTTACAGGTGGTTGTCAACCACCCAACATGGGTGCTGAGAACCAAAAACACAGCAGTACATGCTGAGCTGGAGAGATGGCTCCATGGTTAAGAGTCTAGCTGTAGCCGGGTGTGGTGGCACATACCTTTAATCCCAGCACTCGGGAGGCAGAGGCAGGCGGATTACTGTGAATTCAAGGCCAGCCTGGTCTACAAAGTGAGTCCAGGACAGCCAAGGCTACAAAGAGAGACCCTGTGTCGAAAAACAAAAAAAAAAAAGAGTTCTGGCTGCTCTTCCATAGGACCTAGGTTCAATTCCCAGTACCCACATGGCAGCTCACGACCATCTGTAATTCGAGTTCCAGGGGATCTGATGCCCTCCCATAGACATACATGCAGACAAAACACGAATGCACATAAAAAATAAATCTTGCTGGGTAGTGGTGGCACATGTCTTTAGTCACAGCACTGGAGAGGAAGAAACAGGTGATCTCTGTGAGTTTGAGGCCAGCCTGGCCTAAAGAGAGAGTTCCAGGACATCTGGAGCCACACAGTGAAATCCTGTCATGGAAAATCAAAATGAAGGAGGAGGAGAAGGAAGAGGAAGAAACTAGTTTGTCCACTATAGCAATATTCCTAATAAAGAAAAAGTAAGGAAGTAAAGCAAAGGAAACTAAATGTTCAACAATAGAGAACTTTGTTAATTATGGGGTAACCACTTAGTGGAATATGATGCAGGTGTTAAAATGATAATTATGGAAATTACGTACTGACTCAGAACATGTTTCTAATATAATAAAATCAGAATGCATAATGGTTTATATGCTAGGACTAAAATTAAGTAAAAGTATGCGTGTACACAAACCGATCAGAAAAAGAACAGGAGAGGGAACAAATGAAGACAGATGATGCGTTCAGGGTGTTTGGGGATGTTCTATTTGCAATTTACTTATCATGTTCCAAATTCCCTTTATTATTGTTATGATGCCATTTGTGTATAAATATAAATTGAGAGAGAAGAGAAAATATTGATTTTTTTTTCTTTCTTTTTTTTTGGTTTTTCGAGACAGGATTTCTCTGTGTAGCCTTGGCCATCATGGACTCGCTTTGTAGACCAGGCTGGCCTCGAACTCACAGCGATTCGCCTGCCTCTGCCTCCCGAGTGCTGGGATTAAAGGCGTGTGCCACCACGCCCGGCTTGAGAAGAGAAAATATTGAAAAGGATGTTTTGACTCCCTCAAGTCCTTTGACAAGCTGTGGTACAAAAACAAAGAAACCAACAGTCTGGGAGGCAAGAAATCAGGCTGTTCATCTCCCCAACACTTCTAATGGGCTAGAGTACAGCTGTAGGCAGCCATTTCTCCTGTCCTCTCTAAATGGATAGCCCATGGTCATCCCTCACTCCCAAGATCAACTCTTACTTCCTTTCCTTTTTATTTTCCTTTCTTGAGCTAGGTCTCATACAATCCATGCTGGCCTTGAATTTGTTAAGCAGACAAGGATAACACTGAACTCTTTATCCTCCTGTCTGCACCCCCTCCTCCTCTCTTGCTGTCCTGGAACTCACTCTATAGACCAGGCTGGCCTGGATCTCACAGTGACCCTCCCTTCTCTGCCTCCCAAGTGCCAAGATTACAGGTGTGCTCCACCCCGTTGGACTGTCCTCCCTGAATCCTGTTAGCTGCACCACTCTCTTCACGGTGATCCTAAGACTTTAAAACTCATACAAACTTTCAGTGTCTTGCCCTCTCTATTTTCTTTCTAGGCACCGCCGCTCCCCTTCAAACAACTGTGCCTGGCTGTTTCGTTTGTTTCTTGCCACAGAGTCTCACCATATAGCCCAGGCTGGCCTCAACCTCTCAATCTTCCTGCCTGCCTGCCTCAAGTGTGTGGCACCCTACCCAACTTAATTGCTCCTTTCCAATAATTAGTTATAATTTATTATAGATGTTGCCTTGGTTTTTAATAAAGAACATCCCTTCCCCTCCTACTTAACACTGTCCAAGGAGGAGAGCTAAGAAGTTCTTTTTCTTCTGTTCCTTTGCAGATTGCTACTGGGTAAGGAGAACACAGAGACAAAGATTTGTAAAAATGGAACCTCTTGAGTCAGGAGCTCAGGCTTCCAGTGGGAGGAATAGTTTAGTAGGATGACAAGATAAGCAGGCTGTTCATTCAGCAACGATTTACCAAGTGTTGGATGAAGTACCAAGTTCCCTGTTAGTGGTGAGGGGCCTGCTGGAATGAGTTAGGACCGCTCTGTCCTGGGGCTGTTCAGCTTAGGAGACAGCAAGCAAGTCAATCACCCTTTCCTGCCCTTTGAGCTAAGCGCAGTAGTTAAGCTTTGGAGCAGGGAGAATGAAGTATTTACCAGTGGATGAAAAGAAAGAGAGAGGTGGGGGAGGGACGGAGGGGAAAGGAACATGACTGCTCCTAGATGGTGGAAGAGGAAATTTATTATAGATATGTGGGGAAACACAGGCAGAAGCCGTGACATCGGGGAGCCCAGAGTAGACTGGGCTGGGCTATGTGGGGAGAGGGGGGAGGGGAAGGGAGAGCAGGGAAACCAGGTGCTGCAGCCAGGAGGCCCAAAGGTACGGAAGAGCAGCCCAGCCCCCGGGGCTTTAGAGTTCAGAGTAGGGGGCAGGGCCTGCCAGCAGGAGGCCCCTCTAACAGATAGGGACTGAGGGATTCAGCCAGAACCTGCTAGCCAGGTACACTTTGATATGCTAAGTAGGTACCTCAGTCCAGGCTAGAAACCAAACAGCCCGGTCTCAGTAGGACCCAAGCAGCCTGGCAGCTCTCAGAGCCTGCGGGAGGCTGAGCTGTAGGCACCTCTAAAAATGAGGAGGTGATTCCATGTAGACAGTCGGGGTGTTGATGGCAGTTCCAAGCTGAGGAATCATGGGGTCCACAGGCAGTGTTGAAAGAGCCAGCCTCCCTAACACAGACAGACAGACAGACACACACACACACACCGAGTTCCCAAGGTAATGGAACGCAGGTGTTAAGGGACGGAAGTTTAAGAGCCAAAGGATGGGAAGGAATGCTGACTTCTGGACACAACATGGCCAGTGAATTCAGCGTCAGTAGTTTCCGCCACAAGACCCGTGAAAGAGCCAGTCATTAACATTCCAGCATGGAAGAGGGAGGAGCTTGTGAGGCCCCATCCTTTGTTGGAGAGCTTTCAGCTGTTAGGCTGTTAATGGCTACTGAAGAGCCATTTTCTTTCAGAGATGTAGTCACTGTTAAGTTTCCCATGGCCCAGTAAACAACCTCACACCCAAGCACATGCAAACAAAATTGAAGTTCAAACAAACGAATATAATTTTGTTTGTTTGGGTTTTATGGAGTCCCCCCCCCCTTTGGTCTCACTATGTAGCTCTGTGTCATTACTCTCACCTACTTCAGTGAGTTATTTTTAAAAAGAAAGAGCCAGGCGTAGTGGGACAGGCCTGTAATCCCAGCACTCTGGGAGGCAGAGGCAGGCACATCTCTGTAAATTCGAGGCCAGCCTGGTCTACAAAGTGAGTTCCAGGACAGCCAAGGCTACACAGAGAAACCCTGTCTCGAAAAACCAAAACAAACAAACAAACAAACAGTAAACCAGGTGTGGTGGTGGGCACACCTTTAATCCCAGAACTTGGGAGGTCCAGCCAAGTGGATCTCTGTGAATTCAAGGCCAGCCTGGCCTACAAAGAGAGTGCCAGGACAGCCAAGACTGCACATAGAAAACCTGTCTGGAAAAAAAATGGCCTTTAATCATAACACTCAGGAGGCAAATGCAGACAGGTTGTAGTGAGTTCCAGGCCATCCAGGGCTATATAGTGAGCCTCAGCCTTAAAACAAAACAACTAGCCAGGCGTGGTGGCACATGCCTTTAATCCCAGCACTTAGAGGCAGAGGCAGGCGAGTTGCAGGACAGCCAAGACTACACACAGAGAAACCCTGTCTCAAAAAACAAAAATAAAATAAAATAAAACAAAACAAACAAACGAAACACCCAGTACATTCAAGTACAAAGGGGGCATGCTGGGAAGAGAAAGGCTCCAGAGGAAGCAGGAGCGGGGTAGCAAAGGGGAATGGAAGTGTGTAAATATGGCTAAAATACATCATACATATGCAGGAAGTTGTCAGAGAATCAATACAACATTATTTCCTTTTAAATAAAATAGAGGGGCTGGAGTGATGTCTCAGCTGTTAGGAGAACTTGTTGTTCCTGTAGAGGGCCTAGTTTCAACACCCAGCTAATCAGAATAGTGGTTAATAGAAACCTGGGAAGGATGGAAAGAGGACGGTTAATGGGTGCGCAGTGGAGTAGTGATGGTTGAAAATACTTGGCTTTAAAAAAAAAGAAAAAAGAAAATATTTGGTTAAATGCTTCAAAATAGGTAGTAGAGAGGATACTGAATGCTTCCAACACAAAGTTATAAAGGTCTGAGGTGAAGATGTGGCAGTTGCTCTAAGCTGATTATTAAACATTATAGACATGCATAGCTATGTAATACTGGCCAGTAAATTGTACTGTAAATATCTACAATTGCTATCTATCAATTAAAAATAAAGCTATAAGCCGGGCGTGGTGGCGCACGCCTTTAATCCCAGCACTCGGGAGGCAGAGGCAGGCATGGATCGCTGTGAGTTCGAGGCCAGCCTGGTCTACAAAGTGAGTCCAGGATGGCCAAGGCTACACAGAGAAACCCTGTCTCGAAAACCAAAAAATAAATAAATAAATAAATATAAATATAAATAAAGCTATAGGCTGGCCATAGTGGTACATGCCTATAATTCCAGCACTTGGGAAGATGAGGCAGCCTAGCCTACCTAGAAGATCCTGTCTCAAAAATTAAATATAAATAGATATAGTCTGCTTGCTCGTAGTCTCCAGCACTTGGTAGACTGAGGTAGGAAGATTGCTTGAGTCCAAAAGTTAAAAGCTAGCTTTAGAGATTATCTGTCTCCAAAACAACAATAACCTCCCCCCCCCCCCCGAAAGAGAAAAACAAAACCCACTAACTATATAGACTTTAGGGGTGTGTGCCTATATACCCAACTCTCAGCAGGTTATAACAGAATTATCGATTTGAGGTTAGCCTGGGTTATATAATGAGGCTCTGTCTCAAGGTGTGTGTGTGTGTGTGTGTGTGTGTGTATTTCATATATGTGTGATTCCTCCCCCAGCATGCATTAATGCCAATAAATTATATATATTTACATAATTGCACACACATATGAGAAAAAAAGGAGATGAGAGGAGAGGAGAGAATTTCCCCTTCATAATAGTCTAAAAGGATTGGATCTTTGAGCTTTAGGATGGGTGGAGTTCATCCACTTGGGAAAAACCACAGATAACTGAGAGGGCTCTGTTCCTTCAGAGTAGGAAACGGAGAATGAAGGACAGCTTCACAGTAGGAAAGTAGAATAACGCAGACCTATGCTGGCTAGGTAACCAGACGCTCTCTAATGTTCCCTCTCTTCCCTTACAGTACTACAAACGCCAAATGTGTTGTATACAGGAACAGAGTGCCAGGTTCAAGCAAAGATCCTACCCTCTCACCCTGGATGTTCCATTACCTCAGCAATCTTCACAAAACCAAAAAGAAGTGTTTTTGACCCTCTTAGTATGAGACTGACTAACCGGCTCTGGAAAATGAAAGCAACCATGTATAAGAAACGTATCAAGTGTTAAAATGTATCTTTTTATCACCCAACCATCGCTAGGAGCACTCTCCTTGCCGGCAGATGTCTGGAACGGTTGGTCTGAGCATCTCCAGCTCTCACCACTCAGCTTGGGAAGGCACTCAGCACATAGACGAGGAAGGACTTGGGGAAAACCCCAAGAATTTTTGGGAGAGTCTCAGCCTCGGTTTCCCAGCTTGGGACCTCTGACCTCCAACCAGCAGATGGCAAGAGAGAGTACCCGCCCGCTGTGTAAGGCTAAAGCTGGGCGGAGCATCTCAGGCTCCGGCGCGCGCAGCCTCCGACCCTAATTTCTTCATTCGCCGGAAGAAGGCGAGTCTCTTTCCGTTCCCAGCGCAGCCATGGTAAGGCAGGGGTATAGCGAGCTCTTGGGTTGCATCGGCTTCCATCCTCCCTGACCGAGGCTGGCCCGGGTATCAGGGTTCTCGCGACTGACTACAGGGTGGAAACGGAGGAAGCGCTACTGCAGGCTGGCGGAGATGGGCTCCATGGCGAGAGAGATTACTGGCTAGAGCTAGATTGGAAAGTCTGCCGCAGAGGGCAAGGCCTTGGGCTCGATCACACATCATCCTCCTACCCCTGGGAGAAGTGCTTTTTGTACTGGGCAGGAGCTGCGAGTAACTGGCGGTGCAAACCGAAGCCCGGGGCAGGTGGGCGCCAGGTCTGCGTGAAGAATGGGTACTAGCTTGTCCATTTGTCTTTTTGGCACACAGACTTTACATTGTGTAGCAGATATACAAAGCATTAAAAAAGGCTTCTTCCGCTCTCGAATGTGAAAGTCGGTAGCAGACCTTTAGTATACAAAGGAGCAGTGCACGTGGTAGTGTCTAGGTTAGATTTGATTTTTGTACCAGAAACAGATAGCTGTGTGCTAATACTACACTTTTTTGATTGACAGTTGAGATAAGGTCCTGGGCGACTTTATGTTGCTGTCTGCCGGTGTGTCTAGGATCCGAGTCGCTGGGCAATTCACAAGCATGGTGCCGTAGAAAGAACCTAATTTTTTGTGAGCAGGCACACTTTTAAGCAGTGTAACTGTAACACTGGGTATAGCTTGGTAATGCTTATCTGCCTTTTCTACTTGAACCCTTGGTTTGAATACTGCCCACATTTGTTGACCAGGAGAACACAAAAGTAGGTTCATTGAAGAATTTACATAGGTAGGCTTTCTTGAAAAGACCTGAAACAATTTAACAGTATTGCCTTTAAAACTTCCTTCAGGCTCGTGGTCCCAAGAAACATCTGAAACGGGTAGCGGCTCCAAAACATTGGATGCTGGATAAATTGACTGGCGTGTTTGTAAGTATTGTGTTGTAAAAGGTGGACATTTAGCGTGTTTATTCACAGGGCTGAATGCGGCGGATCTTTGTCTCTCTTAAAGACCGGTATCCCTCAACTTTGATACATATGTTTAATTTACTCCCCGTGTTACATAGTACACTTAAGTGGATACACAAACTCTGGTCTCGAAGTAGCAGACCATCCTTTGGAGGAGAAAATGCTGCAGAATTTTAAGTTTCTAAACGTTGCCCCTTGTGTAAACTTTTTAACACTTTCAACAGGCTCCTCGTCCATCCACTGGTCCTCACAAGCTGAGGGAATGTCTGCCTCTGATCATTTTCCTAAGGAACAGACTTAAGTATGCCCTGACTGGAGATGAAGTAAAAAAGATTTGCATGCAGCGCTTCATTAAGATTGACGGCAAAGTCAGGACGGATATCACCTACCCTGCTGGGTTTATGGGTCAGTGATTAAAAAGAAAGACTTGGTATTTTTGCTTAAATGTTATGGTGATAGCCTCTCAAAACCAAATTCCCATTTACTTTACATTATATGTGGAACCATAATAAAAATGGTGCTCCCCCACCCCCAGTTCAACAGTGAGGTAGTGAGGTCACTGGTTGCCTTATTCTTTGATATCAGATGTCATCAGCATTGACAAGACTGGAGAGAACTTCCGGCTGATCTATGACACCAAGGGGCGCTTTGCTGTTCATCGTATTACACCTGAGGAGGCCAAGGTAAGTGCGGCTAGGTCTTGTTCTCTAAGTTAGATCATGGTGAGATAGAGCAGTGGGAATTCATTCAAACTGCCTGGAAAGGAGTTAGCAGCTTAGTGAGTCCTAGTGTGTGCCTTGACTTTTGGTGCTGGGTACTCAGCCCATTTCTCACATGGTGAGCACATGCTGTCACTGGCCTAGGTCCCCAGTCCCTCTAGTCTCTGTAAGGTCTGTTGCTAGGTGTCTTTGAGCTTTTTTTTTGTGGCAGTCAGAGCAGTGGCTTCTGGTGTCTTGGAAACAGGGAGAATCATTTCTTGGGGTTAATCTTGAAGTATTTCTTTGAACATAAGGGAGTAGAAAGGGTCTTGACTCCATCTAGTCCTGTTGCCACAGCTCCATTTGTAGGTCTAGCTTTACTTTAGGTGGGTTAGAGACTGACAATATTTAGGGCATTGGTTTGAGGTGGGCTTTTTTTATATTACTGTCTTTGCTTAATTTGATTTTAGATGGTTTTTCACATACGTTTAGGGCTTCTTGACTTAATTGGCTATAAATGAAGGTTAATTCAATAGGTGTGGCTTCAGTTTCCTTGCATGTTGCCCGTTATCAGCAAGCTAGAGGACATGCCCAGTGGCGTCTAGTAATTTGATTTCTTTTAAGCTTATCAAGTAGTGCAGCAAATTGAAATGCCTGGTAGAATAATTGTTGATAGACAAGCTCCTAATATAATTAGTTTGGAGCAGAATATACAGTTGTGGGTTTTTGAAGCCAGTGACGTGACCTAAAAACAACAGTAATGAGGTATATGTGAGCTAGCTTAACGTCTTTAACCCTTTATACTTCTAGTACAAGTTGTGCAAAGTGAGGAAGATCTTTGTGGGCACAAAGGGAATCCCACATTTGGTGACCCATGATGCTCGCACCATTCGCTACCCTGATCCCCTCATCAAGGTGAATGACACCATTCAGATTGATTTGGAGACGGGCAAAATAACCGACTTCATCAAGTTTGACACTGGTAAGCCGCCTGTGTCCCCGGGAAATGTTTCGGTTTCACTAGTCTAAATAAAAGAGAACTGTAAGTATAACCTGGTGATTGAGTGCCTACCGGGTATACTCAGGGTTACTCAGGGTCCTGGGCTCAATCTCCAGCACAACAAAATTATAGGCAACATGATCTCTGGAGTATCGCCATAGCAACAGAACTGCCTTGGGAGGAGAGGTTTTTTACACTAGCTGTAATTGGGGGTTGGGGGCAGATCTTGAAGCTACAGAACAATAGAAATTAGATTGGCTTTTGTTTGGGGTAGGGGTTGCAGCTGCTGGTGATTGAGCCTGGGACCTGGTGCAAGTTCAGTGGGTGATTGGGTTGCAGTGTGCTTTGCTTGACACCTTGTTTCTTCCTGCCTAGGGAATATGTGCATGGTGACTGGAGGTGCTAACTTGGGAAGAATTGGTGTGATCACCAACAGAGAGAGACATCCCGGTTCTTTTGATGTGGTTCATGTGAAAGATGCCAACGGCAACAGCTTTGCCACTCGGCTTTCCAACATTTTTGTTATTGGCAAGGTAAGTCTGGGTCTCCCTTCCCAGCAGTCCATAAAAACATGGAGAGTAGACAGTGCCGGGCATCTTTGCCATAAAACCAAGGCGCCCTATCTATCACTGATTCCTGAGCAGTGCTAGTAATGGGGTGCATCTTAAGTGAGTGGTTTGAGGGTGTTTTTCCTAGGCATTCCTTAAGTATGCCTACTATCCCGCAAATCAGGTGGGGTTGGGTATTGTGATTGAGTAAAATAGCCACAGCAATAGGAACATGACACTTGTGTCCTGTGCTATCCTACTAATGGAGTTTTCATCCCCCCCCCCTTAGGGCAACAAACCATGGATTTCTCTTCCCCGAGGAAAAGGAATCCGCCTCACCATTGCTGAAGAGAGAGACAAGAGGCTAGCTGCCAAACAGAGCAGTGGGTGAAGTGGTCTCTAGGAGACATGCTGGGGAAATGCTTTCAAGCCTCTCATGGCAACATGCTAGATTAAACAGCATGATGAAACTACTTGTGTTTTTGTGTCAGTTTGTTCAAACAGAACTTGGTGGTTTAAAATCTGAATAATCATTCTGAGGCTGATTGAGATCTAATGCCTAGCAAGTCTGGGTGCTTCTAATGAGTCCTACTGAGTGAGTCAGATTAGCCACATGTGTGTGATACTGACGCTCTTACCCAGGACCTTGGTGTGTATATTCACTTGAATAGATGGCCATCTAGCACTGAGCTTGGGTTGAGTGTATGGCCCTGGCTGGTGTGGACTTAAGAAGCTGAGCACCTAGCACCTTTTGCCTTTTAGAATAAAATGGTTTCTTCCTGCCCCCCAACTATGTATATATAGAGTGAAAGTTTCCAGGCACTAAGGCCATAAATGCAGTCATGAACACAATCAGCCTGTTTTTCCCAGATATATATTACCGAGCAGCCACCCAGTCTTAAGCAGCAGCTTTAAGTTTATCGGTCTCTTGGGGCCTTCTGGTGTGATTTCTAAAGAAAGCACACGTCAACAGTGGAGCTGACAAATGTCCCTGAGATAAGAGACCAAAACAAACAGGAATTTATCCAGTGAGGCTTCTGTCCCTGCAGCAGCAGCTTTATACCCCTGTCAGCAGTAGGATTTGAGGAGCAGTTGCTAAGTCTACTGGGAAGTAGGGTTTTTTATTGTTGGTTTTTCAAGACAGGGTTTCTTTGTATAGCCTTGGCTGTCCTGGAACTCACCCTGTAGAGCAGATCTGCCTGCATTAAGAGCTGGGACTTTAAGGGAAGCCCTACTATCACCAGCATGGCTACAAAGCAGGTTTTTTTTTGGTTTTTCTTTTCTTTTTTTTTTTGGTTTTTCGAGACAGGGTTTCTCTGTGTAGCCTTGGCCATCATGGACTCGCTTTGTAGACCAGGCTGGCCTCGAACTCACAGCGATCCGCCTGCCTCCCGAGTGCTGGGATTAAAGGCGTGCACCACCACGCCCGGCTGGTTTTTGGTTTTTCGAGACAGGGTTTCTGTGTAGCCTTGGCCATCCTGGACTCACTTTGTAGACCAGGCTGGCCTCAAACTCACAGCGATCCGCCTGCCTCTGCCTCCCGAGTGCTGGGATTAAAGGCGTGCGCCACCACGCCCGGCTGGTTTTTGGTTTTTCGAGACAGGGTTTCTGTGTAGCCTTGGCCATCCTGGACTCACTTTGTAGACCAGGCTGGCCTCAAACTCACAGCAATCCGCCTGCCTCTGCCGCCCAAGTGCTGGGATTAAAGGTGTGTGCCACCATGCCCGGCATAAAGCAGTTTTATATTAAGTAACCTAAGGAAGTAGGAAATGGATGTGGAAATACAGGCTAGTCTTGTGCTGATGATAATGGAGCCTTACCTGCCAACCCTCTAGCTGCAAGTCATCTTGGGAAGTGGATGGTTAACTAAAGGAGGACTTAAGTGTCTTGATTCATGGAACTGTTATCACTTGGAAATGGTATTGGGGAAACCCGAATTCCTCGGCTGTTGTCCATTGGATCCAGAATAAAGTGCCTCTTAGGCTCTTTGAGGTTAGAGCTGTGGCTTTACATCAACAGCACTTTACACTGGTGTGCTGGGAGATGGTATATTTGGCACCTTCTCAAACACCAAAAAGGTCAGAGTGTCAGATACAAGTCACCTAGGAAAGCGCACGCTCCATTTCTGCTTGTTACCATTCTACATGGGCTCCGATTGGTAAGTTAGTACACTGGTGTTTGCAGTTTTCAGAGGCTGGCCAGGATAGCTGGCACTACAGGGGTCAACCACTACACCTGACTGCCTTCCTATCTATCCCACGCTCCTTTTACTATGTCTCCCTCTCTTTGTCCCTCGATCCTCCTGTCTTACTTAGCCTTTGCATATCTGATAGTACAGGTATGTGCCACCAGGCCCACCTAGGAAACTTGAAGCAGCTATCCTCCATGTGGGAAATGTTTGTGAAAGTTTGATGTAGCTTTGAAGATGGAATTCTCTTCAGGCAACAAAACAAACAAAAACACCTCTTATTAATACTGGCTGCACAGCTGAGGTCTGAAGCGGGTTCAGGCTACCATGAGAAAACTTTCAAGTGCCATAGGGGAAGAGGCCTTAGTAAACAAACCCTATGCTACGTGTCCTTAGACAAGGAAGCAGGGCATTTATGATTTAAGCCACCCTGGTGGATCGCTGTGAGTTTGAGGCCAGCCTGGTCTAAAAACTGAGTCTAGGACAGCCAAGCCTATACAGAGAAACGCTTACCTCGAAAAACAAAACAAACAGAAGTGGTGTCACACCCGTTATCCCAACCCTCGGTATCCCAACCCTCGGGAACTGGAGACAGGTTTAGGAGTTCAAGGGCATCTTTAGCTACATAGCCTTAGGCGCTTCTGTCAGGCTTAGGAGTTGAAGGGCATCTTTAGCTACACAGCCTGAGGCCCCTCTGGGTTACATGCAACCCTGCTTCAAAAACCCTCAAGTAAATACATAACATTAACCTATAAGCTACTAGAGTTCAGCACAGAACTCTTTACAGAGTACTGGCTGCTTCCTCTGGAGATCATATGGCTGAATGGAAACTGGGCTCGCTGCCATTACCCAGAATCATAAAACAGCATGCTACTAAATACCATGAGCCCAGTATGCATGAGGTCCTGGGCTCAAGCTCCAGTACTGCCAAAAAGGAAACAGACAAAGAAAAGAAAGATTAAAAGAACACTCAAGGCTGGAGATAAGACTCAGCAGTTAAGAATACATGCCAGCAGAGGCAGACAGGGAAGGACCCCTATGAGTTCACAGCCAGCTTGACCCACATAATGAATTCCAGGCCAGAGCTACCCTGTCAAAAAAATAAATAATTAAGCACTTTACTGCTCTTGGAGTGAACACAGGTTCGGTTGCCAGCACCCACATGGCAGTTCACTTGGTTGTGGGACACATACATACATGTAGGTAAACACACATACTCATAGCAAGCAATGCTAGACAAGGCGGCTACTGCTGAGGTGTATCCCCAGCTCACTCACACTTGTGTTCTCTCCCCCAAGCCCCCCCCCCCCCCCATACAGTCACATGTAGCTCATGCTGGGCTCCAGCTCGCTATACAGTTGATCTTGCTTCCACCACCGAGGTGCTGGGATTGTAGATACACACCACCATACCCAGTACATATGATGATTGGAACTGAATCCGGGGCTTTGTGCATGCTAGGCCAGGATTCTACCAACTAACTGACCTATATCCCCCAGCCCAAATATGACTGAACTATACTCCCAGGTTCCAGACTTCTTTTTCTTCCTTATTTTGAGACAAGGCCTCCATAAATTGTCCAAAAGTGTTCATACTGACCTTAGACACACTCTGTAGCAGTATCTCAGTTTCTTTGTTTGTTAAGGTGATAAAATGCTGTGACAAAAGCAAATAAAGGACACAAGGTTTCTTTTAGCTTGGAGTTCAAGGTACATACAGTCCATCATGGCAGGGAACTCAAGAAGCTGGAGGCAGCTGGCCATATCACACCCACAGTGGGAAACTAGGAGGGATGAATGCATCCGCTGCTTCCTGCTCGGCTCTCTTTCTCCACCCATACTTTTAGGGAACTGTTTAAGTGGGTGAATCGTCCCACTTCAATGAAAGCAATCAAGACAGTCCCTCACAGGCATGCCCAGAGACCCATCTCTCAGATTCTAGATACTACAAAGTAGATTAACACCATCACAAGTCTACCCCATCAACTTGGTATCCAAGCACATCACTTTGTTTTCTTCTGAGACAGGGTTTCTCTGTGTAGCCTTGGCTGTCCTAGACTCGCTTTGTAGACCAGGCTGGCCTGGAACTCACAGAGGTCTGTCTGCCTCTGCCTCCCCAAGTAATGGGATTATAGGTGTGTGCCACCATGCCCTGTTTGAAAGACATCACTTTTAATCCAAAACCTTTCACAGGGCTATGACCGCACTATAATATAAAATTCATTCCAACTTTTAAAAGCAAGATTTATTTATTTAGGGTACAGTGTTCTGTCTGCATGTACACCTGCAGGCCAGAAGAAGGCAGCAGATTTCATTGTAGCCTGTGGTTGCTGGGAATTGAACTCAGGACCTTTGGAAGAATAGGCAGTGCTCTTAACCTCTGAGCCATCTCTCCAGCCCCTCATTCCAACTTTAAAAGTCCTATAACCTTTAACAATTCCAAAAGTTTCAAAGTCCAGTCTCTCAGGGTGGGAGATGGCTCAGCAGGTGAAAGTGCTTCCTGTGCAAGACTGATGTCCTGAGTTCAATGCCTGGAACTCAGAGCAAGGTGGTGGGATAGAACTGACTCAGACCTCCATATGTGCAGCCATGCACACACCAAAAGAATGAATGAAAAAATTTTACTGTCCAAATACCTCTACTGTGACTCCTATAAAATAAAAAACATGTTACATACTTCCAACATATAATAGCCCAGAATAATAATTCCTATTCCAAAACAGAAGAGCGGGGCATAGGAAGAAATAATTACCAGCCAGGCGTGGTGGTGCACGCCTTTAATCCCAGCACTCGGGAGGCAGAAGCAGGCGGATCTCTGTGAGTTCGAGGCCAGTCTGGTCTACAAAGCAAGTCCAGGACAGCCAAAGCCACACAGAGAAACCCTGTCTGGAAAAACCAAAAAAGAAAAAAGAAAGAAAAAAAGAAAAGAAATAATTACCAAACAAAAACAAGATTTGGCAGGGAAGAGACACCAAGTGCTACAACTACATGTCCAACATTGAGGGCTTATAATAGAATTAGCTGGGCTCCAAACGGCTTGTGTGGCCCCACCCTCTCCAGCTCTGCTGCCCTTGCCACACCCAGATTCTTTCCTGGGCTGGCTTTTACTCCTCAGTGCATGGCCTTGGCCTCTCCAACATCCTAGACTCTACTGCAATCTAGGCTCACCTCCACAGCTTCACACCCAGCCACCTCCGGGGCATCTTTGCCTATGGATTCCCACACATCACCTGGCTTCAGCTGGTCTCTGAAACCACTAAGCAGGACTCTATGAGCTCCCCATTTTGCTCCTTCCATGTCAGTAAAAACAGGACCACAGAGCAGATGCTGTTCCAGCTTGTGTAAGCAGGCTCTGGGGAAGCCGTTTCCTACACAGTTGCTTTAAGGAGTAAGGAGACCCTTCAACTTGGGCTTTCTTCCTGTAAATGAATTTGGATCCTCCCAAGATGGAGCCTCTGATTGGGTGGGGGTTGTCCTCAGGACACCTTTGCTAGGCTTACTAAAGCATGGGTGGTCTCTCTTCGGTGGCACTGGTCTCTTTAAATCTTTAACGATTACAGCTAGTTTCTGTGCACTAACCTGAAAGCTCTCCTGTTTTGAAATGTCCTCTGCCAAACAAAGCATTCTGTTATCTTTACATTAGACTTCACACAGGTTCTCAAGACACAGGTAAAATAAAGCCAGGGTGGGTTGGGTTTTTTTTTTTTTTTTTTTTTTTTTTTTTTTTGCCAAAATATTACATAAGTGATGCACTAGGCAGGTTCCTGAGAGTTCTGTTCTTTTCTGGAACCTTCTGGAGCAGGCCTTTGCTATCTGTGTTTCCCTTAGCATTCATATCTTCCAAGCTCCTGCTAGAATGTCCCACTAAGACCTGTTTACAGCACTGGTAAGCTTTTCTAATCCAAAGTTCCAAACTGTCACATCCCAGCCATTAAACATTTCTAAAGGCCTAAACCCCACACAGTTAAGTTTATCTCGACAACAGCCCTACTTTTTTTTTTTTTTTTTTTTTTTGAGACAGTGTTTCCTGTTACACAAAGCCCTGTCCTGGACTCGCTTTGTAGATCAGGCTGGGCTCAAACTCGCAGAGACCCGGCTGCCAAGTGCTAGAATTAAAGGTGTTTACCACCATGCCCAGCCAGCCCTACTTCCTTTTTTTTGGGGGGGGGGGTAGTAGGGTTTTCGAGACAGGGTTTCTCTGTGTAGCCTTGGCTGTCTTGGACTCACTTTGTAGACCAGGCTGGCCTTGAACTCCCAGAGATCTGCCTGCCTCTGCCTCCCGAGTGCTGGTATTAAAGGAGGGCGCCACCACACGTGGCCCAGCTGGCAATTCTTACTCAAGCTGTTGAGTTACTTTGATTATAAACCTACATCATGAGGCCCAGCTTTTTCAGGATGCTTTCATTGATTTTTGCTAAACTCGTTTTTTGAACATTTTTACATTTATTTATTATGTGTGTGCCCATGTGCCTCAGCAAGCATGTGGAAGTTGGAGGACCATTCACAGGAGTTGGCTCTCTTTCCACTATATGGGTTCCCAGCATTGAACTTGAATGAAAAAGTGAAATAAACAAGGCGGTGGTGGCACACGCCTTTAATCCCAGCAGAGGCAGGCAGATCTCTGTGAGTTTGAGGCCAGCCTGGTCTACAGAGCAAGTTCAAGGATAGCCAGGGCTACACAAAGAAACCTTGTCTCCAAAAAAAAAAGAAAAAAAGAAAAAGCGGGGCAGTGGTGGCACATGTCTTTAATCCCAGCACTCGGGAGGCAGAAGCAGCCAGATCGCTTGAGTTCAAGGCCAGCTTGGTCTACAGAGTGAGTGCAGGACAGCCAAGGCTGCACAGAGAAACCCTGTCTCGGAAAACAAAAAAACAAAAACAAACAAACAAAAAGAAAGAAAGAAAGGAAAGAAAGAAAAAGGAAGTACCTGACTCCCCCTAGGTATAGTGGAAACTTTGTCTCAGAAAACAAAAATAAATAAAAACGAAGGTTAGTTTCAGCTAGTGTATTGGTTCGTGTTTTTTGCATTAACAAAATAAAAGCTTGGCTTGCTGGCTAGCACTATCATTCCTGCTCTCAGGAGGCGGAGACAGGCAGACTCTGAGCCAGCCTGTCTCAAACAAAAAGAACAGGAATGTAGAACAACAAAGATACAAATGTTAGAACTTCACACATTTTCAGTGATATAAACAACTTTACTGTATCAATTGTTAACCCTGTATAAATGTTTCCTTAATTTTCTGTACATTTGCAGTAATGGTTACAAAATAAATACACTTATTATTTTGTTGTTTAGTTAGTTTATTTTTGAGACAGGGTTTCTCTGTGTAGCCTTGGCTGTCCCAGACTTGCTTTGTAGACCAGGTTGGCCTCAAACTCACAGTGATCCCGCTGCCTCTGCCTCCCAGGTGCTGAGATTACAGGCATTCGCCACCACCGGCCTAATCTGCATTTTTAACGTCTCCATTTCCTTCTAGATCAGCAGTTTTTCAATCTTCCTAATGCTGTGGCCCCTTTAATACACTTGCTCATGTTGTGGTGACCCCCTCCTCCAACCCATAGCATTATTTTCATTGCCACTTTAAACTAATTTTGCTACTGATATGCAGGATATCTGATATGCTACTCCTATGAAAGGGTCATTCAACTCCTAAAGTGGCTGTAACCCACAGGTTGAGAACCACTGTTCTAAATAATTAGCCAAGCCCTGATTTATAATGTTTGACAGTTACATATGTGATTTCATTAAACAGGGCGTTGGGAAGAGATCCCTTGTGGTTCCACGCAGGTATAACAGGTGCAAGTAACCTTGGAGGCACAGATAATAGTAAAATGTAGCAATACAAAAATGAAGTGAGGAGGGTTTGTTTGTTTGTATTTAATTTTGTTGGTTTGGGATGGTTTTTTGTTTTGTTTTTTTCCAGTATTAGGGACTGAGCCGAGGGCCTCCTTCATATTAAGCACATGCTATGCCACTGAGCCTCACACTCAACTCCAGAAAATAGGTTTCCAGTATTTAATATTTTTGTGTTTAACATAATTTATTTAATCTTGAATTTGTATATTAAAAATTTTTTAAGTCTAATATTTTCAATTTTTGATAATAGCTGTTTCTAAAGCAGTGACTGCCATTTTTTTTTTTAAAAAACAGTAAGACCCTGCCTCTTTGTCCTATGTGTTGAGGTTAAAAGCACACACGTCACCATACCTGAAAACTGAACAGTTGTCTCTGCCCATCTGTACAAGCCTGTCACGGTACACTGCACTGTCTCATGCTACAAGGCCCAGCAGCCTGTCTTGCTTCTGACCAGTGTACTACCTCAGTAACTTTCAGGAGGGCCTTTCTCCTTTCCCTGGCTCAGTAGAGCTCTGGAGACAGCTACTTCATCTGACCCCAACCCAGTCTCTCTCCTACATTATGGCCCCATCCCTGGAACTAAGTTGGAATCCCGTTACTTGCTCTTAAACACCTCTCGGTTCAAAAGCATTGACTACAAAGACAAGTGCAAATGCCTTGGTCTTCTTGCAAGGCTCCTGGCAGTGCTCCTAAGCTACATTATCCAGGGCTGACTATACAGGAGGGCCCGACTTTGAAGTCATTGCTCACTATCACATCTTCTTTCTTTAAAAAAATGATAAAGATGATTACTTTAATGCTTTATTTATGTACTTGTATGTAAGTGTATGAATATATGCTCACAATGTGTATATAGGAGCCGGTGGGTATAGAGAAATGTCAATTCAGAACATGGCTGTTTGGGCAAGAGATCACATCTAAAGACCTCTTAGGTCTGTGTGATCCAGCTGGAATACAAACATGCCTTTAATCCAGGAGACAAAGGCAAGCAGGTCTGAGTTCAAGGCCAGCCTGGTATAGAGCAAGTATCTGGTAAAGAAAAGCTTAGGGGCTGGAGAGATGGCTAAGAGGTTAAGACCATTGTTCTTCCCAAGGTCCTGAGTTCAATTCCCAGCAACCACATGGTGACCCATAACCACTTACAATGAGATCTGGTGCCCTCTTCTGGCATGCAGGCAGAATACTGCATATATCATAATAAAAAATAAGTAAATAAATATTTTTTCAAAGAAAAGCTTAGGTCCAGGCGTGGTGGTACATGTCTTTACTCCCAAATGTAGGTAAAGTTAGTTTGTAGAAGAAAGCACCTGTATTTGAAAGTGATGTCTAATTGAGTGGCAGAAAAGGTGACGAATCAGAGAAGATTTGACAGAATAGGACACGCCCAACTGTCAAGAGAAGAGAGAGGAAAGGGAAGCTACTTAAGAGGCAGTTTTACCAGGACAGAAATAGAGAGATGGGTTGCAGAGAGAACTCAGGTGAGGACAGAATGAGACAGAAAATGAGAAGAAGCCAGAAGATTAGAGCAGATTACCGAGTTAGTTTGAGGCCTAACAGAGCAATTCCAGGCCTAAAGAAGCCAGATAGAATAAGTCAGCTGGGAGAGGAGTTTGAGCCAGAACAGCTGAGTTGAACCAGCCAGCCCAGAGCTCAGAAAGAACAAGTAAGGGCAAGCTTATTAAGCACCAAGTCTCAGAGGCTGAAAACACTCTAGGCCTAGGTTAGAATGTATGAAGGCTAGAAGCTTCCAAGACCAGGTCTAGGTTAGCAGAAGGAGGTAGTGAGCCTCCCAGACAACTACTGAGCCAGGAGAATAAATGTTCCTTTTACACGTGGGGGCCAGAAGAAGGCATCAGATCCCCTGGAAATGTCGTTACAGTTGGGTTTTTGTTTTGTTTCAAGACAGGGTTTCTCTGTGTAGCCTTGGCTGTCCTAGACTTGCTTTGTAGACCAAGCTGGCCTCGAACTCACAGTGATCTGCCTGCTTCTGTCTCCCGAGTGCTGGGATTAAAGACATGCGCCACCCCACCTGGCCAGTTGTTGTTTAATTGCTCTGTGGGTGCCATTGAATCATTTCTCCAGCCTCCATGCAACCTCTATCTTGATTTCAAGTCCACATAGTCACCTAACACATGAATATATCCTGTTCATTTTTGTTTTGTTGTGTTTTGAGACAGGGTTTCTCTGTGTGTGGCCCTGGCTGTCCTGGAACTCACAGAGAGCCACCTGCCTCTGCCTCCCAAGTGCTAGGATCAAAGGTGTGCTCCATCCATGCCCAGTGACATCTCCTCTTGAATGGTCCCCAAACAACTAAGATTCAGCATACCATCAACAGAACTCATCATTTTCCTCCTCCATCCTGCTTCCATGATGCTTCTATTCCTGTAGTCTTTGACTTTTCTTCTTTTACTTATTTCACCCCCTTCTTTTACATTTTCCTTCCTTTCTTTCTTTTTATATTTTGGGACAGAGTCTCTACTTGTAGCTCTGGCTAGCCTAGAATGTGATGTGCAGAAGGCTCATAGTGATGCACAGGCCTCTGTCTCCTGAGCGCTATGATTAAAAGTGGGCACTACCACCACGCCTAAGACTTTCCCTTTTTTTTTTTTTTTTTTTGGTTCTTTTTGAGACAAGGTCTCTCTGTGTAGCCTTGGCTGTCCTGGACTCACTTTGTAGACCAGGCTGACCTTGAACTCATAGCGATTCGCCTGCCTCTGCCTCTCGAGTGCTGGGATCAAAGGTGTGCACCACCTTGCTGGGCTGAGTGACTTCTCAATGTCTGCCACCACGCCCAGCCCAACACTCTCCCTTCCTTTCTTTTTTCTTTTTTCTTTTTCTTTTTTTTTTCCCTTTATTGGTCAGGCTCTCACTATGTAGCTCAGGATGACACTGAACTTGTCCTCCTGCCTCTCTGGCTTCCAGGTTCTGGGATTTCAAAGTGGATACCATCACACCTGGCTCCTAATTTTCCTGTAGGCTTCAATGTTCACCGAGTTCCCTTCTCCCTTCATTATGCTCTCCTGCTTGCCCACTTCCCTTAACTTTATTTCCAGCTGACTCAAGCATCCTTCAGATTTCAACTGAGATGCTGCTTACTCTGGCAAATCTCTGGAAATGAGGAGCCATACACACTGTTTCCTGCTCTTCCGTCATGGATTTTTGCCCCACAATAACAATTGTCTGTTTAGCTGGGTGGTACATGCCAGTAATCCTAGCACTTGAGAGATGAAGGCAGGAAGATCAGGAGTTCAAGACCAACCTTAGCAACTTAGAGAGGCCAAGGCCAGGCTAGGCTACATAAGACTTTGTTTAAAAATATTTAACAAGGGCTGGAAAGATGTCTCAGAGGTTAAGAGCACTGGCTAGTCTTCCAAAGGTATTGGAGTTCAATTCCCAGCAACCACATAATGGCTCACAACTATCTACAATGAGATCTGGTGCCTTCTTCTGGCATGGAGGTGTACATTCAGGCAGAATATTATGTATAAACAATAAATAAATACATCTTTAAAAAAATTTAACAAAAGCACCAGGTGGCGCAGGTCTTTAATTCCAGCACTTGGGAGACAGAGGCAGGTGGATCTCTGTGAGTTCAAGGCCAGCCTGGTCTACAAAGTGAGTCCAGGACAGTCAAGGCTACACAGAGAGACCCTGTCTTGAAAAACAAACAAACAACAAAACAAAACACCAAAAACAAAAACAATTTAACAAAGGCGAACTCCCAAAACAGTCTGTCTCCCATGAGTGACTGTGAGGTCCATAAGACCAATGTTGTCCACAGCTCTATCCCAAGCACCAGTTCACTCACTGGCACGCTGGATCTGAGCAGAGGAGTTTGTGAGTGAACGAATGAGAGGCACATCCCGCATTTCCCCCAGAAGTCTTCCCTTCCATCTGTATGTTTTCCTCCCTGTGCTGCCAGTGCTTTCCAGCTGCTGAAAACAAAACCAGAAAGCCATAGTTTTTGCTTGTGCTTAAGGGGACAAAGTCGGAAAATGTCACCCTCGGAAATTGGAACTAATCGAATCAGAATTGAAAGGATGAGCTTAACCATCTGCAAATTAATCCACTTTAAGGGTTGTTTGTAAATATGATACCCTGAGACAGGGGTGCTTTTTTTCATCTCTGTGGTGATCAGCATGTTGCTGCAGGCTGGGAACCTGCCAGATATAAAGAAAGTGATAATGTCAATCAATTGTAACCAGATTGCGAGTGACACTATCGTAAAAACAGGACAGCCTGTGTTTGCATGGGAGTTTGAAGAGAAGTGAGCTAAAGGACACATTTTCTGTTTGATTACCAGTAAGTACTACACGCAGCCCTCTGCAGCTTACAAAGCATTGGTGTGTTTTACCTCAGAATCTCCAAGAAGACCCCTACAAGAAATCCTTTTTACAGATAAAAAAAAATGTCCACTCTTTCACTAAGAGTGAGAGGGGTATAAACTCAAGGACAGAAATACCTCTGGGGTGGGGGTTGGGAATGTCTCACTGGTAGCGTTTGCCTAGCATGCATGAGGTCCTGCATTTGATCCATGGCACCATAGAAACTTGGGTACGGTGGTGTACATCTAGAATCCTAGCACTTGGTCGAGGCAGGAGGATCGACCTTCAAATTCATCCTCAGCTTCCTAAAATGTTTAAGGCAGCCAGGCACAGTAGTGCACGCCTTTAATCCCAGCACTCTAGGAGACAGAGGCAGGTGGATCGCTGTGAGTTCGAAACCAGCCTGGTCTACAAAGTAAGTCCAGGACAGCCAAGGTTACACACACACAGAGAAACCCTGTATGGAAAAAACAAAACAAGCGGGTTTGGTGGCACACGCCTTTAATCCCAGCACTCGGGAGGCAGTGGCGGGTGGATTGCTGTGAGTTTGAGGCCAGCCTGGTCTACAAAGCAAGTCCAGAACAGCCAAGGCTAACACAGAGACACTGTGTTGGGGGGTGGGGGCACAAAAAACAAAAAAGTTTGAGGCCAACCTTGGCTACTTGTTTGGCTACTTGTGATCCTGTTTTACACACAATTATATATAACATTTGGACAGATACTGGAAGTTCTAAGAGTGACCAGGTAGTTAACCCATCCACCTTTGTTTAGTCTCACTTTGTCTTACTTTTGGCTTCAAAGACGCCTGCCTTGGGGCCTAGGACACTTTGAAGGGAGGTGAACTAAGGAAGAGCACTGCTTACTACCAGGTGGATCTCCTGTTCACTTAGCTAACCCTTATGGGACTATGGGCCCAGCAGAGTGCTTAGAGCTTGAAGATGGTGGAAAAGAATTCTTAGCTGCTACAGCAGTACATATCTGTAGTCCCAGCTACTCTGGAAGTTGAGGCAGGAGGATTCCTTGAATCGAGGAGTTTGCAATTAATCTAGCTAGCTAACACAGCAATATCCCATCTAAAGAAAACAAAGCAGGCTAGCCAACTCCTTATCAAACTGATGACCGTAATTCCAAGGGCCCAACAAGTAAATGATTACAATATGGTATGGGAGATACTCTATGAAGAAGAGCTTGTACATGGGACCCACATGCTGGCCATCTTCACTAGTCTGGGGTGGGGTAGCAAGACAAAAAGGTATGGGAAGAATAAGTGGATATTGGAAAAAAAAGTGTTCCAAGAAGAGAGCAGAAAATGAGAAGGTCTGAGGAGTCTTTAACAAGTAAATAAAACTGAAGGGTGGGGTGGGGTGGGGGAGGTGAGGCTATGGAGAGATAATTGGGAGCATATTATTAAGGTGTTGGGATAATGTTCTTGTGGACTGTGTACAGTTTACCCTTGTTCATTCAAATGCTGATTTCTCTACCGGACTCTTTGGATCAATCTCAACATTGCACTGTGATGTTTATTCTAAGTATCTCCTGTCTCAATTTGTACACCAGGCTGGCCTTGAATTCAGAGATGTTAGGATTCTGCTTCAGTCCGCCTACCTGTGATGTCACTGCTTACCCGCCACGGGGGTGTGACCCTGCCCAGGGCCATGTAAAAGGTCAAACCCTCCTCATGGCCTCTCTCTCTATTCTCTACCTCTCTCTCCCCTCTCTTCCTGTTTCTGCCTCTGTCTCTGTCTCTCTCTGGGGTACTCTTCCGTCATTCCTTCTCCCCTCCATGCTCATTTAATAAACCTCTATAATATAATGTCTGGCATCTGGTACCTTATTATTTTACTGCCTTATATATCTTCTTATCTCATTCTCATATATAAAAAGAGACCCACCTGCTTTTACCCCCAAGTGCTGAGATTAAAAACGTCTGCCATTATGGCCCAGCTAGGGAGAACCTTTTTAAAAGACAAAATTCCAAACCGAAACCAAGTAAATAATCGACTGAATGAATGATAGCACTTCTGACTGGATCTTTCTCTCCAGTCAGTCTTTCAGGAAGCTCTGGGTCGTTCCATGGACAGGAACTGACATGCCCTGGCTCTGCATTCCCAGGACCAAGCAAAGTGCCCACTACCAAAGGAGCCCAGTATGTAATGACTGAAACACTTTGCTAGGCTTGTCCAGAAGAACATTCCAGTTTCCAGACAAACAGGACAGGGCCCTCTTTAGTGTCTGTTTCACACCCGCCCCTCCCTGACGCCCTAACCCTGGCAGGGCCACTTGCTTAGTATGCCTGCTTTCCTCTCTCTAAGTTCTTTCCCTTCCCCCGGGGCCCACTTGTCACCTGTCTGGGCACAGGCTATTTCCTGGGGGCGGTGATTACAGCTAGTAAACTGGAAGTTGTTTTCCTAAGGGCTAAGTCTCCCACAGGTTCATTGGCATAATGGCTTGCGGGCATCTCTGGCCTGTCAGGGAACCAATGCAGCAGCTGCCTGGGCTCAGTGAGTACTGGAGAGATCCAGGGGCTGTGGTGCTACTAAATTAAATCACCTGCAGAATCAAGGACTCTGGAAGCAGGGGAGGCCATTGCACCTTGTTGACACCTCACCCGCCCCAGTTTCTTTGCTGATGTCCGGATAAGTCTGTAAACTGCAAAACAAAGGCCTGCTAGCATTACAATAGACAGCCATTTCCCTGGAGCAGCCTTCTTTGCTTCTCTCCGCCTCTGGTCTCGCCACAGCCTGCCATTGTCACACAGCAGGAGCAAGGCCCCTGCTAGCTCTCTTAGCTCCGGTACAAAATTCATCACCACTGGGACTCCTTTTCAGGGCAAGGCCCACAGAGATAACCTCAGGCTCATCCTGCGGGGGCAAGCCACTGATCAAATTCTATTCACTCTGCCTTCCAGTCGTTCAGATCTGCTGGGATGAGGCCAGCTGGAATTAGTGACAAATTTGAAGCAGAGAGTATTGACAAAGAAGTGCTGCTTTATTGCCTGCAATGACTCACTAGAATTCAAAGGCAGCTCTTTTAGTCAAGGAGAACCAGTTAATGAATAGGTAAGACTGTGCTAATCGCTTAGCCAGATCCAGACCTTAAGCTTAATTTCAGTTTTGTTCTCTTCAAGGAGCTGGAAAAATAACCCTTTCATCTCCAACTTCTCCATCCTCCAAATCTGAGAGCCTTGTCAGAGATTTCTGAAAGCAAGACAGCAGGATCCATATTGTCTTGCTGCAAGCACTGTGTACCAGAACACTAAGGAGGCTTTGTAGTCCAGGATGGCTTTGAACTCACAACTCTCTTACTTCAGTCTCCTGTGTGTTGGGACAACACAACCATCACACCAGAGTAAGACTATTGGCATAGAAGCGACCTGCCCCCAGGTTGCTTAGGGACCTCTGATGTCATCACCTGCTTCAGCCACCAGGGGCACAGGATAAAAAGGACAAGGTCATAGGTTATCAAGTCTCATCTTGGTAGCCTGCTTATTCTTTTTTTTGAGTGCCCTTAGGCCTCCCCACCAAGGGGAGGTGTCTCTGTCTCTCTTTCTCATTTGTTTTTCGAGACAGGGTTTCTCTTGTAGTACTGCCTATCCTGGACTCCCTCTGTAGACCAGGCTGGCCTCGAACTCACAGAGATCTGCCTGCCTCTGCTTCCCGAGTGCTGGGATTACAGGCATGCGCCACCACGCCTGCCCCCTTCCTCCCTCCCTCCCTTTCTCTCCCCATGCTTCTACAATAAGTATTATACCATATATGGGGTGTGGCACATAGTTAACATTCCCATACTGGGAAGGGCTTTTCCAGTATTGCTGAGGCACTCTGTAGTCTGCTACACTGCCTGCAACAATTTGCCTCCTGTTCAACCTATTGCTAACGGCACCTCCATCCAGGTTTTCCCTTCCTGGTCAGTATAAATGGCAACGGCTGGCTATTTCTGTTGACCTCCACCAGGATACCTTCCCTAGGTAAGACTTCTTTCTCCTACCTGTACAGGTTTCTTTCCCCCTTTCTCCAACACTCAAAATCCTGGAATCAGGTGAAATCATGCCACCCAGGTGTCGGCCCTGGCCACTGGCAAACAAGTGTGACGACACATTTGACCAGCGTGTGCCAGCTCGTTTCTAGTCCTGGGAGCCCTCTGGGATGCATTCATCTCTTCATCATCCCATGGGAATGAAGTCCCCAAGTCACACTGCCAAGGCAATTGGGGAACATAAAAACTTTACTTTCCTATGCCTTTTTCTCACGCTCCAAAACTTGGTTTTAAACTGCTGCTGTCACCATTGCCCTGCCCTGCCAGAGCTTGGTGGCAGTGATGGCTTCGGTTTTCAACACTGCTGAGGTAAATTTAATTCTAAATTCTACTTAGAGATCCTCCCATGTAGCTCTGGCTCCAGCTTTCCTCCACTTCCCACAGCTGCACTCGGCACAGGAGGTTCCAGGTCCCACCTACCCACACTCATGCAGCAGGTGCTGGTGACAGCGGCTACTGCAGCTCTGACAGCGGCTACTGCAGCTCCAGCTCCCGCCATGGCTCTGGCTGCAGCACAGCGGTAGCAACCTCAAATGCAACAGAAGTGGTGGCAGCAGCTAGAAGCCATGGCAGGGCCCTCTGGCCCTTTTAAAATCAGCCCACTACAGGTAGCTCACAACACTTGGTGAGTTGGCATTTTGGGTTTGGGATAAAGAGGGTGGAGCTGTTGTCCGGTCACCATCTTGGTTGAGGGCAAGCACATGATGACTAGCCGCCATCTTTGTTTTGAGAAAATCATGGCTGTGCCTGCCATCTTTACTAAGGGCTGCTAGCCCTGTTCAAATCATTGCTAAACTCCAGATACAACTTTTGTCTTTTACACGTCTGCTGATGCAATTAAATGCAGGATTAAGCTTTACCTAGTCTCTGATTTTCTGTTTTCAAGGTTATATTTTTACAATATGCTACATATTCAACTCAACCTTGGCTCAAAATATTTTTATATATCTCGTCATTATCAACTTAAAACATCTATCTAGACCTAAAAACATCTTAACCACTAAACAACTAAGCTTAATTATAAAACTAAACTATCTGGTCTTCAACCCCATCAGAGACATGAGAAGGAATAAAATTATGATTTACAATCAGAATTTTAGACTCACCAAGATAGGAAAGATGTTTTCTTTAAGGCTGCCAAATATAAATAGCCAAAACACCATGAATGTCACATATATATAATTCTTGATTGTTTTGTGGTTCTTCTTGCTGTAGGTGGTTTATTGTATTTATGTATAATAATATAACTACATATGTAAAATATTTAATAAAAATGTAGAGAAAATTAAGCATAAAATATTTTATATGCTTTATTTCAAGATAATAAAGGTCTATTCAGACAAACAAGCTAATTTACCTATGTCTTTACTAATTCCTAGACAAATAAGTAAATACTGTTCCTCCTGTCACCATATGCTCTGGATTCAACTACAGTCTTCCTGGCTAGTGAATTCAAACACGGTTTTTGTATGTTTTTTTTTTAATTGTATGTGTATTGGTGTTTTGCCTACATCTATGTCTGTGTGAGGGTGTCAGATATTGGAGTTACAGACAGTTGTTAGCTGCCATGTGGGTGCTGGCATTTGAACCCGGGTCCTTTGGGAGAGCAGTCAGTGATCTTAACCACTGAGCCATCTCTCCAGCCCCCAAACATGGTTTGTAAATTGTTCTATAATGTTCTGCTGTATTACTATATTGAAATATATTAATTCTGTGAACATCCATTTGTTTACACTTTAGGAATTTAATTATCATTCTCAATAGCTTAAAAAACATTCTCAGAAATATATTTACCCTTGTTTTTACTAATCTATAATATCGCTTTAGACTTTTATAAGCTATGGAATCTTTATAGACTAAATCATACAGGAAACTGTTCTCTGTTTATGGACTATTTTTATGATTTTTAAGACCTCAACTTTGTCAGGCGTGGTGGTGCACACTTGTAATCCCAGCACTTGGGAAGCAGAAGCAGGAGAATCTCTGTGAGTTCGAGTCCAGCTTCGTCTACAAAGTTAGTCCAGGACAGCTAGGGCTACACAGAGAAACCTTGTCTTGGAGGGGGGGAAGACCTCAACTTAACAAAGATAAAAACCTAAAGTCCTATTCTTTAATTGTTAAGATATTATAAATGATCAAATCCTTTAACATATTCAAGAATATATTTTTAGTCATACTAAAAATCAATGTTATGGGGGCTGGAGAGATGGCTCAGAGGTTAAAGGCGCTGACTGCTCCTCCAGAGGTCCTGAGTTCAATTCCCAGCAACTACATGGTGGCTCACAACCATCTATAATGAGATCTGATGCCCTCTTCTGGCCTGCGGGTGTACATGCAGGCAGAGCACTGTATATATAACATGTTTGCAAGATGTTGCTTAGAGCAGATAACTACAGATAAAGATTGCTTAACTCAAATATAGTAGGCCTCAAATCTGTCAAAGATCTGCTGAATATGGCATTTAACATGTATAAACTTATTGTAATAAACAGAGTCCCCAAATCATTCCATCAAGGTCTCGGAAGATTCGGGCACAACAGCAGATGTCTTCTATTCTGGACTATGATACGCAAACCACTGGACTGGACAAGACTGCCACAGAGCATCCTAGTCAGGTATGGGGTGCCCCTGGGACAAGGGTCCTGGAAGATTTGGTGGGCAAGGATTCGGCGGTGACAGAGACAAATAGAGAGGCAGTTTGAATCTGAGTGTATTTTGCAGGCAATCAGACTAGACTTTTGTACACATTTTGAAACAGGGAGTGCGTTGTGGTTACGTTTTCCATGGAGTAGATTCAAGTGGGTCAAGTGAAGCACTCAGGCATATAGACTACACAGTACAAAGTACATAGTAATAACATCATTATTTCTAAGACATTAACTTGCCACAGGCAGATATTACATTCTCAGGTTGAGCCAGAGACAGTCCTCTGTAAAATTAACTTTTTGCTGTTAGTCAATGTCTGACACCTTTTTCCCATTGATGACTACCCATCTATCATCCCCTTCCTCACACATTCCTGTATAGGAGAGAGGTGGACAAGGTGTAGTATCCAATCCATAGTGTCCTCTGTATCTAGGAGAACACCAGAGACTGCCCTTCAATACATATGCCACGCCATATGGAGTTTTGTATGGTAGGAATTAAAATTCTGTTTTTACTTTCACTCTTATCCGAGTTACTTTTTCCTCGAATGGGCTCCACCTTTGATAAAGACCCTTCATTTAATTGAGGAGATTTTTCAACTGCCCCCTTTTGCTGTAATTCATTGAAAAAGTTCCCCATTGTTTTATTATTCTTAAGAACTTTCAGGATGACTAATAATAAATTAGGCGCATTTGGAGGAGGCATCGCATCCTGCGGTTTCTAGGCTGGCGCTTTGTCCAATTCACCTCCTGGCACCGTGTCCCTGGTCACCTTGTTGTTGCCTTGACTATGAGTGAGAAGAATAAAAGAGCAAATAGGAAAGAATACCAGGAAGCAGGTTGCTACCAAGGTAAAGAACACCATGGCCTTTTCCAGGAGACTCTGCCTTTTGGGGTTGTAGCCTCAGGCCCATAGAACAGCATTGTCACACGGACTCTAATGGAGGTGGCATGGCACAAGACCACACCCATCATCCCGCTCTCTTCTAGGGCCCAGCCTGAACTATGGACAAACTGGACACCCGGAGAGTTATTGTCTCACATTGCTGAACACAAGGTGAGGTCAGTCTCTCATGTGTTCTCCTTCCACAGAAACAGCCTTTTGTCCTTTGTGCCTGATGGCCAGACTGTCTCTGCCTACTGTGCCATGTTGCCACAGAAGCCTGGGACAACTGTCTAGGTACTGGGAAATGACTAAGTCATCTCTGTCATTTTTATTAAGACATAGATTCATTTAAATTACAATTTATCCTTCTTAGGTCCTTGATCACATTGACAGTTAAGCTGATGTTACTTTTTTTTTGTTTTGGTTTGTTTTGGTTTGGTTTTTCGAGACAGGGTTTCTCTGTGTAGCCTTGGCCGTCCTGGACTCACTTTGTAGACCAGGCTGGCCTCGAACTCACAGCGATCCACCTGCCTCTGCCTCCCGAGTGCTGGGATTAAAGGCGTGCACCACCACGCCCGGCTTCTGATGTTACTTTGATAGCTAGAAAATAGACAATTAGCTCCTTAGTCCAAAGTAATTTACCATATTAGTTCATTAGTCAATTTATTAGCTGGTTAAAATTACTAGATACTAGATCTCTTACTTTGTTGGAGGTTGGTCTGATGTATTTTGATGCTAATTACTGCTTGATGTCTCTTTGTCCTACCTGTACCTTGCCTAAGAGCCTAACCTATTTGACCAATAAAAGGCCATCACACCTGGGTAGGGCAAATGGGATAGGCATGACATAAGATTCCTAGGCTTGGGGAGACAGAGAATCTTGTGGAGAGAGAGACAGGAGGAGAAGAGGAAGAAGAAGGCTGCTATGGGTTAGGTGGAGGAGAAGCACATGGCCGGCGTGGATGGAGGATTTGGCCCAGATGAAGAACATTAGCAAGCATTTGGGATTATGGATGGGAGCTAGCTTGATAGAAGTTATTAGAACCAGATGGCATGGGATTGGGACAGGGATCCCATACCTACCCACTATGGAAAGTAGTTTAGAGGATTGATATCTGCCCTGCCCCAGGTTGACTAAGGCTATTTTAAAATATAACAGGTGTCTGTGTCGTGATTGATTGCTAGCAGGTTAGAAAATATTGTTGTAATAATAACTACAAGCCTAATGATAAGCCTTATTAGGCCATACTGGTATTTTAACCTCAACATTACTTAAAAAAGCAAACAGGTTCGCCTTACTCACAGACCTCAGGTAAAAGATACCTTCCCAGTCCTCTTTATACACAGGAAACCAGGCCTTAAGTCTCAGTCCTAGCACCGCTACTGCCAGGTCATCTAAGTACAGTCTACCTTGTTACCAGACGTAAAGACAGATCTCAGATACAATCTTTTTACCATTTTTTTTCTGAGACAGGGTCTCTCTGTGTAGCCTTGATTATCCTGGACTTGCTTTGTAGACCAGAATGCCTTTGTCTCTTGAGTGCTGGGATTAAAGGCATGCGCCACCACGCCCAGTTATGATTTTTTTTTAAACTAAAGGACAGTGACTGCTCACAGCAATTTCACCTCTATCTTAAATCTTCCAAGAAGATGTTTTATGAAAGTTGGAGGGTCTAGGAAGGTGTTTTAAAGGTTGATACATGCAAGTTATGAATGTTAAAGGTCTAAGAAGGTGTTTTAAGGTTAGTAAATGCAAGTTATAAAGGTCAGAGGATCTGAGCTGGGCATGGTGGTGCACCACGCCTTTAATCCCAGCAATCACAGAGGCAGGTGGATCACTATGAGTTCAAGGCCAGCTTGATCTACAAAGTCCAGGACAGCCAAGGCTACACAGAGAAACCCTGTCTTGAAAAAACAAAAAATAAAAAAGGGTCAGAGGATCTAAAGGATGTTTTAAGGTATCCTAATCAATAAAAATGCTTCATATTTCTTCCTATTGTTATGCTATTGTTATATTAACTGTCTAAAGCTTTGACATTAATTAATGGAGCTCTGATTTATAACTGGAAAAAAACCATTCTACTATATGATCCATTATCATAGTTCCAATTTCAAGATTTTAAATTTTCTTTCATTTGTCTTTTAAGTATAGACTTTAAATGTTTCTCACTGTGTTTAAATTATACACATCTAGATTTCTGGACAAAGGGAAGAAGCCCCTCTTTCATGATGTGTACTGATCCTAAAAAATTAAGAACAAGTGAGCTTTTGCCATTCTGCCCTACAGATGGTTTCTTTCCTCCTCATATTACCTTTTCACAGATGTCAGAAACATCCATAAGATCAGCCAGGTGTGGTGGCGCACGCCTTTAATCCTAGCACTCAGGAGGCAGAGGCAGGCTGATCTCTGTGAGTTCGAGGTCAGCCTGGTCTACAAAGCAAGTCTAGGACAGCCAAGGCCACACAGAGAAACCCTAGCTCAAAAAAAAAAAAATCCATAAGATCAAAGAGTATTCATGTTTCTTTTTTTTTATTTATTATGTACACAGTGTTTTGCCTACATGCACAGCTTCAGGCCAAAAGAGGGTACCAGATCTCATTATTGATGGTGGTGAGCCACCATGTGGTTTCTGGGAATTGAACCCAGGACCGCTGGTAGAGCAGACAGTGCTCTTAACCTCTCTGAGCCATCTCTCTAGCCTGAGTACTCATGCTTTTAACCCAAAGTTTTTCCATAAGCCTCTGCTATACTATAACACAAAAGTATATGTCTACTGCCCTTTTCTACAATGTGTATTTCACTGAAGAGTGCAAAACATGATAATGCTAACATGTCTAAAATTTATCTACTCTTGCAAACTTAAAAGGATTCTTGTAAGCGAGCATGGTGGCGCACGCCTTTAATCCCAGCACTCGGGAGGCAGAGGCTGGAGGATCGCTGTGAGTTTGAGGCCAGCCTGGTCTACAAAGTGAGTCTAGGGCAGCCAAGGCTACACAGAGAAACCTTGTCTTGAAAATAGCAAAAAGAAAAAGAAAGAAAGAAAGAAAGAAAGAAAGAAAGAAAGAAAGAAAGAAAGAAAGAAAAGAGAAAAAAAAAGGATTCTTGCACGCTACAGGAAACCCATCTCTCAGGTCAAAAGGAATCCAGATAAGCACTGCCAACCAACAGCCAAAGTTTCCTACCTACTGCCTATCTCAGAAGGTGGGATTGCTCCCCCTTTCCCTGGTTTTGGGACGCCCCTAACTAGCTGATTGCTACATTCTTGCACCCAACACTGGCTGATGGCCGAGTCTTCTAGTTGACACAAACGCGTCCTGTCATCCTTGCCACCCTACATCCAAACCCTTCATCTAAGGCCTTCTCCCTTGGGTGAGACCTTCCTCTGCCAGCATGGTTCCTTGTCCCTCCTCTCTTGTTCCTGTCCCAAATCTCAGTGCTAGGTGACAGAGTCTGCTCAGGCCATGCCCTTGGTCTCTGACCAGCGCTGACAAGCTGCTGGAATAGATTGCACCAATCTTGTCAAGTCAAACCGTGCTCAGAGGATGTCCTGACAGATTTCTATTCTCCCCATGGGAACAGTCCATCAGCTGCCTTTAGGGTGCCTTCTGGAGAATTTCAAATCCCTACGCCTGCGTTAAGGACTGCTAAGTTTACAGGCCTCTGCAACCAAATTTGGCCTTAACATCATTTAAATGACAGACTCAAAGATCCAAAATAAAACTTTCAATTACCACCAGCAATCGGGTAAATGGAAGGAGACTCCTTATGTTCAAGTCTTTTCTCTTCTTTGCTCTCCCCAAAGTTACAAATGTACACCTAAGGTAAATGGGAGGAACTTCCCACGTTCAGGCTTTTCTCTTCTTCACTCCAAAACTTCGTCTCTGCTCACTCTCCCCAAAGTTTCAAATGTACACCGAAAGAAGCTTTCTCCCTGACCTACTAACTTTGTCTTCTGTTCACATATATGTTCCAGTATCTTGCCAGATTTCCTACATTTAAGACAGCGCCAAAGCAGCTACCCACAGGGTTTCTAGTCCAACCTCACAGATCCTGTCAGTTGTCCCTCCTAGTGCCAGATGTTCTGAGACCCTGGACAGCAAATCCAACAGCCCGCTCTTCCTGGACTTGACCAACATTTCAGTCTTTTGACCCCCCTATTGCTGCCTCACTGTCAGCATGAAGCAGTCAAAGACACTGATTTCTTCACCCCTTATCCAGTTACAACACGCTGGAATGATGTGATTGAGGCCCGGCACAAACAGCTCCAGGTTCTCCCAGCACTCCTTGGTCCGTGTCTGCTACAGGACATGGCTGACACACCCTGACCTTTCCAGGACAGAGCTTTTCTTTCCCCTTCACCATATAATCTGGACATTTGCTGCCCTTGCTTTCTCTCCCTCTCTCTTCCCTCTTACATGGCAGCCAAGAGCTGCTTCCAATAAACTTACATTTATATACTTTAACTTACCTTGCAAGAAAAGCAATCCATGGGAGCAGGAGAGTGAGCAGGCCCTGCCATGATGACAAGGGAGTGGGCCCTGATCCAGGGCTCTGAGTGAACTTCACCCCAACATCTACCCCATGTATAACCTGCTGGAACACATGAAGGGGCTGGACCTGCAGATTCAAAGATTAAGAATCTCCTTGACACACAATAACAACAGGATAGCCGACAACAGTCCCAGTGAGGATCCGGTAACGATAGTGTAGGCCTCAAACCAGACCCACGACTCATAACAATGAACATTTGAAAGTAAACATATGTGGTCAAAAGGCTATACCACGTGATACACTACAGCTTCTGTGACAAGATTTTTTTTTGTCTGTTTGTTCTACTTTACTGGGGGGAGGAGAGGGATTTTGGTGCATGCATGTAAATCATAGGCATTCAATAAAAGTAAAAAAAAAAGCTACTTAAAAAAAAATCACACTACCACTATATTAAAAATTAAAGTTAACTGGGCTTTAAAAGAAAAAGAAAAGCAATCCAGTGCCCTCATTTTTAATTATAGGAAAAGAGAGGAATGTTGGCATAGATGGGACCTGCCCCCAGGTTGCTTAGTGACCTCTGATGTTATCACCTGCCACTAGCAGAGGCACAGGATAAAAAGGACAAACCCACCACCAGTTGCTCTCTTACTCTTACTGTTACTTTGTCTCTTACACGGTCTCCCTCTCCCTCTCTGGGACGTCCTCCTCCTTCCTTCTCTCCCCATGCTTCTACAATAGATCTTATACCATGTAGGGCCGTGTATGCTGTGTGGTGCATATTTAACAAATACGTCTATTTTTTTTATGTTAGGGATTGAACCCAAGACCTTACACATCCTAAACTAGTGCTCTCCCTTTCTAAGCAGATTCCCTAGGAAACATTTTGGTTTTTTGTTTATTTGTTTGTTTGTTTTGGTTTTTAGAGACAGGGTTTCTCTGTGTAGCCTTGGTTGTCCTGGACTCACTCTGTAGACCAGGCTGGCCTCGAACTCACAGTGATTCACCTGCCTCTGCCTCCCAAGTGCTGGGATTAAAGGCATGAGCCACCAAACCCAGCTATAATGCATAGGTATTAAGTGCCTACTCTGTCTACTTTTATGTCAATTTGACACAAGTTAGAGCCCTCTGAAAGGAGGGAAATTCAACTGAGAAAATGGTTCCATAAAATCCCAGAGCAAGCTGGGTGTGGTGGTACATGCCTGTAATCCCAGCACTCAAATGCAAAGACAGGCAGACCTCTGTGAGTTTGAGGCCACCCTAGTCTACGAAGTGAGTTCCAAGATAGCCAGGCTACATAGAGAAACCCTGTCTCAAAAAAAAATAAATAAATAAATAAAAGAAAAAAGAAAAAGAAAAAGAAAGAAAGAAAGAAAAGAAAAAGAAAGAAAGAGGGGGGCTGGAGAGATGGCTGAGAGACCAAAAGCATTGTCTGTTCTTCCAAAGGTCCTGAGTTCAATTCCCAGCAAACACATGGTGGCTCACAACCACCTACAATGAGATCTGGTACCCTTATCTGGCCTGCAGGCACACATGTAGGCAGAATACTGTACAATAAATAAATAAATCTATCTTTAAAAAAAGAAAAAAACAAACAAAAAGATCTGGGAGCAAGCTGGTAGGGCATTTCCTAATTGATAATGGATGTGGGAGGACCCAGCCCATTGTAGGAGAGCTCACTCCTGGGCTAGTGGTCCTGGGTTCTATAGGAAAGCAAGCTGAGGGAGCTATGTCAGCTCCTGCCTCCAGGTTCCTGCTGGCTTTGAGTTCCTGCGTTGGCTTCCCTCAATGGACTGTGATTAAGGATATGTAAGCCAAATAAACCCTTCCTCACCAAGTTGCTTTTGGTCATGGTGTTTCATCTCAGCAGGAACCTTGAGACAGAGTCCTAATAAAAACATTTCCATTGGACTGTAGAGATGGCTCAGTGGTTAAGAGCACTGACTGCTCTTTCAGAGGACATGGGTTCAATTCCCAGCACCTACATGGTTGCTCACCCCTGTCTGTGACTCCAGTTCCAGGGCTTCTGACACTCTCATACAGACATACAGGCAGTCAAACGCTGATGAACATAAAACAAAAAAAATTATACATATTTAGGGCTGGAGAGATGGCTCAGAGATTAAGAGCACTGACTACTCCTCCAAAGGTCCTGAGTTTAATTCCCAGCAACCACATGGTGGCTCACAGCCATCTGTAATGTGATCTGATGCCCTCTTCTGGCCTGCAGGTATATGTGTAGGCAGAGCACTGTATACATAATAATAAATAAATAAATCTTAAAAAACAAACAAACATACATTTCCATTTTTCTGGTTGCCTCACCTGACCCCTGCGAAAGGCAACCTCTGTACTGTACTGATTTCCATTAGGGATTCATATTGATTGTCCTTGAACTATGAAGAAACCAAATTAAGCACTGTTAACATTTGGAGATGGGCCTATCTCACTTACTGCCTATGAGAGTCACCCAAATCATCACACTGATCAAGCAGTTCATTTTTTTTTTTTTTTTTTTTTTGGTGAATGGCATTCCTTTTTATGGTATTTGTATTGTTTGCGGGTTTTTGTTTGTTTCTGCCATTGCTACCCTGAAATATCTGAATCTATGTAATTTTTTTTTTTTTTTTTTTTTTTAGTTTTTCGAGACAGGGTTTCTCTGTGTAGCCTTGGCCATCCTGGACTCACTTTGTAGACCAGCGATCCGCCTGCCTCTGCCTCCCCAGTGCTGGGATTAAAGGGGTGTGCCACCACGCCCGGCTTATTTTGGGTTTTTGAGACATGGTCTCACTATGTAGGCTTGGTTCCCCTGGAACTTGCTATATAGACCAGGATGGCCTTGAACTCAAAGAGCTCCGTCTGTCTGCTTCTACCTCCCAAATGCTGGGATTAAAGTCATGTGCCACCATGCTCAGCATAAATCTATGTGATTTATAAAGAAAAGCAGTCTTCTGGGGTGCACACCTGTAGTCCCAGCACTCAGGAGGCTAAGGGAGGAAGCGCTCAAGTTTGCAGTCAGCCTGGGATACATAGGAAGATTCTATCAGAGGTGAGAGAGGAGGAAGGGGACTGAGAGGCCGTTTGGGTTCATGCATCTAGAGCGTGGGGAGTTAAAAGCACAGCTGTTGGTAAGGACCTGGTATTCCTTACCTCAAGGCAGATATGGGAAGGTCAAGGGTGGGTATGGAAGAGACAGAACCTGAGGGGCATTTGGCTGAACATAAAATCAATTGCACGTCAACCAGCCCCATACCTCACAAAAGTAAGAAGTTTTTGTTGTTATTTGGTGGGTTTTGGTTTTGGTTTTAGAGCCCCTTGGTGGTTTGTTTGGTTTTGGTTTTTCTTTTTTAAGATTCTGCCTGCATGTACACCTGCACACCAGAAGGAGGCACCAGATCTCATTGTAAATGGTTGTGAGTCACAATGTGGTTGCTGGGAATTGAACTCAGGACCTTTGGAAGAATAGCCAGTGCTCTTAACTTCTGAGCCATCTCTCCAGCCCTGTTTCTTGTTTTTTTGAGACAGGGTTTCTCTGTGTACCTTTGGCTGTCCTGGACTCACTTTGTAGACCAGGCTGGCCTCAAACTCACAGAGATCCTCTGCGTCCCCAGTGCTGGGATCACAAGCCCGCACCACTGTGCCCAGATGGTTTGTTTGGTTTTATTTGAGATAAAGATTTAAGTAGCTGAGGATGACCTTGAACTTTGATCTTCCTACCTCCACCTCCCAGGTGTTGGGGTCACAGATTAACACCATACCTACTTTTTTGTTGTGATTTTTGTTTATTTGTTTTTAGAGACAGGGTCTATGTTATCTTGGCTGTCCTAGATCACTTTGTAGACCAGGCTGGCCTCGAACTCACAGCGATCCGCCTGTCTCTGCCTCCTGAGGGCTGGGATTAAAGGCATGCATACCACACCTACTTTTATGTGGGGTGCTGCAGATAGAATCAAGGGCCTTGTACATACTAGGTGAGCACTGTAGTAACTGAGTCATTCTCAGCCCATAAACCCGTTTAACTTAACTTTTCTGTGCCTCAGTCTTCTCATCTGTAAAGGGGTGATGATGATAATAATAATACCCAGAAAGCTCATGTAAGGAGTACAAAGCTTAGTATAGGTAAAGTGTGTAGGACAGGGCCTGGCCAGCACTGTTGCTGTCACTTTGCCTCATCTCTCTATGTACACATTCTGAAATCTCCCACTGTGCCTCATTATTTTATTTCCACTTTGTGGGCATAGGTGACACTCGGTGTAATTTACAGATCACGTTTTGTTTTGTTTTGCTTTTAAATGCCTCTGGTACAGAAAAGTTCAAACACACGCAGACATCCAGAGGAGAGTATCATCGTGAACCTCTGTTAAGGAACCCCAGAAATTCTCAATAATCTTTGTTTGCCCTTCTCCTTTGCATCCCTACCGCAGGAGTTCAATGTTAGTTCCAGATGTCCCATCCTTTTTTAAAAAAAATACCCCATTATGCTTCTTTAATAGGTAAGGACTTAGAAATTACACTAATACCGCTATCACACTTAAAAATTAACAATGATTGGGGGGGGTTCTTTTCTTTTTGCAAGATAAGGCCTCACTACCTAGCCCTGGCTGGACTCTGTTTCCCAGGTGCTAGGAGTAAAGGCACGTGACACTATGCCTAACTTAGGGACAGCTTTTGAAACCCCATTTCCTTGAGAGATACTGGGGAAACAGGGATTCTTGATTCACTGTAAATTTAAAAATGGGGATAAGCAAGAGTTTGAGTATGCAAAGTGCTTTGACCAGTACCTTCCTTTCACATGCCAAGTGGGATACAGAGCTGTTATTGTGAATCTCTTATCCACTCTATGGTTCCCTTCAGTCTGTCTTATTTCTGGCCGCTGAGTGAGGCCAGAAGGATTTAGAGCTCTGGCGGGGTATCCCTTGGAGCACTGGAGCCCCTGGGTGAGCAAATGGGACTCCAGAAAGCACTAGAAATGGCCCAAAGGTTGGAGAAGAGGACACACTTGCCACAGCACGGGCACACACATATGTACCAAATAAATAACTGGATGTTTTGTTTGTTTTGTTTGAGACAGTGTTTCTGTGTAGCTCTGGCTGTCCTGGAACTCACTCTGTAGACCAGGCTGGACCCAGAGAGACTCACCTGCTTCTGCCTTCCTGAGTGCTAGGATTAAAGGTGTGTGCCACCATGCCTGGTATATAAATGTTTTTAAATTGAAGAAAAAAATCCAGGATACAATGAGGGTTAGTCCTTCCTTCCAATTGGTCAAGGCCTTTCGGGGATCACTTCCAGCTAGGAAGGTAGAGAAGAAGGGGTACCTCAGCTTCTGAGTGGCAACCTCTACATACAATTTACATATGGGGCAGCCCACTACAATAGCAACTAGGAACCTGTTTTCCTTTATCTTGAGCACTCCCAAGTGCTGGGATTAAAGGCATGTGCCACCACCCTGGCTCTAAAGATCTTCTCAGTAGAGAAATTGAACTCTTAAACATGAGTTCAAATCATACAAGCTGGATGTATGGCACAAGCCTGGGATCCCAGAACTCGCAGGACTCCAGCAGGAATGTTTAAGAGTTCAAAGCCAGCCTGGACAGATTAAGACCCTACCTCACTAAAAAAAGCAACTAGTACTTAAAAGCAAAGCTTGACACAGGTGCTCACCTGTTATCTTAATACTCAAGAGGCCGAGGAACAAAAAGTGAGAGTTTAAGGCCAGCTCTGGCTACATAGTAAGATTCTATATGTGAGCCGTGCATGGTGGCGCACCCCTTTAATCCCAGCATCGGGGACAGAGGCAGGCAGATCATTGTGAGTTTGAGGCCATCCTGGTCTACAAAGAGAGTCCAGGACAGTCAGGGCTAACACAGAGGCCCTGTCTCGAAAAACCAAAAAAAAAAAAAAAAAAAGGATTCTATGTGTGAATATAAAAATCAGCTGGGCATGGTGGCGCACGCCTTTGACCCCAGCACTTGGGAGGCAGAGGCAGACAGATCTCTGTGAGTTCGAGGCCAGCCTGGTCTACAAAATTAGTGTTTGTTTATCTTTACAATACTAAAGAACCCAGAGACTCACATATGCTAGGCAAGTGCTTTACTACTGAGACACGGCCCAGCACTCTTTATTTTTTAAGGCTGGGTCTCACTGAGTTGCTCAGGTTGGATAGGTCTTGAGATCCTCTTGCCTCTGCCTTCTAAACACTGGGATCAGAGGTGTGCACCACCATGAGGGGCTTAGGCTTTGTCTTTTGAAAACCTTTCTTCAGTCTGCTTAAGGTTGCAGGATTGCACCTCTGGGTGTTTGAATTCCAAGTACGTTAAGTGCCAAGCACTGGCAGGGAGGGAAAGGGGCAATGGAGCCCTCTATGAAACATTACAATATAATATCCTCCACTCACAAGGACAAGAGAAACAAGCATGCAATTTACTCACTCTCTCTACCCCTTCCCTTCGCCCTCAACACTCAAACTCACCGCCGCAGTTTTGACGGAACTGAAAATGCCAGCGGTCACGTGAACACGCAGCCCAATACCAAGCGCCACGCCAGCTAGCACCAATGCTCCAGGGCGCAGGCGCAAGACCTTCTTGGGCGGGGCTTAGGACGCTCTTCCGGAGTGCCGGATCCTGGATTGGCCAGCCTCGAGACCAACGGATGGCTCTTCCGGTCTTGGTAGCGCGCCAGGCTTGTGTAAGGCGGGAGCGAGCGAAATTCAAAAGCGGCTTTCCCTGGAAATCCCGTCTCGTTGGCCATGGAGGCTTCCCAAGGTTTAGCGGAAGTCGAGACACTGAGCCCACAGCTAGCTGCGAATTACCTGAGGTATGCTTGGGCCTGCGAACCGGCCTAGCTCGTAGTCCCTAGCCAAGGGTTGGGGTGGTATGACTCCCATGTCCACACTCCCCTTAGGAATCACCTGTGGATGACAGCCGATTTCTAACCTGCGGAGCCCCCCTGCCTCCGCGCGCCCTGCCACCTTAGTCAAATGACTTCAGTATGAACTCTTTAAGAGGCCGGGTTTCAATTAACTGATGAAGACCTTGCCTGTGCGGGAAAGAGAGAGGAAAATAGTTCCCAAGTTGTTAGTAGTCAGGTAATACAAATAGGGATCTGAAAAAGAAATATATGCTGTAAAATGCTCCGTTTCCTGACCAGAGTGTTGGCATTAAAGGAAAGATTGGCCGATTATAACGGGCGGTGGCTGAAGGAAAAACAAGGAGAAAATAAGCCAGGAAACTCTGTGAATGAATACTTTTCCACCAGAAGGCTGAGTCGGAGCTTGGTAGTGTGGAGAGGAATATTTAACTATTAAAAATTATAGTAGAGAGCTGGGCGTGGTGGCACACGCCTTTAATCCCAGCACTCGGGAGGCAGAGGCAGGCGGATCGCTGTGAGTTCGAGGCCAGCCTGATCTACAAAGTGAGTCCAGGATGGCCAAGGCTACACAGAGAAACCCTGTCTCGAAACCCCCCCCCCAAAAAAAAAAGTATAGTACAGTGTTGGAGATGTGACTCAGAGATTAAGAGCATTGACTGCTCTTGTACCCATGTGGTGCGCAGACATACATGCAAGCAAAACACCCACACCTATAAAAATGAAACTAAATAATATTAAATTTAAGAAAATCTCCATAAAATATAAGCAAAGGACTTGTAGAGATTTCTCTTAAAAACAGTAATAATGGCAAATAAAACACCCTGGTCTTCAGAGTGATCCAGGACAGCCAAGGCTACAGGGCAAAACCCTTTCTCGAGGGGAAAAAAAAAAAAAAAGCAAACAAGTACAGGAAAAGATGTTCAAAACGATGACTCATGAGTAGAGGGGGAAAAGATTACAACTTTACAACTGCAATGGGGTGTGTGGCATTATGGAGGGTAAGAGCTGTCATGTGAGTGCTGGGAATTGAACCAGGGCCCTCTGGAAGAGCAGCCAGTGCTCTTAACCATGGAGTCTTTCTATAGCATATAGATTTATGTTGTTGAATTGTAGGGTTTTGTTTTTTTGAGATGGAGTTTCTCTGTGAAGCTCTGGCTGTTTTGGACTCACTTTGTAGACCAGGCTGGCTTTGAACTCAGGGAACCACCCGCATCTGCCTCCTGAGATCCATCTGCCTCTGATTTCTGCCCAGTGCAGGGAGTAAAGGTGTTAGCCACCACTGTTAGGCATGGACTTTTGTTTTGTTTTCTTTAGAGGAAGGTCCTTACTATGTGAAGCCCAGGCTGCTCTTGAACTCCCCATCCTTCTCCCTCAGTCTCCAGAGTATTACAGGTGTGTATCACCAAGTCCCACTGAATTAAAGATCAGCCAGTGGGGGTTGGAGAGATGGCTCAGCCAGCGGTTAAGAGCACTGTCTGCTCTTCCAGAGGACCCAGGTTCAATTCCCAGCACCCACGTGGCAGCTCACAGCTGTCTGTAACTCCAAGATCTGACACCCTCATACCGATACGTGCAGGCAAAAGCATCAATGCACATTAAAAAATTAAAATTAAAAAAAAAAGAAAAGATCAGCTAGTGTCAGCAGTGGACAGTGTGACCAGTATTCTTTTTTTTTTTTTTGAGACAGGGTTCCTCTGTGTATCCTTGGGTGTCCTGGACTCGCTGTGTAGACCAGGCTGGCCTCGAACTCACAGCGATCCGCCTGCCTCTGCCTCCCGAGTGCTGGGATCAAAGGCGTGCGCCACCACGCCTGGCTACTCGACCAGTAAGCATTCTGATGAGATTCCCTGAGGGGTTCTCCCTCGAGGGACCTCCTCTTAGGTAAAAATGGAGAAAAGAATTTCGAGACTAACCAGAGTGAAGCAAAGTCGAAAAACCGAGAGAGAGAGAGAGAGAGAGAGAGAGAGAGAGAGAGAGAGAGAAGTTTATTTGTTATTTTTTTTAAACATCTTTGTTTGAAATATATTTAGAGAGAAAAAAAAGAAATATATTTAGAAAGACACATTCTCTGTAGAGAGTTTGGCTTTGTCAATGTGTTGAGCTTTTTTCTTTTCTTTTCTTTTTCTTTTTCAAGACAGGGTTTCTCTGTGTAGCCTTGGCTGTCCTGGACTCACTTTGTAGATCAGGCTGGCCTCAAACTCACAGAGATTTGCCTGCCTCTGCCTCCCGAGTGCTGGGATTAAAGGCGTGCGCCACCAGACCCAACTGTATTGAACTTTTTGGTGCTCCATCAGCAGGAAGGGCAAACTAGATCGCTGAACATTAACTTGTCATAGTATCAGATATTTTCCTCAATTATGTAAGTTGCCTTTTATCTCTTTAAATTTTGTTTTGTTTCCTCATACACCAGGGTATCGTGTGTGTGTGTGTGTGTGTGTGTGTGTGTGTGTGTGTGTGTGTGTGTGTGTGCACACGCGCGCGTACACATACATGCATGTGCATGCTTTGTTGTATGTATTGCTAGCAGTAGGAATTTGTAGGAGACAATAATTGCATTCTTGTTTTGGTTGCGCTGAAGATTGAACCTAGGTAGCACTTTGCATATTAGACAAGTGCTTTATCATTGAGCTCCATCTCAGCCCAATCTACATACCTGATAGGGAAACTGAAATAAATACTAGTACACCATATCCAGATATTGGATTACCGTGAAGCTGTTAAAGAAGTAATGTATAGCATGAAGGCATATCACATTCTTTTCAGTTTTGGTGTTTGTACAGATTATTTTACCAGTACCTGCCCCTTTCAGTTTCTTTCCTTTTTTTTTTTTTTTTTTGAGACAGGGTTTCTCTATGTAGCCCTGGCTGTCTTGGAACTCACTCTGTAGACCTTAAACTCACAGAGACCTTTTAGTTTCTTGATCTCCTTTTTTGAAGTTATCTTTTCCCTTTACACCATTTAACATAATAGTTATACTGCATGCCTTGTGGCTACAAGTTACTGCGGCCCTTTCTGTATTGCCACCTTTCAGAGACTTGCATGGATTCTGCTGTCTTTTTTTTTTTTTTGGATTTTTGAGACAGGGTTTCTCTGTGTAGCTTTGACTGTCCTGGAGTCGCTTTGTAGACCAGGCTGGCCTCGAACTCACAGAGATCCGCCTGCCTCTGCCTCCTGAGTGCTGGGATTAAAGGCGTGGGCCCAACCCTTCTGGCTCTGTTGTCTTTTTTGTGTTTTGTTTTGTTCTTTCTTTTTTTGCTTTTTGTTTTTGTTTTTGTTTGTTTTGTTTTTTCAAGACAGGGTTTCTTGTGTAGCCTTGGGTGTCCTGGACTCACTTTGTAGACCAGGCTGGGCTCGAACTCACAGCGATCTGTCTGCCTCTGCCTCTCGAGTGCTGGGATTAAAGGCGTGAGCCACTGCGCCCAGCTTGGTTTTGTTTTTTTCATGACAGGCTTTCTCTGTGTTTCACTGGCTGTCCTGGATTCACTCTGTAGACCAGGCTGGCCTCAAACTCACAGCGATCCAACTGCCTCTGGAGTCTCATGTAGCACAGGCTGGCCTTGAACTCACTGTGTAGCTGAAGCTAGCCTAGAACTTCTGCCTCTATCTCCCAAGTGCTAGGAGAATTTATTTTTGCTCATGATTCCATTGGTTTCAGTACAGGGAGGATGTGACAAAGCAAAGCAGTAACAGGAGAGGGCAAGGGTAACATGTAGGCCCAGAAGAGACTTCCAATAATGTTATCATAGTATGCGTCCATTAAAGGATCACTCATGTCAGAGCCTTCAGAATCTTATTGTCCCTGTAGCTGCTCTTTCACAAGCCCAGACGTGTGTTTTACTAACTTGCTAAGCATTTCTAAATCCAATGAAGTTAAATTAACTGTGATTGCAGCCACACTTCATAAATGGAATCACCTTCCCACCCCCAGTCTTGGTGATTGAACCCAGGTCTCATGCTTCCTGGGAAAGTGCTTTGTCATTCTTTTTCACTTAAAAAACAAAACAAAACAGAACAGAACAACTTTGAGCCGGGCGGTAGTGGCGCACACCTTTAGTTCCAGCACTTGGGAGGCAGAGACAGGTGGATCACTATGAGTTCGAGGCCAGCCTGGTCTACAGAGAAAGTTCCAGGACTGCCAGAAATGTTACACTTAGAAACTCTGTTTCAAAAAACCAACCAACCAACCAATAAACAAAAACCTTTGAAATAGAGCCTCATTAAGATACTCAATACTTGAATACCCAAGTTCAAGACTAGCCTGAGCATCTGTTTTTGATTTTGTTTTGTTGTTGGGTGTTTTTGTTTTTCTTGTTGTTTCTTTGTTTGGTATGTTTGTTTGTTTTTTATATAGGGATTATCTGTCTTGGAACTCACAGAGATCTACCTCCTGAGTGCTAGGATTGACGGCCCAGCTTAGCATGAGTCTCTCTCTCTCTCTCTCCCTCCCCCCCCTCTCTCATTTTTGAGACAGGGTTTCTCTGTGTAACAGATCCTTGGCTGCCTTGGGCTTGCTTTGTAGACCAGGCTGGCCTCTGCCTCCCTAGTGCTGGGACTATGAGACTAAAGGTATGTGTCATCACCTTTGGCTACTCACTTTTTAATTATACTTCTGTTATTTCAATCTTAACCATCCTACTGTCCAACCTGGTTACCTTAGTGTAGGATGCCAGTGTGAATAATCATTTGGCATCAGGTCTCTAGTCCTCTCATGGAGTCTTTTCACCCTTCCTTACCCAAGTTGGGCTCTCACTTCCCTATGTTGGGGTCTCATTTCCCTCCTCACATAAATTGAAGTTCAGAGTCAGTAATATAGAAACTTCCTTGCATATAACTGCAACTCTTTCCTCCCTAACCCCTCATTCTGTTTTTTGTTTGGTTGTTTGGTTGGTTTTTCTGGTTTTTCGAGACAGGGTTTCTCTGTGTAGCCTTGGCTGCCCTAGACTCGCTTTGTAAACCAGGCTGGCCTCAAACTCACAGTGATCCTCCAGCCTCTGCCTCCCGAGTCCTGCGATTACAGGTGTGCGCTACCACGCCTAGCATGGCTCCCCCCCCTTTTTAAGACTCCTCATTCTTACCCTCTTGACAACCTTTATGTGGTATTTCTGGAAGCTGTGGATATTACCCTATATGGCAAGAAAGTGTTAAGGGCCAAGATGGAATCAAGGTCACTAACTAGTTAGCCCTAAATTAGAGAGATTTCCTCCAGATAATTGCAAGGGTCCTTAAAAAACGGTGGAGAAAGGTAGAAGAGGAGAGCTAAGTGATACTATGTAAGTTGCTGCTGGCTCATGAGATGGAAGTGGCTGTGATCTAAGAAATGTGAGCAGCCTCTAGAAGCTGGAAAGACAAGAGAGCTCCTCCCTCCTAGCCACTCCAGAAAGGAATGCAGTCCTGCAGAAATCCTTGATTTTAGCCCAGTGAGACCTATGCAGACTTGTACAGAACCATAGGCTAGAAGTAATACGTGGCAATGAGCATAGTAATGCACAATCCTAGCACTTGGAGTCAGAAGCAAGAGGATTGCCGTGAGTTCATAGCCAGCCATGAGTTCCAGGTCAGCCAACATTACATAGTGAAACCATATTAGAAAACTAACAGAAAAGGTAATACATACCTGTGTGGTGGCCTGTACCCATCATCCTAATGCTCAGGAGGTTGTGGCAATTTCTCTAAGTTTGAGACTAGCCTGGGCCACATAGTAAGGTCCATGCAAGCTGAAGTCATAGAGTGAGACCTCTGTTTCAATGTGATAACACAGGCTGGAGAGATGACTCAGAGCTTAAAAGCACTGGCTGCTCTTCCAGAGGATTCTGGTTCTATTCTTTGCACCCACACAGAAGCTTACAACCATCTGAAATGCCAGTTCCAGGGTATCCATAGGCACTGTGTGCACATTGTGCATAGACATACGTGCAGGCAAAACACAAAATAAGAATAAAAATATTTTAAAGAGATAATATAGTTGTCCTTCCCTGTGTCCTTAGCGATTAGTTCTAGATTCCCCATGAATATAAAATCTGCAGGTAGTCAAGTCTTTAATTTAAAATGGTATCATATCTATGCATAACCAATGTGTATCCTAGTTTAAATCATCTCTAGATTACTTATAATACCTAATACAACATAAATATATGTACATGATAATTAAGCTGTTTTGTTTAGAAAGTAATAAGGAAAAATTCTGCATATTCAATACCAATCACTTTTTTTTTTTTTTTGGTTTTTCGAGACAGGGTTTCTCTGTGTTAGCCTTGGCTGTCCTGGACTCCCTCTTGTAGACCAGGCTGGCCTTGAACTCACAGTGATCTGGCTGCCTCTGCCTCCCGAGTGCTGGGATTAAAGGTGTGCGCCACCACGGCCAGCATCAATACCAATCAATTTTTCTAAGTATTTTCCTTTTTTCTTTTCTGTTACACAGAGAAGCTCTGTCTCGAAAAACCAAGAAAAAAGAAAGAAAGAAAGAAAGAAAGAAAAAAAAACTAGGCTGGCCTCAAGCGATCCACTTGCTTCTGCCTCCCAAGTGCTGGGATTAAAGGTGTGCGTCACCACGCCGGGCTTTCATTCCCAGTTTCTTCTGCACTATCATAACAGATAATTTCTGACACCAGATGGGTGGGGGAAATTCACACATATGTACATACACTTTGAAGCAGTTTCAGTGGGTTTTTGTTGTTGTTTTTGAGACAAGCTTTCTCTTTGCAACAGCCCTGGCTGGATGTCCTGGAACTCACTTGTAGACCAGGGTGGCCTCAAACTCACAGAAATCCACCTGCCTCTGCCTCCTGAGTGCTGGGATTAAAGGTGTGTGCACTACCACCACCACCATGGCTTTGGAAGCATTCTTTAAAATCATCATTCCAGGCAGGTGGTGGTGGTGCACACCTTTAATCCCAGCACTTGGGAGGCAGAGGCAGGCAGATCTTTCTGAATTCCAGGCTAGCCAGGGCTACCTAGAGATACTGTCTCAAAAGAAAAAAAATACTTGTTCTCAGGTTTGTGTCAAGTTGACAAAGACCAACCGATATAGGCTGAAAGTCTTAACTCCTTGGTCTAAATACTTCTAATAGTTTGTGTTGTTGTTGTTGTTGTTGATGATGATGGTGTGTGTGTGTGTGTGTGTGTGTGTGTGTGTTAGGTGTGTAGATTTCTAGGTGTGAGGGGTAGTAGGTGTATAGGTATGTGGGTGCGTGTATATAAGTGTGCGTGTGTATGTATGTGTATAATCATGTGGAGGTCAGGGACAATCTCAGCTGCTTTCTACCTTGTTTTTTGAGATAGGATCTCCCATTGGTTGTTAGGCTAGGCTGGCTGGCCAGCAAGTTTCAGGTATCCTCCAGTCTCCACCCCTCAGGTTTGGGATTACAAACCTGGTGCATGCCACCACTCTCACTTTTTTACATGGGTACTGAGTAGCAAACTCTCAGGTCTTTATGTGTGTGCAGCAAGCACTATACTGGCTGAACTGTCTTCGCAGCCTGTTTGCAACTTTTAAAACGTGTATATGCCTGAGTATATGTATATGCACCATGTACATGCAGGAGCTTTTGGGGGTCACTGCCTTCCTTACACAGTTTTGCTTTGTTTTGGAAATAATCTCTCAATGTAGCCCTTGCTATTCTGGAACTTGCTGTGTAGACTGGAGTTACAGACAGAACTGAACCCATGTTCTCTGCAAGAGAGGTCTCTTATCTACTGAGGCTGTGGGATGATTTTATTTTTTTAATTTTTTTATTTTAAAGATTTATTTTATTTATTGTGTATGAGTGCTTTATCTGCAGAAGAGGGCATCAGATGACATTATAGATGGTTGTGAGCCACCATGTGGTTGCTGGAAATTGAACTCAGGACCTCTGGAAGAGCAGGCGGTGCCCTTAACCACTAAGCCATTTCTCCAGCCCTGTGGGATGATTTTAATACAATGAGTTAAATGTACTATGTCAACTAGACAGGAGCTAAAGTTTTCTAAGAGGAGGGAACCTCAATTAAGAATGCTTCTAGCTGGGTACAGTGGCACATGCCTGTAATCCCAGAACTCAGGAGGCAGAGACAGACAGATCGCTGTGAGTCTGAGGCCAGCCTGGTCTACAAAATAAGTCTAGGACAGCCAAAGCTACACAGAGAAACCCTGTCTCAAAAAACTGAAAAGAAAAAGGAAAAAAAAAAAGAAAGAAAGAAAGAAAAGAAAACGCCTCTATAATATAAGGGCATTTTCCTAATGATGGTGGAGGGCCCAGGCCACTGTGGGTGGTGTCATCCCTGGCCTGGTGGCCCTGGGCAGTATAAGAAAGCAGGCTGAACAAGCCATGGGAAGTAAGCTAATAAGCAGCCAGTCCTCCATGGCTTCTGAATTGCTCCTATCTCTAGGTTCCTCCCCTACTTGAGATCCTGTCCCGACTTAACGTCAATGTTGAACAACCATGTGGAAGTGTAAGCCAAACAAATCTTTTCCTCCCCAAGTTGCTTTTGGTCATGGTGTTTCATCACAGCAATAACAACTCTAAGACACACTAAGCACACTCATTTGGGATATTGAACCAAAACAACAGATCTACCTGGAGCTCGGGGTAAGAAAGGAACCTTAAGCAAGGCCTGAACGGTATCTTTTTAAAATTTTTTTACTGAGAATGTATTATATAAAATAGTAGCTTTCATTATGGCACTTGTTTGTATGTATGTATGTATGTATGTATGTATGTATGTGTGTGTGTGTATAAACTAGTTTGGTGGTATTTATCTCACCATTACTCATATTTAAAACGATTTGTAGTGCAATCTTTTTGTGTGTGCAAATAACATTTCTTTCCTCCTCATCCTGCCTCTGCTTCCCGAGTACTGGGATTACAGGTGTGTGCCACTGTGCCCAGCTGCTTAATTTATTTTTATTTTATGCTCACTGGTGTTTTGCTTGCATGTATGTCTGTTTGTGTGAGGGAGTCAGACACTCAAAAACTTGAGTTACAGCCAATTGTGTGCTGCCATGTGGGTGCTGGGAACTGAACTCGTGTCCTCTGAAGAGCAGCTCTTATAACTGTTAAGCTATCTCTCCACCCCCTCAAAGAAATTCTTAACTGTTTAGTCAATTACCCCAGTACCACTACGGGGTTATAAAGTGGTATCTCTTTGATTTTGGCTTGCATTTTCCTGATAACTAACTTGGAACATCTTTTTATGTTATTTATCTTTTTAAAAAATATAATTTTTAATTCATAGTAAGTATACAAATTAATAGATGCACAGATATTTATCATGTTCGCCATACACACACACACATACACACACACACATACACACACACACACACATACACACACACACACACACACACACACATACACACACACACACACACACACATATGTTGTTTTAAAAAATCCCAAGTATTTGATTTTACCAATAAAGACTCAGGAGTCAGATGCTAAGATGAAAACTTGCTTGCTCAGAGAGGTGGAGGAAGCATCCAGCTGACTTTCCTACTTAGTTCATGTCCTAAAGGAAAAAGCCAAAAACCAAAAGCTAAATGCCAAAAAGCTCTTTCTTCTCCACACTGTCTTAAATATACTTCCAAGTCCCTCCTTTCTATGTAATACCTGTTAGCTGGTTTCTTGCCCTGCCTCTGGACCTAAGTGTTAAAGTTATTTTTATATATTTGCATTTGTTTCTCTTAATTCCTCTCTTAACCCGGCTATCACACAAATAACTGAGACTCTTTTTATATTTGTTTATAAAGCTTTACAAGACAATCTTGAACAGTTTAAGTCTGTTCTTAACACTATGTTATCCTGACAGAGTTTCTCTGTATAATAACCCTGGCTGTCCTGGACTCACTTTATAGACCAGGCTGGCCTTGACTCAGAGATCCGCCTACCTCTACCTCCCGAGTGCTGGGATTACAGGTGTGTACCACCATGCCCCGCTGGTTTCATTCTCTTTATGGTCAACTAATACTCAATTGTGTATTTATATTACACTTTCTCTAGTCATGTTGCTAGGAAGCCTGGCTGAGTCCATGACCTGGGTATTATGTATAACACTGTGATGAACATGGGTATGAAGGGGTCTCTAGAGTAAGCTGACTGACTTGGGTGGGTAAATGCCCAGAGGTGATGTAATTGGATTATAAACCTCCATATTGTCTTCCATAGAGGCTGTACTAATGTATATTTTCAACAGTATGTAAAGATTGTTCCTCAAACTCAAATTCTTGTCTTTTTTTCATAATATTCTTTCTTTTAATGATTTATTTATTATGTATACAGTGCTCTGTCTGCATGTACACCTACACACCAGAAGAGGGCATCGGATCACATTATTGATGGTGGTGAGCTACCATGTGGTTGCTGGGAATTGAACTCAGGACCCCTGGAAGAGCAGCCATTGCTCTTAACCTCTGAGCCATCTCTCCAGTCCAAATTCTTGTCTTCTTCCCGGCACTTGTCTTAGTTATTTTAAGTTGAATGAGCTAGAGTTTTTTTTAATTGTCTACTTATTGTTAACTGCGTGCGATATCTGTGTATATGTGTGTGCAGAGGTCAGAGGATAGCTCTGGGGACTTGCTTCCTTCCTTCTGTCATGGCTTCCAGGGGTTGTAAGGCTGGTGCTGAGAGTGCTTTACAGGCTTAAGTTATCTTGCTGGGCCAGGATGGAGTCTCACTATAGCTTTGATTTGCATTTCCCTGGGGAATAATAATATTGAGCATTTATTCCTATAATCCATTATCCATTATTTTTCTTGTGTGTTTTTTGAAATAGTCTTATCTAACTTGGGTTGGTGTCAAATTTGCTATGTAGGTAAGGTTGGCCTTAAATTCCTAATCCTCCCATCTCTACCTTCCATGTACTGAGATTATAAGCATATACTAGCATGTCTAACTGTATTTCTTTTTGTTTTGAAACAGGGTCTTAACTCTGTAGTCCAGGCTGGCCTAGAGCGTTAACAAGGTTTTTCTTTCTTTACATCCATCCATCTATGTCAGTGTAGGTGGGTGGATACACATGGCACAGCATGTTTGTAGGCCAGATAACAACCTGGGGAATTCAGTTCGCTTCCTTCAAGCTCTTGGTTACAGGGATCAAACTCAGTCATCAGGCTTGGTGGCAAGCCCCTCTACCCATTGAGCCATCTCACCTGCCCTAGCCTAGAACTTTTGATAATCTTGTCTCAGCCTCTGTAGTGCTTGACTCCAAGTACAATGGAATGCTTTTTTTTGTTAATCTCTGCCACTCTGAATGGAGGGTATTAGAAACCCAACTCAGTGACTGGGCTGGATGAGCCTCAGCTGGTACATTGTTTGCCTAGTATGCACAAAGCCCTGAGTTTAATCCTCAGCACCACACATAACATTGGGCAAAGCACATGCCTAAAATTCTTAGCACTCATGAAATGGGGTAGAGTCCAGAGGATAGTTTAAGGACAGCTTGGCTATATAGTAAGTTTAGGAAGAACTGCATGAGATATTGAGACTTTCTTTTAAAAAAGCCCAACTATAGTCTGGATTCTGAAACGGACTCTAGGCTTTCATAGATTCAATGTTCAGTCTGTTTCCTTTCTTGGGACTTGACCTCAGAGCCTCCTTCATGCCAAGCAGGTGGTCTACTACTTGAACTACAGCCTTAATCCCATATCATATTTTTTTTTACCTTTTTTAAAAAAAACAGATATGTGCAAGAAGCCAAAGCAGCAGCTAAGAATGGAGATCTGGAAGAAGCATTGAAACTTTTCAGCTTGGCAAAGGACATTTTTCCCACCAAAAAGGTGATGAGCAGAATCCAAAAACTGCAAGAAGCTTTGGAGCATTTGGCAGAAGAAGGAGATGATGAATTTACAGATGTGTGCAACTCTGGCTTGCTGCTTTATCGAGAGCTGTATGAGAAACTCTTTGAGCACCAGAAGGAAGGCGTTGCCTTTCTCTACAGCCTGTATAAGGATGGAAGAAAAGGGGGCATCTTAGCAGATGATATGGGATTGGGAAAGACTCTTCAGATCATTGCTTTCCTGTCTGGCATGTTTGATGCTTCACTTGTGAATCATGTGCTATTGATCATGCCAACCAATCTCATTAATACATGGGTCAAAGAATTTGCCAAGTGGACTCCAGGAATGAGAGTCAAAACCTTTCATGGCTCCAGCAAGGAAGAACGTACTAGAAGACTGACACGGATTCAACAAAGGAATGGTGTCATTATCACTACCTATCAAATGTTAATCAATAATTGGCAACAACTTGCAAGCTTTAATGGACAAGCATTTGTATGGGACTATGTCATCCTTGACGAAGCCCATAAGATCAAAAGTGCCTCTACCAAGTCAGCAATATGTGCTCGTGCTGTTCCTGCAAGTAATCGCCTCCTTCTCACAGGAACACCAATCCAGAATAATTTGCAAGAACTGTGGTCCCTATTTGATTTTGCTTGCCAAGGCTCCTTGTTAGGAACATTAAAAACTTTCAAAATGGAGTATGAAAATCCTATTATTAGAGCAAGAGAGAAAGATGCTACCCCTGGGGAGAAGGCCTTGGGATTGAAGATCTCTGAAAACTTAATGGAAATCATAAAACCCTATTTTCTCAGGAGGACCAAAGAAGAAGTACTGACAAAAAAGGCAGACAACCCAGAGACCAGACTCAGCAAAGAGAATCCAGGTGTTAAAACCATTTGTGAGATGTTTTCCCTCACCAGGAAAAATGATTTAATTGTGTGGATACGTCTTGTGCCTTTACAAGAGGAAATTTATCGGAAGTTTGTGTCTTTAGATCACATCAAGTTGTTGTTAACAGAGACACATTCACCTCTGGCTGAGCTGGGTGTCTTAAAGAAGCTCTGTGACCACCCTAGGCTGCTATCTGCACGAGCTTGTAATTTGCTGAATCTAGGGACTGCCACATTCTCTGCTCAGGATGAAGATGAGCAAGAAGATGCCTCAGATGTGGACAGCATTGATCACTTAACTGACAATACACTGATGCAAGAGTCTGGAAAAATGATATTCTTAATGGCCCTGCTAGAGAGACTTCAAGATGAAGGACATCAAACTCTGCTGTTTTCTCAGTCAAGAAAAATTCTCAACATCATTGAGCGCCTCTTAAAGAATAAGCACTTTAAGACGTTGCGCATTGATGGCACAGTTACCCATCTTTGGGAACGAGAAAAAAGAATTCAGTTATTCCAGCAAAATAAAGAATACTCGGTTTTTCTACTTACCACTCAAGTAGGTGGTGTTGGCCTAACATTAACTGCAGCAACTAGAGTGGTCATTTTTGACCCTAGCTGGAACCCGGCAACTGATGCTCAGGCTGTGGATAGAGTTTACCGAATTGGACAAAAAGAAAATGTAGTGGTTTATCGGCTAATCACTTGTGGAACTGTAGAAGAAAAGATATATAGAAGACAGGTTTTCAAGGACTCATTAATCAGACAAACTACTGGTGATAAGAAGAATCCATTCCGCTATTTCACCAAACAAGAGTTAAGAGAGCTCTTCACAGTTGGGGATCTGCAGAACTCGGCAACCCAGATGCAGCTTCAGCCTCTGCATTCTGCTCATCGGAGATCTGATGAGAAACTAGATGAGCATATTGCCTTCCTGCACTCGCTGGGCATAGCAGGAATCTCAGACCATGATTTGATGTTCACCCATGATCTGTCTGTTAAAGAAGAGCTTGCCATGCTAGAAGACTCTCAATATATTCAACAGAGAGTTCAGAAAGCTCAATTCCTTGTTGAATCTGAGTCTCAATATACAATGGAAAGACAAAGAACTGTCAGTGAGGAGGCCTGGCTCAAAGCACAGGAATTTCCTTATGAACAGAAGAAGAAAGGTCCCGAATTGAACAAACCCCAGCCTCAACCATCACACCTTCTGACTTATCCTACCCAGGTAGAGGCTATCAGTTCTCAACTGGCCAGTATAAACATTTCTGACCAGTCTGCAGAGAGTGAGCCCCAGGAGCACTCAAAGGCACATGATGTTACTTGGCTGCAAGGTGATCGGCACCACTGCGAAACTACATTTGATACTGGCACTGTAGCTACTTCACCCCAGGGGGCTGGGGGTACAGGAGGAGTTTGGACTGACTCTTCAGTGGGACCTGCAGAAGATTTTGCAGCTGAAAATGAAGCCGTGCCAAAGGCATTACAAGCATCACCTAGGCAAGAGGCCCTGCCAGAGAACCTCCCGGGAAGTTTTAATGATTTTCCTGGACAATCCAGCAAGGCTGCTCTTTGGCCAAATTTAGATCTACGGGATAGTGTGGTTTCATATCATCGCAGTCCCACAGCAAATGAAAATCAAAACAGAGAATCAGATGAACCTGTGGTTGAAATATCTGATGACTTGTCAGCATCCCCTCGTGCACTGCAGGGTGCTCAAGCAATGGAGGGCGAGTTGGAAGTAAGGCACCAGTTGGAGTTGGAAGAAAACCTTTTAGAATCACCACCACAGTATGCATGTGATTTCAATCTTTTCCTGGAGGACTCTGCAGACATTAGACAAAATCTCTCCAGCAAGTTTTTGGAAGATGTTGAGAAAGAAAATAACTTGCAGAACCCTGCAGCTAACTCCAGGGCAGAGTCAACACTTAATCTCAGTTTGGATTCATCTAATAAGAGTGAGGAAGAACCACAAATGATTAGTGTGAAAAAAAGAAACAAAGCTAGAAGGATCCTCTCAGATGACGAAAATGAAGATGATGTTTTTAAAGGTACTTCCAGCACAAGTTCATTTAGCATGTCTCCCTTCCCATTCTCATCTGTGAAACAATTTGATGCTTCAACTCCCCAAAATGACACCAATCTATCTGGAAGGTTTTCACCTAAAATACCTGATAATGTAAATACATCCCTAAATTCTAGGAGATCTCTGGCTTCTAGGAGGTCTCTAATCAATGTGGTTTTAGATGATGTGAAAGATATGGCAGAAGGGCTTGATGACAGCAGTGAGGAGGAGGAAGAGGAGAGTGCTCCAGGTCATTCAGAAGACAGTGGTGAAGAAGCCTCAGAACACACGGAAGAGGAGCCTTCTGGGGAAACGCTGGCCTCAAGAAACGAGCCCAGCAGCTTGCCTGTGTCTGAGCCCAGTTCTCTGGCCCCACAGAGCTCTCCCTGTGCCTCTGAACCTTTGTCAAGTGACCCTTTGCTTGATCCTCCCCAGGATCCAGCAGCGGAGGCTACTAATGACTATGAGACTCTCATAGCTCGTGGGAAAGAGCTGAAAGAGTGTGGGAAGGTCCAGGAGGCTCTCAACTGCTTAGTTAAAGCACTTGACATAAAAAGTGCAGATCCTGAGGTCATGCTCATGACCTTAAGTTTGTATAAGCAACTTAACAACACTTGAGAACTTTATAGCCTACTTATTATGTCTAAAATGAAACTGTATATAAAAGTTTTGCTCGGTAGTTCTTCCCTTGAATATTGCAGTTCCCCCCCCCCCAAGGCATACTTTGCAAACATTCAGAAGTGTTTATTTTTAATTGATAGTGCCTAAAGTTTTTGTGAAACTATTTTATTCTACTCTGTAAAGGACCATCTTGTCTGTTGGTAGCTCAGATCTGAAAATAAATTTTCAAGTGTTTTCTGCTTATGTTCTTTCACAAGGTAACAGATAGGCAGATATGTTATGATGTATGATGATGTGGGGGGGGACACTATGGTGGGCCCATGTCAAGGTGTACCTCCCTAAGGAATTATGCCATGCAACAGGTCTTGTATAAGGAGGTTTATTGTGGGAGGGAGGGAGGGGAGAGGAGTGAGGGTCTGGAGAAGGGATGGAGACAGTGAGCCATGCGGGCAGAAGGAGAGAAAGCGGGCACCTAGGACAGAGAACAGAGAGAAGCTGAAAACCAGGGGGGCAGAGGAAGAGAAAGCACATAGTTGGGAGTAGGAGGTGGGCCTTATATCTGGCACGCCTCTGGTGCATCTAGTGGTGGCAGATGATGACATAAGCAATTGCTAGGATCCTGAAGGCAGGCCAGCTGAATTGCCTGTCTGCTAACAAGAAACTCTTTAGTTCCAATAACCTCTAAGACATTCCTAGCAGTGTAGAGTTTGTACTTCTAGCTTAGGTACAAACAATACCTCTACTGGCACTTGTAACCTGCCCTAGAGTCACTACCAACTGGTTAGTCATTCTTCACTCAGCTTTGACTGTCTCCTTTTATTCAAACAAGTTATGCTATGTTTTTTTTTTTCTTCAGGTTTTTGAGACAAGGCCTCTACATAGCCCTGGCTGGCATGGAACTCATAGAGATCTGCCTGCCTCTGCCTCCGAGGAGCTGAAATTAAAAGGTGTGCAACACCATGCCCCACTTATGCTGGTGTTTTGATGCTATCACATCCTCTCTTTGGGTTGTAGACTAGATAAGAATGTGATTCACCCTCAGAAATATCAAGTGTAGCATAGTATATGCTGTCACCAAAGAACTAGCTTATGGCCCCCAGCAAATGGATATTGAATACATTGCACAGGCCTCTTGTTTAATCCTTACCGTAACCTTTGAGGTAGAAGGTAGTGGTTTTTGTGTTTGAATTGAAACAGCTAAGGCTCAGGGTGACCTACTCATGATGAAACAAGACTTAATCTTGTACTGAATGAAAAGCAACTATATAACACTGAGCGCTTTATCCTTTCATCACTTGTGACACCCAGTGTGGTGGTGAGAGTCCCTACCAAAACAGTTTTGGACACCAACCAGTGCCCTGCAATTCAGTTTGGACTATACCCAAAGTAGTGGGAGACTACACGTTTTAGGCCTCAGTTCCACAAAGACTGCCTTCACAAGGTAGTGTAAAAGAATTCTCTCCTAGTGTGGGAGGACTAAACAGTGTCTATCACATCTCCAAAGGTCCTAATGGCAAACCAAAGTACAATTACCCTGGGGAACCAAAGAGTTTATGGGTTTCCTTCGCTGCATAGCTGAGGGGTTTTTGACTGGAGCATGAGTGAGCAAAACAGTCACACTGGAAAAGTCCACCCAGCAGGATGATGGCTTCCCCTGGGTTGCAAAGATGGAGCCCCCTTCCCTAATCCTTCCCAGCCTATATTCTGTAGTCCCTCCATGAGACCCAGTGCCTACCGACATACAGTTAGACCAGCTGTGAATATTTGGGTAAGGATTAGGTGAACCTCCCTGCCCCTCCTGGGGTGATGGGGGACATCAGCAAGCCCAGCTGTGACCTTTTGCAATTATATGCAGCTGTTCTTAGGACGATGGCAGGCATTCTGCTCAAAGGACAGGGCTAAATAACACATGCCTACAAAAAGAGTTTGTATCTCCCTCCAGTTCACAGTTTACTTAGTTTATTAAAGACAGTAAACCTAGGAACAGGAAATAGAAAGGATGATTAGGTATGAAGGAGGTTGCAGGGAGCTCCCATATCTCCAGACAACACAACAATCCCAGCAACTAGGTGCATTAACCTACCAGTGGTTCTCAACCTTCCTAATGCTATGACCCTTTAATACACAGTTCCTTGTGTTGTGACCCCTGACCATAAAATTATTTTGTTGCTACTTCATAACTGTAATTTTGCTAGTTATGAATTGTAATAAAAATGTTTTCCAATGATCTTAGGCAACCCCTATGAAAGGGCTGATCAAACTCAAAGGGGTCACGACCCACACATTGAGAAGTGCTAACCTAAACCTTCCCAAACTCCAGTGTTTTATGCTGTGTTGGGGTATTTTTGTACAATACAATTAATGAAGTAAGCACACTTGATTAAGTAGTTGGCCATTAGTGTTTAACTCAAAGCTATAGCCCTGAAGTTGGGCAGCCACATCCTTTTAATGAAACTTTGGTCTTATGGCTACCTGCCCCCATTCCAGAGCTGGGACAGGGGCAGGGGTGTGTGTAGCCATCATACCATTTCATCAGCAAAAACATTCAGGAGATTTTCAGGGTTTTAAGAGGTATGTGCCAGGAGCCAAGAACAAAGCCTAATTTTTCCTAGCTCCCTCTATTTCAAGCTTCCAACCCTGCTCCTAAAAGAGCATGCTTTGCCCCACTATTTGGTTCTGTGCTTGCAGGGACTCACCTTATTTTGTGTACTAATATATCCCCAGGGTCTAGAAGAAGTCAATTTAGTTGACAAATGTTTAATAAACATCTGAAAATGAAGAGTCACTTAAAGGTTTGTTGAGTACCTATTCCCACCAAGGCTGGTAAGTGAGGACAGGACACTGCCCCTGTTTTAGATGCTCCCACAGAAACCTGTGCACATCAAGTACTCAGAGGAAAGCACTTGGGCTTGACCTTGGGGACCACTTCAGCTTGCTACCACCTGGACTTTATCAGTGACTTCACAGAAAGTCTTTCCTGGGTCCCTTGAAACCAATGGGTCCTACTAGTGGTCTCCAAGCCAGAGAAAAAAATTTCTCCAAATGTCTAGCTTCTGGCCTCTTTACACCACATTCAAGATTTAAGGGGAAAACAAAGGCATTTGCACTCCAAACTGTGGTCCCCATATCACCCACCATGGCCTCATCCCTGTTCCTACCTAACCTTGCTCAGCACACGGAGCCTCTGCCTTTGCATTTCCCACTGCTCCCGGGGTGTCCTGTAGCTTAAAAAAAATTATTAATTTATTCAGATTACAACTCAATTGCTATCCCATCCCTTGTATCCTCCCGTTACTCCCACCCTCCCACTTTCACCCTATTCCCCTCCCCCTAGGTCTATGACCAAGGGGGGCCTCTTCCCCCACTATATGGTCATAGGCTATCAAGTCTCATCTTGGTAGCCTGTTTATTCTTTGCTTGTTCAATTTCTAAAAGTGGCTAGGGGGTGGCTAGTGCTATGGCACCTCTGCACACTTGTAATCCCAGGATTTGGGAGGTAATGGCAGGAGGATCAGGAGTAGTTCAAGGTCATTCTCTGCTACATAGTGATTTCAAGGCCAGCCTGGGATATATAAGACCCTGACTCAAAAAGTAGAACAAGGGGCTGGAGAGATGGCTCTGTGGTTAAGAGCACTGGGTGCTCTTCTAGAGGTCATGAGTTCAATTCCCAGCAACCACATGGTGGCTCATAACCATCTATGATGTGATTTGATGCCCTTTTCTGATGTGCATGAAAATAGCATTCAACATAAAATTAATAATAAAAAAGAATAAGCCTTCACCCCGCCTCCAGGCCAGTTTTTCTGTGTAGCCTTGGCTGTCCTTGAACTCACAGAGATCTGCCTGGCTCTGCCTCCCTGAGTGCTGGAATCACAGGTGTGTGCCACCTCACCTGGCTGGTTAGAACAAGCCTTTAGGCAGTACCTAGGAGGTTCTGTGGATCTGTGTCTTGCTTCAACAGTGAATAGAACAGACCCAGGGACTCCCTCTTTGTTAGCCTCCATCCACCTTACAGTCTCTCCAGCTCCTGGCCGCCCTCAGCTCCTAGGACCAGCCAGCTCCGTCTCTTTGCAGTTAACTCCATACTGCAGATCAGCCATGACCTCCCAGATTGGTCAGAATTACTCCACACGAACCTCCTTGTCAATTTGCACCTGTGACCTCCTACACCTACCTCTCTCTGGGCTACTATTTTGATCGGGATGACTTGGCTCTGGAGGGCAGGAGTCTCCTCAAGTTGCAGAACAAGCGCAGGGGCAGGCACACTCTTCCAGGATGTGCAGAAGCCATCTCAAGATGAGTGGGCTGAAACCCAGGAGGCCATGGGAGAGGCCTTGGCCCTGGAGAAGAACCTGAACTAGGCCCTCTTGGTTCTTCATTCCCTGGGTTCTGCCCGCACAGACCTTACCTCTGTTATTCCTTGGAAATCTACTTGGGAGGTGAAGCTCATCAAGAATAGGGCAACCATCTGACCAACATCCGTAGGCTGGCTAGGCTGCAGCCAGCGCAGACTGGCGGCCCACAGGTGGCTCTGGGCAAGCATCTCTGAGTGGCTCACTCTCAAGCATGACTAGGAGACCTCCTCGCCTTCCAAGGCTCCCTCCTCAGCTCCGCACCAGCCAGCCTTAGCACCTCCACCTGAATGAACCCCTCAAGCCGCTAGGCAGCTTCGTGACCGCCCTGCAGCCCCTCCCAAGTCTTGGACCAAGTGAAAATGAAGCTTTTTGAAACAGCAAAAACCAAAAACAAAACAATAAATACCCAAACCTTTCATTCCAGCACTTGGAAGGCAGAGGCAGGAGGATCTCTGTGAGTTCAAGGCTGGCCTGGGACTAGCTCCATAGTCTCCGTAGCCAGGGCTACACAAAGAAACCCCGTCTCATAAACAATTTTTTTTAACAGAATAAAACCTGTTGGTGTGACTCAAGTCTAAAGCATTGGGGAGGCAGTAGTGGAGAATCATGCCTGGCCAGCCTGGGCTATCCAGTGAGGTCTTGTCCAAACAAAACTAAACAAAGGACAAATCAAGCCCAGCTGGGAGTACATGCCTTTAATTCCTGCACTCAGAGGGCAGAGGAATCAGATTTCTCTAAGTTGTGAGCCAGGCTGGTCTATGAACGAGTTCCAGTACAGCCATGCCTACCAAGTGAGAACCTGTCTGCAAAGAAAACTCATGAAGCAGGAAAACAGGGCCGGGGTGGAGATCTGTTGGTAGAGGGCGTGCCCAGCATGCACAAAACCCTGGTTTGCATATCCAGCACCCCATAGCTGAGTGTGGGGATGCAGACCTGTAATCCCAGCAGTAGGGAGGCTGAGGCAAGAGTATCTCCAAGTTCAGACCAGCCTGGGCTAAATACCAAGGTCCTCTCAAAACAGAAGTTTCCTTACTATTTATTTATACACCATTGTTGTTATGTATAAGAGTAAACATGAGCCGGGCGTGGTGGCACACGCCTTTAATCCCAGCACTCGGGAGTCAGAGGCAGGTGGATCGCTGTGAGTTTGAGGCCAGCCTGGTCTACAAAGTGAGTCCAGGACAGCCAAGGTTACACAGAAACCCTGTCTCGAAAAACCAAAAAACAAAACAAAACAAAAAAACAAAAACAAGAGTAAACATTAAAGATGTTTGAAAGATAAGCTCAAATTTAAACAGGTTATTGGCGCAAATTTTTGCTTAGTGAAAAGTTATTATGAATATTTTATGGTAATGTGATTGAATATAATTCATTTTAAAGTTTTGTTTTTTGAGTCAGCGTTTCTTTGTGTAGCCATGGCTGTCCTGGAATTTGCTCTGTAGACTAGGCTAACCTCAAACTCAGAGATCTGCCTGCTTCTTGTGCTTCTGTGTGTTATAATTAAAGGTGTGTACCCCTACTGCCTGGCCATTATAAACTTTTTACTATGTGTATCTGTGTGTGAGATATATAAGTGTGTTCGTAGAGGTCAGAAGTTGACACCTCCTCAATTGGTTCTCTACCTTTTTTGTTGTTGTTGTTCTTCAAGACAGGGTTTCTCTGTGCAGCCCTGGCTGTCCTGGACTCACTTTGTAGACTAGACTGGCCTTGAACTCACATCTGCCTGCCTCTGCCTCTGCCTCCCAAGTGCTGGGATTAAAGGCATGTGCCACCATGCCCAGACAGTATTTCCCTGTCTGCCCTTGGTGCTAGAGTACTTTTCATGTGGGTTCTGGAGAGCCCACTTCAGGTCATTACACTTGCACAGCATACACTTTACAGACTGAGCCATCAGCCCAGCCCCTCAAATCACTTATCTTTGAAAATATTAATGTGCCACTTGCTGAGTCAGCATTCAGTCTGCACCTAATCCTAGAGTTCCCATAACCATGAAAATAAAATCTCCTACACTTTAGTCCCTTCCATTAAGGATACAAGTATATGTGGAAACCCAGCTAACAAATTCCTCTTTCCTAATGTTAAAAAAAAAAATCAACATATGAGTTATTTGTCTACCTGAGGTTTTAGATGTCAATATCCACTTGGTCTGAGGAGTGAGACAAATCATAAGTAACAGTTTCCACTGAGAAAAACAAAATGTGGCCAGTCATGGTGGCGCATTCCACTGAGCCATCTCTTTAACCCCCAATCTTATGTTTTTATTCATGAATTAAATTAAAACAATGAGAAGCAGGCCTGTAGAGATAGCTCTGATTGCCCTTACAGAGGACCCAGGTTTTATTCTCAGCATCCACATCAGGTGGCTCACAACTGCATGTAACTCCAGCTCCAGGGAGTCTGCTGGCCTCTGCTGGCCTGAGGGCACCTGCATGCATGTCTACATATAGACATAGCAGGCACACACACACACACACGTAATGAAAAAATCTAAAACAATAACAAAAAGCCTTCTGAATACAGGGCATGATGTCACATAGCTTTAATTCCAGCATTGAGAAAGCAAAGGCAGGCAGATCCAAGTTCCAGGACAGCGGGGCAGTGGGCACACACTTTTAATCCCAAGTTCTAGGACAGCTAAGGCTCCATAGTGAGAGACTGCAAGTGAAAAAACAAACAAACAAACACCCTAAACTAAAAATCAATAACAAAACTTTGGGAAGGGAGACATAGCTTTGGCATACTGCCAAAGGATTTCATAACAAAAATTTTAAGTCCCCTGTTGCCTGTCTGATGATCCTGCTGTAGAACTCTTAAGCTACTTCTACAGCAACATGTCTGCCTGTGTGCTGCCATGCTTCCTGCTGTGATAATAATGGACCAAGTCTCTGACACTGTAAGCCAGCCCCCATGAAATGCTTCTTTTGTAAGAGTTGTCTTGCCGGGCGGTGGTGGCGCACGCCTTTAATCCCAGCACTCGGGAGGCAAAGGCAGGCGGATCGCTGTGAGTTCGAGGCCAGCCTGGTCTACAAAGTGAGTCCAGGATGGCCAAGGCTACACAGAGAAACCCTGTCTCGAAAAACAAAAACAAAAACAAAAAAAAAAAGAGTTGTCTTGGTCATAGCATCTCTTCACAGCAACAGAACCGTGACTAACCACTGAGCAAGCCAGGAGAAGAGTTCAATCTTGGAAAGCCATGTAAAGGTAGCTGGAGTGAATGACTTCTTTTTTTTTACTTTATGTATATGAGCGTTCTATCTGCATGTACACCTGCAGGCCAGAAGAGGGCATCAGATCATGTTATAGATGGCTATGAGCCACCATGTGGTTGCCAGGAATTGAACTTAGGAACCCTGGAAGAGCAGACAGTGCTCTTAACCTCTGAGCCATCTCTGCAGCCGTGAGTGAATGACTCTTAAAAGATGTCTTCTAGAGACTTGATACCCTATGAGCATATACAGGGGGAGGAAGTCCCCCTCAGGAACAGTCATAAGGGAGGGGAATACAGGGAAAACGGGAGGGAGGGAGGAATGGGAGGATACAAGGGATGGGATAAACATTGAGATGTAACAAGAATAAATTAATAAAAAAAATAAATAAATGAAAAAAAAAAAGATGTCTTCTAGCTGGGCGGTGGTGGTGCATGCCTTGAATCCCAGCACTGGGAAGGCAGAGGCAGGTGGATCACTCTTGAGTTTGAGGCCAGCCTGGTCTACAAAGCAAGTCCAGGACAACCAAGGCTACACAGGGAGACCCTGTTTCAAAAAACCAAAACAGAACAAAAAACAAAAAAAGATGTCTTCAAACGTCCATACTTATGTGATGGTACATGTAGTATGCACACACATTTCATGCATATATACCCTCACACTAGTTAAAATTTAATTTAAAAAAAAAATCAACAAATTTTTATTTTTGAAGCAATATGGTGTTTTATTATTCATTATACATTTTATATATCATAAATGTAACAGTTAAAAATGTTCAAATATAGATACAAAGGACTATCGAGATGGCTCCATTAGTAAAGGCACTTGGTGCCAAGCCTGAAGACCTGAGTTTGATCCCCAGGACCCAGGGGCAAGAACCAGCTTGGCAAGTTGTCCTTTGACCTCCATATACTTTCTATGTGGCCATGGCACATGCAAGCATGAAGACTGAGGCCATTCCCCATTCCCCAAACTTGTGGTAACAAGAGTTCCTAATCCCAGTGTTAGGAAGATAGAGAAAAGAAGATCCCTATGGCTTGCTGACCAGCTAGCCCCAAGACAGTAAGAGACCCCTGTAGGCTCCAACCTTTTCCAAGCCTACTACTTTATTTGAGGTTCTTTAATGCTTATACCTCCCTTCCAACCCACCTACCCTACATAGGAGAAAAAAGACGTTAATGGGAACAGGAGAAGTAGACCTTCTGGACTCAGTTCCTGGGAGCGATCCCCCTGGCATAGTCGGCAGGATTTCAGCAGACCAGCAATTCAACCAAAGTTGGTGCTGGGACCTGGAACAGCAGCCGGAACCTGGAGCCCGGAAGTGGTCTCTGGCGTGGTTCTCTCTAGGAGAGTCTCAAAGTGGAGCGATGAACAGACAAACCATACCAAGACCCAAAAAGCCCTCACCTCCTACCTCCTGTTTTTTGTTTTGTTTTGTTTGTGTGTGTGTGTGTGTATATATATCCTCTCAGAGTCTGTACTAAGATGTGTTTCAGCTGGCAAAAACCAAGCCCCCACACAAGGTGGTTCATCTTCTCATGGATAAACATCACCTGTTCCATCACAAGTCTGTTCCCATTCATACACTTGGGATCAAAACAAAAATACATGTACATCCACTACAAACACCCCAATCTCAAAATAAACAAACAAAAAAACCTATTAAGGTGGACAGCTCTGAAGAACATCTGCACATACACACATGACTGACTAAACACTCATACACACACAATTAGGCCAAGAGTGATGTGGCATATGTCTTTAATCCCAGCACCCAGGCAGAGGCAGGTGGATGTCTGTGTGTTAGAGCCCATATCAACCATTAATCAAGAAAAGTGTCTCACAGACGTGCCTACAGGCAATCTAATAAAACAAATCCCAACCAGCACTGCATACAATGAGCCTAAAGGGTAAGTATTGTTTTTTTTTTTTTTTCTTTCTTTTTATCCCATCCCCAGACAGTTTTTCTCTGTGTAGCCCTGGCTGTCCTCGAACTCACAGAGATCCACCTGCCTCTGCCTCTGGAGTGCTGGGATTAAAATGTGGTGTGAGCTACCACAGCCTGGCTAGGAAAAGTGTTTCTTTGCTAAATTCTGTCCCTTTAGCCACCAATTGGAGAATAGGTGCTGAGTTTAGTTCAAATAACTGCATGGGAGAACTACGTGCCTTTTTTCTAATTTTAAATTATACCACTTAGTTATGTGTGTGTGTCCTTGTGTGCCACAGCATGCACGAGGAGGTCAGAGGGTGTGCTGGCTAGTTTTATGTCAGGTTGACACAAGTGTCATTTGGGAAGAGGTTCAAACCTCAGTTGAGAAAATACCAGCACCAAACCAATAGGGAGAAAGCCTGTGGTGCATTTTTTTCATTGATGATTAACATCAGATGGCCTGACTCAATGTGGGTAGTGCCACCCCTATGCTGGTGGTCCTTGGTTCTAAACAAAGACAAAAACAAAAACAATACAAAACCCCCCAGCAGGCTGAGAAAGCCACTATCTCCTCCATAGCTTCTCATTCAGTTTTCTGTTTTGTTGGGTTTTTTTTTCCCCGAGTCAGGGTTTCTCTGTGTAGCCTTGGCTGTCCTGGACTCACTCTATAGACCAGGCTGGCCTCGAACTCACAGTGATCCACCTACCTCTGCCTCCCAAGTGCTGGGATCAAAGGTGTGCACCACCACCACCCGGCCTGATTCAGTTTTGGCTTCTAGGTTCCTGCTCTGCTTTTTTCAATGATGGACTGTAGTGTGGAACTATAAGCAAAATAAACTTTTAAAAATGTATTTACTTTCTTTTACATTTTTAAAATTATTATGTATACAGTGTTCTGCCTGCATACAGACCTGCAGGCTAGAAGAGGGCATCAGATCACATTACAGATGGTTGTGAGCCACCATGTGGTTGCTGGGAATTGAACTCAGGACCTCTGGAAGAGCAGGTGATACTCTTAACCATTGAGCTCTCTAGCCCTCTTTTTAAATTTTATACGCATTAGTGTGAATGTGTCAGATCCCCTGGGACTGGAGTTACAGACAAGTGTGAGCTGCCATGTGGGTGCTGGGAATTGAACTAGGGTCCTTTGGAAAGCAGGGTCCTTTGGAAAAGCAGAGAGTGCTCTTAAGCACCGAGCCATCTCTCTAGGCCCAACTCTTTTTTTTTTAATTTTTAAATTATAATTTATTCACATTACATCCTGCTTCTCCTGTGCCACTCTTCCTCCTTTTCTGCTATATTCCCCTCCCCTAGACCTCTGACTGGTGGGGTCCTCTGCCCTGAAGGTCTGACCACAGCCTATTGGGTCCCAATGGGATAGCCTGCATCCCTTTGCAAATTAAACTATTTCCTCCCCAAACTGCTTATAGTCGTGGTGTTTGATCACAGCAACAGAAACCCTAACTAAGGCAGAGGACAAGTTACAGTTACCAGTTCTCTCTACCATGTGGGTATCAGGGACTGAACTTGGGCTACCGGACTTGGCAGTAGGCACCTTTTCCTCCTGAGCCACCTGACAGACATTTATTTAAAGAGAAAGTTGAGAAGCTGGAGGCATGGCTCAAAAGTTAAAGAGCCCTTGCTGCTCTTCTGAAGGACCAGTTTGGTTCCTAGCACAAATGTCAAAAGCCTTACATCCATCTGTAACCAAGCTCCAGGGGATCTGATGCCCTCTTTTGTCCTCTGTGTGTACCCACACACATATGCACACACTCATAAACACACAATGCACCTTAATAATAAAAAATAACTGTAAGGAGAAAGTTGATGTTGAAAGGCTGCTCGGCCACCATGTACTGTATTAAGACAATACATGCATGCCATGCAGATCAGAGCTGACTAACTTGAGTTATGTTTTTCATGAGCCAATTCACCTACTAACTACATGCCAAGGTTTTCAGGGGCCTAAGATTTGACTCCTGAACATGGTTTCAGAGTTAATTTATGAGACATGCTGAGGGTTAATGTTAGTCTGGGAAAAATGGGAACACAAGTTAAAAGGAGTTTGCATGGGTCTTCATTAAGAACTGATAACTGAAAGTGACTGCAGAACATACTCATGGCCACCTGATCTTTTCCTACAAACTCACACTGACAGTTCACAAGACATGAGGATTATTTCATACCTTTTAAAGATCTAAACAAAATATAAAACACTTATTCAGTCTTTCATGTGATTTTATTTCCTTCCTTCAACCATAATAATATGATATCCAAATTTTGTCTTAACTGGTGGGTCTGTGTACACAGGCTTATCCATTCCACTGACAGGCAAGGCAAATGCTGCTTCTTGAAATGGTCCCACCATGGACCCTCTAGTCATCCAACCCAAGTCACCCTGAAAAATCCAAAAGATACAGGATATCAAGTCGCCTTAAAAAGAGAACAGTTGTACTGTAACTTCAGAGAGCTTTCCCAATATGACTGCAATGGCTCATTGGGCTGTATTATTCACCAGAGCTACGTAGGTGCTGTCTCAAATGGGAGGATGGAACATAAGTGCTCAGAATACCGCTGCATTTTGAGGTGATCTGTGAAAGGTTGGTCATGCCCACATTTAGACATAGGGGACTCTGTGTCCTTGGTGCTTGGTTTCCCAAGGACATGCTCACAAGCCTCTAATGTACTTTGACCATAGTCTCCCTTCCCCACGCTTTCCCTTTAAAACCGATGATTCTTATGCAACTGCTCATAAATTACACACTGGGGGACTAGGGCTCAAAGCTGGGCTTCACATACGCCACACATTTACCTACACCCTTAGTTCCACAAGCTGCTCACTTCTGCTTTTCTTGAAACAAAGATATGGCTAAAATTAATGACAGATGTAGAAAATAGTTTTTGCTTTAGTATTCTCTTTGTGGTGGAAACTTTTTTTTTTTTTTTTTTTTTTTGCAATGCTGGGGCTCAAACTCAGGGTTTTATGAATGCTACCTCATTCCCCTAGCATGACAACAGAACACTGAAATGATAAAGAGCAACATACCCCTTGCCTGGCTTTATCTTCACTGTATTGTGAGGCCACTTCACTGAATCTCATTCCAGACTTTAACTTTTCCATGGCTTCCATGATTTTGCCATGTTTTTCACATAGAATGTGTCTGACCTACAAGGGAAAAGCATGTCCAGTTAGAGGAAAATGATTCTTCTTGGTGCAGGAGTCGCATCTGAATTATCCCTGGTAACTATAAAACAGCACACTGACTTACAGTCGTTGAACATCTTGTAAGTTTGCACAGTTGAGTGACTGCCACAAACCCATTTCTGAATCAAACAGTATCTCAGAACCCTGATTTAGATGGAAAGTGGGCAGCAGCCTGTGGGAACCTCCCCCCTTTCCCCATGTATTTCAATGGTAACTGGAAGAAGTATGGAGCTGGTTGAGTGTTTAGGTCCTAGAGTCCAATCCCAGCTCTGTTGTATGAACTTGGGCAGGCGTTTGAGCCTCCAAGACTATCCCCATGGGGCTGTGAAAGAAGCTATGCAACCAGCACTCAACAAATTGCTGCCTATTTTATCTTATCAGAGTGACAAAAACCTGCTTGGAAATACTCCTTTCCTATCTGAGACAAGGTTCGCATATAGTCCAAGAACACAATATGTAGCTGAGGATGCCCTTGAACTCCTGATCTTCCTGTCTCTTCCAAGGTCTAGACTACAAGAATATCCCACACCACCCAGTTTCTCCCTTATAATTTAAGAGACAAGTATCCTTAGGGTTAACTATTGAAATCCGGGGTAATATTGGCCCCAGATTCAGCTGTGGCAGCCATCTCGCAGTAACTTGCCAAAATGACAAACACAAAGGGAAAGAGGAACACTTGCTGTATGCTCTCCAGGCCTTTTAGGAGTTGTTCCTTTGGCCACACACATGCGAATCTACAGAAAGGCAGATATCGTAGACATCAAGGGAATGGGCACTGTTCAGAAACGAATGCCCTAGCCGGGCGGTGGTGGCACACGCCTCTAATACCAGCACTCGGGAGGCAGCGGCAGGTGGACCGCTGTGAATTTGAGGCCAGCCTGGTCTACAAAGTGAGTCCAGGAGAGCCAAAGCTACACAGAGAAACCCTGTCTTGAAAAACAAAACAAGAAAAAAAAAAACAAAAGAAGAAGAAGAAGAAGAAGAAGAAGAAGAAGAAGAAGAAGAAGAAGAAGAAATAATCGAAGGAGAAGAAGAAAGGAATGCCCCATAAGTGTTACGACAGCAAACTCGAAAGAGTCTACAACGTTACCCAGTACGCTGTGGGCATCATTCTGAACAAGCAGGTTAAGGGCAAGATGCTCACCAAGAGGATCAACGTGCGCACTGAGCACATCTAGCCCTGTAAGAGCAGGAACAGCTTCCTGAAGCGCGTGCAGGACAATGACCAGAAGGAGAAGGAAGCCAGGGAGGAGGGCACCAACCTGCGCCACCCAGAGAAGCTCACTTTGTGAGGGCTCACGGGAAGGAGCCTGTGCTGCTGGAACCCACTCCGTATGAATTCATGGCCTAATGTACTAATGTACAAAAAGAAATATAGGACCTGGACTGTAAAAAAAAAAAAAAAAAAAAAAAAAAAGATTGGCCCAGGACAACTAGTGGAGGGACATAGGAGCTACAAACACATCAAAAACAGGGCACAGAGGGTCAAAGGCACTTGCTGCCAAGCCTGATGGTCTAAGTTAGAGCTCTGAAACTTACATGGTGAAAGGGGAGCACCAACTCCCACAAGCTGTCACCTGGCCTTCATACATGAGCCATGGTATGCATGCATGAACATATGCATGTGCACACACACAGAACATAGAAATAAAAACAGTGCTTGGATAGACAAACTTCTTTAAGACTGATTTAAAGTTCTGTGGGGCTGGAGACATGGCTCAGCAATTAAGAGCACAGTATGCTCTTCCAGAGGTCCTGAGTTCAATTCCCGGCAATGAAATGGTGGCTCACAATCATTTATAATGAGATCTGGTGCCCTCTTCTGGTATGCAGGTGTGCATGCATGCAGAACACTGCATACATAATAAATAAATACATCTTAAAGAAAAATTAAGTTATATGTATAGGTGGTTGGGTTTATGCATGTGCATGCAAGTGCCCACAGGGGCCAGAGGAATCAGATTCCCTAGAACTGAAGTTATAGGCAGCTGTGAGCCACCTGACATGGGTGTTGGGAACTGAACTCAGGTCCCCCAAAAGAGCAATACATATCTTTAACTGCAAAGCCATCTCTTCAGCCCAGCAAATACCTTTTAATAGAAACCGATCCCTGTTATTGATTGTGTACGTATGTGTAGGGATGCATGTGTGCCATATTGCTCAGGAGGAAGGCAGAAGACAATTGCAGGAGTCCGTTTTTCCTTCTACCACGTGGGCCCTTGCGATTGAACTCCTAAGAGTCGGTAGCAAGCACCTTGTGTAGGATGTGTCTAGTCCCACTCAGAGGAGACAGGTACACAAGCTGGACAGCAAAGGACAGCCTCTTGGGGGACAAGAATGGCTCAGGTCTCAATTTGATTTAACTAGAGCTTCTAGACTGCCCTTTTCACTGAGCATGATGGGATACACCCATAAACCCAGCACCTGAGAGGCTGACAAAGGAGGATCATGAGTTAGCCCACGTTTGTAAATAAATAAACAAAAAAGGGAAGGAGAGGATAGAGAAGATGCTGGGGCTCCAACCCAGGGCACCAAGGAAGGTAACTGTTGATAGGAGCTGAGGAGCAGCCGTGGCGCACACCTGTAATCCCAGCACTCAGGGAAGCAGAGGCAGGCCATCTCTGAGTTGAAGGCCAGTCTGATCTACAAAGTGAGTCCAGGACATTCAGGGCTACAGAGAACCGTTGTCTCAAAAAACCCCCAAAATTAAACAACAACCAAAAAAAAAAAAAAAACCCTAAACAAAAGAGCCTTCTATTCCTTGTGAAAATATTATTAAATAATTGTGGGGTTTTGTTGTTGTTGTTTTGTTTTTTCAAGACAGGGTTTCTCTGTGTATCTTTGGCTGCCATAGAATTCTCTCCATAGACCAGGCTGGCCTCAACTGACAAGAGATCCACCTGCCTCTGCTTTCCAAATACTGGGACTAAAAAGTGTATGCCACCACCACCTGGCTGGTAAATTATTAAATTTAATAGTCAACAATGAAACCAATTATCAAACTCATTCAATTAATGGCTAAGTAATTTAACTATTATCAAATATTATTATGAAAACACTAACATTTTTATTGTGAAGTCAGTAAATTTTCACTTAAGGAAAATTTTTGTTTTGTTTTGTTTTTCGAGACAGGGTCTCTCTGTGTATCCTTAACTGTTCTGGACTCGCTTTGTAGACCAGGCTGGCCTTGAACTCACAGCGATCCACCTGCCTCTGCCTCCCGAGTGCTGGGATTAAAGGTGTGCACCACCACCGCCCGGCCACTTAAGGAATTTTTTGATTCCTTTGCTGTTCATTCAGGTCATTTGGGTTCAAGATTTTTGAAAATAGCACTTTCTCAAAAAAAGGTGCTTAGCCCAGTTGTGCTATTAGCCCTTTATTCTTTTATCTCTCCTTGAGTTAAAAACAAGTTATACAGCCGGTGCAATGGCACACACCTGTAATCCTAGCACTCAGGGAGGAAGATGCAGGTGGATCGGTGTGAATTTGAGATCAGCTTCGCCTACAAAGTGATTCCAGGACAGCCAAGGCTACACAGAGAAATTCTGTCTCGAAACAACAACAACAGAGGTACTGAGTGCTTTACACAAATAGATCTCATTAAATCCTCACACCAACCCTTGAGACTACATTGGTGTTTGCTTAACTTTGGCAGGACGTTTGAAAAGCCTTCAGACTTCTTAAGACATTAAGGTGCAGGCCCCGGGCCCAGAGATCTTGATGCAGCAGACCTAGGTGCCCACAGGCACTGGAGGACTGAGCACTGCAGGTGTGGTGGGCTCAGCCTTGACCACCTAGGTTGAGAACCACTGGCCCAAGTTCCCTGCTGACTGCAGTGCAGTGCTGCAAAGGGCTGCTGAGCAGCAACACTGAGAGCCATGCTAAGATTACAATTCAGGTTTGGGGCTCCCATCACCAAGACTGGGTCTCCTGAGCAGGGCCTAGCAGTTTGGGTTCAATGCAGAGCAAGTGGCCTACTAGACTGACCCCACGTTGAGGTCTGACAGGTGAATGAGTATGAGGAAAAGCAGTCAGGGCTCCTCAATGTGAGGATGAAGCCCTTAGAGGCACTTCCATTTCTGAGGAGATGTGGAGGATAGAACATAAGAAAGCCTAGGAGGTGCTGGGGAGCAGCGCAGGTACGAGAACCTGAAGCCTATGAGAACAGATGGAGAACAGGAAGAGGGAGGCTCAGCAGGGGTGACTCAGATTCAGCTCTTAGTGACACGGGAGCAGTATGTGGGTACAGAGGTGTGGTTGATTCTAGAGAGTTCTGGTGCCAGGGCCTTTGAGAAACATCAGAAACTCAGATATCCTTTGGCAGGTAAATAGTCAAACACACATGGCACTTCCATATTATGGAACAGAACTTAGCAACACACAGCAATCTGAATGAACCTACCAGAAAATTACACTGAACAAAAAAGCCCAACACTCCCCTAAAGTTATAAACTACATGATTCCATCCAATTTAACATTTTCTCCCCTGGTTTTTTGAGGCCGGGTTTCTGTGTAGCCTGAGCTGTCCTGGACTGACTATGTAAGAAGACCAGGCTGGCCTCGAACTCACAGAGATCCACCTGCCTCTGCCTTCCAAGTGCTGGAGTTACAGGCACGCGCCACTGTGCCCACCTGGCTCTAATTTAACATTTTTGAAATCATTAAAGTACATGATCAGAGAGCTGATTAGTTGCTGCTTTTAATTAAAAATGGGGTAAGAATCATTGGGCATAGTGGCACACGCCTTTAATTCCAGCACTTGGGAGGCAGAGGCAAGCAGATTGCTATGAGTTTTAGGCCAGGCTGTTCTACATAGTGAAACCATGTATCAAAACAACAGCAACAACAAGAAAACAAAACATTAAAAACTGGGATAGAAAAAAAAAGGGACAGGTTAGAAGCCTATAATTCTAGCACTTGGGAGGTAGAGACAGGAGGATCTGAAATTTAAGGCCACCCTTTGCTATGTAATGAACTTGAGGCCAGCCTTGACTAAAGAAGATTGTTTCAAAAAGAAAAAGTCTATGTGTTGGGGAGATAGAAGGCGAGGAAGGGGGGGGGGGCTCTAGTTATAAAAGGGCAGCAGGAGTGGTCTTTATATAGGGTAGAAGTCTTGGGGTGTAGCTCAATGTTCTGTTTCAATGTCAATATTCTGACCATGCTATTGAACTATAGCTTTTGAAATGTTACTATTGAGGTAATCAAGGTATAAGATACAGGCATTAAACAAAAAGCTTAATAAAATTTTAATCCCAATCTACTGTCCTACCTACTTACATGCCAGTCCCATATACCTGGGGACAGGATGGCTACTTCAAGCTCTATGCACTGGAGTACTCTCCTAGGTTGGGGTCTGGATAGTAAGTACAGTATATCCAGTGAAGAGCACACACAGCCCAAATGACCCTACAACATCCTTTATGAAGATGCCGTGCTGGAGACCAACGTGCCAGCTCTCATGAAGCCAAACAGAGCCAGATGGCCCTCATCCCAGACTGTAACAATGACTACCTCTACAACTGAGTACAAGATGACATGGCTGGGCTACATCATGCTTTATGAAAATTCTTCTTGGGACACCAGAATCCCACCTGACACAGGTAAATGCTCACACAGGGTCAGAGAACAGGGGTCAGAGATGGCTCAGTGGTTAAGAGCATCTACGCTGGCAGCTCACAACCATCTGTAATTCCAGTTCCAAAGGATTCAACATTTCTTTCTGGGCGCGCGCACACGCGCGCGCGCGCGCGCACACACACACACACACACACACACACACACACACACACACACGCACAAAATACAGGCATACATACATCCAAAACATGCCCAGAAAACCAGATCTTTGTTCCTCATCTCCGACTGTCTCTCAGGGACATAGGTGTGCTGAATAGAACAGCTCAGATCACACCTTTCCCTATCCTTCTCTTCCTTTTATGCTGTATGTGTATGGTTATATTTATAGGTAGAGGCAAGGAAATCCATTTATTTTAACCTCCTGTATCCTGACCCAACATAGAAACTCCTTGTTACATGACTGTACTAGTACAGTGCTGTTTGCAGACACTCCTCTGGGATTGGGTGATTAAGTGCTTCAAGTAACTATTTATTGTCTCTCATCCATGGTCAAAGTAACAAATCTATGCGCATGTTTGTGTGTGTGTGTATGCGCGCGGTCAGAAGATAATCCTTTGTAGGGTGCCATCCACCCTGTCTTTTCTTTTGAGATAAGGTCTTCCACTGGCATGGAACTCACCAATTAGGCTAGGCTGCTTAGCTAGCCAGTGCTGGAATTTTAAGTGTGTGCCGCTATCCCCAGATTTTTAAATGTGGGTTCTGGGAATCAAACTTAGGTCATTTCTGCTGACTGAGCTATCACCCCGTCCCTACGTTAACACATTTTAAAGAACAATGCTAAAGGCGTGAAAATTCGACCTTTTAAAAGTGAGACTGGTCTTCGGTTTCTAGTTTTGTATCATCTTGTCTTTAACTTAGGAACAAGTTACTCACACTGCCTTCTATATGTACCTACACTCACACCTTAAAACTTCACAAAGGAGCCGGGCGTGGTGGCGCACGCCTTTAATCCCAGCACTCAGGAGGCAGAGGCAGGTGGATCTCTGTGAGTTCAAGGCCAGCCTGGTCTATAAAAGGGAGCCCAGGACAGCCAAGGCTAACACAGAGAAACCTTGTCTCAAAAAAAAAAAAAAAAAAAAGTCAAAGAAAAAGGGGACAAGTAAGACAACTCACCTTTACAGCATTGCCACCACCTTTAGGGCCTTGAGACTTCTTGTCAGCACTGTCACTCCCAGAGGCTGCACCTCCTTTAAATAATGAGAGAGAAACTCATTTGAGCTGTACTTTGACATTTATAGATAGGTCTAACTCATAATACATGGTGAGCCTTCTGTTACAGCTCCAAGCTCCAATAGGCTACATGGTGACTCACAGAATCAAGTTAACCTACCTGTGACTCACCTCTAACAACAGGAAATGTGCCTTCCAAAATACTTCACAGAAAATAAAACCATGAATGTGGGCATAGATGAATGAGCTCCAGAAGCCTGGATTCTCCAGACTTCCAAAGCTTGCCTTCTAATGGCAGAACACTAAACACCGCCATTACATAAAATTATGTACTTTGTTATGTTCTGTGACAATGTGTTTGACACTTGCAATTCTAACATGCACCATCTCCAACAATGTATTTTGGCAGCTTCAGTTGTATCTCAGGGGTAGAGTGCTTGCTAGTGCTGTATTTTTAAAAATATACTACAGTGTATATATGTGTAAAGAATGCATTCAGGCCATAATTTCTGCAGTCTACCACAATGCCCACCAATGTCCTCCTGGCAAGAGTTTGTGACATTCAAGTTATCAAGCACTGGGAGCATATCTTATTACTCTCAAGTTTTATGTCAAAGGCGGCATATTAACTGTTTAGTGGCCAAGGTAGCTAAGGACTACACCTGGATTAAGTATTCAGTTTAACAACTGATTATTAAATATTTCCAAAGTTCCAGATCTGGGGGGCAGGGTGTGTGTGCATAATCCTATCTTCATGTTTATTTTGGTTTTTGTTTTGAGACAGGGTCTCTGGGTACTTTTGGTGACCTCAAACTCAGATCCTCGTGACTCAGCCTGCCTGTCCCTCTCTCTCTGTCTCTCCTCCCTCTCTTATTTTTTCGAGACAGGGTTTCTCTGTGTAACCTTAGCTGTGCTAGAACTCGCTTTGTAGACCAGGCTGGCCTCGAACTCAAAGATCCACCTGCCTCTGCCTCCCTAGTGCTGGGATTAAAGGCGTGTGCCAAGACCGCCAGGCTTCTGAAATGATTTCTTTAAAGGACTTTCTGGCCCCAAAGTGACCTTATTAACATCATATACAACACTCGCCACGGTTTAGGCTTCTGCTTTAATTATCCCCAAATTATCAATAATTTGTCTTGAAGTTTTACTTCAGCAGTGTTCTAGCACACAAACAGTGCTGTTTCCCATTGGTGCTTTTAGGGCTGGGCTCTTGGGTCAAGTATGCTTCACCCTACTGCCGCTGCTTATCTTGGCCTGCCTGAAGTGTCTCCAGTTTGTTTCTTTACCCGTTCTCCACCTCTCAGCACTACATTCAGCACAACATTTTCTGGCTACTGTCTTCCCCAATTCTTCCAGAGATGACTAAGAGCTGTGTCTTATTTTTCTAGCCTAACAGCACAGCGATGTGCCTAACACCCTCCTCAGTGCGGGTGGGTGTACGTCATGAGACCTATACGGACCACTAGTGTCGGCTTCCTTTTATTGCTGGCGATTCAGCAGATTAAATTTTAGTGGTAATAAACCCTTAAAATAACAGTTCCAGGCGGCGAGAAACCATCCCCACCAGCTTCTACTATCCGCCACGAAGGTCCCTGCACCGAAACCTCAAGTAGCAGCACCTCGCGCGTTTTCTGATTTACTGGAGGAAAACAAACAAACATAACCGTAGCGGCTCGGAGGGTCCCTGTTCACCCGCGGCCCGCCCAAACATAAACCGTAGCGTCTCCGAGGGCTCCTGGTCACCTGCTGCTCGCCTTCTGACCCCCACAGCTGTCGGCCTACTCCCGCCCTTCTCCTCATCCACCCCCCGCGCTCCCGGATTATCCCGGGCGGTCTACCTTTCCCCCCTTTTCCAGAACCACTTTTCCCCTTCGGCGGCATCTCTTAGGCTTGCCGTTGAATTCGCAACTGTTCCGGTCCGGTGCTAGAAAAAGGCCCCTTTAGGCCCCATAGGTATGTCCTAAATAATGCCCGAAGGAAGCTTCACAATCAACCATTTCCTCCGTGGTTTCGGAGACAGGCATAGCTTGGGACAGACCCAAGCTTTTGGCTCCTTGACCAATGGGAGCTGGAGTTGCTTGACCAATAAGAAGCTGAAGCCCTACGGAGAGGCGGAGACAAAGGTTGCCCCTTAGCTTTTCCTCAGGCGTAACACACTTCCTCATTTGCGTCCCCACTCTGTGTTCTCTTGTCTTCCCCCCCCCCACCAGCACCCCCTTTACGCGCTTCCCCCCAACCGCCCACGTTCCCCGCGCATGCGCAATGTGAGCCTCAGGCCACCTCAGGTCCTTGGCGTGGTCTCCTGCTAAACCCTTGGGGATGCTAGACAAAGGGAAATCAGGGAGAGCTAAGGTGATAGCTGTCTTCTGTCCTGTTTCCTACAGAGGCCTGCACTCCGCAGTGGCTTTTCATTTTTCATTTGTTTCTTTATTTATATTTTTTGCAGCAGTAATTGACAGGGTACAAAAGATGGGGGGAAACCTACCACCCCATTGCCTGTGGCAGGAGTCTGTCATGGAGAAACACTGGAAGCAGCCTAAATTGATTTTAAAGTAACTATTATAAGCTGAGTGTACAGAAATAGCCTTAAGGAAGGTTACAGACCAAGGTGTAGAACGTGCTTTTTAAAGTTACATATCACGTACTACATAATATATGCACCTAAAAGACAGACAAGCTGTTAATACTGTACAGCAGGACTGCATGTGACCACTGCAGGCAATTTATATGATAGATAGTCTTTCTTTTTCCTTTTGAAAAAAATTTTAATTTTTGTTTCATTTTTTGCCTGCATTTTGTCTGTGAGGGTTTTTAGTCCCCTGCAACTGGAGTTACAGACAGTTGTTAGCTGCCATGTGGGTGCTGGTCTTTGCACTCAGGTGTTAAATATGTGCCACACAACATACATGTTATAAGATTTATTGTAGAAGCATGGGGAGAGAAGGAAGGGAGAGTGCCCCAGGGGGACAGAGAGGGAGACCGAGTAAGAGACAAAGTAAGAATAAGAGAGCAATGGGTGGTGGGTTTGTCCTTTTTATCCTGTGTCCCTGGCATTGGCAGCTAAGCAACCTGGGGCAGGCTGTTTCTATGGCAACATCAAGTCCTCTGGAAAAGGAGCCAGTGCCCCTAAGCACTGAGCCATCTCTTCAGCCCTCTTTTTCCTTTTTCCTTTTCTTTTCTTTCTTTTTCTTTTTCTTGTTTTTTTCAAGACAGGGTTTCTCTATGTAGCCTTTACTATCCTGGAACTCACTTTGTAGGCCAGGCTGGCCTCGAACTCAGAGCTTAATCTGCCTCTGCTTCCCAATTGCTGGGACTAAAGGTGTGTGCCGCCACCATCTGGCTTGAAATTCACATGACAGCACCAGCATAATGCAGTTTAAAGCTTGGTTTCTGGAAGTGCGTAGTCTGCTTTTAACCCCTCTCTATTAGCCCTGTGACCTTGAACAAGTTCTTAGGCTCACTTTCTGAGAATGAATTCATAGCCAACGGCCAACTCGGTTGTCTACTTAAGATGAATGGCTTTTGACTGCATGCCAATGTGTTCTCATTATCCCTTTCATACTTAGCCTCCGTTTTTGAGAGAGGGTCTAGACTGTTCTGCAGCTTCCACTATCCTCCTGCCTCTGCCTCCCAAATCATGGGCTCACAGTCATGTGCCACCTGGATATATTTTTCTCCTTTTACCCACAATCCTTCCCTCTTCCACTAGTACTTTTTATTTATGACGTCTTTTCTCCTATCCCATGAGATCACTGTTCCATCTTAGCTATCTGACTCAGCTTAGATTTTGTAATACTGGCGATCAAATCCATGGCCTTCCAAAGGCCAGGCAAAAGCTCTACCGTTGAACCCACCCCAGGCCAAAATTTAGAGTTTTTTCTTTGTTGTTGTTGTTGTTTGTTTGTTTGTTTTTGATAGACTCTCCCTCTGCAGCCTGAACTGGACTTAAATGTCGGGTCCTCTTGCCTCTGCCTCCTGAATGCTAGACCACAGCCCTGTACCACCAACTAATCCTAAATTGAATCTTTGCCCAATCTCTGCTGGCCTTGGAAGTGGTTCATGCCCTAGAGAGGACTTAAGGTATTTCTCAGGCCATGCTCCTCATCAAACAGGGCCTAAGGAGGGGCCCCTTTGTTTTGTGAGGCTGTGACTTCTAGACCCCTCTTTGTTTCAGATTGGCAGTATCCACTGTGGAGAATGCCCTATGGCTGGAGGGAGTCATTGCTTCTCCACTTCAGAAATGAGACACCCCCTGCCTCCTCACCCCTCCTACCCCCACCAGCATCCTCTGCCACTGACTTCCCGTGTCTGGTGGGGGGGGGAAGTGAACAATAACAGTGTTGACTCTTACTTGGGTCCAGGTGGGCCAGATGGCCTCTTTGTTTTTGCTTTTGGTTTGTCTGTTTGTTTTTAATTGGAAGGGGCCTTTCCTGTAAGCGGTGGCTACAACAGTGTTGCAGTCAGAACGAAACAAGCCAGTTATCAGACCCCAGTGAAGAAGAGTCACTGTGAAAGCTAAGTATGGTGGTACACATCACACTAGCACTAGGGAGGCTGAGGCAAAAAGATCCAAAGTTTAAGGTCACTCTGGGCTACACAGCCAGAATATCTCAGAGTGGGTGGGGTCAAAAGCAGGCTATGTGCCTGCCATGCAAGCAGGAGGATCTGAGTTTGATGCCCAGAACCTGTGTAGAGTACTGGACATGGTGTGTGCTTCTAATCCCAGTGCTAGGGAGCTGGTCACAGAAAGGTCACCAGTCCATCTAAAAGAGTGAGTCCCAGGTCCCCAATGAGAGACTTGATTTCAAAAATGTGGAGAACTCTTGAGGAGTGCCACTCAGGGTTGACATCTGGCCTCTGCATGCCCGCAGTCATGTACATAAACATGGACATGCACTCCCACACATACAGGACATGACAAAGCAAAGAGCTAAAGGAAAAGGATGGTGCATCTGCCCTGGACCATTGTAAACCTTCTGTGTATTGCAGTAGATAATCGCAGCTATGAAGACAATAGCCGAGCCTGTGTGTATGATTGATTTCAGTCTAAAGCAGTGCCTGAAGACCAGTAGCTCCAAAAAAAAAAAGGGGCAATAGGCAGGTATAGTGACACATGCCTGAATTCTTGGCACTTGGGTAGGAACATAAGAAATTCAAGTTCAGCCTTGGCCCTATAGCAAGTTCAAGGTCAGCCTGGGCTACATAAGAGCCTATCTCAAAAGCACTAAAAAAAGAAAAGGGTAATGTTATCAGAGAAAGAAGCAACCAAAAAGCCTGCTTCTCTACAGGGCTAAGTGTACATCAATCTGTGGAGACCGACTGTGGAGGAGCGTGCAGCAGAGTGACAAATTAACTGAATAGAGGGGCAGAGGGAGCAGAGAGGAGGAAGATTCAGCCTGGAAACCATGGTAACATCTGCTGTGGTGCAGGAGTGACTCAGAGCCACTAATGGCTGCTAGCTGTATTGTCTGGTAATTGTCTCCTCTGACTGAGGCATCTATGGATTTCTTGAACAAGGGAACTCAGGAAGGGAAGCTGATAGCGCTCTTCTCAGAAAAAAAAAAAAAAAAAAAAGCTACACCAACGTTGGCCTAGTCTCACTGCCCACTCCACCTGCACCAGAAACAAGAGGCTGTGGTTTTCTCATCTCTTAGTGATCCCAGCAATACTGACTCTGAAAAGAAAAGCTCAAAGTGACAACACAGAGATGTCGTTGATCTCATCCCAGGTGGGCAGGTGCATAGGGCTCTCTGGGCCCCACAGCTGCAATCAAGAGTAGAAAAGAGCAGGCTGTGGTGACGCAGGACTTTAATTCCAGCACTTGGAAGGCAGAGGCTGGCAGATTTCTGTAAATTTGAGGCTAGCAAGGGCTACAGAGTGAGTTCCAGCTCAGTCAGGGCCACATAAAGAAACAGTGTTTCAAAAACCAAACCAAACTAAGTAACAAAGAATAGAAAAGAGACATCTGATGATTGAATCCAGGAAAAGAAAATCATTTCAGGAGAGATGAAAGCCACCACAGAGATCAGCCATCATAGGAAACAGATGCAGGGACATTGCTCTTACGACTGATGTGTCTTTGTAGCTACAGACATTGGCTGAAGAATTTTTATGGGGCGGGGTGGATTTTCAAGACATGGTTTCTCTGCATAGCCCTGGCTCTCCTGGACTCACTTTGTAGACCAGGCTGACCTGGAACTCACAGAGATCTGCCTGCCTCTGCCTCCCAAGTGCTGGGATTGAAGGTGTGCGCCACCACCGGCTGGCAGAGAGTAACTGATTTTTCAAGAGGGCTTCAGAGAGGAAGACCTCCATCCATGTTTGTTCAGCATTATGTAAGCAATATAGCTATTGGGTGGATTTTCCCAGAGGTAGTGTTGATTTGACATTCGAGAACAATCCGTATCAATGGTATAGTTCTAGGAGCCAGAGGCTTTCTCTTCAGCTTCCGCATAGCTCTTGTTTTGGTTTATTTGTTTTGTTGGTTGTTTTGGTTATGTCTGTGTAGAGCTGGGAGTTCAACTCAGGACCTCACACATGCTCTCAACTGCTTAGCTACACTTCTTTTTGTTTCCTTGGCAGATTTATTTGTGTGTGGGGGGGGTTGTTTGCTTGTTTGTTTTGTTTTTGTGTTTTTTGGCTTGTTTTGTTTTGTTTTTCGAGACAGAGTTTCTTTTTGTATCCTTGGCTGTCCTAGACTCACTTTGTAGACTAGGCTGGCTTCGAACTCAGCGATCCGCCTGCTTCTGCCTCCCTAGTGCTAGGATTAAAGGCATGCACCACCATGCCCAGCCACACCAAGATTTCTACGTGGGTGCCAAGGACTGAATTTCAATCCTCATGCTTGTATGACATGCACTTTATTAACTGAGCTACCTCTATACCCCCGACCCACACACACTTTTTGAGACAGGATCTTGCTATACTGCCCAGGCTGGTCTTGAACTCTGGGCCTCCAGTGATCTTCCTACTTCTAGAGTACTTGAGACTACAGGCATGCATCACCACAATGGTTCCGCTATGAACCGATCATTAACAGTGAACGTGTTAGATTTATCTTTTCATACATACCCCCATCAATCCATCTTTTTGTTGTTGTTGTTGTTGTAGCATTTATTTTAAAAGATATATTTATTTGTGGCTGGACCTGGTGGTGTACACCTTTAACCTCAGCAGTCAGGAGACAGAGGCAGGCAGATGAATCTATATGAGTTCAGGGCCAGCCCGGTCTACCTAGGGAGTTCCAGGTCATCCCAGCGCTATATAGGAGACCATGACTCAAAAAAAGCAAATAGTACAAATGAAAACATGTATTTATTTGCTTGTTTTCTCTCTCTCTCCTGTCCGCCCTTCTTCCCTTCCTCCTCCCCTTCCCTCCCCCTCTCTCGTTCTCTCTCTCTCTCTCTCTCTCTCTCTCTCTCTCTCTCTCTCTCTCTCTCTCTCTCTCTCTCTCTCTCTCACCAAGTGTTGGAGTCAGTGGACAACCTATAGGAGTTTTCTCTCCCCTTCCATCATGTGAGTCCCAGGTCATTAGGCTTTTACCTGGTGATTCGTCTTGCTAGCCCTTTTTGTAACATTTCAAGATGTCCTATAGCCTTCAGTAAACTCCATTCCTGAACACTTCATTAGTCATACTGTTAACTTCTTCACTAATGGTCTTAGGCACTGTCCCTTACCCTCCTCCTTGCTGTTCCAGCTTCCTGCACATTTTATGTACCTTTGGAGCAGTCTCACCATTGATCCTTAAGCCACCAGTGGCATTTAAAGGGAGCTCTCAGGCTGGAGAAACGGCTCAGTGGTTAAGAGCACTCACTGGCTGCTCTTCCAAAGGACCCTGGTTCAATTCCCACCACCTCACGACTGTCTGTAACTCCAGTTCTAGCGGATCGGACACCCTCACACACAAACATTACAACCAAAGCACCAAGGTATATAAAATAAAAATAAAACTTTTTAAAAAGTTAAAAAAAAAAAAAAAGGAGCTCTTAGGTACAGAAATCTGACACCGTCACTCTCCTAATTGAGGCCTTCAATTCCCCCCCCCCCATTATCTTACAGGATGGTGTCCCTGTCTGTGATGCTTTCTTTTCTTTATTTTTTATGTTTTACATTTTTGGGGGGCGGGGAGACATTCAATGTCATCCACACTAGCCTCCAACTTGTGACCCTACCGTTCTGCTTCCTGGAAGCTCAGATGGCCATTCTGTGATAGCAAGTCAGACAGATCTGGGTAACTCTATTTACCTTTACAAACTGAGGGCTTTTTGTTTTGAGACAGGGTTTCTCTGTGTAGCCCTGGCTGTCTTGGAATTCATTCTGTAGACCAGGCTGGCCTTGAACTCAGAGATTTGCCTGCCTCTGCTTCCTGATGCTGGGTTTACAGGTGTGCACCATCACTGACAAAGAGTTGTTTACATATTTCTTAATTAATTAATTTTATGGATATAGATATTTTGCCTGTATACACATCTGCACACCAGAAGGTGGCAATGGATCTCATGGGACTACAGTTATAGATGGTTGTGAGCCACCATGTGGTTGCTGGGAATTGAACTCAGGACCTCTGGAAGAGCAGCAGTGCTCTTAACCTCTGAGCCATCCCTCCAGGCAACATATCTCCCTGAACCCAGGGCTTATGTTTTCTCAACTAGGCTGGAAAGAAGCTGCTCTTCCAGAGGCAGGGCCTCACTGTGGATCCCTAGCTGGCCTGGGATTCTTCTATGTAGACCAGACTGGCCTTGAAGTCACAGAGATTCCCCACTGCCTCTGCCTCCTGAGCACTGGCATTAAAGGCATGGGCCACTTTTTACTTTAAAAAAGAATTTTAAATATTTCTTTGTAAGGACTTCAAAGAAATTTAAAAGTTTCTTTTATTTTTCTTTTGTTTTTTTTGAGACAAGGTCTCTCTGTGTAGCTTTGGCTGTCCTGGACTTGCTTTGTAGACCAGGCTGGTCTTGAACTCACAGTAATCCATTTGCCTCTGCCTCCCAAGTGCTGGGATTAAAGGTATACGCTACCACACCGAACTTAAAAGTTTCTTTTTATTTATGTGTATGTGTGTCTGTCTCTGTGGTAGTGTGCTTACATGTGTTCTGGTGCCTATAGAGGTCAGAAGAAGACATCAAATTCTGGGAAGCTGAAGTTCTAGACTACTGAACCATCTCTCCAGCCCTCTGTGCCCTGTCATTTTACTTTTAATTTGTGTGCATTTTTCTTTAGTTATGCAATAAGACTAGTGTTGATGAATGGATTTTTATGTGTTTGCCATCTATAGAAAACTTCAGGGAAACATCTCCTCTTTGCTTCTCTGTTTTTTTTTGAGACCGTATTTCTCTGTGTAGCCTTGACTATCCTGGACTTGCTTTGTAGACCAGGCTGGTCTCGAACTCACAGAGATCTGCCTGCCTCTGCCTCCCGAGTGCTGGGATTAAAGGCACCATGCCATCATGCTTGGCTAGGGAAACATCTTTTCATGTTTGTTTGTTTGAGACAGGATCTCACGTAGCATGGGCTTTACTCAAACTTGCTGGGCACCTGGGGTTGGCCTCTGCCTCCTGAGTGCTGAGATTACAGGCATGTGCCACCGTGCCTAGCTGTCTTTGTTCATTGTTTAATTTTTAAAATTATTTTATTATTTCTTGTGTAAGAGTCTTTTGCTTGCATGTATGTTTGTGTACTATTTGCATGCCTGGTGTCCTCAGAGGCCAAAAGAGGGGAACAGATGCCTTGGAACTGGAGTTACAGACAGTTGTGAGCCATCATGTAGGTGCTGGGAATCAAGCTCCGGGCGGGCCTTCTGGAAGAGCAGCCTAGTGCCCTTAACCACTGAGCCATCTCTCCAGCTCCTAGCAAGCACCTTTACCTACTGAGCCACCTTGTTAGTCCTGCATTTCTATCTGTCTGTCTGCCTATTCATTCACCCATCTATGCATCCATCCATGCAACCATCCACCCACCCATTGATCTGTCTGTCTGTCTGTCTGTCTGTCTATCTATCTATTTATCTATCTATCTCTTTTACAGTTTAAGATTTAGGCCACTGTGGACAGCAGCACTTGACAGGCTGGATCTTGAACTGTATAAGGGTGAAGTAAGCCAGCTAAGCAAGCATAAGTGGCAAGCAAGTAAAGATCCATGTTTATTTTCTCTCTGCTCTTGACTGTGGACAGGCGGCTTTATGTTCCTGACTTGACTTCCCCGAAATAAAGGACTGTAACTTGGAATTGTAAGCCAAATAAAGTCCCCTTTCCCCCTAGGCTGCTTTCTGTCAGGGTATTTTATCACAGCGACAGAAATGAAACTAGGACAGAAATTGGTACAGAGAAATTGAGGTCTTGCTGTGATGGACCTGACCATGTCAGTTTTTATTGCCTTAGACGGTTTTTTATGAAAGGAACATGGATATACTTGGAATTATGGGCTGGAAAAACTGTTGTATACTGCAGGCAGAGCTTAATGGCCATCTTTGCAGGGACTTTGAAGAGTTAGAGTAACACAGATAATAATGAAGGACCAAATGTTTCAGAAGAGAGCAAGGATCTTATCAGGGATCAGGCCACCAGCCATTTGTGTGATATTTTATATAAGAACCGTGTTTGCAGTCTGGCAGTGGTAGTCCACGCCTTTAATCCCAGCACTTGCGAGGCAGTGACAAGTGGATCTCTGTGACTCAAGACCTGGTCTACAGAGCTACACAGAGAGAAACCCTGTCTGGAAAAACAAAAAAACAATAAACAAAAAACAAGCAACAACCAATAACAAAACCCAAGGGGGCAGGGAAGAATCCATGTTTGCTGATCACACTGGTGGCTGTGATTGTTAGAGAGAATAGCATCCTTGAAGTAGAACTTCCTGTGCTTCCTGAGACAATAGGAAAGGGACACAGCTGTGGTCCAAGGTGGTCAGGCTACATCTCAAGCTAAACTTTTCAGTGTAAACATCATCCATATGGTACTAGTTGAAGGCACAAAAGATGCAAAATTGAAGGGGTTATGGAGAAGCGCCAAGGTTTGGCACCCTATGGCAGGGTCAGAGTTCCTGCAGAGAGGCCCTGGGAGACCATTGGTGAGGTGAATACTCACTTTGAAGATGCCAGCACCATAGGATATCTGCCAAGGATAGCCAGAGGTGTGGAGTGGAGACAGCCTAAGAAGGTATCCATATCTACCTCAGGTTGGCAGAGCTGGAAAGGGGTGTCACTCAAGCCCCTTTGAGCCCAGATGTTGGATTTTGAGCTATAGGATTTGAATTTACACTGCTAGATTATGTCTTTGCTTTGGTGTGATTATTTTTATGCCTTGGTTCTTTCCTTTTGGAATAAAGGTGTTTATGTAACTTTTAAAAAATGTTATAGGAGCCTACATTTAAAATGACATTGGACTTTTAAAGAGAATTTGGATATTTATTTATTTATTTATTTGGTTTTTTGAGACAGGCTTTCTCTGTGTAGCCTTGGCAGTCTTGGACTCTCCTTTATGACCAGGCTGGCCTCGAATTTACAGAGATGCACCTGCCCCTGCCTCCCGAGTGCTGGGTCCCGAGTGCTGGGATTAAAGGTGTGCGCCACCACTGACCGGAGAAAATCTGGATTTTTTTTTTTTTTTTTTTTTTTTTTGGTTTTTTGAGACAGGGTTTCTCTGTGTAGCCTTGGCCATCCTGGACTCACTTTGTAGACCAGGCTGGCCTCGAACTCACAGCGATCCACCTGCCTCTGCCTCCCGAGTGCTGGGATTAAAGGAGTGCGCCACCACCACCCAGCATGGAAAGTCATGTCTTAAAGTTGCCTGTTTGTGTGTCAATTTGATGATAGATTTGTAATCCCAGCATGTAGAAATCTGAGACAGCAGGATAGCTGTGAGTTTAAGGCCAATCTGGGTACACAGGGAGTTTCTAGCTAATTTGGGAAACCTTTTCTCAGAAAAAAAACCTGAGTGGGAAGTGGGGAGGCTAAAACATGTTTACCCTTTATCCAGTTTCATTCAGCAGAATGCAAAACAATAGTATAATATCAAAATGAAGAAATGGACCTTGATACAACACACCCATTTTAATGCTCTTCCAGTGTGTATGTGTGTGTGTGTGTGTTTAATCCCAAACAGTTTTTACCATATTCCAGAGTTGTATGCCTTCTGCCACAGGCAATACACAGAATAGTCCCACTGACAAGGGTCCCTTCTGCTAGTCTTTGATAGCCACAGCACCACCCTCCCTCCTCCTTGTCCTAATTTTGGACAACTATTGATCTAGTCTCCCATCGTGATCAGTTTCTTATTCCAAGAATGTTATGGCTTCGTGAACTCTATTTTGAAAAGGACAGGGTTTCTCTGTGTAGCATTGGCTGTCCTGAACTCACTTTGTAGACCAGGCTGGCCTTGAACTCACAGAGATCTGCCTGCCTCTGCCTCTCGAGTGCTGGGATTACAGGCGTGTGCCACCGTGCCCTGCAGAACTCTTAACATTTTTTTTTTAAGTTTGACATAGGTGACTCAGGCTACTGCGTCACTGAAGCCTACCCCAGCATGGGTGGCAACTCACAAAGCCACATCAGTGGAATCCCCTACACAACTTGCAGTTGTTGCCACACAGAAGTGGCTCCTGTCCTTTGGCAGTTGTTTGCTACTTATATAACCCCAGGGAAGGCTAGTGAGATGGCTCATGAGGCAAAAAATGCTTGCCACCAAATATCATGATGTGGCTTTGATCCTTGGGACCCACATGGTGGAAGGAATAAACCAATTCCTACAAGTTGCCCTCTGAGGCACGTGTGCGCGCGCGCGCGCGCACGCACGCACGCACACACACACACACACACACACACACACACACACTCTCACACTGAATAAACAACCTTAAAAAAAAAAACACCTTTTAAGAAGCCTCAAAGCGAGGCTTTGTTGTGTAAATTTCTTGTGAATTTCAGAAGCCCTGTAAGCCTCCCACTGCTTCCAGAAAAGAATGTTTCCACCCACAGGAAACAGCTACAGGACACTTACCCTAACTGTGGCCATACCCGAGTCAGTCCTAGGAATGAATCCCAGCACTTAGGAGGCAGACACAGGTAGATAGATCTCTGTGAGTTTGAGAGCAGCCAGGACTACAGAGTATGTTTCAGGATGGCCAAGGCTACACAGAGAAACCCTGTCTCAAAAAACAAAAAAACCCAAACAAACAAAAGAAAACTATATATGCATATTAATACACCACCACATCCTAGTTTTTCCTAACACCATCCTCCCCCTTTTTCTCTTCTTAAAAGGTATACCTGCAAGGTCATGTCTTTTTTTGCCTGAGTCAGAAAGCACCCAGTAAAGCTAAGTTGGCATCAGGCCTTGGAGAGGACTCACAAGACAGGCACTTCTGAAGTGCTCAGAGCCCCTTCTAGCTGGGGTCTTCCCTTCCTAAGACAATCCTGCGTCCTAGCTACAGACACAAGTGTTCTTGGAAGGTCTTGCTATACTGTGAGCTAATTCAGTAACCAAGATAGCTCCTTTAGGAGCAGGGAAGGTGTGGCTCAGTGACAAAACAGTTTCCCACCACCCTTGACATTCTGCGTTCAAGGCCCAGCAAGACAAAAATGACCACTGTGAGAGTGATGGAGCTTAAAGCAGCTGGTCAGGAAGCAGAAGGGATGAATGCTTGTGCCCAACTCACTCCCCTCTCCCATTCTTTCCTCAGCCAAGGCCTCAGATAGGAGATAAAGGTCCCTCTTCAATGCTGTGATCCAGAGGTCCTGAGTTCTATATGGCACCCATATGGCTCCACTGATGGCTATAAAGGCATGGCCTATATGGCTCAACAACTCATATAGCTCATACAGCCAAGGGCAGAGGACAGGAAGCTGTGAGCATGAAACCCAAAGAAACGATTATACTCAGCAGCAGGGCCAAGGAATCCACACACTGGGCTTGGCCCTGCCTACAGCTATTAGCCCAGGTGCTAGTAAAATACATGGGAAAACTGACTTCCTCACAGATCCACTTTCTCCTTTTTCTAGACATCACCCACTTTTAGGATGAGTGTTCTTACCTCAATTAATTTAATCAACATAATTCCTCACCAGTGTCCCTGAAGGCTTGTCTCTTTGGTGGTTCCAGATCCTCCTGTTGAGGTGACAATTAACACTGACCACAACAATGCCTAAGTCCCCAGTTTTCCATTACTGGGCATTGTGCCATGTTGAGGCAGAGGCCTTTGCTTCACTGAAATGACATCCTAAAATGAATTAAATTAATCACGGCCCTTAGGGTAGGGTCGGGGAGCTTGTTCCAGATTGGAAATCTGTAATCATTCCTGATCTCTTTAGGGGTCAGGATTAGCTGTACAGTATTTCAAGACAGCATGTCTTTCAGCTACATCACCCATGCTACTCTTTTGTGATCTCAACAAAACACTTTTCCCAAAAGTGACTATGAGGCTTCCTTGATCTACTCACTAGTCACTAGATTCTAGTGGATAATTCTTGGTGTCTTACAGTTTCCCTGCTTCTAACCTGATGTTGGCCTTGTTTTGGGGATGCTATGTGACCCATGTAGGAAGCAGTGTTGACATCTTAAACCAATACAAATATCAATGCACCATAGACAGCATGGGAGAATGTTTCTGGAAGAATCTCACCTTTGTCCATGTCTGGCAGGAAGCTCACTTTTGTCACTTAGTATTTGTAACAATCATGGGCAAAACAGGGGCAATGGTAGTGTATCCCTCATAGAGTTTTTAGGAAACAAGTTAATCTGAACAGAGCCTCTAGGGTGGCGCTCACGCTCTCCAGGGACTAAATGGTTCTGTCTTCCATGGTGTGTTGGAGAGGTGAATAGCCTTTCTTCTTTCATAAAATTCATTGATACCATAATGAAGGCACTGCAAGCTGATGATGGCATGGTAGATGATGGTGTGTGTGTGTGTGTGTGTGTGTGTGTGTGTGTGTGTGTGTGTCAGTACAAGATGTCCCCTTTTAGCAAAACATTCAGAAACCCTATGCCAGAGCTGGTTTAGACCACTAAGGGAAAGAGACATCACATTAGCAGATGTCTACACATGCACACTTGATAAGGGCATTGAGCCAGTGTCCACTCAGTCTACCCAGGCCTTGGCTGTCCTGGACTCACTTTGTAGACCAAGCTGGCCTCGAACTCACAGCGATCCACCTGCCTCTGCCTCTCGAGTGCTTGGATTAAAGGTGCGTGCCACCACCACCCAGCTAACCTTCCTAAAAGAAAGGTTTGTTTGTTTGTTTGTTTGTGTGTGTATCTGTTTGAATTTATTTATGTGTACCACATGCATGCTGGTGTCCTAGGAGCCCAGAGGGCCTCATATACCCTGGAACTGGAGTTACAGGCAGTTGTGAGCCGCCTGATATGGATGCTGGGAATCAAACCCAGATTGCCTACAAGAGCAGCAAGAGCTCTTAACCACTGAGCCATCTCTCTAGCCCCCAGGGGAATCTTTTATTCCAAGGATTTGTTGGGGCCAAATCCAGAAGCTGAAGGGACCTGAACTGAAGCAGGAAGGTGTAAGCAAACGGAGTTAGAATTGGGGCAGAACCTAGATAGGAAAGACTGTGTGTGTGTGTGTGTGTGTGTGTGTGTGTGTGTGTGTGTGTGTGTATGAATAGGGGTTCAATTGCTATAATTATACACCATGGTCAAAAGCACCTTGGGAACAAAAGGATTTATTTCTTCTTCAAACTCTCAAGTCACCTCCATCACTCAAGGAAGTAGGGACAAGAAGGCATGAACTTGGAGGCAGAAACTGATGTAGAGTCATGGAGGAGTGCTGCTTACGGGCTTGCTGTTCATGGCTTACTCAGTTTATTTTCTTATGCCATCCAGGACCACCTGCCCACTGGTGACACTGCCCACAAAGAGAAGGGCATTAATAAAAAAACAAAAAGGCCAGGTGGTGGTGGCGCACACCTTTAATCCCAGCACTGGGGAGGCAGAGGCAGGCCGATCACTGTGAGTTCAAGGCCAGCCTGGTCTACAAAGTGAGTCCAGGACAGCCAAGGCTACACAGAGAAACCCTGTCTCAGAAAAAACAAAATAATAATAACAACAACAACAATAATAATAATTTTAAAAATGCCCCACCACTTGCCTACAGGCCAATCTTATGGAGGCGTTTTCTCAGTTAAGAATCCCTGTTTTCAGAAATGCCTAGGTTTGCTGTTACATGAAGCCTCTGTTATTTTCATTACATTAGCTGGAAAAGACACTACCTCTGCTGGTGTTTCCTGAGGCATCTTCCCCCTAAACTGGCATCATTAATATATTCGACAAATGTAGCATTACAAAGGTTCTTTACCACAAACCTTGGCAGAGATTGCTTTTTCTTTCTTTCTTTCTTTCTTTCTTTCTTTCTTTCTTTCTTTCTTTCTTTCTTTCTTTTCTTTCTTTCTTTTCTTTCTTTCTTTCTTTCTTTCAAGACAGGGTTTCTCTGTGTAGCCTTGGCTGTCCTAGACTCTGTAGACCAGGCTGGCCTCGAACTCACAGAGATGCTTTGCCTTTGCCTCCCGAGTGCTGGGATTACCACCACGCCTGTGTCAATTTTTCTTATACATTCATTCATTTCACTTGTACATTGGCCCTAAGGTGTTGGGGATCCAGCTGTGGACACATGGGCACTGTTCTCATGGAGCTTGCATTCCAGTTAGAAGACACAGAAAACAGGGCCCCACGCAAATAAATACCTTAAATTGTTTCAGGTTCCATTAAGTGCTGTAAGAGTCAGCCAGGTGGGGTGATAATAGGAACTGGGGAGGGTGGGAGCTTTAACAGTGGTTCTCAGTGTGTGGGTCGTGACCCTTTAGGGGAGGGGTTGAATGACCTTTTCACAGTGGTTACCTATGACCATGGGAGAACACATATATTTAAATTATGATTCATAACAGTAGTAAAATTACAGTTATGACTAGTAATGGAAACATTTTGTGGCTGCAGGTCAGCACAACATAAGGAGCTGTAGTAAAGGGTCACAGCATTAGGGAGGCTGAGAACTGCTGCTTTAAAAGGCTAGGTCACAGACCTTCCTCTGCAAGCCTGGGACTGAGATCCAAGAAACCGAGAGGGAGGATGAAGATTCTGGGCAGGAGGTGGCAGGTGCAAAGACCTGGAGGAGGGAGAGAGTTTGTTGTTTTCAAGAAACAGTAAGAGTAAGAAGGTCAATGTGAGCCAGAGGTGGGGGTGGTGTGGTGGCGCACGCCTTTAATCCCAGCACTTGGGAGGCAGAGGCCAGTGGGTCACTGTGAGTTCAAGGCCAGCCTGGTCCACCGAGTGAGTCCAGGACAGCCAAGGCTACACAGAGAAACCCTGTCTTGAAAAAGCACACACACACACACACACACACAAAGAAGTCCACTGTGGGCTCAAGTGGAGTGGCTGTGGATGTGTTTAGATTCTATTCAGCAAACAGAAGGAACTGACTATACAGTTTTAGATGGCTCTGGACAAAGTCTTTTTGTTTATTTTTAAAGACCAAACTGGCTTCAAACTTTTAATTCTCCTGCCTCAGTCTCCAGAGTGCTGGGATTACAGGCATGAGCCAGCACACCTGTCTTTAGAATGCTTTAAAATTTCTAAAACATAGCAGGGCCATCGCGAGCTACATAGCAAGACTCCTATTTCAAAACAAAACTAAACAAGGGGCCATTGTAGCATGTTTGCCTAAGAAACTAGACAAAACACTATTTTGGCTGCTGTGTGGACAACAGACTGGGAAGAAGCAAGATTGAAGGCAGATGGGAGACTGCGAGACTGTTGCAAGGATCTGTGGGCCAAGAGAGTACTGGTTTATCGGGACAGTGGGAAATAGCTGCCTTGGGAAGGACCGAGGAATTCTCGATTCTGCTTTAACCATATGAGCCCCTTGAGCATTGATGCCAGGCAGACACTGGCCCCACCACAGGGGTTGGGGTGAAAAGTGAGCTTTGGGAATCATGTCTAGACTCATTTATATAGCCTCTTCTTTCCTTTACCTAATTTTCCTAGAATAGACTCCCAGAAATAGGATTACTGAGTAAAATGATATGAGCATTTAAAATTCCCCAGAGCATACTGCCAGATTTTCTTTTCAAGGCTGGTATTTACTTAGTGGTAGCAGCCAGTAACCATGCATCCATTCAGTGCTCTATTCAGCCTGACATACTGCCATTCCCTCCACCTCCCACTTCATTTTCACTACTATAATTGGCAAAAAAGGCCAATTGATGAATTGCGTATGTCTTTGCTCATTAGGGAGCAGAGACTGTTCCCCACATGCTTGCCTCCTGATATGATTGTTTCCTGTCTGTTTGTGTCTCGGCTTATTTTTCCTAATGTGTAAGAGTGTTCTCATCAGGGCACAAGGACGTGAATAAGCAGCTCTCGGCCCTCCTCCGCGTTCTGTAAAGCAGGCCATGCTGATTTCCCAGTTTTCTGCAGCCCCCACCCCCGCTGTATCGTCCCCATCTCTCTCTCCGATGGACACATTTCCACCCCGCTACACTGGATCTGAAACTTAGGGTAACTCAGAAATGTTTCCTGAGTCTTAAAAGCCTGTCTGGTTGTGAGCTGGGCATGTGTAGCTTGGTGCTAGAGTGCTTGTCTAGCACGCATGAGGTTCTGCATTTTATCCCCAGCACTACCGGGGGGGGGGGGGGGAGGAAGAGAGACTATTTAATTACATTACACAGCACACATGTATAAACACCATGTACCTTAACCAGATGTCCACTTAATTGGTACACTTATAAAACTAGTTACAAATGAACATTGTGGCCACCACTCAGGAAATAGACATTTGCTTGAGGACCCTTTCATGTGTTTTGTTGAACTCACAAACTTTGGTTTGTTTCAATACTGGGATTATAGATGTATGCTACTATGCTTGCTTGGCTCAGTTTTGAAATTATTTTTTACTTTTCTTCTTTTTTTAAACATATACATTTATATTATTACACATATATACAATAAAATATATATAGCAAGAAGAACCACGACACAATCAGGAATTATATAAATGTTACAGTCTTAGTGTTTTGGCTATTTGTATTTGACAGCCTTGGTGCATCTAAAATACTGAATGTAAATCAATATCTATCATATCTCGTCATTATCAACTTAAAACATCTATCTAGACCTAAAAACATCTTAACCCCTAAACAACTAAGCTTAATTGTAAGACTAAACTATCTGATCTTCAACCCCATCAGAGACTTAAGAAGGAATAAATTGATTACCTGAGTATGCTGGGAGTGCAGGTTAGCAGCTTCCAAAATGAAAAAATGACAGAGACAGTTTGCTGCCTGAACAGTCACCCAAAACTCTGCCTGCATCCAAGCTTGCCTATTTTTAGGCAGAATTCTGTCTGTGGTAGAAACGAGGCCATTTTGCCCAGTGGCTTGTTTGCCATATTTGAAGCCATCTCCGTAAGAAGGTTCTTTGGTGCTCATCATCCTCTTTGAGGTAGGCTGGGTGTTGCCAGGAGTTAACATGTCTCATTGTCAATGAATCTTTAAAATAATGAAAACATCTTTAAATGTCATATTCTATAGGTCTCTGACGCTTGTGAAAACCTTATATAATTATTTTACCTTATCTATCTATAGAATCATATCTATCTGTTAAACCTAGGGTGTATATTTTTGTGATAAAATAGACTAGTAATTGACATAACCATGAGTTGGTCAGCTACTTTTTTTTTTTTGAGCTTTGTCACATTGTGTTTGCCTCAAACTTGCTGTGCTGGTTGAATGAGTAACATCCCCTATAGGTTCAGGTATTTCAACACTTGACTCCCAGTTTGTGGCACTTAAATGGAGATTTAGGTGGGGCATCCTTGCTGGAGAAAGCATGTCATTGGGGATGGGATTGGAGCTTATATAGTCTTGCTCTATTTCCAGGTCACTCTCTCTGGTTCCTGCTCGAGTTTGAAGGTTTGCACTCTCAACTGCCATGCCTGCCTCTTGCCACCATGCTTTCCCACTATGCCAGATTCTTATCCTTCTTGAATTGTAAGCCATCTACTTACACATCTACTTTATAAACAATAACAACAACAACAACAAAAACGGGGTTCCACTCTGTAGTCTAGGCTCACCTCAAATTCCATTACCTCCCCCCCATCCAACCTTTCAAGTTCTGTGATTACAGGAATGTGTCATGGTGCCCAGCTCCATTCTGCTTTTGCTGGCAATTGGACAATTCCGGTTGTTGTGCGCAATGCTGTTAACAGACCGCCTATGCCTTTAGGAACCACATACACATTTTCCCAGGATATACATGTTGGAGTGGAACTGCTGGGTCCTTGAGATGTGAATCCCGTCAGCATTCAACAACTGGAAGGTGCAATGAGGAGGGGGAGGGGTCTGCTCCCTCCCATGTGATGAGGATTATAGGAGGGCAGGATGCCCTAAGGAGAGGCCTACCAGAGAAGTTTCTCAGGAACCTGCCAGCCAGGTAGCTATGAAAGGGACTGAGGGAGGCTTTCTGTTTGGGCCTTTGGAGTTAGTTATCAGGCCGCAGAACTGAGGCTCCAGTGGGCACTGATGAAAAGATGCTGAGAGAGGAAAGGTGACCACAGGAACACAGAGCTAGAGTGGTGACTATGCACTAACAGGAAGGTGGGTTTGTTAGTTCTGGCCCTGGGGATGGCTCAGCTCATGGCAAACACCATGCCTCTCCTCAGCAGGAGCTCGTCACACAGATGCTGAATAAGAGAAGGCAATGGTGGGCAAATGGAATCTGGGCCATCACAGGTGCTTGGTAGATATTAGCATCATTTTATTCCATAACGGATAGATTAGTCACGTGCTGACGTTACATGCCATTCCTTTGGCAAGAATTTGCTAAGGGATATTAGTGGGGCACAGGAAATACCAAGTCTAATGAAGGTTGCAGGCATGTGTTCCCGGATGGTGATCGCAACTTTAAAAAGCCATAAACATAATCAAATGAACCTTAATCGATCTGGAGTGTCGACTGGGTGAGCTCTATGAAAGGGGGTGTCAGAAAATAGGAATTTGTCATTGTGTAGCGTGTAGTATTCTGCAGAGAAAGATGCCTGTGATGAACGTATACTTCGTCACCTGGATCCCTCTCTGCAGCTGTTGGAATGAGAATGCCCCCTCCCTATTAGGCTAATATATTTGAAGGTTTGGTTCCCAGTTTGTGGACTCGTTGGGAAGGACCAGGTGTGGCCCTGTTGGAGAAGATGTGTCACTGGGGGCTGGGGTGGAATCTGAGGTTTCAAGGCCCCAGTGCCTTTGTCTCTCTCTACCCCCTGCTTGTGGATCAGATGGAAGGTCTCAGCTACTGCTCCAGCACCATGTCTGCCTGCCTGCTGCCATGCTCCCCATCGGGATCGTCATGGGGTCACCCTCTGAAACTGTAAGCAAGACCCCAATGAAATGTTTCATTTTTTAAGTTGCTTGCTCGTGGTGTCTCTTCCAAGCAATAGAACAGTAAACAAGATGGCCTCCCAGGAGGACTTGATGTCAGCTTACTGGGAGTGCAGTAGCAAAGGCTTTCTTTAACCACTGGCTCCTTCAGAGCTAGAGAGACATCCAAGGTCATATCCTTGTGTTTCAGAACCAATGTCCTGCTGAAGCAGAGCTATAAGGGTCTGCTCGGTGGCCTAGCACCATGTGTGTTTGTTTAGTAGTGCTGGGAAGGGGACCCAGAGCCTCCTGAGGGCCAGACAAGTACTCTGTCAGTATGCCAACCTGCACTGTGTAGTCCGACAAGTCACTTGAGCTTCAGAGGCCGCCTTAAGCCACCAAGTGAGCTGATCCACTGCTGTGCCTGCTCCCATCTGCCCTTGCCTAATCCTGCTTCCTTTCTTCCCCCACGCACACCTATGGATCCCCGAGGCATTCCCTGGAAATGTGTGAGCAGTGATTAAGTGCCATCTTAGAGGCTGCCTACCAAGAAGTCCACCCTTCATGCAAGGGTCACACATTAAAATGCCAAGTTCTAGGAATGAGATCTTCTGTAAGATTTTGAAACATGCCGAACAACCTTGTACTTCAGACAATGTGAATCCACTCAGGCTGGAGGCTCACTCCTGTTCTGTGTCCAGGAAGTTCTTTTTAAAAAATTTTATTAATTTATTCAGATTCCAACTCAGTTCTTATCTCATTCCTTGTATCCTCCCATTCCTCCCTCCCTCCCGCTTTCCCCCTATTCCCCTCCCCTCCGTCTAAGACTGAGGGGGACCTCCTCCCCCACTATATGGTCATAGGCTATCAAGTCTCATCTTGGTAGCCTACTTATTCTTTCTTTGAGTACTACCAGGCCTCTCCACCAAGGGGAGGTGGTCAAATATGGGGCACCAGAGTTCATGTCAGAGTCAGTCCCTGCTCTCCACATAACTGTGGAGAATGTCCTGTCCATTGGGTAGATCTGAGTAGGGGTTCGATGTTTACTATTGTATTGTCCTTGGTTAGTGCAATAGTCTGAGCAGACCCTCCTGGGCCCTGATTCACCCATCAAGATGCTCTTCTTGCTGGTTTCTAGGACCCTTTGGGTCCTTCTATTTCCCCATCTCCTATATTTCTCTTACCTAGAGTCTCAGTAGGATGTCCTCACATTTATCCCAATGTCCTGGTAAGTAAAGACTTTCGTGGGATGGGCCTTTTGGGCTAGTGCCCAATTATAAGTGAGTGTATACCATGTGAGTCTTTCTGCTTCTGGGTTAACTCACTCATTATGATCATTTCTAGTCCCATCCATTTGTCCACAAATTTCAGGATTTCCTTGTTTTTAATAGCTGAGTAGTATTCCATAGTGTAAATGTACCAAAGTTTCCTTTATCCATTTTTCAACTGAGGGACATTTAGCCTGTTCCCAGGATCTGGCTATTATGAATAAGGCTGCTATGAACATGGTTGAGCATATGTCCTTGTGTGGTGGAGGTCCAGGGGGTTCTTTCTCTTTCCTAATTACTATACCAGGGCTTGCCTTTGGGAAGACTGGTCAGTGAAGGTGAATCCCTAAAAGCATCACTAACTCGTGGTAAAGTAGCCACAGGGGATTCTGAGCCTACCAGAGTGAAACCCAGATGCTGAACTACAAGGCCCTGTTAGGGAAGTGTCTGTCATGAGGCCAGCCTCATATATATATATAACTAAACTCTATAAAATTTTAAAATTATATTTTATTTAGTGCATGTGTGTATGTGTCGGGAACAGAGAAAGTCCTGAATGAGTCAAGTCCTCCAAAATCAAGGTTTCTTGTTTGTTTCTTGCTTTGTGTCCATCCCAGGGCTTAACATGTGCTAGGCAAGCACTCTTGTCAATGATATGCATTGTTGACATGGGCACAGACATCTATGCCAAGGACTCCAAGGCCTCAACCCCACAGCAGTGGAAAAGCCTTTCTAGCAAGCTTTATTGGGACGGCAAAGCTTTCCATAGGAGTCCCAGTATGAGTTTTTATGGATGGTTGATGAGTGTGTGCAAAGACTAGCATCTGCAGCTTCTTCCTTATGGATGTTTAAAGGCCAAGACTGCTTATCAGCAGAGACCTCCTATAAAGACTAGCCAACCCATACCCTTGGGCAGTACATAATAAACTCAAAGGTTTGGGGCTGAGGTAGTAGCAGAGTCCCACCAACTCTAACCTTACTATACTTGTTTTTATGTGTTTGTCCTTTCTTCATTCCCTTGACACCCTTAGTCAGGGTTCCAGGACCCAAGCTACACAGGTCTCAGTTCATTTGTTTGGGGTACACAAGCTACAGGGCACACATAGAGATCACAGATCACTTTGCAAGACTAGGTTCTTTCCCTTCACCATGTGGGTCCTAGGGAGCCATCTGTGAGCCTGGGTGGCATGTCGTTTACACATAGCAGGCAGGCCCTTTTACCATACCTGTCTTGCTGTACCTTCTATCATCAATTTGAACAGCTGCTGTGCTGAGTGTAGCTCTGCCCTCTCCCTTGCCATGTTGGCTTTTTGTAGGTGATTTGTAGTTCTATTGTATCTTTTAGGAAGAACAAATTGGTGGCATCAGGAAATATGAGGTAGCACTGGGCTCTGGAAAGACAGGGATGTGGAGCTGCAAGGGACTCATCCTTAAAAGCCAAAGAACAAATCAATCCCAGTTTTGGGGAGGCAGAGGCAGGTAGTTGGATCTCTGTTAGTTTGAGGCCAGCCTGGTCTACACTGTATGTTCCAAACCAGCCACAACTACATAGTGAGATCATAATCCACCTACCCACCCCTCAAAAAAAGCAAGCAAGCAAGCAAGCAAGAAAGAAAGAAAGAAAAAAAGAAAGAAAGAAAAATACCAAAGAGTAAATTTTCTTTATCTTTTGTTGTTTGAGACAAAGTGGCCTTGAACTTGACACCCTCTTGTCTTAGCCTCCCAAATGATGGGACTTCAGGCCTGTGCCATACCATGCCTACTTTTAAAGCTCATTTTAGATGGGAGTTGACTCATATATAGCTGTTTCCACACAGCTGTATGGTGGGAGTATATTCTCTGAAGGCCAGAAATGACGTGGGTCAGATGTGGTCTGGATGTTTTGCTCTTGGTCAGTCTCTGTAGTCCCCCTTGCTGAGTGGCTTTATCGAGCCAGAAAACAAAGCAGGGAGACAGTGTTGCCCGATTTCTTGTGCTATATACATCTGTAGTGAGAATTTTGTAATTTTGGGTTTTTTTTTTTTGTTTGTTTGATTTTTTTCAAGACAGGGTTTCTCTGTGTAGCCTTGGCTGTCCTGGACTTGCTTTGTAGACCAGGCTGACCTCGAACTCACAGCGATCTGCCTGCCTCTGCCTCCCAAGTGCTGGGGTAATTTCGGTTTTTGAATTATGTTTTTGTTTTAATCCCAGGTGTGGGAATAAGAGGCTGCTTCACAGCAGGTGACTATGACTTGCCTCGTGCTCTAGCAGCAGTGTGATTTTGCCAGCTTCAGATAGTTTCTGTGAGTGTGTGACATTTGGAATTCTAGGAATTTTTCAGAAGATCTATAAATTCTAAGGCCCCCCAGAAGCAGGGTGGCTATTGTTTGTTGGCTGGTTGGTGGTTGGATGCTGTTAATTGTTGTTTGCCAAGTAGTCATGCACAAAGAAACAAGTAGAAGAAATTAAATATCCTGATAGTAAAGATCAAACTTGCCCCAAGGAACTCAGTGCTCCTAATCAGCAGGAAGTAGTCTAAGTAACAATAACTCCATCCCCTTTTCCCTCTCTTATCTAGTGTTAGGGGGGTTAAAATGGTGGATAAAGATGGAAGAGAGTAAGGAACCCACAAAGTAGCAATTGACTGCTACCCACATCTATAGCTCATGTAAGCGCTGTGACCAGCTGAACTTGATTCTTTCAGATAGAAGTCTTGGAACACGAATCATCTGCCCAGATACCCTAAGCCTTAGGGCCTAAGGCATGTTTCTGGAAGAAACTGTGGCTCGCATATTTATTAGGGGCTTGTAGGGTTTGTCCGCACCAAATGCAATGTATGTGAGTCCCAGGTGAAGCTGAGGGAAGACTTGAATAAACTTTCTAGCTTATGATTTTAGTAGAACTTAAAAATCACTATTTTGGGTCTGGAATCCTAGCCTAGTGGTGTAGTACTTGCCTAGCATATGTAAAGCCCTGGGATTGATTCGAAGCAAAAAACAAAGTGTCATGAAGAAGAAAATAACAAGAAATCCCAATTTTGGAGGCCATGCAGCTGAGCAATGCATTTAGTCTCTAGCTGCTTTGCTATAGATGATGCCTTAGCCGTGTGCTTATGATAATAATCGCTGCCTGCTTGGCTTTCCCATACAGGAGGGCTGCTTTTGTTGACTCCCTACTTGTGCCAGATGCCCGGTGGGTGGCCCCTTGACATGAGGACACCCAGCCCCTTACCTGCCTCATGAATACATTCTGTCTCACAAAAACATGTCTCCACAGTTGACATGTTGTGAGTCAGGAAAGTGGGTTGCTTCAGTACCATAATTGTAGCTAGTAAAACCAACTCATGCATTGGCCCTGCTCCAGAATTAAGGCATCGGTCCAGTGAAATCAAGGGAGGGAAGCAGGAAATCATTTTTAACAGAAAAAGTTTATTTTAAGACACAAACAGCTCTAGCTCTATAAAGAATACAGTTCAATTGCTGGTAGCAAGCCAGTAAGGAATCTTGGGGGAAAAAAACAAAACAAACAAGAAAAAGAAAGACAAGAAACTACCTTTGTAATATCACCCCACGGAAGACTCCCTTCTAGTTTGTGTTGGAATCCTACAAAGACTGGGTATGTGATCTCTCCTAGTTACTGCTTCTCCTGGAATCGGAATCCAGGATACAGTCCCATCCCTGGGGTGGGCATTGCCCCTGCCTTTCAGTGTAGGGCCATCACTCTGTGCATTCTCATCTGGCTTTTGTCTTCAGGGCATAGTGGGTCCAGGAGCACTGACTGCACCACCAAGGCAGCGCAACCTTGGGCTGTGAGGCAGGGCCGACCCATTCTGAGTCCTCAATCTGCTTTTGAGCCAGGGTATTATTTGGGCTCCTCTTGGGTCCAAGGCACAACCCTCTTTTCCTTCCCTTCCTAATTCTGGAAATCCTAAACAGAAGGCAGAAATGAACCATTTCATGGGTGCTTTGAAAAAGGAAACCCTGAAAGTTGCTTGAATCTGATGTTTGGAAATTTAGATTTCAGGAACTAGGTAGATCCCTGGGCTCAAATGACAGAAATCAAGCTAAAGGGCCTAAGAAGTGGGTCTGTTGCAATTGAAAAGTCACAGCTTATGGCCCAGTGACTAAATCCACATGCAATAAAAGTCCTAGCTCCATGGCTGCTGGCCTGCCAGAAATGATACAGAGGAGTTTCTTTACATGGCTCCATGGGAAAGGAGCCAGCACAAGCCAAGGCAAAGCAGCTCTCCAAAGACAAAAAGGAGTGGTGCCTCAGGACCCCTCTTCTCTGCCACTCCCTTCCTTGACCAGTCTCATGGGATCTGGTCCTGGACCAGAGGACCAATGAGAGCAATGTATGTTGTACATGCTCAAGTGGGATTCGTAGTCAGGTACAGAAAACACCCTCACACAGGTGTATACTTTTGCAGTCACTGGTCTACCCCAGTTTGTACACAGGAAATGTGAGAACTGTGAATCTGAACTCCAATTCTTGACAAGCGTGAGGGCTGGGATGGGAGGGACAGAGGGAGGAGTGAAGAAAACAGGACATGGTATGTTGGATGCCCATTGGTTGGAGGGATGGGATGATGCACTCTAAGGGATGGGGACTCAGGAGGCAGGGGACACTAGCACAAGTACTTCCTGCACCCCATTGGTTTCTTGCTGGGGTTCCATGCTGTCTAGTGACAGGTTACAATTGCACTGGACCGAGCTATGTATATATTCTGGGGTTTCAAACCAACCCGTGGAATCAGGAAGCTGGTAGGCACCCCCCCCCAGGAAATGGTAAACTGAACTGCAATCTTATAGAATATGCTATAATACTTTTGAATTAGAGCACCCTAAACTGGAGATAGGAGTGTGGGATATGACCAGGTACCCCAAGACAGAGAGAGCAAGGATAGGACAAAAGTTCTAAGTTAAGTTTCCGAACAGTTTACATCAATCTTGGGCAAACAAAGACACAAGGAATGGGACAGATCCATAGACAGAATTTAGGTGTTCTATAGCAATATAGAGGGACAGAGAAATACTGCCATATGCATCCCCTCTTCATCTGTTCCTGTCCCAGTGTTGGCAGACTAGTCTGGTGGTATGGAATACACGAGGCAGTTTGTGACAGCCTTTGGTACAAGACTCACTTGTGAAAAACCCTTTTTAAATTATTACATTTATCTATTTGGATATGTGAGCCTGTGTGTTGGCATGTGTGCAGAGGTCAGGGGATAATTTGCCAGAGCTCATTCTCTCCTTTTCCCATGTGGGTTCTCCTCAAACTTAGAGCAGCTCATCAGGCTTGGGGGCAGGCACCATTACACGCTGAGCCATTGTGCCAACCCTCACCAACTTTTCATAGGGGGCCGGTCACATAAATGGTAGTGTGGATCAGAAGTCAGCCTTGCATGGCCTGTGTGCTGACATTGGTTTTCCTATGTTCCAGGGGTTGTAAAACAAGTGAACGAACAAACAACCACATAAAAAAGAATCTGCCACAAACCATATGTGACCCACAAAATCCTAAAACAGTTATTCTCAGGCCCTTTGGAGAAAACGTTTATTGATTTCCTGAAATGATGGGGGGGGGGGAATCCCATCAGTCTCGGGTGAGAGAAGTCTTTGAGGCTGGAAAGGGAGGTCAGAAGAGAGCCAAGAGACATGAGAACCTGGAAGTAACTGAAAATATTGCTCAGTGTGACTAGTAGAACACACAAGGTATATAGTGTCTGCAAGTCCATAGGACAGTGAGGTATGTGTGATTTATGGAAGTAGGCCTGAGATGGCTAAATTAAGAGCACACTAAGGAATACTGGGCAACGAATGCTCTGGAAAAGAGACCACATATATAGATAAGTACTGATTAGGGAACTCTGCTATATTTGATCAGGTTGAGATGGAATTTGAGCCCAGGGATTGGTAAAATAGCAAGTAAAGTGAAGTTTCTAGGATACAATTGAGTAGTTCATAAGCATCTAACAGTCTCAAGATTTCTCAAAAAGATTAGGAAGGTAAGGTTCTAGTAAATTCTAGGAAAGCTAACACTGGTTTGCCCTACCTGAAGTAAACAGCAAGTACAAAAATTCACACTAATAGGTAATTAAAGACTTTAAGGAACAAAAGACAAGAAAAGTCTTGTTTTGTTTTTCCAAAAGAAGCCCCTGGAAGTCTCCCTTACATAGGGAGGCTCTCCTACCAAAGTGAAATTTGTTCTATATAAGTCAATTTTTCCCAGATAGCTTTTAGGAAAAACATTCATTTCACAAAGTAGGGCACAGATAGCAAACATGGAGGGAAATGAGTTTCTAAACTAAAAACCAGATTTTCTTTGGATTAACTAAAGAACGCTTGCGCATGTTCCCTTAAAGCATATACTTTTTTTTTTTTCTCTGAAATACCTGGGAAATTAATGAGTCAGACAAGTAGAAGCCAGTCATGGGTCCTTCATAAATATAGTGCTTTAAATGACAAGACATTCATCCTAGAGGCTGGAGACCTAGAATTGAGGCTGGGCCCTGCCTCAGACTCATTGTGTGACCTTCGGTAAGCCACCTGACCCTTCTGGGCCTTAATTTCCTCTATGAAACAAGGGAGGTTGGTCCCTTTCAGCTCTTACATTCTGTGATTAATAGATAAATATAGAAATAAGAGAAATACAACACTCTAGAAATAAGAAATCCCCCCCAAAGTAAGCCTTGGAGTCAGTAGAAAAAGGTAGCAATGAAAGATAATAAAAAGAATAAAATTTTAACTGCTAGCCAGAGTAAATATATCTCATTTAAAAATTAATGAAAATGTAATTTACAGTTGATCAGGAAACATCAGAACATACATGTTGGTATTTCTTCACCAGCACACACATGGAAGAGGAATGGCTTTGAGGTGACTGGTACAGTGACCACAATGCTTTGTTTGCATGCAGAACATTTTATAAAATTGGACGTAGAAAAATCTCAAGACCACATACGGAATAAATTTCTATAAAGCTTAGCATTACAAAGAGGCTGAGAGGGGTTAACTGGTTGCTCTGGTTCTGAAGTTTGTCTCCCTGTAGGGGGGAGGTCAATACTATCAAATGCCACACTTCTTCCATTAGGCAGAACCTCAAAATCAAATGTGTTTCTTCTGTTAGAGCCCTCCTGGAGACCAGCCACCATGATGAGGACATTTATTGAAGGGCTGGTAATACCAAACATAACTGCCATCATCTTTTTGTTGTTGTTGCTACTATTTAAGAAACACAGACCAGGCCAGATGGGCCTGATTCAATCTGGCAATTGCATATAAACACCAAACAAAGGGGTAGCTGACCAAGAAGATGGTACACCCCTCTTTGCCAGAGACTGATAACTATGACAGTAGGAAAGATTGGTAACCTGTTGGAGAGGCGTGGCTCTGGTGATTTTGGGGGGCTTAAAGGAGTAATCTTTCTTTCTCTCTCCTCCCCCTCTTCTCATATGTTGCTCCTGGTGGTCCCAAGACCACACTTTGAGAACCAGAGGCCTAGATTTGGGCCTGTATTGAACAAAGGTATACACTTATTTCACACACTCTTCATTAGGCAAATTTCTTTTTGCTAATCTTATTAAAGTGCCTCCAACATATGTCTGAAAACCATTCGCCACCATAGTCCTCCATACACTGACTTAAAAAGATTTCAAAATAACTTGACTTGGCTTATTTTGTGTCATTTTAAAATCATCGTACTGTTTGCTGACCTTTGACAAAGGCACTGTTTTGTACCTCTTTTCTACTCTCTTGTCCTTTTAAGTCCTTACTATCTTGGTCACTTATAGCTGAAATACATGCAAAGGCATTGAAGGGACTGGGGGCTGTGGTTTAGATAAGGTCTCATTCTCACACCAAGCCGGAGTCATAGCACACAACAGAGACAGAATGGCGGGAGGGGGAGTGGAGGCCTGTGCTTAGTAAGTGCACCTCCAACCAACTTAATAATCACCACTGGTAATTGGACGACTGACATCAGTTAAGAAATGGATTCAACGGAGTCACCTTGCACAAACAGGACACATTTCACAAACTCCTTAAATCTTTGCATCTTTTACCTAAATGGTAAGTAGTATTAATTCCATTTACACAGACATGTTAATGTACAATATGAATGATTGATCTAGGCCTTCTCAGAGGCTTTTAAGTAGCTTTTTCTCAGAGTCTCTTGGTAGGAAAATAGCACAGGGCTATTATCTAGATAATTGACCATCAGCTACTAACTACAATGATTCTAGGAGAAAACTGGAATTTTTCTCTACTCTGGAGCCAGCTGTCAGGGAGTCTGGTCTTCCCATGGTGAAAAATAACTTGTACGACTAGTTGATGCCTAACATTCTGCACTAACTTTATTCCTTTGGCTTAAGGCTGTTCCCCTGTTCAAATGCAAGCAACCCTCGGGAAAAGGTAGCATTAAGCCTCCCAGTCTCAAAGCGAATGGATCCATCCCTTTCCTGAGAGCATGTTTTTTCTTAGGAGGAGAACAAAGTAGGAGGCACTGAGGAGAATCGGTGTTGGGCCACAAGGACTACGAGGGAGAACGAAGCAGAAAGAACAGACAGGTCACAGGGGCAGACCGCCAGATGACTGTGGAAGGGCTCTGGCCATACTGTTCCTCCTGACTGGGGTGGTAACTTGCCAGCTGGAGCAGGAGGATTTAGAAATGTTTATGATAATAGTTCAGATTCCTTAATGCTTAGGCATACAAAGGCTTCTGGCAAAAAAAAAAAAAAAGAGGGAAAAAAATGGAGAAACAGCAAGCAACCCGCCCCCCAAATCAGACCTACGCTCAGAAGAAGAGCATGTGATACTACTTTACAGAGTGCAAATCACAGGGCCACGTGGCAAGGGTAAGGCACTAACGGGGGGCCTTAAGAGTGGGTGTCTCCCCAGTTGCCTCACCCTACTCTTGGCCCTGGCAAATCAAAGGAAAAGCTTCACCATTGTGCCATAGACTTAGTGAACACAGAGGGAGGAAGCAGCTGACGGCTGTTGGTTGCCTGACTGGTTCTGAGGCGAGGCGAGGCGAGGGGCAGGTGCAATGGGTAGATCTGCTCAGGGAGAGGTACACCGAGACAGGGACTGGATCTGTGTTGTCTAGATAAAGTAGCTATCAGGCAGAATGCTTGTTGGGTGTGGGGTGGGGGGTGGGGGTGGGGAACCTTAACCTTATGGTCATGAAACTAATATGAATGCATTGGCTGCCTGTGGCCTTGACTCCTTTGTGGTTGAGTTGTTGGTACAGGTGCAGTTCATGGCGTTAGGACTGAAGGACAAGTTGGAGGCAGGTGGGAGAGGCCCAGGCAGGCCGGGAATCTAGGCAAAGGGGAGGGAGGAGCCACCCGCAAAGTCAGCCTTTGTACTAAGACTAGCCTGCTTTCCACCAGTCACATTTGAGCGGCAGACATATACCCACCAAGTGCAACGCATTTACTGCATCTTGGCAGTGGTGGTGGGGTGGGTGGAAGGTGTCTCCCCTATCCTTGACTACACCTAGGCTACCCTAACAGAGCCAGTTGCCACTAAGGGTTGGAGTTGGAGGGAAACAAGAGGATAACAACAGCTTGAAAGAGACCACGTGGGGCCAATTTCATTCCCCCCCAACTTACAGTGTATGTTATCTGTAGTGGGTACTCTGGGAGCAACTTCCCTGAGAACCTCTCTGAAGGGTTTTCTCTTCCTCTCTCCCCCAGCCTCACAGGCAGCACACCTTGTGCCCAGGGAACAGAGTTGCTGCTTATGATGTTAAGGACAGGAGAGAGGTTAAGTATTAGAAAGATGCTTGGTGTTGTGGTAATCAATGACTGGTAGATTAAAAAAGAATAATAATAATTAGGACTAGGTCTGCTCCCTGCAAACACTGAATGAACAGCCCCAGTCCTAAATGTTTTCTTTTTTTTTTTTTTGACTGTAAAGTTTCGGCCCCACGCCCTCTGTGCTAACGGGCTTCTGAGGGTCATAGAGATGGAGAGGAGTTCTGAACATCCCAGGCACACACAGAATTTTGCAGAGGAAAGCAAGGCTTCGGGTAACTGAAACAACCTCAAGCGGTCTAAGCGTTCAGCTTTACAATCTTTTGGGGGGACACCTCCAGAGGTAGCAAGGCGAGAGGAGAGGCAAAACCCATGAGAAGGAACAAACAAGACACTTCCCAAACAAAACGAAACAAACAAACAAACAAATTCAGCAAAAGTAGCAAGCCCTATACAGAGTCCCATACACTCACACTTTAGCATTTGACAACTCACAATGGTTGTGAGGAGCAGACACCCAGGGAGACAGCAAGCATGGGCACCCCACTCCGCTTCTTCATCTCCCTCCAGAGGGACGTGCCTCTGTCTTTTGGAATTCTGAATTCAGGCCAGGTATGATACTTCTATATAAACCAACACCGAGACTGAAGTCTGGGTGGCACCATGTAGCCCTGGCTGTCCTAACTATGTAGATCAGGCTGGCCTCAAACTCACAGAAATCTGCCTGCCTCCATCTCCCTGGTGCTGGGATCAAAACGATATACCACATTCCTGCCTGACTCTTGTTTAAATTCAGGCAAAAGTTAATGAAACTTTGTTTAGATCTTCATGTTATAGGCTTTAAACACTTTCCAAAGAACTAGAGTTGCCCCAACTGTCTATTATTATCTAAGCGGCTTCTTTCTACATCTGGGGCATGCTAGTTGCAAGAGAGTCGGTGAGCTTGCTCTATTTTCATTTGTCTAGACTTCAGAACCTGACAAAACCAACTAAGGATCTCTGCCCAGGGCTTCTATGCCAGGGGCCTGTGTCTTCTCAGCACCTAGGGTAGGTTTTTTTTTTCAGCCACGTTGCCTTGTTGGAGTATGGGCAGTTGAGCTAAGAGCTTGTTTTCCATTGGTAAGGCGTATGCCTTTTCACAATGAAGATCTGCTTGGCCCTGGATCTCTTACAGCCTCCCCCAGGAGACTGAGCAAGGACTCTGGTAGGGCACAGGGTGCAGGAGGAAGGGGCCAGGGAACCTTTCTTTTTTTTCTCTCAAAGCATATTACAAGTTCACTTCCTTTTAGCCCCTCGGAACCAGAAGACAATGGACTTCCCAATGCTGGCCAGCAGGTTCTCGGCTCAGTGCTTTGCTGATCTTCTCCGCAGCCCCTCAGAGACCAGGTGCACGGCAATGGGGAACTCTTGCTCTGCTCACCCAATTGAGTTGATAGGAACAGCCAGTGCTTGTTGGCTTTGGAAGGGAAGGGTTAATTGCATTGTTCTGAACTCTTTCAGCGTTCTATTGAGCCTAGCTGCGCTGCTCTCCCCCACATGGCTAGCTGAAAGTTGGCCAAATAGCAGGTACCTAAATGGCAAAAACGTAGCCCTTTTGTATTCTGGGCCATAGCCTTTTTGCTTTTGAGAAGATCTTTTTCAGTCTACAGGTCCTCGAGTTTTGAAACGGAGTCAGATTTCTTTTCAACAAAAACCCAAACAACCACAGAAAGCACACCTGGAATCGAATGACGTGGGGCAAGAGACTCTTCCTTTCTACTCCTGGAGCCTCTGATGATGCCAGTCCTTCACCTAATGACTTCCTGTGATGAACGGTACATGCGAGTGAAATGAGAGTTCTTGGAGTATACCGCATGAGCTGGGCTACCCATGTTGACAGACACTTGAAAGACCTCAAGGCACACATGCAAGTTACCTTGGCTAGATGGGAGTGAACAAATGTTCCATTTGTTTGCTGAGCTTGGTTCAGCCAAAGCCACCCAGTCCCATCTTTTCTAGCTAATGGGGCGGGGGAAGTCCTAGAAGTTTATTAAAACTCATCACCCTGATCTCCGCATAGACAATCAAACTGAAAAAGGCATGAAGTTTTGCAAGAGTCACATTCAGATTTTGCACCACAAAAGCTATCCAATCAACCCCATGCTGAAATTAGTGCACACCTGCAGAACTCGCTCTGGAGGAAAGCCACACTGTGGTCTGAGGAGGCCTCGGTGTCTTTCTGTGCCATTAAGGCCTCCCTGGAAGAGTAGATAATCATCAGAATTGGCACCCTCTGTCCCCAGCCCTGGTTTGGAAGTCCCCAATCTGTTCTCCCACGGTGCCTCTCAGTGACAGGAGCCAATGGACAAAGCAGCTAGGACATTGAAAAGGTGGCACACAGGCTCTCAAATCTGAGGATCTCTTCTTAGCGTACAGCGCTGGAAGATGAGGAGGACCTCGGTGTTCAGTCCCGGCAAGGATGCAAGCATGGAAAAGCGGATGGTCTGAAGCCTATCCCAGTGCCCGGCGAGTTCAGTTGTGTTGTGTTGGCCTCTCTGTTGTCCAGAGTGTGAGTTAACGTCAAAGACATAGATTCTTTTTGTCATTCCTATGGTTGATTCCTTTCTAAAGCCCTCTATCTTCCCCCTTCTCTTCTCAGGTCTAGTAAGTAAGAAGCAGGCTTAGGTACTAGGGTTGTCAGTGGGTTCATAGTCTTTTGAGAACTGTGCAATAATTCTTCGTGCCAGGGGGTTAGTGGTCTTCAGCAGCTCGGCCGCTGAGGGGCGGGTCCTGGGAGTTGCCTTACTTCCCTTCTTCTGGAGCAAGGCCTTGAAATCATCATTTCTGCCAGCATCTAGGCAGGCACTGCCACTTGGCCCTGCGGCAGCAGCAGACTCACTGGTGGGAGAATCAGCTGTGCTCTTCACAGGCGAATGGGAACTGGGTCTGCTTCCTGCGAAGCCCTCCCCAGGCTCTTTCCAGCCCAATAGCTTTCTTTTGGACCTAAATGAGAGAAAGATGGGTTTGAGTGAATCCAGAGGAGTTCAGGGACCAGCAAGCTTGCAACGTTTTGAAGCATTGCCAGAGAGGGAAGTGTTCAGGGACATGCATAAGATAGCCTTGTACTGATGGGCTATTCCTCACCTCTTTAGTCCCCAGGTCCCTTCTCCACATGCTTATCAATGCCCACAACCGGAGGCACTTGCCCTATGCTACAGGTTCAGTCCTTATTCGTTCTGAGATCAAGAACAAACTTCAAATAGTCAAGGCCAATAGCTCAGTGACTGAATGAAGACAGCCAGAGGTTTGGAACTGGTTTGAACTGGTGCTCCACTCCAGTAACCGAGCTCACAGACCCAGGCACCTCATCACCAAGCGCCTGCTTCATGCCTCTATGCCCACCTCTGTTCCCCCTCTGCCTAAGTCCCTGCTCTCATATATTGTCCAGTGCTCCATGTCACTTTGAGATAGAATTCTGTGGTGCAAGGGATTCTGTGAAGGGTTAAATGTCTCTGACTGCAGGCAGAGCTGTGAGGGAGCAGATGGAGACACAATAGGCCAAGCAGTTGCTAGGAGACGAGAGGCCTCTCTCAGCACCTGGTCCTCCCCTCCTCTGCTTCACCCAAAGACATCAGTGAATTTGAGATGTGAGGTTCCACACTGCGCTCACATATGTAGGTACCCCAACTTAAAATCCAGTTGCAATTCTAATGGCTACTCAGAGGCAGCAGTTTTTCTTCAAGTAGAAAAGGGGAAAGCAATTGCAATTACAAAGAAGGAAAATGATCCTGACCTGTGTATCACAGTAAATAAATCTTCAGTTGTGCGGGAAGCCACAAACACGTCATCATCCTCCTCTGCAATCCATTCAGCTGTTTTATCACTGATTAAACTTTTCTCTTCAGTACTTGGTTCCACAGACCTCCCTAGGCATAAGAACCAAAAGCAATGACTTCGACTCTCATAGCTAGGACAAAGCACACTCAGTTTCATTATTTCGCTTGATGTTCAAAACATCTCAGGAGGGACAGCAGAGCAGAGACTTCTGATGTCTCCATTTTCATAAGAGGAACCAGAAGTTCAGAAGGCTAATGGTTTAGTCCCAGGCCTTTCAGTACCCACATGGTGAAGACTGGCCCACAGCCCTGGTCTCAGGCATGATTTTCATTAAAACATGTTGTTTGAGCATGTTCTTGTTTTCTTACTTATTGAGACAAAAATTAGTGCCGGGGATGGAGCTCGGGACCTTGCACACACTAGATAAGCTCTCTAGCACTGAGCTACACCCCCCTTGTTATAAATACATAATTAAAAACCTCAAGATACTGAGAGCAGAGCAAAGCAATTATCCTCACCCAGTGGGGGGCAGGGGATGGGACCTGTTTGAATCCGAGGGAGCCTGTGGAGTCAGACGATGCATATTTGAAAATAACCCGTGGCTTTGACATGCTCACTTGCTTTTGTCACAGTGATTAACTTACACTAAAAGTCTAAATCAGCTTAAAGAAGGTCAGGAGATTTGTGATGCTCAGTATTAAAGTTTCGAAAGGATAAAAACCGCAGTTGAGCCTTGAGGACATTAATAAAAAATAAGCAAGTCACAAATGAGACACCAAATCTATGGTTCCACTCTGTACCCAGAGCAGTAGGGTCCACAGACCTGAAAGCAGAACTGTGGTTCCCGGGGCAGCAGGGGAGGAGGAAAGGCTGTTTCAAGGGTGCAGATCTTCAGTTTTTGCAAGATAAAAGACACTCTGGAGATGGGTTACTACATAGCTAAAGATGGCTAAAAATTAAGCTGGGGATGGTAGTTCACATCTACAACCCCAGCACTTGGGAAGCTGAGGTAGAATTGTGACTTTCAGGGCAACCTAGGTAACACAGTGAAACTCTGCCTCCAAAGAGGAGGCTTGGTTAGTAAGGCAGCTTCCATGTAAGCATGAAGACCTAAGTTCTGACCCCTGGCCCTCATGTAAAAACCAGAAACCATTCCGCAACCCTAGTGATCCAGATCTGGGCGTGTGGAGACAGGTAGATGCCCAGAGCTTGCTGGCCAGCCAGTCTAGCTAATAAATATGCTCTGGGTTCTGTAAGAGACTTTGTCTCCAAAAGGAAGGTAGAGAGAGATAGTAGAAGACACTCAATACAACTGGGGGCCTACCTGCCCCCTGGAAGTGGTCAAAATAGAAGTGTGTCTGTATCTTACAATTACAACAAAAAGCCACAGAAACAACCTCAACCAAAAAGGAGACTCATTAGCTACCCTAGCCTTATGGGAAGAGTTAGAATCAAGCCATCTAAGGAAGACTGTGCCCTTTCTTCTGGGAGACAGTGAGAAAGGGTGCAGGTGGATATCACAGCACATTGCTTCAGAATTCCGCAAGCCTTCCCAGAAACTTGAACTTGGTCTTGTAGAGTACTGTGTCCTGTGCGTTAATCTAAATTTAATGTGGCTAAAGAAAACTACTGTCAAGCCGGGCGTGGTGGTGCACTCCTGTAATCCCAGCACTGGGGAGGCAGGGACAGGTGGATCTCTGTGACTTTGAGACCAGCCTGATCTACAAAGTGAGTCCAGGCCAGCCAGGGCTACACAGAGAAGCCCTGTCTGGAAAAACCAAATAAATAAAGGAGGGAAGGAAGGAAGGAAGGAAGGAAGGAAGGAAGGAAGGAAGAAAAAAAAAATAACTACTGTCTAGTGAGCTGGGCAGGGGCTGTGAGCATGGCTGGGCAGATGGGGTCTGGAAGTCTCAGTATGCCAAGCCTCTGATTTTGTTGTCCTCGTGCCTGAGCCAAGGGTAGATTTCCCAGCCTTCCTTAGCCTTGGAGATCTGTCCTGGGTCAGTCCTGTTTCCTAGGACATTAGGACCAATTCTCGGTTCCCTTTCAGATTTAACTGGAATCCTCTAGATGTGTCTCCTACTGACTTGGTCATACTGGGGCATTTGCTCTGACTCTGAACTCCAGCCTCTCACCTTCATCCCTCCTACAAGTGAAGAAGGGAAAGGCCAAAAGACAGCCCACTAACCTGGAGAGATGGTCTCCTTTTCACTGTCAACGTGAAGAGCCAAAGTCATCCTTTTACCAGGCGACTTGAGGTCATCACCAGTGGAGGGACACTTGGCATCTTCCTCCAGGGTGATGATGGGGCTGAAAGGCAGCCTTGGTTCTGCCATGCAGGCATCCATTTGCGCTACAGGGGAGGTGAGAGGCAGGTAGAGCACGCTGGGCTTTTTTGGTACTGGAGGTGGAATCTTGCTCATCTTTTTCTCAGCTTCTTCTTGGCTCTGGAGGCTGATCCTTTCAGGCAGGGCTCTCACCTTGGGGCCCCCGTCTTCTACACTGGCCTGGGAAGGTTGCTGTGTTCCTGAGAAGAAAGCACCAGAGGAACTGGCAAGAGGTGTGAAGACAAGGGTGGAGGCTGCTGCTGACTCCCCTGGGCTCCTGCCACCAGGGAAGCTGGGTGACTTTGGTTTCCGCAACACTGTGTAGCTGTCCTGGGAGAGCTGCTTCACGTGTGGACCGGAGCTCCTAGGTGTCATAGCCATAGTAGGAGAAGTGAGTGGATACTCTGCAGGGAGAGAGGGCGGCCTGTGGACCAAACTTGGAGGCCTTCGGGCCAGTGGAGGTTTCTCGGCTATGGGAGGTTTCACTTTTCTCTCTGGCAAGGTGAAGACTTCTTCTGTTCCAGGTTCCTCAGTGTAATCGGGGTTCTCCAGGTCATCTTCTGGCTCAGACTTGCTCACTGACCTCAGGCGGACGGAACGGAGGTCTGACTGAGTCACCATAGGCATGATTGGCTGGTTTGGACTAGTTTTCTGTGCCAGTTTGGCTCCAAAATTGGTATCAGAGTGATGGCGGCTCACCTTGGTTTTGCTGCGGATGGAGATACTCATTCCCGAGAGATCCAGGGTGGTTGACGAGGTCAGTGGTAGGTCAAATGATAACCGTGACTTGCAGATTTTCTCCATTGGTGATGTCGGGGGCAGTGAGGACTTCCTTTCTGGTACCACTGGACGGACTCGGGCACCGGTGCTTGGAGGGGGTAAGTGGCCCAGGGTCAAAGACATGGAGACAGTGGGTGTGGGTGTCTCTGACTGGCTGGAGTATCCACTGGAAGGGGACATCAGCCCAGTGGGCCTCCCAGGGGAGGCTACTTCCCTGGCTTCCACCTCAATGGAGAGCTGGGAGGGTGTTGTCGCTCTGGAGGTGGAAGGGGAAGCCAGAGACTCCGAGCTTCCCTGAACTTGAGTGCACTCAATGACTGTGGTGCCAGTGGCAGTGCTGGAGCTGGATAGGGATTGGTAGGTGTCACCAGACTTCCAGTCAGTGAGATACCAGTGGTGAGAGAACTGCGTACCTTCTGGATCTTTGAGCATTGGCACAGCTGGGTGACCTTGAGCATCTGGGTGAGACAAGTGGTGCCCTTGGTGTTCCAAGGAGAGGCAAAGGCTCCTCGGCCTCTGGTCCTTGGGCAGTACCAATTCCCCTTCTGGTGGGAGGACTGGCTCATCTTTGACAAGTGAAACACTTCGCATGGGTGGAGAGGGCTTCTTTTTGGCCTTCTTGAGTGAAATACTTTTGGATCTTTGCCTTCGGTGCCGTGCCTCCTGCTCAGTGCTGAGGGCCGCGATGTTGTCAGTACTGTTACTACCCTCAGAGCTTGTACTGGCATAAGGCAGGATACGGACCTCACTGGCCTTCTGTTCTTCATTATAGTCCACCGAGATGACACCTGAGTCTGTGGGCACAGACAGTGACCGCTCCCGGAACCTGTTCGTCCCACCTGGGCCTGTTTCCAGCCTTGAGGTACCACGGGCAAGAAGGCCAATCTTGGGAGGTCTTTCTGGTATTTGTCTTTGTTGGGTAGGGTGCTCAGAGTAGCTGGGTAGCCCCGTGCATCCTGCTGGGTTATCACGGGTAACGAAGAGAGTAGCCGCCTCCTTAGGGACCAGAGGTGGGAGTGTATTCAGAGAGACCCAAGAATTCCCCGAAGAAGGTTTCCTTCCATTTTCATTGACTTGATTGCCCTGGCTGCTGGCACTTGGAGTCATGTAAGTGAAAGCATCTCCCTTCCAGGAAGCAGAGAACGTTGACTCCGTCGGTCCATTGCAAGAACTGGGGACACTGTATACCACTGCCATGCTCTCCATGCCAGGAGGGTCTGAGCCACTGCGTGCCTGGTGAGCGTCTCCGGGTTCACTGGAAGAGTGTCTCAGTCCTGGTGAGGTGAGACTTGGGAACCGAGCTTCCTGCCCAACAGCAACTCTTCCCTGAACGACGTGTGGGGCTGAGTGGCCAGGCCTGATGTCTGAGGCGGTGGAGTGGGCCAGGCTGCCTGCAGGGCTGTTGCTGTGACCTGGAGGTGGAAAATACATGTTAGTGGTATAGAAAGTGATCCCCCACCAGCTGTTTTGTGACAAGAACATCAACTTTGTGCCAGCAGCATTTGCCAACACCGTTGTCAGAATTCCTTGGTTCTTTTCACAGATGAGGATGCTGGGGGAAGTTGGGTTCTCGCCCATCACCACACAATGAGTCACAGGGGTACCCTTGAATTGGCCATATGGCTGCCAAAGGCTTTCAAGCTTTGGTGGCTCTTTTCAGAGTAGAAGTGTCACATAGGACTACCTCAGGTTTCCCCCGTATTTTCTCCCAGGACTCATGAGACCAGCAGACCTCAGGGTTCATCAGTTCTGAGGTTGGAGCAGAAGTGTCTAAACTAACTAAAAACCACAGCACCATGTGGCTCACAGCCCCAGTGGTGGATCTGGCGTTTGCCAGAATGCTGTATTTCTGGCCTCTGTCACTTTTTGGTTTTTGGTTGTTTGTTTTGGTTTTGGTTTTTTGAGACAGGGTTTCTCTGTGTAGCGTTGGCTGTCCTGGACTCACTTTGTAGACCAGGCTGACCTCGAACTCACAGTGATCTGCCTGCCTGCCTCTGCCTCCCAAGTGCTGGGATTAAAGGCGTGCGCCACCACCGCCCGGCACATCTGTCACTTTTTAACCTTTGAACATAAAAAGACTTACAACACCATTCAGATGTTCAATCTCCAGAAGTTTTCTCATATCCACAGCAATAACTGTTATAACATCACTATTATTATTACTTTACCAATGTAACAATTCATAATAGCCAGCATTTGTTGAATGTTAACTAAATCCCAGGCAGACTACACAAATATCTTTAGTTCCCATAGTGACCGTGTTGGGTCACCACAGATGATGGTTGAGGGGGGTGGTGATGCCTCACTTTTTTCTCTTTGTCTAAATTTGGCATATATGGTAACATTGAATTTTTTTAGACAAGACCTCATTTTATGTAGTTCTTCTCTGGCTTAGAACTCATGGAGACCAAACTGGCCTTAAACTAGAGACAATCCTCTTGCCTCTTCTACTGCATGCTGGGATTAAAGGTGTATACTTCATCCCTAAATTGCATTACATTTGTAACGGAAAACAATCATGCAGTGGATTTATTAGCCTGAGATACCTGCTTTCCATACTCAATTGCTGGTCTTGCCAAGAGCCCTTGGTTACCATTAATGACCACATTGGCTTTCTTAGGATATCCCAAGTCCCTCTCCCTAGAATTATTCCAGTCCCCTGCTGCCAACTGCCACTTGCAGGGCAAGGAGTAGCAGGGAAGTGGGGAAAAGGTTTGAAGGAATCAACTGTATTGGGGTCACCTTGGTCTCGCTGAGAAAAGTTAGAGAATCCAATAATGGTCCGCCTCCGCCTCAGGGTGGACTTGGGGTTCACAGCTGTCTCAGTGTTAAACAGCGAGTGTCGAAAACTTGCATGTCTATCAAACTGCTGCCCTGTAGTCAAAATAAAGACACTTGGGTGCATCCTGGTTTCTGTTTACCGTTCAGTGGAAACTGGCCTGAGACAGAGAGAAGGGATGATGGCAGTAGCAAGGAACATGAGTAGCATCCAGGCAGGGTAGCACTTCTTCCCCTCCCAGTTTGCTCCTGGATACACACACTTGGTTTTACAGGCTACACCTAGTTCAACTGCACTTCTTAGATTTACTGGGAGGAAGCACCATTTTTCAACTCTGGCTCCATACTGAAATAAACTGCGTAGCTTTTGAAACTCCGTGACCTGCGATCTCTGGTGCCCCATATTTGGCCATATCCCCTTGTTGGGGAGGCCCAATGGCACTCGGAGGAAGGATAGCAGACTACCAAGAAAGGACTTGATACCCTAGCATCATATTCAGGGGGAGGAGGTCCCCCTCAGTCACAGTCATAGGGAAGGGGAATGGGGTGAAAGCAGGAGGGAGGGAGGGAGGGAGGGAGGGGAGGATGCAGGGGATGGGATAGCAAATGAGATGTAATATGAATTATTTTATTTTTCAATAAAAATGTGTTAAAAAAAAAAAAAAACAACCAAAAAACTCCGTGACCTGAACTCCAGAACATTCAACTTTCTGGGAGAAGGGGCCTAGGTAGACATTTTTAATGCCTAGGAGTCCTTGCTAGATGCATAGCCAGGGGTGAGCAGGGACTGAGGCTAAATGGTATTTGGTTGTAAGCATAAAGTTTCTCCTCTGCTGCGGGGGTGGGGGCGGTGGAGGAGAACCCTGAGCCTTCTATACTCAAGGCAAATACTCTACCACTGTACTCCTGGGCATTGCGTTTGTGAGCAAAGGACTCGCTTGGTTATCCAGCCTGCACTTGACCTCATCACCCCGCCTCTCCAGAGCACTGCAATTATTAAGTATGTGTCATCATGCCTGGATTGACTGTGATCTTTTCTCAAAGTCTTCACAGGGGCCAGGTGAAGATGGTATCTCCAAGAAGCTGTCCTACTGACCTCAACATTTGGGAAGCAGCCTGATAGTCTATCATATAGCCACTTGGCCACATATAACCACAATGGACAGTTTGTGTCGCCTGAGGCCTATCTAATTCTTTTAAAGTGCTGGGTCAGCCTTGAGTTCTAGACATTTGTTGGGGGCAAAGTCAGGGTGAGATGGTCCATGGGGCTGGACAGGCAGTTCTCCTCCCTGTCTCTCACTTGGTGGCTGCTTGAGCAGACCTTCCCTTCCCAGCCATCCCGCTGCAGCCTCTTCCCAGCAAATAAATGGCTCTGCAGGAGAAACTCAAGAACAGCTTGAAAGGGAGAGAGAGCTGTTTAGACAGAGCCCACCAATGTTGCTTTGTGAGTCTCCCATCACAGTTTTACTTCCTTTGGCAAAATTCCTTAGGCCATGGGCTTTCCCTTGTTACAGTCATATTTAATTTATATTAATCCCTCTCTTTCTCATGATGACTCTAGGGGCAGTGGATGAACCCAAGCCTCATGACTACACAAAGCCAGAGCTGCCCTCATGGCCTTCAACATTTTCCAACATAACAGGGGCCGTGCTAGGTTCCAGGCTTCCTCTGGTCCCTCCATATCATTGAGGTCTGGCTTTCATCCAGCCCCTGCCTGGTTTCCTGGTTTCCTGATACAACTGACCCCTTTCCTTCCAGCCCCTGGAGGAGGAAACAGGAGTTCCATGCGGCCCCAGTCTGGAGACTGAGATAGCATTGTCAACTTGGCAGAGCTTAGAACCACCTGGGAGATAATGCCTTCGGGGGATTCACTTGATTAACTTACATAAGGAAACCCCAACTTAACTGTGGATGGGACCATTCCTTGGTCAGGGGATCCCAGACCCTAGTGATGGAGAAAGGGAACTGAGCATCAACAAGCATCCATTGTCCTCTGCTTCTTGTCTATGGACACAACATGAGCAGCCGCTGTCAAGCTCCAGCTGCTGCCTTTGATGAACCGCACCTTGAGCTGTGAACCAGTATGCACTCTTTTCCTCTTAAGTTGCTTTTGTCAGAGTATCTTATCACAGCAATGGGAAAGGAAGCTAAGACAAATACAAGCATCCCGCCCCCAAGGTCATCCTGGGTCCCTTTTTGGTCTTTCTGTCTTTCTTCTCTGTGCCCTTTGTGTCCCTTGTCACACTCCGATGAAAGCACATGGACTCTGACTTTCCTCTCCTTCTGCCTATTAATCTGTATATTCCAGACCCAGCCTTCACCTACAAGAAATAATGAAAGCACACGGACTCTGATTTCCCTCTCCTTCTATTATCAGTACATTCCAAACTTTGGCTTTCTAATATTATATTTACCTAAAACCAACAAAATTCATGAGCTCAAAGGAATACCCAAGTTCAGAAAACTTTTGGCACATCCTATATTACACGGTGTTCGCTATTACACGGTATCAGTTATAGTGGCAGTGCGGATCAGGGTGAGGAAAGAGTCACAGGCCCCTCTTCAGCAAACCTCCATTCCCTGGGAGTTATGGCCTGGACAGTGCAGGGTGAACCAATAGCAGACAGAGTGGCCCTCCCTCCCCAGCACCCAGTGCATTTGGAGAGGATGTTTGCATGAAGGGAAGCAAACAGGTGGTGCTAAGCAACTCTACCAGAGATGTTGATGGGCACAAGGTCAGACTGCGTGGAGCAGGGCTGAAGCCAGCGCTTCTCCTTTAGGATGGGCAGAGGGAAGGGGCCATTCCAGGCAGTTTGCTTGTTGGCAGGAGACAGGCTCAGGCAGGCCTCCGGGGCCCTCACACCCTGGGTTGTGGTCTCATCCTCGCTCAGCTGCCGCTTTGTAGGCTGTTGGGAGAGAGGGTGATGGAAAGGGTGTGCTTCTGAGTGGTGAGGAGCTGGTGCCCATAGGATGGCTGCTTAGGCAGAATGATTGGAGTCCTCTTGAAGGCAGGAAAGCATGTACAGGCTGCCAGGCTAGGCCCCCACTGTGCAGGACCCTTCCCAGTGGGACCTCGAGGCAGCCCTGCTAGAGAGCAGTGATGAACAGCAGCAGCTTCCAGGGGGTGGGGAATCACATAAGCAGTTCAGGATCCCCTGTCGGTGGGTGCATGCTGGCTCTCCCATGTTGGGGAAGAGGCAACTCACCATCAATACAAACTCCAGACGCTTGGCAGACTGGGGCCTTGGGCTGGGAGTAGGCTCAGGGGCCTCATCAGAAGAGCGGAAGGTCTGCCCCAGAAGTCTGGCCTCTGAATACTGTTCCTCATAGTCTTCTGAAAAACAGCAGAGTGGAGACACACTCTAGGGGGCCTCAGCCAAGTGCCTGGCTCAGGGAGGACCATGAGCTAGCTAGGCTGCTGCACTAAGCTGCCCAACCCGGCTTGCATTGCTTCTTTGCATTATTTTCTGGCCACTGGATTCAGAAACGGAAAAGTGCTTGGTTCCCAGGACCATGAGCGCACAGGAGGAAAGAAAGTCAGTAAATCCAGGCTGGGCTGCTTTGAGGACCATGCCCTTTCTTAGTGGTCCCCCACCTTAAGCACTCAACTGGGAGCCAACACTAGGGATATAGACACCCTTTGCTAAACATTCCATTCTCTGAGGCCTCAGGTGTTCTAAGGAACACTGCACGATGCAAGAAGAGATCCACACTGAGAAGGCCAGTTTGGAACTCTGTCTTGGATTACAAGAACTTTATGTTTTCTTCGAGATAAAGTCTTGCATCTAGCCCAGGCTGGCCTCAGAACTCAAGATCCTCCTGCCTCAGCCTCTTGAGTGCTGGAATTACAGGCGTCTGCCACCATACCTGGCTGCAAGGACTCATACTTGATGTTTTCTAGATCTGGTTCCACTGTGGATGGGGTCAGGCTAGGGAGGCTAAAAGTAAGGAAGTCAAAGGTGGTGGTGGCTAGAAGGCAGTTCACAAACAACACGAGGACATAAGTCCATGGAAGACTGGAAGGGGGCTGACCCAAGCAGTGGCTTAGACGAACCGCATTTAACGTGAGGGCTTGAATCTGGTACTGGGGCTCGCTCTCAGGGCTGATTCTCTGCAGCAGAGCCCCTCCTCTATGCTCAAACTCTCTTCAGAAGCCTTTCCAGGTGCCTTTTCAGTGTCAGGGCAGACACCTAAGGAACACTCCTTCCTTTGGGCTATGGCTCCTGGGCACGCCAGGGAAGTTCTTTTTTGTCAGAAGTAGAATGTGCCTCTCTGAGTTTCTGCGTACTGGTTCTGCACACATTCACTCTTTTCTCCTCCTGCATGGTAGCCCTTCCTTGCTGGACACAGGGTTCGTGGCTATCTCTCAGCATCTTGCTTCTCTGAGATTACCTCTGCCCTTTGCCGAGAGTTAGGGGTTTCAGCTGCATCTCAGTTGGGAGGCCCAACTGCACTGGAGTTAATGTTTGCTGGCACGGAGAAATAAGAACTGATAAGGCCCTTTGTACATTTAGTTTCCATTAGGCACCTCATGGGGGATCCAGCTCTGTGTCCAGTGTTTCTGAAAAATCTTGAGTAGTAAGAGAAATGCAAAGGTAGCAAGAGATGGCTGTGTGTGTGTGTGTGTGTGTGTGTGTGCTGTGTATATGGTGCTGAACATAGAGTCTGGGGCCTTGCACAGGCTACCACTGAGCTACACCTTCAACTTGGGGATGTGATTTCTATGGAGAAGCTCATTGTGCCTGGGAGGTTATTACAACAGCAGAGTGTGTGGAGTCCAGGTTAGGAGACCCTACAGATGTCCCCCGCCCCTTTTTTTTGGTGCCAGAATTCCAAGTATGAGTGATCAACAGGACAGCTGGAGGTAATGTGGGTCCCCATTGGGGGAATTCTTCCATCCCTCTCTGTGAATTTGTTAGACCCACTAACCCACCTTGGCCTGAATGTTTCCCCCTTATGGACTACTGAATCAAAAAGGGAGGGAGAGAGCAACAGCCCTGGAGACAGAGTCTTAGCATCATCAGTCTGGAAGGTGAAAAGAGAGATGGTCTGGAAGTGTTTTTCTTGCTTGCTTGCTGCTCCCAGGTTCTTCTTTGCCTCCCTCCTGCTGCGTAGCCGCCTCGAGGCAGCCCCCCTCCCTCGCAGTACCTTGCAACAGGCTCTGGAGATTGAGCTGCGCCTCGCGAAGCAGTTCCTCTACACTCGGGGGCCTGCCCGAGGAGAGGAACACGTTCACTGGCTGTCGCCATGACGACCTCGAGTGGGCAGTCGCTGTCGCATTTTCCCGACCTGAGTTAGCTGCAGCTAGGGAAGGAGAGAGTGAGTGAGAGCGCAGCCGCGGGAGCCAGCGGGCTCCCTCCGTTCCCGAAGGCCCGCCCCTGCTGGGGGCGCTTGTAGCTGTGCTTAAAAGGCGAGAGATCGCTGTCCGCAAGATTTTTCCTCGACAGATCCTGCAGCGGTCCCTTCCCTTCTACTCTGCCTGTCTCTGTCCGCGTCACCGTTGCCAGCGCCTGGTCCGTGTCCTGCGCCTACCGCCTCCGGGTCCCGTGCCGCTGCCGGCCCTCTCCGACCCCTGCCACGAGGTAACGGGTCCCGAACGGAGCCCCCGTGGGTGTGGCCGGGGCTCACTTGCACCTTGTAGCCCTGTCACAGCACTTTGGTCTCCTCCTGCGCCCACCTCCGCGTTTCTGCCTCCTCCTGCAGTCCCCATAACTCCCTACCCCCCAACTAGTCACGATGTCAGAGGCGGCGGGAAATCTCAATAGCCTTCTCTTGGCGAATGTGGCCCTGCGAGAGGAGTTAAATGCCCTTCGAGGAGAAAATGCCCATCTGGGCCTGCAGCTCGGAAGAGCCTTGGCCGAGGTTAATTCCTTGCGGGGCAATGCCTCGAGCTACATCCACTGGCCGGTGCCAATAGTGCCGGTTCTTGCGGAGGAGAACTTTGAGTTCCTGCTCCATGAGACCGATCCCACTCCGGTGGAGGAAGTGCCTTTCCTGTGCTGGCCTCCTCCACGCACAGATCCTGACTATGTCTCAGATGATCTTTTGATTAATGTGGTCCAGGACTATACCAACCCCGAGGGGTCCACTGACCCTCCTCTGTCACCCAGCCTGTCCCAACCAGAGCTGCACTCTCCTACCTCAAAGGAGCCACCCTTAGAGGTCCTTATGCCACCGCTGGAGAGGCCAGACATAGAACCCTTTTCAGGCGACCCAGTCTACCTGGCTGAATTTCTGATGCAGCTAGAGACCTTCATAGCAGACCACGAAGACCACTTCCCTGGGGATGCGGACCGGGTGGCCTTTCTGATCTCCTTTTTCACAGGCGAGGCAAGAGACTGGGCTATCTCAGTCACCCAGGAAGGAAGCTCATTGTGCGCCAACTTCCCGCGCTTCCTGGATGAACTCCGTAAGAAATTCTGTGGCCCCATCCCCTCACATGTGGCTAAAAAGGCCATCCGCAAGCTCAAGCAGGGAGACTGTACCCTGGGCAGCTATGCAGATGCTTTTCAGTTCTTGGCCCAGTTCTTGGCTTGGGATGACTGTCGCCTCCAAAACCAATTCCTCAAAGGCTTGTCAGAACTTTTCCGAAAGGAACTCTTATGGTCAACTGAAATGGCAGACCTGGATGAGCTGATTCTTGAGTGTGTGGAGATAGAAAGGAAAGTGCGCGTCCCCAAGCCAATCTCACTTCCTGGAGTTCAAAATAGCTTCTGCCCCTTGGATCCGATTCCTAATGAGGATGACAATGAAGGAATAGAGTGCTACAGTGAGGATGAGGGTGAGGGTGAAGAGGCAGGCAGGTACAGGCTGTATTTGAAGGACCCGAGGAAGCACATGACAGCTTTCCCACAAGATCTGAGGGAGGAAGAGGAGGAGATGAGGAAAGAGGAAGAAGAGATGGAGGATGAGGAAGAAGATGAAGATGAAGGCGGGGATGAAGAAGAGGAAGAGGAAGAGGAGGAAGACAAGGAGGAGATGAGGAGGAGTGAGGATGGTGATGACAATACGTATGAGCTTAGGGTCCTGGAACTAGAACAGGAGGAAGGGAGGGAGGAGATCCAGTATGAGCATGTGTATGTGCATGACCACATCCATACACGTATGTATACACTTGCTGCCCACCATCACGGCCTACATGGAGAGCTGATGGAGATGGATGAACCTCTCCTTGTTGACACTTCAACCCAGACCATTAGCTCTGCAATAGGCTACCATGCTGAGAATCACTTGGGCGTACCACCTTCCACAATCCATTCTAGCAGACAGAGGAACCAGACTCCAGTCCCACCTCTGGAGGGCCTTCCAGGTACCGATTCTCCCTTCTACAGCTCACCACCACTCACTGGCCATGCAGGTCGCTTGGGGCAACGCCAAATGCGAAGACGTCCCTCCTCGGGGGTGCTGTTCTGCCTCACTCCTAGCCAGGGGAGCCACCGAGCTACTCAAGGCCGAATCCGAGTGTGAATGCTGGGGTGAGTCGGCCATAGGGGAACACACCCTTCTACTGCACCCCTTAACCTTGCTATTGCTGCTGTCTGTGCCCCATCTACTGCCCAGTCCTTAAGAAAGCTCCAGCCCTGGAGACCTCAAAGAAGACCTGCAGAATTCCAGACTGTTTTGTAACAACAACCAGAGAGTGAAATGTGCCCAACCAAGGCCATTTAGGAAAGGAGAGGTCAGTACTGAAGCCCTCTTGCCATGTCCTCAGCTCTGTCCACGTACTAGTTGGAAAGCAAGTCTCTGGGCCTGTTCTTCTACGCGCACTGGTCACCTTTGTCTTTTCCTCTACTTGTCCCCAATCTTTGCCTCTCCTGTGCATCTTTGCCCTGTGTTCTACACCTTTATCCTGACTGGTTCAACAGGACTTTGCCCAGGGCCTCGTGGATCTGCCCCAGTCAGTGATGTAAAGTACAGGCTACCCTAAACTCTTAATGCTGCTGAGGCCACTTATTAGACAATGAATAGGACAACAGCAAGACATATATACTGGCCCTATTTCCAGCAGAAGGGCCTGAAGAGGAGCCTCCAGCCAGTGCAGTGAGAGTATGCAAAAGCACGTGTACAGTGGACGGCTTGATGGAGACTGACTCTCTTTGGCTGAAGGAGGCAAACTGACTTCACTTTGAGCGCTGGGGTTTACCCTTCCCTCAGACTCCTGCACCAGGGCCCTTGAACAGGCTTTGGCCAGTTTCCCCTTGATGTTGCCTAAAGGCATTATGGGTAGAAGGAGGCCCGAGGTGGCAGCAACACCACAACTCAGTGTGACATCCTAAAGAGTGAACCGGGAACAGGGCCTTCTTTTCTTCGGCTAGGCTTTGGGCTGCAGCCTCAGCCAGAGGCCTCTGAGGAGACTGTGCTCAAGATTGTGGGGATGGCCTTGCTGGCCTGCTCTTTAAGCCCCTCTGACTCTAAGGAGTCCTCAGTTCTGAAAGGAGAAACCAGGGCTGGCTCTCCAGAGACTACATTCGTTGTAGCACTGCTGTCTAGGCACCTCTATGGCTGTCACGTGAGGGTCAATCTCTCCCAGGCCTGTTGTTGAACTTCAATTAGCCAGGGTGGCTTAAGGGGTGACTGCCTCCTATATATACTCCAGGGACTTTTTGGGCACAAATTCAGGTGCCCCTAGAAAGAGACCTGTGGTTCACTTTAGGTCCAGAAGATACTGTTTCTGCAGTGAAAACTACACATGTATTCTATCAATGCTGGCCACAACAGGATAACCCAATTCACTGCTGGCCCAGCCTGTCCCTGCATAGTGAACTTCCGGTGTAGCACCTAGCAGCTGGGGACAGTGCAGCCCAAGTATCTGTGGCCAGCAGGAAGAGAACAGGGTCTCTTCCCTGCATGCCTTCCTCACTGGAGTCCGAAGATGAGAGGCCAGCCCTAGAATTTGAATCTAAGGCCAGAAGAAGGAACCTGAGGAACGGGAGTCCTCGACAGAGCCAGTCCTCAGACTGGCTTACGGTGAGACCGCTAGTCATCAGCCAGAGGTAAGGGGCCTGTTTGCTTAGCACTTTTGTCTCTCTTAGCCGGAAGCTCAGTGGAATGGGGTTCCTAGAACCTGTTGCTACCTTTTACAATGGTTTCCACCCCCAAAAGAGAGGAGTTAACACAGAGTCATTGTGGAATATTTGGGAAGCAGAGAACACCACAAGGACAAAATAGGCCCCCTCACAAACATCCAGAATCTCGCCACACAGAAGCAGCATTGGTTTCTTTCTTTCTAGTGGGTTCTCATTGCGTTTTCTCAAAGCTGAGGCCATCCTGCTGGAGGGCCAGCAGCGGGACTGAAGTGGCTGTCATCTGTGTGGCGCAGAGCCATCTCACCGTCCCGAGGTGTTAGACATTTCAGCTGTTTGATTTCCCCGATCCCACCAGGGCAAGAGTAAAGAACCATGTGAAGACTCTGGTTTGTGTCTGTTTTTTTTTTCCAGCTTATTTCCTCAGGCGAGCGTTCCCAAGGGGGGAAAACATTATTCTTCGAAGCTATGGACCCTGTCTGCTGATGTCACCATGCTGGTCATGCTGCCCGTGTGCTTGTGGAGAAGTACAAAGAGCAGGCGGCTTGTACTGCAAATTCCACAGACCGCCTTGGCACAGGCTTTGCCTGGCCCCATGGTGCTTCTTACCCTGAACACTTGATGCTTCAGCCAGGGAGAGAGCACATGGGGACTAAACTGGTTTGTGGGCCTCCGGGGTCAGAGGGGCCTTGAACTTCTGTTGACCTTTCCCCTTCTTTCCCAGATCTTCAATATTTGTTGTGATGTGACAGCTACAGAAACTGTCCCGAAGCTTTGAGTGCCTCCTCGGGGTTGAAAGGGGTAGGGGTGGGGGTGGGGGTGGGGTGGGGTGGGGTGGGTGCATGCAGGGTATGAGGGTAGCCCAAGGATATCCAGAGGCTCCAGAGAAGCAAATGTGTTATTGTTATTACTGTTACTGTTGTATTATTGTGTTGTGAAGAGAAATTGTTCTGTATGCCAAAGCTTTCTCTCCTCAATAAAAAAACTTAAGGGTGTGTAAAGATTGTGTCCGTCTGTGTTACTGAACAAACATAGATGGGCATCTGTGCTACCTCCTTTCCCAGGCACTTTAACTGATCTGTGCTAGCCTGAAGCCTTGAAATCCTTTAGGGGGGAAAAAGGTCCAGCAATGATATGCAGTTCTTGGAAGGAAGGAGTAAAGACAGGCAGGGTGGAGAGGGAGGGCCCTTCTACTTTGGGACACTAGATGGTGCTATGGGACTCCAGTGAACTAGCTGGAACCAAATTCCCAGAGCAGGCCAAGGGGGGCCAGCAAGACTTCCCTGCTTCTTTCTAGCAGACTGCAGAGTCCGGAAAAACTGCACCCCATTCTGGGACTTGCTTAGCTTTCTCAGGCATGAGTTAAAACACGTTTTTCGCTATTGAATCCCTGCTACTTGTGAGTGCTGGGCTAGGCATTGAGGCTCTGCCATTATCCTACATCCTGATAAGCACCCTGGGCAGCAGGTTATTTATTGGTCTCACCCTCTTCAAGGTAAGGCTACAGGCTTAGAAGCCACTGCCCTACAGGGTGACCGTGAGCAGCTTCTTTAAGGCCCTGTAGTTGTTGGTAGGCAGCTCCTGGGGCAGCTCTTCTCTGCCCCGAGACTCCTCTGGGCCTACTGTCTAACAAGGCAAGCCTGTCTCCTGATTCTGCCCTGTTCTGCCTCCTCACAGGATTCCAGGGGAGAGACAGTCCTAGTTACAGAAACATGTTTGCCCTTGACCCCTTGAGAGGAAGAAAGGGAGGAGAAAGAACCATTTCACCCAACACTGCTGCAATCCAGGCAGGCAGGCAGGCAGGCAGGCAGGCAATGCTGTCTCTTTTCAGAACAGAGGAAGCCAAATCTCAGGAATCGTAGTTCTGATGGAGGCCTCTGCGTCAAGTGGACTGTATCTGGGGGCTCTGAGGGTAGCATCCAGGTGGTGGTCTGTTCTGTAGAGAAAGCCAGCAAGGCTGACCCAGAGGCAGTGCTGAACCCGTGGCTGATGTCCATCCTGGGTAAGGACGGGGCTATACAGGCTGTGAGCTGTCCCAGTGAGTACTGGGACTCCTTCTTGGGCCTTAGGGAGTCCAACAGGATACCCATTAGCCTAGAGATTTCTCATGATGTTGCAGGCAGGGGCAATTTGGGGTCAGTTTGTATAAAGACTAATGAGAGCAGGTGAAGGACAGGAGGAAAAAGGGTCAACTGTGTACCTGTCCTGTGGGCTTCCAGGCCTGCCCTCAACCCCATCCTCTCTCTGGACACACCTTGTTTGCTTGTTTAGACATTAATTCACAGAGCCAGCTCATGGCATGGGATACAGCAGAACAGCAGCAGCAGGCTGGTCCATAACTGGAAAAAAGCAGGTGTATAAATAAGCCTCTGGGTGGAGACCCAGGAGTAGCTGCTGAGGATCCCTGTAGGTGTCAAGATGCTTAGGGGACTAGAGGATGCCAACCTCAAGAATGAAAATGCAACCAGGCTTTAGGAAAAGAAAACACCCCTCCCCATGCCTCACAAAAGCCTGAGTGTGAGAGATATAGCTTGAAGAAGCTGGCAGGCTATAGAAAGATGTCACTGCTTTTCTGGGTTGCTGCTGTCACCCAAAGATAGACAGGCTCCACTTGGAATCCTGGGCACCCAACCTAAAGGAACCTTGAACCTCATGGCAGCCTTTTTGCATGCCAAGAATAAGAAAATGCCAGAATAGAAGAAAGGAAGGAGGAAGGAGTAGAAGGATGAAAAAGATCACCCCAAACCATCTTCCTTTAAATGATCTTTAAGTGAGGAAACTGGGATCTGAAAGTTCACACAGCTGGCTCAAGGTGACCCCAACAGGGTGACATCCAGAATCTGTGCTCCCAGTCTTTACCTACACTGCCCATAGAATCAGTCTCTGGGATTCCTATGTCTGAAAAACTTCCTAGGCAATTTGAATGGCCAGTCTAGCTGTGGGGGACTAAGTAGCTCCAATGACACTCACTGGCCAGTTCCAACCCTTTCCATACAGCTCCCAAAGAGGGCACCAGGCCAGAGGTACAGTTCTAATAAATAGTACAAACTGGAGAAATAGATGCCATAATGATTCCCCGCATATACCACGGTCTGGTGTGAGCTGACCCCTCCCTGACCCCTGCCTCAGATTCTAAGAGGGAAAGTCCCATAGGGTGCGTGTGCAAACATTTGTCTTAGAGAAGTTGGGCCTATCGTTGTGAAGCCTTGGCCCTCTGTGACCAAAATTGGCTTCTGGGGCTCAGGAAGGGATAATGTGGACTCCTGGGGACAACCACCTAAGGAGTGAGGTTGAGACTACTCTAGAAGGCCCTCCAGTTAGCAGGTCCTCCATCTTGCCCAGACTAGGGAAAGCACAGCAGGCCATCTCTCCCCAGGGACCCTGGGCAGAAACACAAAAGCTCAGACTTCTCAAGTTGCCTTGGTAACAGGGGATCTACTTGGAAGAAAACAGCTTCTTAAAGGCTTAAAAGGGTGGCTATTTCCTTTGACAGTGAGCAGGCTCTGACCTGTTCCCTGCACCCCCGTTCCCTTCCTGCCAGTCTCTTACACATGTAGAGTAGGGGCCCCTTACCTCAGCAGCACTCCGAAGGTGAGTAGGGTGGGACTGGGACATGGGGGCCCAGGATGGTAATATGAGAAAGGTTAAAGTGGGAGTGTGAAGAGCTGGCCACGGCTGGGGTGTTGGGGAGGGGGGTGAGGCAGGTTTTATTTTACAGGGCCCACATGTGGCAGAAACAAGGAGGGTCAGTTCCCCTGCAATTCCTGTCTTTCTTTCTACCTACCGCACATAAAGAAAACCTGGTTGGGGTATGGAATAAGCCGCAGTCTAGCCAGTCCAGCCTCTCGATCCTTCAGTCCAGCCTTTCATCATCTCTCCCCTAGACTACTGCTGTGGTTCCTCGCTGGTCTAAGCAGCCTCTAATATCTGCTCCTACTAATCAACCCATTTTCTCTGCATCTGAGGTGAGGTTACCGGGTGTGTGCATGCACACGCGTGCTATAGTGAGAACCTTCTGAAGAGGGAGGGAAGGAAGGGGAGGGGAAAAGGAGTGGGATTCACAAACATTCCTGGCTCCATTCCAGCGGCAATCTGCTTAGCTCCAAGATGACTTCCTATATGAAACCACCTCCACTCCCAAGCAGCCCTGCCTTTTTGAGCTCCCCCTCACCCTGTACTCCTGGCCCCATAGAACCATGTAGCTGGAACTCCACTTAAGAGGAACAAGGGTGTTCTGGGTTGTAACATGAGCACATCGCTACAGTGCCTGTGCACTGTGAGAACGTGGACTTTCCCCGCAGACTATGCTGCATTAGTAGCGCCTTTCGAAGGAGGTCTGGCCCTTTAGACCTGGCTGGTGGTGTGCATGCGAATCTGGGGCGGTCCTCACAAAAAGCTAGAGGGGAGACAATAGGAATTGTAACCATCTAAGCAGGAGAGGGGATATTCTAATGACAGATTCAGGCTCCTCCTTTGTGCTATCAGACTTCTGAAACAATGGAGCCCAAAGAATTAAAAATTTCCCAGGAATCCCATGCCGGCAGTAGGGAAAGGCTGAAGTCACCCAGAGGAGAAACTTGCCTCCCAGGAAGAGGCCTGACAACTTATCAAACCAACTTGCAGGACAGATCAGAGCCCAGACTGTAGTGAGTCAGTGATTCACCTCCACATCTGTAACCCCAAATACCAACTTGGGAGTCACTGGACCTCTTTATCTGTTCCTCATCTCAATGTGGCCACACTGAAAACCACTTTTATCTGGTTTTCATTATTACTTCTCTCTTTAATTGGTGTATTGAGGACAGGAGGCAAAGCCTAGCTTATTCAGATGGCCAGGGAGCTAGTTGCTCCCCCTCTCCCCACAGACAGGGTTTCTCTGTGTAGCCTTGGCTGTTCTGGAGCTCACTCTGTAGATCAGGCTGGCCTCAAACTCACAGAGATCTACCGGTCCTTGTCTCCTGAGTGTTAGGATTGCAGTCGTAAGCCACCACATCTAGCTCAAAGATTTGTTTGTTTAGACCTTGAATTCACATAGATTTGCCTGCCTCTGCTCTAGAGTGCTGGGATTAAAGGCGTGTACCACCATGCCTGGCTCAAAAATGTGGTTTAATGTGCTCTGCCTGCATTACACCTGCAGGCCAGAAGAGGGCACCAGATCTCATTATAGGTGGTTGTGAACCACCATGTGGTGGCTGGGAATTGAACTCAAGACCTCTGGGAGAGCAGCCAGTGCTCTTAACCTCTGAGCCATCTCTCCAGCTCTTCCTGCTCCCTCCTTCTTAGCTGAGATCCTTGGCAATGTCCATTTTCTCTCTGAGGGCAGTGACGTCCTCTCGCTCTGTTGTGAAGAGTGACCTCCACTGGGCTTTAGGTTTATATACTCGCCCTGGACCTCAGCTTCTGCCATTCTTGAGTTGATCACTGTGCTTCTCTGTGTCTTGCTTCCCTTTTTCTAAAACTGGAGGCCAGAAGAGAACGCATTAATGCGCTCATTGGTATGTTCTATCGTCTTTGATAGGTGATAATAGCCCAGACCTAGTTAGCCGGACTGACCGTGAGTCAAGCCCAGATGCTCTACGTTTAGTAATCACCGCAACACTCCTATGAGTAGCGCTAGCAGTCCAGCTTTAGTGGATTAAGACACATAGCACGGAAGTGAAGCCGACCAATGTCATAGCACCAGCATGCAGACAGGCAAAGTTTTGTGGCTCGAAATGAGGCCCAAGAGAGCTAGGCACACACCCACACCCACACCTGTAACCCCAGCACTGCGGCAGATGGATGGCAAGTTCCAGGCCAGATTTGGCTACCTAGTAAGACCCTGTCTCAAGAAGAACAAAACAATGACACACAACCAGGACCCAGGCATGGTAGCTCATCATGCCTTTAAGTCAAGCACCTGATAAACTGAGGCTTTCCAGTTTAAGGCCGGCCTTGGCTACATACTGAGACACCTCACCCCCCAACTCCCCCCCGAAAAAGATCTCAGCAAACAAACAAAAGTACACCAACACCAAAACAAAACAACAAAACTAGGCTCAAGAAGCAGAACTAGTCTAAGATCTCAGGCAGAGTCTTAATCTTTGGCAAATCACGTGTGAACTCCTCCGTCAGTTTGGGAAACCCAGATTCTTTCTTATAATAACATTTTTTGGAGATACAGTATTCCTTGCCTTACATGCATAAAATATATAGCATGACAAAGGAGATCAAGCATATGAAACTGTCATAATTTTTAAAAAATCATTTTGTGGTCCGGTTCTATCCCTAATAACAAATTAAATCACAAGGCCTAATGGCAAATCTAGAGATTAGAGTCTGGTGGTTTCTGAAATTTAACAACTGTAACACTATACAAAACTAGCTGTGATTTTTCTTGGTGAGAAAGTCCCGATACAGCTAATATCATTGTGATTTGTGGCCTCCACTCATACTTCGAGGAAATGTTAAAATTCTGTTCATGGTTAGTGGGGGAAAAGATCAAATCATTTTTCTACCCCAGTTCTTAGATCTTCTAAGTTCTAGCCGTAGACCTGTTGGTGATCCAGGGAGTTCCATCCAATTAAGGAGCCTTGCCAGAGGGCATCAGAGAAAAGACAATGGCTGCCCTGTCAGCTGTGAGGACAAGCTGTGGGCTGGCAGAGGGACAAGTGTGTGGTTTCTCTTTCAAGAACTGTTTACAGAAATCATGAAGTCTGGCAGCTCCCTCTTCCTCTTGGTCCTGAGTCAGCAGCCTGGGGTGGGGCTGATGCTGTCCCAGTTGGTTTGGGTTTCTTGTTCATTGCACACCCAGCCCAGAGAGTTGACTCTCTCCTTCATTTTCTCACCAAGGAGATGTCGGTGGGGTTTTGCTGTTTTAAAATTGAGACCTACTTGCAGGAGAAACAGATGTCTCCTTAGGAGTCTGGAAACAATCGCAAAGTAGACATGTTATTGACTCTAACATATTTTCTGAGCTAATGAATGCTTTATCACAGGACCTGGGGCAGGCTTGGGGCATGCAGAGAAAAGGGGAGAACCTCCCAACTGGGTTAGTCACCCTAGATCATCAGGCAGAATCCACCTTAGTCTCATATCTCAAATGCCTCTGCCTGCCTTTCTGAGTGTCTCACTTGTCACCTGAGTCCCTGCCAACCAGGACAGCACAGCACTGGGCACTATGACCATAGAGACATATGGTCACAATGGTAGGAGGCCTTCCTTGCCTCTGCTCCCATTCAGGACACAACATAGACAGTGCTCTGTAAGATCAAGCCCCAAGGCTAGCCACAATGGTTTGCTTGAGGGGCCCTGCTGGTCAGAACCTGATGCCTTCGGCGCTGTTCCAGGCGCTCATACTTACTCAGAAATGAGCAGCTTTGGCTGAGGGCCATGTACTAAAAAGCCGCAGCTTAATTCCCACAGTGAGAGGTAGGGCTGTGATGGCCCTCTGCACCACAGTCACTGGGTACTAAAGACACTGCTTTAGAATAAGTCTGCCTCAGTCAGCACAGGGAACAGAAAAGAATGCTTTGGGCCTCAGGCTGAAAGCTACACATGCAGGAAGGAGAAGACTTACTTTCTTGCCTGTAAAAGGGCATGCATATGGCATTCTTAGATGCCCAAACGCCGGCGGAAGGTACCCAAATGGGATTTCAAAAGAACTTCAGCTAGACTAACCAAGAATAAGACACAGAAGGCTCTCAATGACTAAACCTCAGAAGTAAACATGGAAACACTATAATTGACCTTATAGAAACAAGAGAAGTAGAAGGGAAGATGCCGTGAACAATTGTGTACCCAAAAGACAGCCTAGATGAAATGACTAAATTCCTGGAAAGTCACAAACTCTCAAAAGTGACTCAAGATGAGGCCAGCGAGATGGCCCGGCAGATACAAGTGTTCGCTGTGCAAACCTGATGGCCCGAGCTCTATCTCCATGGTAAAAGGAGAAGAGACTAGACTCTAGAAAGGTGCTCCCTGACCTCCACACATGGTGGTGGCTCCAATAAGAATGGCCCCCACAAGCTCAGTCACCAGGAAGTGGAACTGTTTGAGAGATTTTGGAGGTGTGATCCTATAGGAGGAAGCATGTCACTGGAGATGGCCTTTGAGGTTTCAAAGGCCAATGTCAGGTCCAGGTCTAGTCTGCCTGTCTGTCTGTCTGTTGCTCCCTCTTTCCTTCCCTCCCTCGCTCCCTCCCTCCCTCTCCCCACCCCTCTGGTTGCTTCTGGATCAGCTTGTAAAGCTCTCAGCTACCGCTCCAGAGCCATGCATGCTGCTCCCTGCCATGATAATAATAGACTACGCCTCTAAAAAGGTAAAGTCTCTGATCAAATGCTTTCTTTTATAAGAGCTGTTTTGGTCATGGTGTCTCTTTTTAGCAATAGAACAATAAGATACACATGCTCTGTGGCATGCTCATGCCTGCGCGCGCGTGCGCGCGCTCACACACACACACACACACACACACACACACACACACACACACACACACACCTGAAAAAAAATTTTTAAAGTGACTAAAGAACTAATAGAAAGTTCAAATAATCTTATAATAATTAAGGAGACTAAATTATCTACAAAGGGAAGCCCAGGGGCCTGGGAAGATGGCTTATCAGTTAAGAGCACTTGCTGGTCTTGTAGAGGACCCAGGTTCAGTTCCCAGCACTCATAGGGCAGCTTAGGTCCCGGAAATCTGACTCTCTCTACTGCTTTTCACAAACATTGCATGTATGTGGTTCACAGACTTAGATGCAGGCAAAACATCCATACACATAAAATACGAATGAATAAATCTTTTAAAAAAGAAAAAATATTTAAAAAAATGAATGAACAAATATAATACAATACATACATATGATATGATATTTTTTTTAAAAAAAGGAAAAGGTCAGAAACATGGATTTTCTGCTTAAGTTACCAAGTACTTAAAGAAAACCTAACACCAATTCTTTATACATTCATTCGTTCAAAAGATCAATGACAATGTAACAGTTTTCCATTAGGCCAGTGCTACTCCGACACTATTACAGGTAAAAAAAAAAATGACACAAGTGCAGACCATTATCTCCTATCAATATAAATGTAAAAATTCTCAACAAAACGTTAGCATACCAAATCAAGTAATATGTATAAATAATCATATACTACTACCGGCTAGACTTTATTATAGAAATGCAAGATTGTCTTAACATCTGAAAATCAATGTAATGCATTGTATTAATTCAATCTCCGTTCATGTCAAAAGCATGCAAACAAACTAAGAATCGATAAAAGGCATGTAAAAGAAACAATAACATCACACTTAATGTGTTGAGACACTGAATACATTCCCTCTAAGATCAGAAACAAGAGCAGGGTGTCTACTCTTTACTACTGCCATTCAACATTATACTGGAGTGTGGTGATTTGAATGAGAAATCTCCTCACGGGCTCATATATATGAACATTTGGTCCCCAGTTGGTGATGCTGTTTGGGGGAAGTTATGGAACCTTTTGGAGATGGAGCCTCCCTGGAGGAAAGGCATCACTCATCACTGGGTTTAGGCTTTGAGGGTTTTATGACCTAATCCCACTTCTTATTCCAGCTGTCTGCTTCCCTTCTACAGATGAAATGTGATCTCTCTGCTTCCTGCTTCTGCTTCCATGCCTTCCCTATGAAGATGGATTCTATCCCTCTCAAACCATAAGCTACAATAAATCCTTTTTTCCTTAAGTTCCTTTTGATCATACTATTTTATCACAGCATCAGAAAAGTAACTAATACATAGAGGTTGTAACCAGAATGATTAAATAAAAAATAAATAAAATATGTACAGATTGGAAGGGAAGAAGTAAATTAAATTTCAAAGACATGATCTCATGCATGAAAGATTCTTAGAAATCTATTAGAAATAGTGTGTTTCATATGAATCATAAAAATGTATTATTAAATACTTGCAACAAAAATCTGAAATGAAACCAGGAATGATAAATATTGCAAGCCTATAATCCCAGCTATTCAAAAGGCATCAGCAGAAAGCTATCAAGTTCATGGCTAGCCTAGGCAACTTTGTGAGACCACATTTTCAAACAAAAATTCTAAGAAAAAGAGTTAGGGATGTAGCTTAATGGAAGAGCTCCAGCCTGGCATATACAGTTCATTTGTTATCCAGTGTTGAACACTAATTAAAAACACCCAATTTTATTTGCAATAACATCATAAAAAAAATAAGGCAATGTGGGATAGAGATGACTTAATGGGTAAAATCACTACCCAATGACCTGGCTTCCATGTGTGAAATATAAGTAAAAAGCAGATGTGGCCGGGCCATGGTGGTTCAATGACTTTAATTCCAGTACTCAGAAGGCATTCAGGTTGATCTCTGTAAGTTCAAGGCCAGCCTGGTCTATACAGTGGGTCCCAGGAAAGCCAGGGCCACAAGGAGAAATCCTGTCTTAAAGAACAAACAAACAAGAAAAGCAGATGTGGTGGTGAGCATCTATACTGTCAGTATTCCTCCTATAGAGACACAGGAGGCAGAGCCTGGAGAATCACCTGGAAATCTGTGGGCCAGCTATCCTGGAATTCACTGCTCAGCAACAGAAACAAGAGAAATACTACTTCAACAAAGTGAAAGGAGAGAAGGGACTCCCAAAAGCTGTCCTCTGAACTCCACATGTGTACCACAATATGTATGTACCTACCTACCTACCTACCTACCTACTCTCTGTCTCTGTCTCTCTCACACAAAGTAAACACACACACACACACACACACACACGCACGCACACTTTGTGGGTGTTGTTGAGACAGAGAATCTGGAACCACCTGTTCCAGGTTCTTTATTCTTCTTAAAAATATGTTTATAGTAGGGCATACTGGCACATGTCTTTAATCTTAGCGCTGGGAAATAGGGGAAGCTTAGATCTCTATGAGTTCAAGGCCAGCCTGATCTACAGAGCAAGCTGCAGGCCAGCCAGGGCTACACAGTGAGACCTTGTCTTAAAACACAAAATTCCAAAGAATTTTAATAAAAAGAGGACCAAGAATAGTGTTCAGTGGTTCACTTTATCAGTATTTCTAAGACCCTAGGTTCAATCTGAAGTACCAACACCTCCTCTCCAAAAAGAATTAAGCACACAGGAACACATATAACAAAAGCAGTGCAAAGTTTGTATACTGGAAGCTACAGGATGAAAAAGTTTACTATGAGAGCAAGAAGAAAGACATTCCATGTTTATGGATCAGAATACTTAATATTACTAAAATACTACCTATATTGGTATAGAGATGCAACACAATTCTTATTAACACTTTCAGTTTCTTTGTAGAAATTCACACAGGGACCCTAAAGTCTATATGAGAATTAAGATATTCCAAAACTGCTAAAACAATCTTCAAAAAAAAAAAAAAAGTTGGAGGACTCACTTACTGATTTCAAAACTTTATATAAGCTTTTGATAATTAAGTTGTTAATTATCAAACGCAGTTAAATATATAAAGCAATATAACAGGATTGAGAGTCCAGACACAAGCCTTGCTCATCTACAACTAGCTGACATTTGACAAAGGTGCCAATTCCACTCAAGGGAAACAGTCTTTTCAAAAACTGGTATTGGGGCAACTGGTTAGGTAAATGAAAAAAAAAAAAAAAAAGGAACTGAAATCCATTCTTATGTGCACACAAAAGTAAAGCCAACTATACCAAAGACCTATACATAGCAGCTGAAACTATACAACTTGGGAAACATAGGTATAAGTCTTTGAGACCCTGGATTAGATGGGTTCTTAGATATGACAATAGTAGAAAAATACATACAAACTGGACTTCAATGAAATGGAAAACATTTTGTCACAAATAATTCCAGATGGAAAGTGAAAAGACATCCTAGAGAATCAGAGAGCATATTTGCAAGTTATGTATATGATAAGAGACTTGCACCTAATGTTTAAGCATCTCATAAATCAATGAGGTAAATAGTCTGGATCAAATATTGGCAGGGGAGCTTAGAACATATCTCTCCAATGAAGATATATAAATAGCCAACAAATACACAAAAAGATGTTCAATACACAATTAATCATCAGGGAAACAGAAATAAAAAAAACTACTTCACATCCACTAAGATAGTAATAATAATAATAATAATAATAATAATAATAATAATAATAATAATAATACTGCTGTTTAAATGTAGAGAAAGTAGTCCCTTCATACACTGCTGATGAATCCACTTTGGAAAACAGCCTTGCAATCTCCAAAGATGTCAAACACGATTTTGCTACTAGGAATATACCCAACAGAAATGAAAATGTATGCCCATATAAAATGTAAACATGAGTGTTTACAGCTGAACTATTTACCCTAGCCTCAAAGCGGACCAATCCAAATGTTCATCAACTGGCAAGTACATAAACCAGCGAATTATACAAAGAAGCAGAAGTACTGATACATTCTCCAGTATGGACAGAGCTTGAAAATATCCAGCTGTGTGAAAGAAGCTGGCTGCCAAAGGTCGCATAGTGAATGATCCCATTTCATGGCATCCAGAACAGGTAAATTCATACAGTCAGAAAGTATATCAATGCTTGCCTAAGGCCGGAGAGAGGCTTGGGAGGAAATGGTGAGTGGCTGATAATAGGCATATTAGGGTGATGCTCTAAAATTGATAAGGGTGATGGCTGCATACTCCCTGAAGTTCCTTTAGTGCAGTATAAGCCCACTGCATTGCACAACTGGAAGCAGGTGGATTTTATGGTGAGTTCACGCTTTGTCGCAATAAACCTATTCTGAAACAAAACAAACAAGCAAAACCCACAACCGAACAAGCCTTACAAAGCAGAAATGTGCTGAAACATCAAGACAAGATGGGAAAATATGACAAACTGCAACAATCCCGGTGCATCTCAGTAAAGCCCAGGGAGTGACCATATATTAATAGGCATTGGCCCCATCAAGGATTAAAGCACTTATTGGGATGCAAAGAAATATTCTTTAGAGGCAGCACCATACTAAACTCTTACTAGTGTCTATATTCTGGGGACCATAATTTAAAAGGGACAGGTAGAGCTGGAAGTAGCATATGTGGTTGTAGCTTCAAGCTCGGCCCCGCCCCGCCCCCACCCCCACCCATACATTCTTCCTACAATCACCTGAGCTGGATCTTGGCCCTACAATCAGCTCTCTCTGCCCCATATCAGATTTCGCAGTCCAATCAGGATGCTGGAACTTAGGGGAATGGAGATGGCAGTGAGAGGAGTCCACTGACTAGCTGGATACCTCTGAAAATTAAAATCTACTTGGGCTATCATCGGGTGTTTCCGACATTGCCGCAGCAATCAGTGAACTTGCACAGCTTCTAAGACCTGCCTGCATCTTTAACGGACGCTCTCCCTCTCTGCTATGTCCACCTTTTAGTCTCAAAGCCATTCCCCCCCACCCCCCCGCTGACCTCCCTGGCCCAGCCATTTTAAATACTGTGGTGAAGCTTCCTCTGGTGCAATCAACATTTGTTCATATCTTCCCCCATCTAAACTTACGGAACCTTCAGTTTGCTTCTACAGCAACGTCATCAGCCTCCTGTGCTTAGATGGGGAAGAGATCCATGTATAGCGGTCGTGCCACCCTAGTCTTCAGTAGCCATCTTGACTTCCATTCTGCCCATTGCTTATTCATCAACTATTATGCTTCTCTGCTTCATCAGCGTGTACTCACTAGATTCTAAAGATATATTATCTCTAACCATATTTCAAAAGTTTGCAACCGTAGGAAAGAAATCATTCATAAGTTCACCTTAGCCATTTACACACACACACACACACACACACACACACACACACACACACACACTCATACACATATACCACCACAGTAATGATAGAATTTTATTTAGCAAATCAAGGGACTTTTGATCCATTTAAAAACCACTGCCATGCTGAAGGAATATATATATATCCTGTGAGGCAAATGCTATTATTTTTTAAGATTTATTTATTATGTATGCAATGCTCTGCCTGCGTGTAAACCTGCAGGCCAGAAGAGGGCACCAGATCACATTATAGATGGTTGTGAGCCACCATGTGGTTGCTGGGAATTGAACTTGGGACCTTAGGAAGAGCAGCCAGTGCTCTTAACCTCTGAGCCATCTCTCCAGCCCCGCAGATGCTATTATTTCCCTCATGTTACCGATGAAGAAACTGAGACACTGAGAGGTCACAGAGCCTGTTCAAGATCAAACAGATATAACCCAGGATTCTTGGTACCAGAGTTGGTGTTCAGAACTCTTTGGGGTAAGTAAAACCACAGAATATTTAGCACCACTTTCAGATATTCCAGTTGAGGAATGGAACCCAGAAATCTGCATGCCTAACAGGTTCCTGAGGGACGCTGATGGTCTTGGTGCAAGGACTATGCTTTGATAAGCACTGCCTTACCCTATGCTGCCTTTGACAATAACACATAGCTCAGGGACACCTGGAACCCAAACAGGAGTGGCCAGGAAGGTGGCCTGACTTGCCACCCACCCTCTTCTCTCATTCCCTCATCCTTGCAGGAGACCCATATCACAAGGAAGCCATCTTATTCGTGGCAGCCTCCGACACAATTAGCTAAATGTGATCCCGTCCATTAAAGGGATTGATAAATCAGTCCCTGGCTGTGAGGCTGCTCCAACTGCTGCTGAATTAATGCCCGTGCTGTCACTTGCCTGGTGCCTGCAGCCAATTGATCTCACAGGCTAATAAGATTAACTCAAGATTAACTCAGCTGGACTGCCTACAACCTCCTCTGTCCCCCAAACTTGAGAAAATTCAGGCTTGTTCATGGTGTTAAAAAAAAAAAAAAAGCTGTCATTACAAAAGGAACAGACTTATAGGAAAGTAAGGGCTTCACTAAGATCAGCTCAGGTTTCTACTGACTGAACCCAGAGCAGCAAACATTGATTGTGAACATGGGCAACCAACAGGCTCAGTGTTAACAAGGGGGAAGATTTGTCCATTTGACCAAGAAACAAATAGTTAGGAAGTTTGGGCAGTTATGTTCTAAGAGAGAGAGAGAAGAGAGAAGAGAGAGGAGACAGAGACAGAGAGGCAGAGACAGAGAGACCGAAACAGAGAATGGCACCTTGGAGTTGGACATATCTAGTTTTGAGAAGGCCTCTACCTAACCTAGGTGTGTGAACTCCTTGACCTTAGGCTTCCTCATTAATAAACTTCCAGAGATGTTAAAGGGTTATAGGGCCCAAAGCAGTGCCTTGATCCTGGGAAGCACCTAAACTAAGGACCCGCCCACACAGACCTGCAAAGACTGTTCATTGCCCAAGGACAGTGAGTCTGCACAGAGGCCAGTGCCTAGAGTGGAGATGCAGTCAGGACTCACTGCAGTTAAACAATGGTTTTTTTTTTCCTCTTTTTTTGAAATCCCTTCAGTGTGGTTGCAGCTTAGTAGAAGAAAGCTTGCTGAGTATGTATGTGTGAGGACCTAGGTTCAATTCTGGGCACACATATGTACAAGCAAGAAAGGAAGGAAGGGAAAGAAAGAGCAAAAAGAGGGGGAAAGCAAGCAAGCAAGCAAGCAAGCAAGCAAACTCCTAATATCTACCTTCACGGAGGTGACCTCTGCTAAGTGGCGGGTGCTTTGATGAGCCACCCAGATCTCTGCAGGAATAAATGATTACCCTCCTGATGCTGGAGTTGCCAAAAGAAGGCATTTTATTAGCCAGCCGCTTTGAGGGTTGCTTTATCTAATGTCACACCTCCTTCTCCAGCTGTGACCTCATCTCCAACTTAGAGCGACACAGAGGATCCAGCTCAGCTCCAGAGCCACCCCCCACCCCCTCTGCATTGAGGGAGTGTTGGGGAGGAGGCTTGTTCTGACAGCACTGAGTTTACAGTAGCCCTTTGACACACCCACTTTCCACAGATGAGACTCTCAAGAGCCCCCCCAACACACACACACACACACACACACACACACACACACACACACACACACACACCCCAGCCCTCCTGCACCACTGTCAGTATAGCTGACTCGGCGTGGGGTGAGGCGATCTCTACTACTGACAGACGACACAGCCCACCGTCACCTTCCCACTCCCTTTGCCCGCTAATAGTTTCTAGACAACTTCTCTCTTTAAAATTTTGTCAACTTTTATCTGTCATGCTTTTCTTTTTATTCTCATTTCAAAGACAAGTTTATCACGGTTAGAGATCAAAGCAAATGGACTGAACAAGGAAAATCCTAATGTGACATGAGAGGCCAGCACTGCTGATCCCTTGGGTGTATCTTTCTGGACATTTTCCTCTGTCAAACAAAGATGCGATCATACTGTAAACATTAGTCTGCGTTTGTGTAGCTTCTCCCTTGCTACCATGATAAATATTTATTGCTTAGTTACCTTGTAAGAACCAAGAAGCGAAGGCTCAGGGGCTTGTGGGAGGTCAGAAGGAAGCATCAGATGTGGAAACTGAGGTCCTGGATGAGGAAGGGCTCTCCTGAGGGCCTATACCGGGTGAACACGACAGAGGCTCCTCTCTAGCCACTTGAGAGCCCCCCAAATTACCTTCTGACCTGGCCTGTGTCTTTTCAAATGTCTGAGTTGCCCAACAAGGTTCAAAGCAGGAAAGAAAAGCAGGAAGTGACACGTCTGTAAAAGTGTTGCAAGAAACCGAGGCTGGCTCGCCAGCGTGCCTGGGTCCAGTGCTCCGCCCTCAGCCAGGAATCTGACACTAGGTGGGGAGCTCTCAGAAGGGTCAGAAAGCCGTGGACAAAGTGCTTCTCTCTGTTCCTGCTGTCCCTTCTCTTGCTTGGTCCCTTGTCACTCGCTCTGCCTCCTATCAAAGGAGGCACTGCAGCCCAAAGAAATTCTCTTCTTGAAATTCACTTAGGAATGAGGCTGTGACTTTTTTTTTTTTTTTTTTTTTTTAGTTTTTCAAGACAGGGTTTCTCTGTAGCCTTGGCCATCCTGGACTCACTTTGTAGACCAGGCTGGCCTTGAACTCACAGCGATCCGCCTGCCTCTGCCTCCCGAGTGCTGGGATTAAAGGCGTGCGCCACCACGGCCGGCTGAGGCTGTGTCTTAATTGATACAATCCCAAATGGGAACATGTGCGACAAAAGAAAAAAAAATAGACGAACCGGACTTCATTGAGGTTACAAACTTTTGAGGTTCAAGGTTCGCCGTGGAGAAAACGAAAGGCTTCGCAGTAGCTGGGACTGCATGCAAAAGAGAAGGCACTGGATCAAGGCAGTCAAAACTCTAGCGTGGACGGGGAGGAGGGGCTCATGAGGTTCCATTTAGCTGAGGGGCTACGGGTAATCCAGGCTGCTACCCGAGGGACAGTCAGTTTACTTTAGATGCAGTTCCTGCTAGGCTGCCCACACTCCAGTGGCCAGTCCTACACCCACATCCACACTGGCAGCACTACGTGGACTCAGTGGGTTTAAAAAAGGAACACATTAAGATGGGAGGGGGAAATGGTGGGCAGGGATAGGGGAGGAACTGAAGGGGAAATGGGGGTTGGATTTGAACAAAATGCATTGTATGCATATGTGAACTTCTCAATAGCAAATAAAAAGGAGGAAATCAAAGGGCAACTCAAACAATGAAGAAAATATTTGCCAATCATGTATTTGATACGGAATTCGAATCTAGAGTATTGTATTTTTCTTTTGACAACTCAATAAAAAGGAAGTGCTGGAGAGATGGCTCAGCAATTAAAAGCACTGGCTGCTCTTCCAGAGGACCCAGGTTCAATTCCTAGCACCCACATGGCAGCTCACATCCAGTTCCAGAGGATCCAATCCCCTCTTCTGGCCTCTTCTGACACTGGATCCATGTGGTACAGCTATAGAGGCAGGCAAACCACTCAGAAAACAGCTGGGCATGGTGCTGCCAACTGACATCAGCCTGGGTGTATCCAGGGAGTACCAGGCTGCTCTGGGCTACAAAGTGAAGCTTTGTTTCAAATGACCAACACACATGACAAGAAGCTCAAAGCCACAGGGGAACGCAAACTGAATTACTATGGGACCACTTCTTACCCAGTAGGATGGCCAGCATCAGGAAACAGCTGATACCAATGTTGGTGAGAAAAATGGTGCAGTGACTATGGAAAACAGCTTGGCAATTCCTCAAATGACTAAACAGAGAATTTACACATAGAATCACCATGTAACCTGGCCATCTACGCCAGGCATCTACGCAAAAGATATGAAAACCTATAAAGTGTTTAAAGCAGCATTATGTAGAATAGGCAAAGATAATTAACCTCCTGTGTTGGTGTGAATGAGATGTGCCCCCCACCAGAGTCTCAGGTATTTGAATACTTGGTCCCCAATTGATGACACTGAGAGGTTTATGAGGTGTGGCCTTGCTCGAGGAAATATGTCACAGGAGGCAGAGGTTGAGAGTTTAAAGACGCGTGCCTGCTTTCTCCATTCACCATCATGTACCCTAACCCTCTGGAACTGTAAGCCCAAATAAACTCCCTCTTCTCTAAGTTGCTTTGTTTATAGTGTTTTATCACAGCAATAGAAAAGTAATGGATACACTACCCAAATGTTCATCAAATGTCAATAGAAAAAGTAAAACAGTGGACCGTTATTCAGCCATGAAAAGAACCAAGTGCTGCTCTATGGCATTAACATGTGGGAGCCCTGAAGACGTCATGCTAAGTACCAGAAGTCAGTCGCCAAAGGTCCCACATTGTATGATTCTGTTTATCTAAAGTGTCCAAAATAGACAGAAAATAGATGGGTGATTGTCTTATGGTAGGGATGAATAGAGGGGCTGGTAGAAAGTGACTACTTATGATTGAAATATGTCCTTTTGGGGATGATAAACATCTCGGCCTCAATGTGGTGACAGTTGAGCATACCTGGGAATAATATGCTAAGAACTATTGGATTGTATACTTTAGATAGGCGGGTTCTATGGCAAGTAAACTCTACTTCAAGCTGTTAGTAAAGAGAAAGGCAAAGCACATCCCACTGTTTTCTTATTCCTTCTCACCACAGTATACTAAAATGTAAGTTCTTAACAAGAGCCAGGGTCTGAGTGAGCTGGCCTCCACTCCCTGCCCTGGATCTGGCCTCAATGCTCACTACTCTCTTTGCTTGTATCTTTTTCTCATCACAGAGGCTTTCTTGCTGCTCCTCAAATATGCCAGGCCAATTTCAATGTTAAGACCTTTGCCTCACTATTCACTCTGCCAGATACATCATTTGAGTGAGTTCAGCTATCCCCTCAGAAAGGCTGTCTGTAATGTTTGCTATGGTGGCTCTATCCTAATCACCACTCTAGCCATATCTTCACACTCCTTACCACCACTTAAAGCTTTTCTTCTTTATTGGCCGCCCTATTAGACTCCTTGCCTTCCCCTGAGGCCAGGGCCCTTGTCTATCTTGTTTGCCAGCATAGCCATAGTCTGAGGCACATAATAGATGCTCAGTAAATGCATGTGGGATGAACAAATGCATGCATTCCACTTCAGCCTCCCTAGCTCTGAGAGGAATGGCACCCTCATGCTTAGTCCTGCAATTCTTCCAGCCAGCTTTTCCGAGTTTATGGCTTGACATCCGGTCACACACGCAGCATCCCCACTGCAGACTTGACCATAAATGCTGTTGGTTGCTTGCAAACCTTTGTCCTTTCACTACTAAAGACCCTCCTGAGGGAAGGGGTCATAGTCATCATTTCTGGAACCCCACAGTTTGATCCAGAGGGAGATACCCATGTGATGGCTTTTGTATGCTTGAGTATTCAGTACTGTTTCCTCTATAAGCATGTTTCTCTTTCTGTCCAAATAGTATAGTATTTGGTGTACATAGTGAGTCCCAGTCCAGCTAGAGCTACAAAGTGAGGTTCTGTCTTTAAACAAACAAACAAACAATGAAAAATAGGTATTGCTAATTCTTTCAGGTCTAGCTACCTTCTTCTAATTCGAGCCCAGGGTGGGCATACATCTACCTGAAGGTAAGGGTTCCCAACCCTGCCTAAACTTTAGAACCATCCAGGGACCATCCAAATACCCATTCTGAGCTTCACATTTGACTTATTTGTTCTGAGTCAGGTTCAACACGAACTGATTTTAAAAGCTTTCAAAAGCATTTACTGGGTCTCTACTATATGACAGCTACTGGACAAGGCCTGTGCCTACATTATCTCTAATTCCCACAACACATTTTCATTGTAACAATGAGGCCAAGAGAAACTGTATAAATTGCTCAGGTCACAGTTGGTAAACAATAGACCCACGTTAAAATTCAGATCCCTGTAGCAGTTAATTTCCCAACACATTCTGCAAAGGCATATACAGTTTCAAGATACGCAATTGAAGAGCTGACTGTTAGCCTGACTTAAACATCACCTGATATATATACATTCATGGAAACATTGCCCCACTGAATCATGTAATTTTTATGTTTGTATTTATTGGCTAAAATGCATTTTAAAAGTTCTCTTTGAGGGCTGGAGAGATGGCTCAGAAGTTAAGAGCACTGGCTGTTCCTCCAAAGGTCCTGAGTTCAATTCCCAGCAAAAACATGGTGGCTCACAGCCATCTATAATGTGATCTGATGCCCTCTTCTGGCCTGCAGGTGTACATGCAGGCAGAACACTGTACACATAGTAAATGAATAAATCTTTTTTTTTTTTAAGGCTCTCTTTGAGAATCTTTTAGTCATGGATTTTTAACTATATATATGCATGCGTGTCATTATATATACATATACATATAAATTACAAGTTTAAAATCCATGTGAAAAAATTGATAAGGTTTCAACTTTTCAGAATCATGATGTCAGGGATAAAACCCAGGGGCTTGCATGTGCTGGGCAAGCACTCCAACACCAAACTAAATCCTCAGTTATTTTTAAAAACACTTATTTTTTGAGATAGAGACAGCGCTCACTCTGTAGCCTAGCTAGCCTAGAAGTCTCCATCCTTCTGCCTCAGCCTCCTGAGTGCTGGCATTACAGCCATGTACCACTACACTAGGCTCAGCTAGGATTTCTTTCGCGTTTTAAAAATTACATTTATGGGGCATGAGAGATGGCTCAGAGGTTAAGAGATCTGTCTGCTCTTCAAAAGGTCCTGAGTTCGATTCCCTGCAACCACATAGTGGCTCACAACCATCTGTAATGACATCTGGGGCCCTCTTCTGATGTGTAGGTGTATGTGCAAACAGAACACTGTATAAGTAATACATAAATAAATCTTTTTTTTAAATTACATTTATGGTCAATGTGGTGGCATATACTTTTTCCTAGCACTCAGGAGACAGAAGCAGGCAGGTAGAGCTCTGTGAGCTTGAGGCCAGCCTGGTGTACATAGTGAGTCCCAGTCTAGCTAGAGCTACAAAGTGAGGCCCTGTCTTTAAACAAACAAACAAACAAACAATGAAAAATAGATATTGCTAATTCTTTCAGGTCTAGCTACCTTCTTCTAATTCTAGAAAGTTGGGACACTCACTTTCCTGCTGAGTGGGTGTGTATGTGTGCTAATTTGCATACTGGATTGTTCTGGACACTCCTTCAGTTAGTTCCAGCTTAAATAAATCGGCCTTGGTGTAACCCACTGGCAAGGCCCTACACACAGTGACCTATCCAGATGGGGCAATGGGATCCTAAACTGACCTTCACCCTTATTCCTGGCATGGAGACAAAAGCCAGGGAAACATGGTCACAAATTGTTTCCCACTATTTGGAAAAGCTCCGGTCCCTAAACATTGTACCTAACCTCCATGGCCAAGTTACTTTCCTAATTCTGGTTTCTATAACAACACGACTTAATGAAGGAGTAATTTTTTTTTCTTAAAATAATTTGACCCGTTTCCATATCAACGGGGGTTTATTTTGGTTCTGTGTGCAGCGAGGGCTTGGTAGCCAGCACTTGGCAACACCTTCTGCACCTTGGGAAGGGCTGGAATTTCCAAGGGGCATTTGAGAAGTGGCATAGGGACCCCAGTGGCCAGGTAAGCTGAAGAGGCCACAGCAAGGAGAGCAACAGTTTTGATACCTTAAATGTTTGTTTCTTCTTGGGGGCATTTGTGGTGTAAGGCTAGAAGAAGGGGTTACTGACAAGCCTGTTCACGATCTTTCTGAAGTCTAGGGCTTCCATATCCAAACACCATATTGCTGGGCCTCCCTCAGGGGAGCACAGACCGGAACTGCAGAAAGTGCATTGTTAATTATTCCATCGGTGGCTGGCTATGGGTGGTCAGATTCAGCAAGTGATACTGAGAGGCCAGTTGTGATCAGGCCTGCACAGAGGTCTTGGGCATGCATTCCTCCCAGCCCTTGGGAGTCCCAGTCCAGTATTCAGGGGCTGCTGTTCTACGACACCCGCTTCTCAAAATGTTTTGTGCTTAGGAATCCCCAAGTCCCCAGGGACCTCACGGAAATGCAGGCTGGGATGCAGTAGGCTGGAAGGGGCTCGCAGAGCTTCTGCATTCTGCATGTCCTGCTTTAAGCTGCAAGGAGCTAAGCAAATTAGAAGTTGCAAGAGAAAAACCTTTCCAGGCCAGCAGGAAGCATCTTCTCCTCTATTCCTGGCATCCTCCAGAGGATGCTCAGTCCTGTGGGTTTCAACCACATTTCCCACTGTAGTAGAGCTATTTTTTTTTTCACTTGAGTGGGGAATTCTGTTTTGCTTTCCAAGGTACTTCTGGGGTCTTTAATACACAAAAATGAAAACACAGTACAACCAGCGTGCTTAAACAACTCCAGCTAGTGACCGCCAGAATTGCTTCAGTTCCTTCCTGAGGAAGTTCAGGTCAGTCAACCGACATGGTATGAGAAAGAATGAGTCCAGAGTATTCTCAATTAAGACCCCACTTAATGGGGTTTGAGAGATGGCTCAGCAGTTAAAAGCACTTGCTGCTCTTTCAGAAGACCTAGGTTCTGTTCCCAGCATCCACATGGCAGCTCACAACCATCTATAACTCCAGTTCCAGGGGAATCTGATGCTTTCTTTTGACCCCCTGGGCATCAGGAACACATTTGGTGCACATAAATAGACCCATACACATAAAATAAGTAAATCTGAAAAAAAAAGAACCCTCTTTTTAAAGACCATATTTGAATGCATGCTTTGAAGTGATGTGTTACAGGGGAGGCAGCTTAAGTCCCATCACCTCTCTGCGCTCCATCTACATAACGGAGATCCTCACAGCTAACTCATAGGGATGTTTTTAAACACTAAAATAATATTTGTAAAGGGCCCAAGACATAGTTGGTGCCATGACAATGAGTTAACTCATTTGATGAGTGCTTACAGAATTCCTTCTGTGCACTGGTCACATAGACACTGGCAGATAGAACTGTAAAGATGCAGTTCATACTTAAGCAAAGGAAATACATAGTACAATAAGAAATCAGTCATACAAAAGAGGAAAAAAATAGCATTCCTGGCAAGGGAAATGGCAAATACAAAGGCTCTGGAGTGGGAAAGAATGACTGTACGGGTCAATGTATTTTTGGCGTGTGACTGAGGGAGAGTATAGTTTTTAAAAAAGGACATTGCAGAGGTGAGCAAGAGTCATGTTGCCACAAGGTCTTGTAGACCATCGGTCAAGAACTTAGATTTAATGCCTAGCGTAACCGGAAAGCTACTTGAAGGACTGATTTGGGGGCAGGAATGAGATACAATATGATTCAAACTGGCTGCTTCATGGCCAGTAGTGCTGGCGGCCTATGCTCAGTGTTACTTTCTTCCCTACCTGATTGTAGGGAGGTCCCCTGAACTTGTAGGGCCACCAGCAGACTCAGGGTTTTGGGTGTAGAAGCAGTGTGTGGTGTGCACACGCTACTAGCCTGTTACAATCAGCATAGATTAGTCAATAGGGACCGTGTGTTGGGCAGTTCCTCTGTTCTGCAGCAGACTTCACAGGTTCAAATCCTTGCTCTGCCACTAATTTTAGCTATGAGACCCTGAGAAAATCATATTGACATAATGGATGAGCCTCAGTTTCCTTACCTAGTAAGGATGTACACTAAGGCATAAAGTATTATGTTTTAGCCAAAGGTGTGTGTGTGTGTGTGTGTGTGTGTGTGTGTGTGTGTGTGTGTACCTTCCAGGTAGGTGTGAAAACTGGGTTTCCTTCTGCCTGGTGCCTAAGGAGTATGACAAGAGCCCGCTGGCCAGACAGTTGATAGGTGATCTTTGGTGAGTTAATGGATGGGTAAGGGCTGGCACAGAACCCTGAAAATACAACAGCTAATTTGTGGCTGGGACCAGAGAGAACATTCGTGTGCCAGGTTGCGCAGACTTCCTCTCCTACTTTAAGGAGTCACCAAGACCAGTCAGCGTGCTCTCCTAAATCCCGTTCTCTTCCTTCTGCCATTCCCTGGCACCTTGCCCAACCGAAGCTTTATTACTTCTCACCTAAGTAACTGCAAGAATGTTCTACCTTCCTCCCTCCCATCATATCTTGCTCGTTTGCAGTCCAGCCTGCATGAGGCTCCCATGCCCCTCTTCTAGACCCCACAGATCAGCTCTCCCTTTTGCTGCAAACCACCACAGCCAGAAGCTCCTCATTGCAGCAGTCAAGACCCCCAGATCTGACCTCTACCTTCTCCCAGTCTCACATATGCCTCTTCTACATGCTTAGCACCGTTCTCCCCTCCCTTTGCTCTGGACTGCCTTCCCTTGCCCCACACTCCCTTTTATCTCTAGCAGCAGTCCTTCCAGCCTTTTAGACTCTCTGGTGACGTTTCCCCAACTTCGCCCGACAATGCCTATCACTCCTCCCCAAACTCCCAAAGAGTGTCTCCTTTGGAGAGTGGTGCCTATGGAGGAGGAGGGGACAGACAGCCCCCCCTCGCCCACCATGAGCAAAGTGACAACACAGAGCATCATCACAGCTCTGCAAGTCTAAGGCTCCTGAGCATCTTAGCTGACAGGACTCAGGCAGCCAGTGCTAACGAGAGATGCATGCTAAATGGGGCCTGAGGGGGGACAGCACTCCTCAGTTCTAGCCGATGCTTCCATGACAGCGACATCTTAAAGTTTTAAGAAGTGCATTGGTAGCCTGGTGTGTTGGCTCGAATGTCCAATCTCAGTAGAAGGAATGATATACGCTCAAGGCCAACCTGGGCTACAGAGTGACTCAAAGAAGAAACAAAACCAGTACATTGGCTCAGAAAAGAAACAAAACCAGTACATTGGCTCAGAAAAGAAATAATAAAACCAGTCCATTGGCCACCCAATTATTTTGGTGCTAGGGATCAAATCTAAGATCTTGAACATGTACGTGAGACGTACCTTCTAACACTGAGCTATACTTCTGAGCTGAATGCCCAGACATTCATTTGGGGGGGTGGAATGGAAGGGACTGACTCTCACTATGTAGCCTAGGCTGCCCTTGAACTTGAGATCCTTTGTTTCAGACTCCAAAGTATTTAATACAGGCATATACCCAAAATCCTGGCCCTTAAAGTATTTAAGATCTGTGTAGAATGAGAAATGATTGTCAGGTTACACTTGGCCTTTTAGCCTATCAGTTACCAAATCAGAACACCCCCCACCGTGTGTGTGTGTGTGTGTGTGTGTGTGTGTTTGTGTGTGTGTGTTTGTGTGTGTGTGTGTGTGTGTATCTGTGTCTCTCTGTGTGTGCACACATTGAAGCTTCCTAGAGCTACTCTAAATTTCAAGTGTTGGGAAGAATTTGTGCCTTGTCCGTTGGTATGAGGACATGAAAGTCAAAATCAAAAGCCAACTTTTTTTTTTCTGTCTTTTAAAATGAAGCTCAGCCTCCTTTTCCTTGGTGGCTATAACAATATCAGGTTTCCCAGGCAACCTACAGGCCTTAGAACAGGGCTGTAACCTCAATGTGGTGACACATACACTCTCTCTCTGATATATGGGTCACCCCAGAAGGAAGGAACACAGAGACCACAGACCTGCTTCTGTGCCACTGACTAGCTTAGTTTGGTAAGCTTTTAAGCACAAACTATGCTGAGAATGGCAGAAGCTCCAATCCCTCTAATTTCCTGAACCCATGCTGTGTAGCTTGGCTCTAAATGGGAGGAAATACTGAGGACCCAGAATTACATGTACCAAGGCTCCTTGGTCCTACAGTTCCATCTGGGGCTCACTCCTCAGTGGCCTGTGCAGGGAAGTTGCATTTTCTGACACACTCAAACAGACATTGAGCTGATGCCTGGACCTGGTTCGGAACCAGGGCACACATCCCTAAACTGGCATGGGGCTGATAGGTGGCTCACATTTGAGCCTGTCCCTTTGTCTGCACCCAGAATCTAGACAATACCTTGTTGAAGCAATAAAAGGAAGGTCTAGCTGTCTGGCTTCTGTTGGGACCACAGGCTGGACCGAGGTCTCTCATGAAAGAGTATGAAAGAATTCAACTCTTATCTCTGACTCCTGTCACTGTCACTTACTAAAGGGGACTGGTCTACAAAGTAGTCCCCCTCAAGTTGGACAAAAAGTCGAGTTGGGAAATTTCTGTGCATTCAAGGCCAATCTGAGCTACATAGTAAGCACCAGGCCAGCCAGGGTTACATGGTAAGACCCTTTCTCAAAACAAAACAGAAACAAACAATGCTCCCGATCCCCTCTCCCTTCAAACAGCAATCGGTCACCGGCAAACCTCTGCATACAAATCCGTTTGGAAATGTGGTCCCTGGAGAAACCAAGCCCTTGTCTTAGCCTTTCTCTTACCGCCCTTTTTCTGTTGGTGACTTCAATTACTCCAGAGCTTCTTTGATCAACTCAAATGAAGGATGACTTCCAAATCTTTCGGTTGCCATGGCTGCACTCCCAAGCTGCCCACTTGCATTTCCCAGAGCCTGGGAGACATCTTCACCTGCGTATCTAAGTGTTTAGTTTCAAATTCAACATAGGAAAGGCAGAACTGTCTTTCACTGGCCTGCTTGTCCCCTCAAGTCTCTGGTATTACTGCCGATCCACGCTGGAGAGAGCCTTCAGAATTCATTTGCGGTAACCTCTTGCTCAGAACCCTGCAGAACCCCTTGGCACTTACAGAATACTAGTAGCACTTGCAATCTTTGCATTTGAGGCCAATCCCCATTGGCCCCAATCAACAGCTTTCCTGTTAAGCCTCCTACACAGTTTCTTAATATTTTTAATAATAAAAAAAAACAACTTTATGTATGTGGATGTTTTGAGTGTGTGTGTGTGTGTAGGGGGGGCACACGCGTGCACACCATGCATATGCTTGGTGCTCATAGAGGTCAAAAAGAGGGAGTTGGATGCCCTGGAACTGGAGTTTATTATAGATGGTTCTTAGCTATCATATAAGTGCTGGGAATTGAACCTGGGTCCTCTGGAATAGCATTCAGTATCCTGAGGCATCTCTCCAGGCCCTGCTTTTAATGAAAAAAAAAAAAAACACTGTATGTATGTGTGTGTATCATGTGTGAGCCTGGTTTCTGAGGAGGCCATAAGAGTCCATCAGCTCCTCCTGGAACTGGAGTTACAGACAATTATGAGCCACCATGTGGTTGCTGGGAATCAAAGTAGGTCCTTTGGAAGAGCAGCCAGTGCTCTTAACCTCTGAGTCATCTCTCCAGCTCTGATCTCTTAATATTTTTATGGCTTGGGTTCCTTTGGGAATCTGACAATATCTATAGACCTTTTCTGAGAATGTTTTCACAAGCATAAAATAAAACACATAGGATGGCAAAGGAAGTCAGCTGGATTTAAAGTTAGTGGCAGGCATTCTGTGCTTTATCATTAACACAGTAAGTAACAGGATTTAGCAGTGGCTCTGGTAACTACCATGATTTTGAAGTAGTCATTTGGTGGAACAAATTTTCAAGATATCTGCAGCAGCTTCAGTGACACAGAGACATATCTGTGGTTTCTTTAGAGACAAAGGCTTAGACACCGCTAATGCTACTGTAATGCACTGCTTGGAAAACAGGCTAAATTCCAATTAGAGGTTTGTGGTCATCTGGCTGAACACATCTGTGCTACAGGCGCTCTAACCATAGCTATGATTGGATATTAGTACTTCCTTGAACAAATGGCATGCAGTCTGTTGTCCATCATGGTCAAAGCGCTGCTCTCTGTGTAGCCCTTCCGTCAGAGGCTGCCAGGGCTCAGAGCCCAGAGCAGCACAGTTCACTGTCTGCTTAGTGCAGAGGCCACTTGGGTAGTTTCTGGGATGGGGAAGGTGAGTGGGGTAATCTTCATTGACCTTCTTACTTTCTGGTTCCAGAACTTTCTGGTTCTGAGTGACTTTATTTGCCTCTACTGGCCTAATCAAGAACTCCCCAGATGGGGCTGGAGAGATGGCTCAGTGGTTAAGAACACTGACTGCTCTTCCAAAGGACCCGGTTTCAATTCCCAGCACCCACATGGCAGCGCACACCTGTCTGTAAGTCCAGTTCTAAGAGATCTGACACTTTCATACTAATGCACACAACATAAAAGTAAATAAATTATTTAAAAAAAAAAAAAGAAATCCCCAGAGTTCAATTCCCAGTGCCCACATGGTGCCTTCTGTAACTCCAGTTCCAGAGACTCTGACATCCTCTTCTAGCCTTAGAGGGTACCAGGCATGCATGTGGTGCATGCATACACGCAGGCAGAACACCTATACAGTCTGTAGCCTGGTCTACAGAGTGAGTTTCCAGGAAAGCCAGGCCCACACAGAGAAACCCTGTCTCAAACCCTCCCCCCCCAAAAAAAAGTTTTTTAGAAAAAAAAAAATGCACCAGGTACCAAGTTCCTGGGGTTGTTCATGGTTATGGAACCCTAGTGAAGCATTCATTCTAGGATTCTAAGAGCCCATGAGGCTCTTGGGCTTCCAGGGTGCTTTCCATCCTTCTCTTGCTACTACATATGAAACGTCCTGCAGAGCCCAGGACAGTGATGTACAACGAGGAATCCGAACTGCAATTGTTTGTTTCTCAAGGCCTCTCCCAGTCCCCTCTGGCCTGAAGTGTAGGTCATCTTTACCACTTGCATTGCCACCAAGTCATAGAAGGTAAGAGACCTCTCTCTCCCCGGCTTCACCCACTGGAGTCCAAATGCAAGTTTTGTCAGGACTCCAAAAAATCAAAAGGCTCTACACAGGCCTGATGCTCGCTATTAGGGTGGGCAAGGTTGGCGGCTAGGTCCCTGCTACTTGGAGCCCTTATGGTTCTGCGCCATGGGAGGGAAAGGCTGTCTTTAGCAGCCTCCAGATTGCAACTGGACCCATAGAGGGAACATTCCCACCCCAAGCAAGAGGATGCTTTTAAGAAAAATTGTTCATAGGCAGGAGTTATCAGGAGCTAGCCTCCTGCCCATATCCTGGGCTTTCCATGAGCCAGTCTGATCTTTTAGAAAAATACCTGGTCCTCTCTTTCCCTAGTTCAAATGCCCCAGAGAATGCCCACAATCCTGTGTTGGTGGAGAGGTGGTTTCTGTCACTATGGCCCATAATTCTGATCAAAGAAAGGGTTAGTTAGTTCTTCAAAAGGCAATATTCTGTGACTTTGAAATTGTACCTCTTAAGAATAAGAATACGTACTTAGAACTATTTATTATAGTGTATTCTCTTTTATAAAGTACTTTTTTATATTATATGGAACCACAGAAAAGTACTTTAGGTAATTTCACAGGGTTCAATCTATTCCATGTTCTCATTTGTTTCTTGATGCAACTCTCAGATGTTCTTAGCCCCATTTCACAGAGTGGAGATGAAAAGACTTTCGATTGAGGATATATAGGAGAAAATAGGCTTAAGGCTTGAACTAAGTCCAATGGATAGCAACCCTCCTGCTCTTGAGTCTCAAGGTAGGATGCTCCAGCTTGAAAGGGTTTTGAAGCAATGATGGGAGAGGCAGGGCCACAAGACTATCTCTAAGCCTGCCCTCAAGAGTTCCCAGCTAGTTTTACTTTGGGACCTTTTCTTAGTGGAGGAGATTAGTGGGCACCCAGGTGTCTACATACAATGTTCCAAAGTGACCAGGTGACAAGTTTAAACTTGGGGACCTTGAGAGTGAGGGGTACACCCAAAAACAACATCCAAGTCGTGTGACTCCACGGAAGAATACGTCCATATTCATGGATGCACCCACCCATCTGAGGCGACTACTGGGTAGTTCCCACAGACATGCCAGACTCTCCATGAGCCTTTGTGCTACGGACATTTGGGACAGAGGTATATTGAACAGGGCTTCTGGGTCTCAGCCAGCCAGTGAAGGGCCAGGATGTTGGGAGCCAGAAAGTCATCATGCCTGCATTTTGCGTTGCTATGAAACCATCCTGTTTTACTAGCTTAGGTTGGTTGGTTGGGAGGTTACAGCTTGTGTGCTCAGGCAGAAAGAAGCTAGCTTTCTGCCTGGCCCTTCAGGAGTCGGATGCCACTGCGAGTTCCTGGCTGCAGGGCTGGCAAAGGGATCAGTGAGGGTGAAAGAAGAGTGCTGGCACTCCACCCTAGGCACTTTGGAGGTAACGGGGACACTGCAGGCGGTTCTGGTGACCAAGAGCTTCCCTCCCAGGCTTCCACAGAAGTGAATTATTTTCTCCTGCAGCAAAGCTGCTCTGAGCCTTTGCTAGCCCCAGGCTCTGTTCTGGTAGCTGGCCAGTTAGGGAGAGCAGGCAAGGGAGGAGAGCTGGCTTGGAAATCATCAAGCAGCTGGCACCGAGCCACTGCTTTTGCCCAGGGAAAGTATGTGGCCCTGCAAGGGATAATCCCATTTCTCAGCATCTTGCCAACCTCGGTGTGTGGGGGGGTGGTCAGGCAGGGGCAGCCCTGTGGACTACTGTAGAGTCCACATGCTTCCCAAAAGTGGCCTAGTGGACTCAGACTTGGCCAAAGCTAGATGTCTCATCCCTTGGAGATGATGTCTCATCTCCAGACACTAGTCGCCTTCCACAGTGCCAACACCATCAGGTACCAAACCCGAACCTCAAATCCCCTTACATTCAGCAACCCCGCCCTTGCTCACCATTCCATGCTCCAGGCTGTGATGCCATGGCTGCCACCACCACTGCACAGGACCACAGCAGCTGAGGGCCACCCGAGCTAAGATCTCACAGTTGAGTAAGCCACAATGTGGGTTCCTCCCACCACACCCTCCCCTGACCTCAGAGCGAGGGCTTTACTCAAAGCCCTGTTGCCACACGATTCAGCTTTTGAAAAAAAAAAAAAGGAAATGGGCACTGGGTCTTGAGTACAATGAAACTTGTAAGAAGTTCTGAGCACAGACACCTCTGAAGGTGGAGAAAGGGGAACCTGTACTGGGCCTCAAAAACGCCCTTGAGTAGCAAGCATTTTTTTCATCTCTGGCCAGTGGAACTGAAGCCCACGGAGAAGAAAAGGACCTTTAGGCATCTTTGCTCACAACTCAAAGCTGAAGAGGCCCCAGAAGTCGCAGCATCCAACTTCCTAATCCATTCCTGCCAACCACAGAGGCTCACCACAGAGGTGACATTTTAGATTTTCCTGCCTGCTCAACCTCCATGGTCCATTGCCACTGCCACCAGCCACGTGTGACTCTTAAGCATTTGAAATTGGATGGCATTGTAAAGTATGCGCTAGATTTAAAAGTCTGACTAAGAATGTACAATGCCTTAACAATTTTAATGTTTATTACATGTAGTCATATTTTTTTGATGTTGGATTAAATAAAATGTATCATTAAAATTAATCTCATCTCTTTTACTTTTCTGTGGTGCTAGGGGTAGAACCCAGGGCTTCACACAAGTGAGTCAAGTGCTCAGCTGCTGAGTTCTGTTTCTAATCCTCTGTTTGCTTTTTAAATGTGACTACGGGGCCGGCGTGGTGGCGCACGCCTTTAATCCCAGCGCTTGGGAGGCAGAGGCAGGCGGATCGTTGTGAGTTCGAGGCCAGCCTGGTCTACAAAATGAATCCAGGGCTACACAGAGAAACCCTGTCTCAAAAAACCAAACCAAACCAAACCAAACCAAACCAAGTATGTGTATATGTAATACTTGAGAGTTACTAGAAAATCCTAAATATCTTATGTGGCTTGTTCTTGTGGTTCACATAACATTTCTCTTGGTTAGAATGGTGCTGGATCTTCTATTTTAAGTAAATGTCCATCATTTGGGATGGTTCCATACATCATAGTACATACTCACAATGGGATGAGGGCTGGGGTTATAGCTTAGTGATAGAGCACTTTCCTAGCACATGCAAGGACCTGGGTCCCTAGTACAGACAAAATAAGGAAGAGGAAGCTGGAAAACATCAGAGTTAACAGTAAATTAAAAAGCAGGGCTCGAGGTGCTGTGGGGTGAGGGAGAGCCAAGACAGGACATGGTGGTGCATGCCTAGAATCCTAGTTACTCAGGAAGCTGAGGAGGATCAAAAATTCAAGGCTAGCCTGGCTACAGGGTAAGTTCAAGATCGATGGGGTAACTCAGTGAGATCCTGTTTCAAAAAAAGAAAATGAGGGCTGAGGATACACCTTAGTAGTAGAGTGCACAGTGCTTGCCTAACATATGTGAGGTCTTAGATTCAGTCTTAAGGACCACAAAGTGTGGGGGGCGTAGTGAAAATGGAGGATGTGGTAGTGTACATCTGTAATCCTAGCATTCTAGAGACTGAAGCATAAGGGGCACAAGTTGAAATACAGCCTTGGCTGCATAGCCAGATGCTGTCTCACAAGCAAATAACACCCTGACCAACAAACAAACAAGCAAGGGCCAGAATGTACAGTGCCATCTTCAATGTACATGCAAAGCACACCCAGAGTTATGTACGTAGGGAACAAGTCTGCAGTGACACACAAGCTTCTGTTGTCATTGCTGGTCTCCTTGGAGTGTGTGGAGGACTTGAGAGTGGGGGGGGGGGGGATGACTGTGACCTGTCCTTTCCCTTTGAGATCTGTAGGTACTATTCGAAATGTTAACAAATGTGAGGTTTTGTCAATGGAAACCATAAGAACAAAAATAGATAAAATACATTACTATTTCATACATTAAGACAACATACTAGAATAGTTTCTACAATCAAACTCTTAAAGGGAAAATAAACCAGTTTCTATTTTCACAGCTGCTTCTATTTGGGTGCTTGTAAACACCCCTCTTCCTTTCTTCTTTCTTATTTTCCCCTTTCTGTCCCTTTTCTTCTCCTTTTCCACTTTGAAACCCCACAAGGATCTGTGAATGGAGACCCTTTTGTTGGTCCTTGGCTCCTCTCAAGCAGGGCAAACCTCTATGTTAGAAAGCGTGGGGCAGGTCACCGTGCTCTTGTCGTTAGCATAGCCAGCCCTATGGAAAGTAGACAGCAAAGACCCATGTAGAGTGAAAGCATCCTGCCTGGTGATTGTGTCATATTTAGATTTGCATGAGCCTGCTTAGGGAGAGAAAAATAGCAGGCCAGAAAATGATTTTTTTTTCTTTTCTGGTTCAAGGGTCACCAGGGATGGGTTAAATGTAAGGGGTAAGATGGGTTGGTCCAACTTTGGGAAACCAATTTAATTGCCACCTGCAGTTAAAAATCGCTAAGAGGGTCAAGCATTCTGAAAAAGAGAACTATAGAGGTTGGAGAAAGGAGAAAAGCTCTCCAGCTTCTGGAAGTAGATGTAACAAGAGATTTGTTTGCTCCAAGGCAGATGGGAATCTCAGTCCTTAGAGTTTAATTGAGAGAAGAAGAAAAGACAAGAGATCCCCACCAATTGTCAGCAGATAATAGCTTCTGAAGGGTGGGCCTGCATGGATTGAGAAATGAAAGCCCTGTTGATGAGAGTGGGGGACAAGTGGTGTGGGAAAATAGCACATTTTTTTTTATTGCACTCACTCTCAATGCACATGAAACAAACTGTTTCAAATAAAGAGGGGCCTTGGGTGCCTATTTGAACCCCACTCCCTCCCTGCTTAAAAGAAAGGTTTAAGGAGCTAATGCAGTGAGGAGAAAAAAAAAGCAAAATATGACAATAAATCATTAAAGTCCCCTAGAGAACTCAAATGAATGCTTACCTACAGTTATGAGACTCAAGTTTGTCCTTGGCCCTTTCCATGGCCGCCCTTTTCAGCCCCTCTTGTCTTCTGGCCTCTCAGAACAAAAGCTCCTGGGCTAACGGTTTGAAAGGAATCCAATTCAAAGAACATATACTGGCCCTCGGGAGACCATAGGCTAGAGAATGTTTTCTACAGTCTCCCTTAATGAAAACTATGCTATTTTTAAGGTAATCCATTCAAACCTTGGAAGTGAAGGATTTACCTTTACAGGAAAATCTGCATTAAACACAAAGCCGCTGAAGATCTGGCTTTATTATTCTTCACAAAAGCAAATTCTTTTAAATGTTAATGGCCGTCCATTGACGATGAAGTCTAGCAACTGATTTCAGAACTGAAGGACTGGCATCGTACTGCTCTCCAAAAGGGACATGGAACCTTAAACAGTGCCCCTCGGCAGCTTTGGGATTGGCTGCCATTCCAAGTGACCTAAGTCATCCATGTAGAGAGTCAGTCAAGAAACCTACTGTCTGTTCCTCACCCCACAATCAACCCCTCACTCAGATCCATTGATTCTATTTCTAAAATCTACACACGTCTGATCATTTCTCACACTGGAACTACCAGCATCACTTAGTGTAAGCTGCCATCATGGGCAGGCAGAAGTCCCCCAAAGCTCTTCCTGCCTTCTGATTCTATCCAGGAGCTGCAATCATTTGTTTGTTTGTTTATAGGAACCCAGTGCTACTCTCATGCTAGACAAGCATTTGACCAATGATCCATGCCCTCCAGCACAAACAGTCAATTTAGGGACCCAGCTGGAGATAGGCAGGAGACACTGGGGATGAGAAGGACTGAGAATCAAGTACAACAACACTTACATGAACATTTCACAATGAAACAATTTCTTTGTATGCTAACCTAAAAATCAATTATAAGATGAGCACAAATCGAAGAATTCAGGCTGACCATGGTAGTGCACACCTTTAATCTCAGCACTCTATAGGTAAAGGCAAGACAATCTCTAATGAGGTCGAATCCAGCCTGGTCAATGGTCACTCATGGCTACACATTGAGACTCTGTCTCAAAAAGTAAATAAAAAGAAAAGAAGTCTTCTGCCATCTCTCTCTTCTGCTTGGATTTTGCATGAGGTAATCTTTGACCAAAGTCTGCCTACCTCTCTGGTTAGAAACCATCATGCCAGCAAGGACCCAGTCTGATTTTTGCTCACTTTCATGTCCCCAGGCTTGGCCTCGTGCCTGACATAGAGGACACATTTATTTGTCGAATGAAGGAGTAGATTGTTTTTCCTTTCCTTTTCTTTTTCTCTTATTGAGGTGAGGTCTCATTCTGCAACTTAAGCTGACCTGAACAACTCACTATAAAGCCTAGCCTAGCCTAGACTCTTGGCATTCCTCCTGCCTCAGCCTCCTGGGTACAGGGACTACAGCCATGAGCCACTTAGAGTGGCTCCAAGAAGCGAATGTTAACAGCCAACACTCTCACTGCACTCTAAAGGGAGCCAACAGCTCAGCTGATGCTCAGAACAGCCCTGCTGCAGCCCTTCTCTGCTCTCATTTTACAGGTGAGGAAAGCAAGGCTCAGAGTACTGCCTACATCAACGAGAGCTAATGCAGCATGCATTGAAATCCAGCTCTGAAGGGGTCACAATGCCATGCCTTTCTGGTTCTGTCTCCTCAGAGAACTACAGAGCTGAAGAAAGCAGCACGCAGGCAGTGCACTTTGATATTTCTTGGCTGAATAAGAGGCCACTTCAGTCAGGCCTTTAGGGCCCAGAGGCTGGTCCTGTGGGGACTCCCTGCCAACCAGCCAGGGGAGGGATTCTAAATCAGGCTTTCCTGGATGACTTAGAGAGCCACTGTAACTACAGTGACCTTATTTTCTGAATCAAAAAACCAGGATTCTTGGTCTGACAAAGAGAATAGAATACTTAAAACTAGGACTTTTCTGGAAATCCAGGTCATGGAGCTGCGATACCTGTGCCACATGGTAGCTACATTATGGGGACTTGTAGGCAACTTCTGACCAGCTTCTTCAGGTCATTACATCTCAAAAAGATTAAAAACAACAACAACAACAACAACAAACCGTTTCTGGGCCTCACACCAAATTCCTTCCACCTCCACTTTCTATGTTATTTGCTTAATTATTTCCCTTCCTCACTCATCTTTTCTGTTATCAGCTTGCTTCCTGGTCTGCATGAGCGGGTTTCTAGGTCCTGCTTGCTGATGGATGCCATAAGCAAATGGTTGAGGGAAATCATAAGTGAAACTGCTTGGGAACCATGGCAACAGGGGCCATGGCAACGGGGGCCAAGCACTGAGAGACAGCCTTCCCCACCCATCCTAGTTTCTGCTTTAGACCAAGTAGTACTGATAAGGCCTGATGTCTCCACTGTATCATTTAATTAAGCAGCACTGCTTGCAAGAGGCATCATGGCAGAATTCTGGTCCTAGAAAGTGTTGGGATGCTCCTGCTTTACCGTGCAGTGGTAGACTCACAACAAAAGGTGTGACCACATCTAAGGCAGGACTGAACATTTACCCCAAATACTCTTCACATTTGGCTCAATATAGTCAGAGCTTTCCCAGTGGGCAAATGGGCTCTAGTATGAGGGTAACAGTGGCAAATCCCAGGAGTCACTATCATCCATGTGGACTAGGAAGGTGAGAACTGTATCATCCAAATGCTCCATCCCAAGGGTTTATTCCAGTGTCTGGGGAGAGCAGGCTTTCAGTGAATCAGAGTGAGGCCTCTTCCTGTGAAGATTATCTATTTCTCCAAGATACCAGATATTTATGAACCTGTGCCTTAGTTTCCTATCCAAGATTAAAAAAAAAAAAAAAAAAAGAGCAGCAGAAACAACATCTCATTTTAGATGCTGAGCTATTTCAAACCTTGCAAAAGTACTATTAGAAACAAATTTCTTTCCCCATATTTACCCCAGCTGAAGCTTCTGTACCTCCCCAGCTGCACAGAGGAAGCGCCGTCCTGAACTGGATGTCTCTGTGCCACATGCATACTTAAAAAGGTGCCACGTGTGTGCTCACAAATCTTAAGCTGGTCCATATTGCTTTGTGTATTCTGAATCACGTGGAATTGTACGTAACCTTTTGCAGTTTACTTGCTTTGCTTCACAGTATGTTTGTGAGAGATATCCATGCGGATACAGGTGCTGCTTGTTCAGGCAAGCTGGTGGTGTGTACTATTCCACTGTTGCAATGCGCAATTTTATTTATTCTCCTGCGCTCGCCCCACCCCACTCTCTTGAAAACAATATTGGGGGCTGGGAGATGGCTTAGTCAATAATGTGACTGCTACACAAGCACGAGGACCCAAATCTGGATCCCTGGGACCATTGTAAAAAGCCAGGCATGGTGGCATGTCTGTATCCTCAGTGCTGCAGGAAGGTGGTATGGACATGGGAAGAGCTCCATGACTTGCTGGCCAGCCAGTAATGGCCAAGTGGCAAGCTCTAGGCTCAGTAGAGACCCTGTCTCCAAAAAAAAAAAAAACAAAAACAAAAACAAAACAAAACAAAACAAAAAAAAAAAACGGTAGACAGCACTAAAGGAGGGCATTGATCATTAACCTCTGGCCTCCATATGCATGTGTGTACATGTGCATATACACAAACACCTGTGTGCCCATGTGCATACACACTTACATACACAAACACCTGCACACACAGACATACACCTACATCTCACATATAAAGAATAATGCTGTCATAGCTGGGCATGGTGGGGAGTAGGGGGTGAGTGAAGGTAGTGAGGAGTGAAAACGCTCAAAACTCAGTCTCCACACATACATGAAATTGCCACAGAACTTCACTTTCAAAAAACAGAATCAAGCAGGAAGTGGAAGTGGCTTGGGGTACTCTAGTGAACATTTTCTTTAGCATTGCTATTAACTTGGCCGCATATTATCTTCATTTTTGAGAAGTTAAAGACTTTTTTTTTTTTTTTTTTTAAGAAAGGTGTTTTCAAGCCGGGCGTGGTGGCGTTACACCTTTAATCCCAGCACTCGGGAGGCAGAGGCAGGTGGTTTGCCATGAGTTTCAGGTAATCCTGGTCTACCAAGGGAGTCCAGGATATCCAAGGCTACACAGAGAGACCCTGTCTCGAAAAACCAAAAAAAAAAAAAAAAAAAACAAAAAAAAAAAAAAAAAAAAAAAAAAAAAGAAAAGAAAAGAAAAGAAAAGAAAAAGAAAAAGAAAGGTGTTTTCGAAGTTACCAAATAGTATAATAGTATAGATAAGATGGACTGAGGGCACATGGCTGATTCTACACTTAAACAGCTAGGGCAGGAGTATGGGAGTTCAAGGCTAGTTTGAGCTACATCATGAACTTGAGCACTCAGGGCTATTTTACAGCAAAATCCTATCTCAAGAAAAACAAAACAAAACACACAAAAGCAGAAAAAGAAAATAGTACAAATAATGAATGAAATGGGTGGCTCCTGTACATGGATGACTTAAATTCAGGAGACACTACCATAGGCCAAGGAAGCTGAAGGACCAGATGGCATTCAGTGGAAATATCAGTGGATGCAGGCAAGGACAGGCTCAGCCAGGGGTGGGGAGATACCTTCTGGCTAGCCCCAAGGGGAAGGATACTGGAGAATACTCTTCCAAACTCTAACCAGATTCCAAGTGCTTCTGTAAGATGCCCTAGGACACTCGAGGTAGATCAAGAGTTAAATTCTGGTTCTGGCCTTGTGGGTGGCGCATCAAAAGGAGCCATGCTCATCAGGCCATGCTCAGCACAGCAGCTCATGCTCAGTAAGGACCCAAGTGGGCCTGAAATGTGACACTATGAGATGTCACCAAGATGCTAGTACCCATGAGAGTCAGGCCTTGCAACTATAAAGTAAGGGCTTTTTCATGAAGACTTGCACGGTTATTGCTCTCTGTCATGCATTATTTAAGGTATTAAGAAAAACACTATAGGCTGGGCATGTGGCTTGGTTGGTAGTGTCTGTCTAGAATGCACGAAGCCCTTGATTGGCTCCTTAGTATTGCATAAATTGAGTGTGGTTGGGCGCGTGCCTGTCACTCCAGCACGGCGGGGGAGGATGGAGGTGGAGGTGGAGGTCAAAGGATCAGAAGTTTAAGGTCATCCTTGGCTACTTATGAAGCTGGAGGCTAGCCTGGAATATGGGGAAGCCTATCTGAAAGAAAGAAAGAAAAGGAATAAAGGAAGGAAGGAAGGAGAAAGGAAGGGAAAGAAAGGCCTAAAAACTACGTAAAGTATGACAAGGCAGAAAAGATCACTGAGTAATCTTTCAGTAAAGATGAAAACACCATCTGCAGGACCTAGACTATTAGCCATTATTTTGTGTTGAGGTGCTAGGTAGGCATGACTTCTACCACTTAGCTACTTCCAACTCTTTTAAAAAAATTATTAGATGTATTCATTTTCTTTTTCTTTTTACTGTCTGAGTGTTTGGCCTGGATGTATGTATTCGCACCACATGTGCACCTGGTGCCTATAGCAGTCAGAAGAGCATATCCGATTGTTTGTACCTGGATTTGGGGGTATGTGAACCACCATGTGAGATCTGTGTATGTGTGTCTGTACTTGGGTCTGTGCACGTGAGTGCAGGTGCCCATGGGGGCCAGAGGTGCCATATCCCTTTGGAACTGGAATTACAGGCCATTGTAGGAGCTGGGAGCCAACTCAGGCTCTCTGTAAGAGCAGTATGTTATGTTAACTGTTGAGTCATATCAGGCTAGCCCACCTTCCCCCCTTTAGTATTTCTAAGTGCAGAATTTAATGTCGTTAATTATATTCACGATGCTGTAAAGTGACTTGTACTATCTATACCTATTTTTCTTCATCTCAAGCTGAAACTATGTATCTATGAAGCCATAATTTCTAGGCCGGGGAGTTTACTCAGTGAATTTAAGCTCCTGCTTCAAGTCTAATGACCTCCATTTGATGCTGGAACCCAAAGTAGAGGAAGGAGAGAACTGACCACCACAAGTTGTCCTCTGATTTCCATAGTCACACACACACATACATGGACACACACACACACACACACACACACACACACACACACACACACACACTAAATAAATATCTGCATTTTAAAGGAGTGGTAATTCCCCATTACTCTTTTACTTTCCCATTACTTGCCTCCTCTTAGCCCTGGTAATTTCTAGTCTATGTTTTGCCCTAATGAATTTGCCTGTTCAGGAAACTTCATGTAAATGGGATTACACAAAATTTATTCTTTGTATCTTGCTTCTTTCGGTTAGAGTAATGTCAAGACTTATCCATATTATAGCATGTGTTAGAATTTTATTTTATGGTCAAATGACAATCCATTTTATGCATAGGGCACATTATTTTATTTCTCTCTTCACCCACTGATAGCCATCTGGGTTACATTGAACTTTCCATTGTAAGTACTGCTGCCATGGACATTCGTGCACAGGTATCTGCTCAAGTGTTTTTAGTTCTTTGGAGTCTGTACCTACAAGTTGGACTTCCAGGTTACATGGTAATTCTTTACTAATTTTTGAGATAATTCTTTAAAGAAAAAAATGAAATATACGGGTGTTTGCCTGCATGGATCTCTGTGCACCACTTATGTGCAGTGCCCAGAGAGCCCAGAAGGAGCACTGGCTCCCCTGAAACTAGAGTTATAGATGTCTGTGAGCCCCTATGTGGGTGTTGGGAATCGAATCTATACCGTCTGCAAGAACAGCAAATGTTCTAAACCACTGAGCCATCATCAGAGTCCCTTTTTTGAGGTAATTCTATGTTTATTTCTTAGGTGTTTCTCTCTCTTTTTGCATGTGCATGTGTGTGCCATGTTCATATGTGTGGGTGGGAGTATGTACATATATGTATGCACGTGTGTGTGGAAGCCAGAAGTTGAAGTTGGGTGTCTTCCTTGATTTCTGTGACACATTGCCACACCTTCCTGGCATTTATCTGTGTGCCGGGATTGCATGATGAGTATCTTACCCACTGCATCATCCCTCCAGCCTTTCTGTAGTTCTTCAAACCAGCTTTAATGTAATACTGGCTCCTTCATCGGCAAGTGAAACAAATCGTTGACATCTGATCACAATATATTTTTGATGGAGCTCATGTTTTAACTCTTTGAAGATTACACTTTGATAAGGATCTTTACTTTGCTAATCTCTAAAGCCAAATGCTGACCCTTGATCTCCACCTTGGCCCCGGTTACTTACTGCATGCTCCCTACAAGGAAGTTGAGGAAATGAACCCTCCCGCCCGCCCTGCTTAACCCAAGAGGCCAGCAGAGTATTTTGGTAGTTCCAAAGAGAAAGGAAATTTAAATTAGGGTCCTGTGACAGTGATGGGAAATGAAGTCATGTGAACTTCAGGCAGGGCCACGGACCGTGTGCATTTGTTTCTGCTGGGAACATGAACATTTTCCTTCTGTAAACACGGAGCCACTGCCAGTGTGGTTGTCTGCTAGGAAAACTCTAGAGAAAAGCTTTGCTTTAGATAAACTCTGAGGCCAGGTGCACTGCAATCAAACCCACTGGAGGAGATGTGTGGACTCTTTCTGTTTCACCTCCAAATTGATGCTCACTGGCACTTGATGGGAGAAGACAGAGGATCGGAGGGATCTTTTAGACGGGGAATGAAGAGAAAGAAATACACTTGGCCTGGGGTCTAAAGAGGAGGCTAGATGCAGAAAAGAGAGCACGATCAAGGGGCCATGGGGAGGTCACTGAGAGAGCCCCAGTGCCTCAAACAGGGCTTTTGGGTGGCCTCTAAGGCCACTCCTTCAACAAGAAAGCTAGCCTGGGCAGGTGAGATGGTTCCGTGAGTAAAGGCACTTGCAACTAAGCCTGATGACCCGGGTCTGATCCTTAGAGCCTACATAATGGAAAGAGGGAACCGATACCCACAGTTTGCTCTCTGTCCTTCACGTGTGTATCATAGCATCCCCAAGCCCCATAAAATAAAAAATGTGAAAAAAATTAAGAAAAATGAGAAAAAGCTCTCACAGAGTACTAATCACACATAAAATCAGATGTATTCTTGATCTCATATATTTTTCATGTTTCAAACCAAGAACATCTGCTTTTGGGGAAGGCTGAAAAATTACGAAACCTCTATTTCTCCCCTCACAGCTTAAAAGGAAGTAACTTGATTTTGATGACAATTTTCTCACTTTTGAGACAAGATATAGAAGAACAGATGAATGCAATGGAAGAATTTCACAGGTGGTTAAGAACGTGCAGGAAAAAGAAAAGCGGAATAAAAAAGAATGTCACCGATAGAAATATGATCTGAATATATCTATTTCTGAACTGCGTATCAGGCAGGTTAAGAAAACAAAGGTAGAAGTCTACTTTCTTCTGACACCGTTATTTTGCTATCTTGCAGGCTTGTGTCAAGATGAAAAATATGTAATAAGCACTCTGCAAACTGCCGAGGACTGCATGTATCTTTGAGGGGGCAGGCGGTGCTGGGGAGAGGGCACAGGCTGTGACAGCACACTGTGCTGGAGGCGTCCCAGCTTGGGGGGAAATCTGACCTGCAGTGAGGACTGAAGCAAATCTCCGGATCTCAGTTTTCACCTGTGTACACTGAGGCCCATAATCATGTGTTAAGGGAAGACCCAGATAATAAGGTCTCCAAGAGAGAGACAAGAACAAAGTGTTAAGGCAGCCTGGTCTTTTGG